>NW_027464647.1:130000-777500 GCF_043290135.1 Rhipicephalus microplus | reverse complement strand
ACCATCACAACTTTCCCGCTCCGATGCGACACTGTTATGCCGCCTTTGGTTGGGTGTTGCATTCACAAAGGTGTACTCCTTTCGCATTGGTATGGCAGACACTTCTACATGCGACTACTGCGGAGCTGAAGAGACCATCGAACACGTCCTGTGCAGCTGCGCTTGCTACGACACACAGCGATGCCAGCTACGGATGGTTTTGAATCGACTTGACCCTGGACCATTTTGTGTGCAGAAGATACTAGGACCTTGGGCATCTGCCTCAGTTGCGCAGAAAGCAACTAAAGCACTGCTACTTTACCTTAAGTCAACAAACCTGAGCGACCGCCTGTAAACTGTGTGTGCTCCCCGAGTGTGCTCGTGATTGTGTGTACCTTCTCATCTTTCTGCAACCTCTTTTCTCCCCTTTATCCCTTCCCCAGTGCAGGGTAGCAAACCGGATGTGCGTCTGGTTAACCTCCCTGCCTTTCCTTGTATCTTTATCTCTCTCTCTTTATATCTCTCTCTCTCTCTCCTTATGTCGTGGCTTGTGCGTTCCTCGTTGTAGGGCATAACCACCGGTGGCATATAGCCGAAAGAGCGGTCCTTAGAATGTCGGCTAGATGGCGGCGCTTGTATATGATGAAAACATGATGAAAAAATGTGAGATGGCTGTACTTAGAGTGTTCACTAGACAGACGGACGGATGGATGGACGGACGGGCGATCATTCACGTAGATGGATGGACTGATAGGCGCGTGGACGGACAGACAAACAGAGAGGCGGACACATGGACGGACGGACAGAAGGGTGAATGGACAGACAGACAGTGGGACGGCCGCAAGAACAGATGCACGGACGGGCGAACAGATGAAAGAAGGGACGTACGGACGGACGCATGGACGGACGATTGGACGGACGGACAGACCGACGGTCACACGGATGAAGGGACACACGGATGGACGCATGTGCGGACGGAAGCAAGAACGAATGAACGCACGAAGGCACGGACGGACTGACGAACGCTTCGCCCCACTAATCATCACTCATTCTGTGGATATGCTGTGATTTTTTTTGTTTGCCCCATAAATTTGACGTCACTTCCGCCACACTTTTCGCAATGCGTTGGGATACGATAGGGCCTCCCCTCAGCATTTCTTTCCTGCATGCTCAGGCTTAATTCTTCATCATCGTCAGCCGCAGCATTGAAAAATTGCACAAAATTCCTTGAAAGTGTGCAGCGGATGGCATACTTCTCCGAAGAATCACAAAGGATAGCATAGTGTGTGCTGGACACTACCGAAAAATTATGTATATTTATAGCGCAGTGGGTACTCTGTAAGAGTGTTTGTAGCAGTTACCCAAAGAATGTTTAGAAAAGGCTCCTAAAGGCCGCTCCTCCAGCTTTGGCTGTGACTGTGCGGCGCGTTCCACGCAGGCCCGACGATTTTTCGATGCTGTGGCGCACGACTATGGAGAATTATGCCTGAAGCTTTTGTTATAAATTGGAGCATTTGACGACCAACTTGTTACGCAATTAGCATTGTGTGACACCAAGTTGTTTTTTCAATGCTGTAAAACCCTTTATCACTCGTAGTAACGCGATTGATTGATTGATATGTGGGGTTTAACATAGCAAAACCACCATATGATTATGAGAGACACCGTAGTGGAGGGCTCCGGAAATTTAGACCACCTGGGGTTCTTTAACGTGCACCCAAATCTGAGCACACGGGCCTACAACAATTCCGCCTCCTTCGGAAATGCAGCCGCCGCAGCCGAGATTACTAACGCGATTCCTTTCTCAACATCGAGCCTGCCTAAGGCCAGTTTGCAACGGAGTTTTAAGCACCAACGTAGCTCTATGGTAGAATAATAGGCTAGCAAGCAGGAGGGGCAGGGTTTGAATTGTTATGTGTCCTTGGTGTTCTTTAATTTATTTATGTTTGTTTTCTTATTTTGTGTGATAGGGGTTACAGATAGCGGTGGCGGTGGTGGACAACTGGGGCGCACGCGACTCTTGTGATCTCACAACAGCTTTTGATGTAGAGCATCGAAATCATGTGACTGGTAGTTAGAACAGAAGAGCGCGCCCTTCTTTCATACTACCAGCGGCCCGCGCCCCGCCACGGTGGTCTAGTGGCTAAGGTACTCGGCTGCTGACCCGCAGGTTGCGGGTTCAAATCCCGGCTGTGGCGGCTGCATTTCCGATGGAGGCGGAAATGTTGTAGGCCCGTGTGCTCAGATTTGGGTGCACGTTAAAGAACCCCAGGTGGTCGAAATTTCCGGAGCCCTCCACTACGGCGTCTCTCATAATCATATGGTGGTTTTGGGACACTAAACCCCACAAATCAATCAATTACCAGCTGCCCGCACGGATGTTCGCGTACTTCTGTGGTATTTTTAATCTCATGCATGCATTATGATCTTCCGCACAACCCGTGTTCTACTTTCTTTTCTTCTCCATATCCTTGACTGAGCAAACTCTGTGTAATGACCTTCAGTGCAGAGCAATTTATAAGGAATTAACCTGTCTGACTAACACGAAAGGTTGTACACTATCGCTCACACTTTTCCCTCTGTATTTCTACTTATCTACACTAAATAGAAAAACCCTGCAGTTTAATATATCCAGACCTATTTCCCAGCTTTCAGCCACAAGAATGCGAAACGCGTCATAGTAGTTGCACTGTCTTTGTCAAATGAAATAACCGGATATAGCCAGATGTTGAAAAAAATATGCTTTTCAAACAATAAACCGAACTGGACGCTCCGTTGACCTCGCTTTGATATTCGGGTTATCTTAGCAATACCTGGGCGCTGTGTAGACAGCGTAATTACAGAAAGAATTGTTTACGCGCATTAGTCAAATGAAGGGGAAAAGGGGATGTAGGACAAGTTCTATTTCTATTTCGGTACAAATAATTTGCAACTTACACAGCATAGATATCGACGCCACATGTGCTCACTTACCAGCCACAAGTGGTTCTGTCGTCAGCGGTGCCTCAGGGACTGTAAATTCCCCATGGCTACCTGCAAGGAGCAAGGAAAAAAGATTAGGCTGGAGAACAACAAACCTAGCAAGCCGTGAAAAGAAAAATTACGAACACATAAGATTACTCCCTATTATAATGTAATGGTGAGGTTATTTGCCGCGATAGAGCAGCGGTTGTGGGGCTCGTTTGCTGAGCCGAATGTCGCAGGTTGTATCCCTGCCGAGGCAGTGGCATGCCAATGGAGCCGCAATGAAGCCACTGGAGCTGAAACAAGCCCTGAATACAGTGTATGTTCAAATTTCCGTAGTCCTACTCTGCGACACCTCTCATAATGATATTGCGCTTATGGGACGCATAGCCTCTGATATAAATAATAATGGTAAGACGTAAAATGGTGGGAGACACTTTTTTTTTTCAAATTTTCTGACCTGTAAACACGCACTGTTCTCAAGTTCATCGGTCTAAATTTTTGTGTTTCATGATGCATGCAAACGTCGATCCAAACTTTAATATGAATGCTCATTCTATTTTTGCATGGCGACGCCTATCTGATCGAAGGGTGGCCGCTTAAGTGTGAGCCAGCCTTCTATTAAGTACAGCCGTCATCACCTTTGACGTGAACACTTCGATGCGTGATGACAGGGCTAGCTTGATTGATGCCAGCCGTGAAGTGCTGGGCTCTCTTGCTGAGATAGTACTTCGATAGGCTTGGATAGTATGTCGGCACGTATGGTTAGCATCTTTGCAACAGAACCCAAACGTTCGTGGTGTCAGCGTCAATCAAACTGCTGCAGGACACGCGGTGGAGCATTCGTGTTAAAGGTGCTGATGGCTGTAATATAAATAACAAGTGAAATGCATAAACAATTATCACTTACGTAGAATTCCCCCTGTGCTACAGCGACACGTGAAACTACCATACCCGCCCACGCGCTCGTAAGTTTTGGGTCTGCTTTTGTTTCCGAATGGTTCAGCCTCTTCATCTGATAGCGTATGTGATATCTTGTTCTCTTTACGTGTGTCCATGTTTGGGTGCCTTGCTTTCTTTTATTATCAAACTATTTATTTTTTACAAACTCGTTGTGGTACCCATCTATAGCATGCTCACGTTCGAAGTCAAGGAACAATATTGACTGGCAATAGCAGTGATAGTTAACGGCCCAAAACAACTTATAAAATACCAATACGTAACGAAAGTGCCATAGATTTTAGTTTGCACACCAAGTGTTCCGTTTCAGAATCGAACAATTAGTGCGGCTTATGATTAACGATGAAATAAAAATAGACTGATCCATAAGATACTTCCTAATGCTAACTTTGAGCGCAGCTTCCTGTTGGGCCAAATGTGCTTGAAGTTTTGGCGATTCGCAGTTTTAGTAATGCAATATTCTTTACATGTTGCACAGAAACTTGCTGCGCTCCAGTGCTACCCACACCACACAAAGCACTGTAGGCGTAACGAAGCAAGCGAAACGCTGACAGCCCCGTCAGGGCAAGTAAAGATAGCCGTGACCAACAGGTAGTGGTTTTGACATGTTAAGGATTCCCAATAATGGCGCTAATCCGTCTAGTTTTTGTTTTGAGCATCATTTAGTGCCTTTTTGATTTACTGGTTGATTAATATATAAAGTTTAACGTCCCAAAACCACCATGTCATTATGAAAGACGCTGTAGTAGAGGGCTCCGGAAAATTTGACCACCTGTGGTTCTTTAACGTGTACCCAAATCTGAGCACATGAGCCTACAGCATTCTCGCCTCTATCGGAAATGTAGCCGCTGCAGCCAGTTAGTGCCATTTCAACATCATATACGGTACAGAAATACGTCAGTGAAGTTGAGGCAGACCCCATCATAAAGCGCTGTCATGTAAAAAAAAAATGTTACGCTCACACCCAAGAGAAACGTCTATGTTGCGGCATCGTAGGCATAAGGCTTTGATGAGGCTGGCTGTCCACTGCATTAAAGTATAATAGCTTTGTAGAATTTCTAATGATTAGTGAAGTTGAATACCTTGTACTTTTCATTGATGTCCAGGTAAACGTTCAACCAATCATCAATATGCTATTGCAATTTCTTTATATACTGTGCGTACCTGAAATACTCCTATCAAGCAATGATCCTTTTTTCTCTGTCTGCAGATATCTCAGTAAATTAGGTTGTGTGGACCTAATCTAGAATTGAAAAGTTTCCCAGCACTCGAGGAAGATTAAGGTATTTCCATTTAAGTATGTACACATTAGCTTCTGGTACATGATGGATAATTATTCCTAAAGATGAAAGAGGGTACCCGCTATCGACTTCGTTTTTTATTGTGTGCATATTCTCAAGTGCATCGGAAAGTTAACTGGAATCAGAAAGAAATCCGATAAATGACGCACGCCCGCCCACGTGAGCACAAACACAGAAGTACAGTCGCGGTCACTTTTGTGTTGAGCACGTGAGCAGCCGGTTTTCACTCTGCGGGGCAAAGCTTTGAGGCTGTACCGGGTTCTGCTGTGCCCAGCCTGACAACTATAGACCACGCATGCTCCTGTTACACCGATTCATAGCCTGAAACTTCCTCAGGGTTTCGTCCCGCTGAACAAAAACCGGTTTCTCGAGCGCCCTACACAGATGTGGCCGTGGCTGTACGTATGTGCATATGCACATTCATGAATGAACCAGTGTCTTGCACGGAAGAATTCGCTGCAAGAAATGGTCTTGCAAAATTATTGGGCCTTATAACAAAATGTCTCCATTTTCTGGCATTGGTTGGCATTGGTTGAAAGACAGATATTATTATTGGTGGCTGCCCATGGCTCAAAGAGTGAAAAGCCTTATAAGCCGCCGCACAGACCAGAAAACGTGAGGACTTCGAATGTTCGTTAAAACGAAGGAAATTGCGCACTTTCCTGCTTTAGTCCATAAACAGGACGTGCTCAAACATGCTCACGTCATACTTTGCGATTCTGAAAAAAGAAAAATATAGAAAAGAAGTCATTCTGGGAACGTTTCCCCATGAAGTGTATACATGGTGCTTGTGACCTTACACGTTGCAAAATCACACAAATAAAAGATGACATTACATGAGCTTTCATCAGAGAGTGCCTAAAGAAATGTTATGGAAAAGACATGAGCCACCTTCCCCTTTTAACGCTTCGACGTGCAACACTACTCAGCACTGCAGATCAATGCGCTGCCGCTCGGTGCTGTCTCTCGCACGCTCCGGTGGCCCCATTGGCCTGTCAGTGCGTGGCTGAACGAAGCGGACGCGGAAGACACGAAGCAAACAGGCGGGTGACTTGCCCGTCGCTAACTTTGCTGCAGCCTACTGTGTAAGGCCACGCCTGTCGCTTCCACGTTTCCCGTCTTTCCATCATTGCCCTGTTCCTCACGAATGACGCTACTGTTGCTGCTGCGATTCTTCCTAAAAGCAGCAGGCCATTGCTCGCGCTGTTGCTGTCGTGGCGCCGGTGCTGTTTCCTCCCCGCTTTCTCCCCTACTTTTCTTGCTTGTATGGGAGCGGCATGTGTGCAGGCACACATCAGCGAAATGCTCCTGGCCAGCCAGCGTAAGGGGTAACCGGTCTCGAAATGTGCGCAGTACACAAGATCGCGGAACTAGAGTGAAACGGAAGCGATAAAACTGTGAAACAAACAGTTTACAGGGTGCTCGCGCCAGACTGCTGTTCCTGCTGACCCGCAGGTCGCGGGTTCAAATCCCGGCTGCGGTGGCTGCATTTCCGATGGAGGCGGAAATGTTGTAGGCCCGTGTGCTCAGATTTGGGTGCACGTTAAAGAACCCCAGGTGGTCGAAATTTCCGGAGCCCTCCACTACGGCGTCTCTCATAATCATATGGTGGTTTTGGGACGTTAAACCCCACATATCAATCAATCTATCAGACTGCTGTTCAGCACACAAAGCGAGAATTCGCGTCTTTTTGACATGCCTTATGCATGATGATCATAAATAAATAAATTACGCCCTAAACTGCGCGAATAAGTTTGTTACGATGCCATTATGCTCCGTTCTGACGTTTCACCGTTTACATTGTCATTTTTTTTTCTGTTGAACTGTAGTGTATGGCGCCATCATGTTCCAAGCTTTAAAAAAGCCTAATACATTCGGACAGCACTAATTGTACTAGACCACTTTTGTTTCAATCCATAAATTGATGCCTGTAGTGGCTTAGGTATGCTCAAGAAAAAGTTGAATTTATTGAAGGGTGTCTTGAAGGGCCAGTTGGTACATGATACCAAGGGAAAAGCAGAGCAAAAACGGGACGAAGAAAGAATGAGCACACAACACAAGCGCCACCTGGAAATTTATGTCCACATGATGGTTTTAGTCTTCTTTCCTATATATTTCCGGTGTAACAAATTTACACACAGTTGTTCGTCAGCGCTTGTGTTGTGTGCTCATTTTTTTTTCGTCTTGCTTTTGCGCAGTTTTCATCTCAGTTGAATTTACTGTTAAACTTCAGTAGCGTCGACTTCTTTGCCGCCTCTGTGTACTGATTGTGTTGTCTTTGTGTGAAATTATACTTCTGGTCAGCTTTAACCTCTTACGTACCTTCAGCTTGCTTGCCCCCATTAAGAATACGCTCTCCCTTTGCAACAATATTGAGCACCTTCAATGAAGGACCGAGGAAATATCTTGCCCGATATGGCAATGAAAAACAAATTTTATCATGACATCGCTTTGTTCCGTAAGTCCGCTAAAAAAAGAAGATAACAAGTTAAGGTCACTTGAGCTTCGCCTTCAAGAGTAGAACGCGATAGCGTAATCGAGCACTATTTGCAATGCCTTCTCAATTGACAGCCTAGCTTCAGCTCTAGATGTATGCCTAAACCATGGGATTCAAAGCTGTCTTGGAATTCCCAATGCAAGTGCAGTTGATGAGTGCCGAAATATTTGCTTTTACGGATCAGCAAAGGGTCTAATACCGACGCCACTATACGTGATAGGGCAGAAAGAAAACCTACAGATCAATTCCTTTGTTCATGTTTTTACTGCTGCTGATGGTGAACTGTGTCTGAGAATTTTGTAATAGGTGGACATTTAAAGCACCCACTCATTGCGCCATTCGCATGTTCTGGCGCCTGCCGCGATTCTTCGCTTCTGCCATGCAATATTACATGTGTTGAGAAGCCTCCTCCACCTACATAACATTTATATGGTGTTTTTTTTTATCGAAGCAGTTGCGAGCAATAGCATTGCTCTCTGGTACAACACCTACTTGCCACGCCAACGGCTCACACAATTCTCATTTAACCAAATATTTCATTATTTATTTTGTTAGCATCTTGCTGAATTTTTTCATTATGAATAAGACGATTTTTCGCTCACAACGAAACATGCCAATTCCAACGCTGACACCAAAATTTCTTCTATGGAGGCGGAAATGTCGAGGCCCGTGTGCTCAGATTTGGGTGCACGTTAAAGAACCCCAGGTGGTCAAAATTTCCGGAGCCCTCCACTACGGCGTCTCTCATAATCATATAGTGGTTTTGGGACGTTAAACCCCACAAATCAATCAATCAATCAATCAAATTTCTTGTAAACGAGCTTGTTAACGACATCGCTTTAAGTTTGCGCCGCG
This sequence comes from Rhipicephalus microplus, assembly GCF_043290135.1. Lineage (NCBI taxonomy): Eukaryota > Metazoa > Arthropoda > Arachnida > Ixodida > Ixodidae > Rhipicephalus > Rhipicephalus microplus. Next base: position 768,944 of record NW_027464647.1, on the reverse strand, counting down.
TTCTTTTTAGAATACTCTGTTTGCACCATTGTTTATCCCTGTGCTTGCGCAATTAGAGAAAACGTTCTTTCGCTCTTGCAAAGTCACGCATCACAACTAGGCGGTCTTTTTAACGTGATCGCGTTAGAGAGATTTGTCGAAAGAAATTCTGGTGTCGGTGTCGGCATCGTCGATTGTGAGTGAGGAATAAGCATTGTCTACGACCAGCTTTGTCTATAATCAGCTTTTTCTAGGCAGTGAAAAAAGAAAAAAAAATACCGATAATTTTTTTCAGATGTCAGAAGTGAACGCAAGTCTGGCGTCAGGTAAGCAGTTGTTCTAGCGCAGAGCCACACAGGGGATACAAAGTGCTTTCAGAAACACTACATGAAAGTTATGTAGTGAGAGAGGTCTATTTAGCGCATGCAGCATTTCTTGGAAAAAGCGTAGAATCGAGCCAGGCGTCAAAACATGCGCTTTGAGGAACGAGCGGACGTTTTAAAGACACACCCAATACAAAATTCTCAAACACATTTAACTATTGTCAGCAGCAAAAGTGTCCGCAAAGTGAGCAGCGGCGTAGGTTCTCATGTTGCTTTACGTACGTCTAGTGGGCCCTTCCGTAATTCACGAAAGGATCCGCGCAGGGGCAACATCGCAACTGCATTTGCAGTACGCTTTCAAGGATAGTTTGAAATGGCTTAAAGTAATGCACACAGACTTTCATTTTTTTTGCAGTACGGTTGAGGCATTCACCAAGAACCGAAGCCAGGCCAGCAATTCAGAAGGCCATGATCACCGCACCCGACTGCGCTATCACGTTCTACGTACAGCAAAGCTCAAGTGCCCGCCAACTTTTCGTTCGGCGCTCCTTGTTTCCGCGAAGTGTGCATCTCGCCATAGATACAAGACCTGCTTCAAAAAAGTAGTACTAGCGAAAGCACAGCTCCGTAATGGAGGCAGAAAAGGTAACATTAGAGGGCATACAAATAAAGAAGCGTGGATATCGTTGTCGTAGATAGCACAACTGTTGTAATACCGACGAATCTATATATTAGGAGAGACAAAAAAGGAGGAGACACAATGGGCCCTTCGTCGTACAGTTTCGTGCGAATTGCTTCTCTTCGGAGTCTCCCTGAGGGATAGCAGTGTCTTCGAGAAAACATTCCCGGAGCAGTTGTCATCCCTGTTTCCCCGTCCTAAGTCCCATTGATTTTAGCCTCCGGCTTTTATCTCATCTCGTTAATTTACACCCCACAAACGCCAATGCTGCCGCTGCTTTTAGGGCGAATGCAGAAACAAGGGTCCTCGTAAAATGATTTGTTCATTAAATATTGCGCTCTTCCGCTGAGATTCTTTAGAGAGGCACACTATTCTTCACTAAGACATGCTACTGTGGAAACGCCAATGCACACATACACTCCCGGCACGTACCTCGAGATGTCGTATTAGACAGCCTCACTTTGTATATACAAAGACTGGGCTACAAAATGTGGCAAATTAAAAGTTTTAAGTTTCTTTCAAATTATGTTTCTACAGCTACCATATAATTTTGTGAACAGCTCTGGGGATAGCTTGTTCTGAAAAAACCTACCGAGGATTACCAGAGGGAGACTATCACCAGAGCCGTTGACAGAGTAATGAGGATAGTGAAGGACGTGCGGGGTTCACCTTGAAGGAACCACTTCAGTAAAGATTGAAAACAATGCGCGGTTCTGCCTTACATAAGTTTTCTCATGGATTGAAAAAAAAAGTTCCGGGAGGTATGGCACTGATGTTGTTTTCCGCACCCCAACTTAGGCGCTACATTTGCGTCAGGCCATTGGCAAAAAGTTAAAAAACAGAGAAAATAAAATGTAACTGTTGCTTAAAAGAAGAATCAAAGTTCATAAAATGCCGAGAAGAGGTGGTATATCTGATATCGATATATTCTGTGGAAATGTGTACATAAAACAGACTGGCCACAGCATAAATACTAGACTAAAAGAGCATGCTAACTCACTAAGAAAACAAACACATCCACACTTACCAGAATATTGTAAATCATGTCATTGTAATCCCCTGTCTCAAGATACATGTATTTTCTTCTCACACAGAGATAAATTAAAATATAGATGGCGATTATCGAAAGGAACACGCACCACCACCAGGAGATGACGTCACCACTAACCCCTTTAAAACTAACACGCCAAGGGTGACACGGTGCCTTAAAAAAAAATAGGTCCTCCTATTGAAACGTCGGCCAGCCAGTCTGAGGGACTTCCACTGTTAACCCTGATTATCTCACAACAGAGATAAATTATCACATGAACTTACAGAAGCCTTCCTTATAAATAGGTGTATATAGAAATGCCTCATTTAACCTTCGGTGGCTCTAACAGATAGAAAGTACAGTGTCTTAAATTCTGTTCAGCCATATTTTTTTATATTTGCCTTTCATATGACTTGCACATGCGCTATGCTGACTCCCAGGTATTTATATGTTTTCTTCCTTTCAAAATAAATTTGTTTAGTTGCCCCGCCGTGGTGGTCTAGTGGCTAAGGTACTTGGCTGCTGATCCGCAGGTCGTGGGATCGAATCCCGGCTGTGGCGGCTGCATTTCCGATGGAGGCGGAAATGTTGTAGGCCCGTGTGCTCAGATTTGGGTGCACATTAAAGAACCCCAGGTGGTTGAAATTACCGGAGCCTTCCCCTACGGCGTCTCTCATATTGATATGGTGGTTTTGGGACGTGAAACCCCACATATCAATCAATAAATCAAAATAAATTAGTTGAGAATAAGCGCTCGTCAGTCCCTCTCTTTTTCCGTATTGTGTGCATGCTAAAAAAAATACCGCCATATCCACGAAGTGAATGATGATGAGTGGGCGAAGCTCCGGAGGTAAACCTGGTAAACCATGAATCCTCCGTAAATTTTGCCCACTCGATTTTATTGCAACGCTCCTTCTAGCGTACGTCGCCGCACTATATCGAACGATGACACGCGCCATATGTGGCATCATTCCTATTTTATAACACCTCGCATCTTTCATAATCAACTACACGTACCGCCGTCTAGTTTATAACATCTTGCATCTTTTGGACGGACGGACGGACGGACGGACGGACGGACGGACGGACGGACGGACGGACGGACGGATGGATGGACGGACGGATGGATGGATGGATGGATGGACGGGCGGAAGAATGGACGGATGGATATGGCTGTACCCTTTAGATCGGGTGGTGGTTAGCGTAATACTTAGAACTGAACGAGAGGTGGCTACATACAGGGGACGCACAGCCCATGCCTTAAGGAGCTTCGCTCCTAAATGTAATATTAAGAATAGATACCATGTCACCCAGATATCTGCCTTACTCCGCATTATTAGTCGATATGCTCAGCCAGAACTTTACGATGACGGTGCTCGTAAATTTGTCAAGAGAGAACCAATACTTATACCTAACAAAACGAAAGGTGATAGAGAAACTATGAAACAAGTGCGTAGCTTTAACTCTGTGAAGCTATAGGGCGATAAGTTTTACCGGGTTTTGCTTTTTTCGTAAGATACTAAAAGCTGCATCCATTCTTTTTCGTTCAGCTTAAAACTCGTGAAAGCGAGAAGAAGATTAACCGGGTTGCTTCGATAAGGGTATGAGTGGTGCAGCGGTCACTTACTCTGGCGAAGCCTTTTCAACTCCGCCTCGGTCGGCTGTTCGATCCACGCGGCGCACGGTGGGTCATTTCTTCTGGACCGTTTAGCCAAAGCTCTGCAAACTAGTCACGCTAAAACAAGAGAGCGAATGATGATCTCACTAGATAGTGTGCAAGCCAAGTGCTTTAAGAAGGTAGGCTCACCTCAGTGAATTCCGGCACGATAAGGGGGACAAGATATACGTGCACGTAACAAAGCAAAGACATGGAAAGGGGAGTGTAAGAAGCACAAGGAAAGGTTCAAAGGATAAAAAATGGGCGCATGAAAACATCAACTTTTGTGCGTTGTGTTCCAACCAAGATTAAAGTAACAAAAAAAAAACGCAGACAAAATAAATTTAGCATGATTCACCATTATTAAAGCCCACAGATAGCAAGAAAAGAGAAGCTCACTTAGACACACCCCAAGTATTTGTCTTGCGCTGGGGACTCACTCTGAGTTAGACTCACTAAAATTTTCATCAATAAGACTCAGCCGGATTCATACTTACGTTAAGTTTCCCCAAGTGGACTATTGACTCAAACTCCACCCGACTTCAAAAGGCTCCATATGAGGTTTGAGTGGTACTTAGTGAGTCTACACAGGAGGGCATTATCGTATGATAGTTTTTTTTTGGTGACCATGCCAATGTTTTTTATCGCCGATATCTGATATTATCGGTGCTCTACGGGGCCCCGCCTTTGATTACCCCGAAATACAAGCTATCAATGTAAAGCAACCTAGTAACAAATATTTTAATAAAGGTACAAACGAGGTATTTTCTCAAGAAGTTCCCGCAAATAAGTTTGCGGAGGAAGGTCGAGGTACAAAAACCTCTGTAACTCACGTCTCTGATCAGTAAATACTGAGATAGCATATGAACGCTAGGGCGCCTAAAAAAGTGTGAGCGAATCAACGGGAGCGGACATAAGGCTGGAGGCATAGCAGAAGACAAGCAGACAGGAGTCACGTCATTCATCCTGTTTGCAAACAGCATGCTATTGTGCAACATGGTTACTAAAATAGAAAATTACGAATTGCCCCGCCGCGGTGGCTTAGTGGCTAAGTACTCGGCTGCTTACCCGCAGGTCGTGGGATGAAATCCCGGCTGCGGCGGCTGCATTTCCGATTGAAGCAGGAATGTTATAGGCCCGTGTGCTCAGATTTGGGTGCACTTCAAATAACCCCAGGTGGTCGAAATCTCCGAAGCCCTTCACTACGGCATCTCTCATAATCATACGGTGGTTTTGGGACGTGCAGCCCCAATATTGATAAAAAAATTACGAAGCCATAAGTTAGACAATCAGGTACATTGCTACAGCACAGCCAAACTGGAAAGACTTTCCCTTTTATGGAAGGCTCGCGCGCCTTTCCACACCGGCTAATGCCATATAGTCATAACACCTTACTAAGTTATATATTGCCGTCATGTAAGCCCTAAGTTTCATTAGCGTAGGTTACGTTCGCTAAAATGACAATACAAAGCGCGAGATAGTGATGCGAATAACGTTAGGTAGACGTGGTACACCGAGCATGGACCAAGAAATTTCCAGTTCGAACTTTTTGTCGCTTGCAGCGCATTTGTAAATTGTAAAAACAGCAGCGGGCGCCACCTATAAAACAATCCCAAATGTTTCAGTCAACAGTGAGAGCAACAATGTAATGAAAATATAGAAACAATGACAGTGAAACACTCCAGGAGTGAAACGCTCCTGCATCATGAAAATGGTCAGATTATTGCACTGGCTGGGCAACGCGCCCCCAAAAATTCAAACATAACGCTACCAAAAAAAAAAAAACTCAACCATGTGGCAAGCGCTATGCATGCAGAGTGCGCTCTTGGGAGCTAAAGTATACGAATAAATCAGGGGTTTTCGTACAGTTAACGTGCTCTGCGCTTGTGTGCTTTCTGCCATGTTCTCGATAAACACACTGTGCACGAAGAAAGCAACATTTCGAGAAATATTTCTTTCCATCGTACAGTCTGAACTGACATAAGCTTGCCTTCGCTGTAAACGCAAGATGTGCCCACTATTTTGGCTTCTTCAATATTCTGTACAGAAGCCGGCCTGTAGTACTGGCAATTTCGGCAAGTGTGAATGAATGAAAACAGTCGACCTTCACATAATAACATTAAAATAAGAGCAGAATGATTGTTTTCCTATAGAACATTCAGTATTGATTCCTTTATAGCCACATATCATCGTAAGAGAAGTTAATGCACACTGAGATCGACAAGTTGTCCTTTGAACTCTGCTTTTATTGACATGCAGGAAAATCTCCATAGCGCAAAAGCATTTAGGGCCCGAATCTGAGAAGACTCCATCATCTTATTTTATTTACATCATCAAAATGACATCAGTAAAATATATGCTAGCTTTTTAGGCTTTACACGAGACGCCCCTAATAATAATAATAATAATAATAATAATAATAATAATAATAATAATAATAATAATAATAATAATAATAATAATAATAATAATAATAATAATAATAATAATAATAATAATAATAATAAACTTTTTCCGCATATAAATAAAAAACCTTGATATGATTATGAGACGGTGTATACTGGAAGGTTCCGGGATTTTCAACTCGTTAGGTTCTTTGATGCGTACATAAATCTTTGCAGATGAGCTTCTAGTTTCGCGTATACATCGAAATGGGCCACTCTCCTGCCGAATTCTCCTGTATCTCATTCCCCCTTAGCAGCCATTGGCATGTACATTGAGCACTATCTGACAAGAAAGTGTTGCTACGTTATACTCGCTGTGTGTAACTTCCTTAGTTTTAGAAAGGTTTAGCAAGCGTTGAGCCGCAGTGCCATGAATACAGTGAAATTGTATATACTACGAGCTCGAGGTGGTTAAAGGTGGGATGTAGACACGAAGCGCAAGCCGTAAGAAAGTGTGCGTGTGCCTCCTCTCGTTCAGTCCTTGGAATGTCCGCTGGATGGCGGTGCTTCTATATGAGGAATATATGATGAAAAGATGCGAGATGGTGGTACTTGGAGTGTTGAATAGATGGACGAACGGATACACAGACAGATGCATGGATGGACGCATGAACGGACGCAGGGGCGGATGCATGGACGAACACAGGGACGGACTCACGAACAGACGCACGCACAAACGGGCTGACGGACGCATGGACGGTCACACAGACGGACGCATGGACGGACGGAAGCAAGAACGAATGGACGGACGAATGCTTCGCCCCACTCTCCGTCCTTCACTCCGTGGATAAGCTGCCCATTTTTTTCATCGTACCAAGTGTAACTCTTAAAGGGCCGTCCAGCGTCACAAAATTCCAAGAAGCGTTAGAAGGCTTAGCTCGGCTTGCACTTTATACGGTTTAGCTGCCACGTAGAAGCTATTACGAAGGCCGCCATTCGACGCATATTGGATACCATAAACAAGCCCTTCGGGCGATATTTTACGCGCATGTGATGAGCAAATAAATAATGAATAAATAAATAAATAAAAGAAGTAAATAAATAAATGCAGCGAAACAACATCTCATGACATGGGCGCCAAGTTTGTCGTTATCATAAATTCTTATAAATGAACGCTACACCAGAAGAAAGAACGCAAACAGTTGAATGCATTGAAAGAATCAGGCTTCTCGCTGAATTATTTTGAGAGCTGAGAGCAATGTTGTTGGAATAAAAAGGAGACTGAAGGAGGTCTTTATTTTTTTCTGGCCCCTTATTGTTTCTTTCATATGGTGCCGGCGAGAGTTTGCAAATGCACGCGTACCGCGTATTTTACGAGCATTTTTTGTGCGGCTGCCTAATGGAACCCAGAATTTTTAGAAAAAAACAAACATAATATAGACTTCAAATGGCGTGCCAGAATTTTCAACACTAATTGGGTAAACACACCTGTTTTTGTCATGCGCGGCATCTCTTTGCTATCGGGAGAGATTGTTTGACATATACCTTGCTTGAGCTGCTTCCCGTCTATCAGACACACGTGCGTAGTTTGTTGCACGAGTTCACAGCTTAGCCTGGAAGACATATCAAACCATTTCCAGTGGGAAGTCCGTGTTCCTTGCCGCATTGCTTGTCATCAGAAAATTTCCTTTTACTCCTCCTCCCACAATTAATGCAATGCAAGCTACTTGGAAACGTTTTGCGTGTGTTCCCGTCACACACAAACAGAGAAAATTATTTCCCTAGATGTTCATTTGTCATCGCCTGAAGACGACGTTCATGGCCCAGAACGAGCATCTTACACTTTTTCTAGAGTGTTCCGTTGCCGAAACTGTGGAAAAAGTAAAAATCTAAGAAGCATTTTCTAATTTTTTCCTAATGCTGTCATCATATGTTCGTGAGACTATATCCACCTGCGGACATCAAGAGACCAGCTGCGAAGAAATTTAACACGCGATCGCCACTAAAGTTGAAATTTACTTTTTGAAATAATGAAGAAGTTAAAAACGTAAACTTCCCCGCGAAGCTTTTTTAGAAGAAACGAAAAGTCGGCAAGAAATAGAGTGAAGCTATGATTTTCAAAATCGCGTTCTGGTACTGTATGATCGCTCTACATGAATCACGCACGATTTGGGACATGCGTAATTGTCAGCGTCATGCACTGCTCTTTACGTACTCCGAGCCATAATATTCCCTTTACTCTCACAAGCTAACGTATTTGAGGGAGTTCTTGAATGTCCTTGTAGTTTAAAAGCGGTTTCGTTAGAAGATTTTATATGCAAAGCTTCATGGTTTCGGATAGTTAGTTCAGCCATTCTTCGAATTTGATGTTTGGTTAGTTCGAAAACTAAGGGTACATTTTGTAGATTAAATATCCTGCGAGTGAAGATTTAGTGGGGAGTGTCCCCGCGTGCACTGCCCATTAGGCAGAATAAGAAGTCAAAGTTTCACTCGAAGACCAAAACAATGAACGCAATAGCGAGGAATCGAAATGTCAAACGAAAAGTTACAGGTTGCTCAAAACTTCCAGCGCACCACTGAAGCACAAAGAACAGAGCTCGAAAAGAGCGCAGAGTTATACCCTAGACAAGCACGAACTACATATATCTATCTGTCTGTCCATCCATCCGTCCATCCGCCCGTCTTTTCATCTATCTATCTATCTATCTATCTATCTATCTATCTATCTATCTATCTATCTATCTATCTATCTATCTATCTATCTATCTATCTATCTATCTATCTATCTATCTATCTATCTATCTATCTATCTATCTATCTATCTATCTATCTATCTATCTATCTATCTATCTATCTATCTATCTATCTATCTATCTATCTATCTATCTATCTATCTATCTATCTATCTATCTATCTATCTATCTATCTATCTATCTATCTATCTATCTATCTATCTATCTATCTATGCACGTCGGGGCACTAAGTATCCTTCACTTCACGCCCCGCCGCGGTGGTCTAGTGGCTAAGGTACTCGGCTGCTGACCCGCAGGTCGCGGGATCGCATCCCGGCTGCGGCGGCTGCATTTCCGATGGAGGCGGAATTGTTGTAGGCCCGTGTGCTCAGATTTGGGCACACGTTAAGAACACCAGGTGGTCGAAATTTCCGGAGCCCTCCACTACGGCGTCTCACATAATCAGATGGTGGTTTCAGGACGTTAAACTTCACATATCAATCAATATAAATCCTTGACTTGACACGTAAGAAAGTTTGCATGAGAGAGCATTAGTTCATGATGAATACGATGAACAAACAGGCCATTGCTTGATTTCCGCGATATACTTAAGCGCACGTCATGAAAACTTCTTTTTCAGCCACGTGTGGCACATACCCGCCTACTGCAGCCCACATAACGTGGTTGTTAGACACAGATAATTGGAAGATTGTATCAAACAAAAATCAGCGATGACAGAATTCGCCATAGCGCCTCTTTTCGCCATAGCGTTATGAATCTTGTGTGGCAGGCAATGCGGGTCAGGCGTGAAGAGTGTATGTGCGATAAAGTTCAGAGTAGTCCCGCCGTTGTGTTCTTGTGGCTAAGGTACTCGGCTGCTGACCCGCATGTCGCGGGATCGAATTCAGGCAGCGGCGGCTGAATTTCCGATTGAGGCGGAAATGCTGTAGGCCATGTGCTCAGGTTTCAGTGCACGTTAAAGAACCCTAGGTGGTCGAAATTTCCAGAGTCCTCCGCGACGATATCCCTCATAATCATATGGTGGTTTTCGGACGTTAGAACCAACCAACCGACCGACCGACCGACCGACCGACCGACCGACCGACCGACCGACCGACCGACCGACCGACCGACCGACCGACCGACCGACCGACCGACCGACCGACCGACCGACCGACCGACCGACCGACCGACCGACCGACCGACCGATCGATCGATCGATCAATCAATCAATCAATCATTCATTCATTCAAAGGTTAGAGTAGCGGAAAGATAGGAAACCATATTAAAAGCCGGTATCAAACCCAGATATTCTGCGCGGTAGTGAAGTACTCTACCCCAGAGCTATAGCCGGCACTTAAAACAGCTTACGAGAAAAAACATTATATTGGTGTGATATTACACCAGCGTGAACTGAGGATTCCGTGTGCGTTATTTGCTTTTTCAGCTACGTAATATACGTTAGATATTAACTCCTGTACCTCACTAAGCTATCGTACATCATTGCAAAAGCTGGAAGAAAGCTGAAAACCACTTATTATGATACGCACATCACGGCACCGTAGCACGCTGTTCATTTCGATATTATAAACACATGCGTTGTAATGTGAGTACCGTCGTTACGCCGGACCATGCATGGAATATCCATCGGTGTCAATGTAGGCGAGGTGCCTAATAAGCCCCCAATAAATCTTGTTGACAGGGAAGGGGAGAGCAACTTAGGATCCCACTGCCTGTCTTATGTGCTGCTGCTTCCACCAATAGCTAGTTACGTGAAAATTGACACTTTCCTCAAATGGTCAAGGCGTTCACCAAGTGTCCCAGCACCCCTAGGGGAAAAAAATCCTCACTACGGGCTTCCTGCGATATACCCAGTAAGCTAGGGTGGGGTAAAATGTTACAAAAGTTTTAAAATAGTGAATATTTCTAATTATTTCGCTCCTTAGAATTAAACATCACTGTAGAAACTTTCCTTTCAGTACAAGGTATGTGCTACATAAATATTGCCATGTTGCCACAATTAATGGTATTATCTTAAAGATAATTAAAGAAAATGCTCCAGATGTCTCATTTTGTCCCAACCTTAAGGGGGAAAACGAGATAACGCACGGGGCAGAATGAGAAAATTTGAAAAAACTTTCATTTCTTCAGTTGTTGCAACACAGAAACTCGAAATTCAGTGTGTGGGCCTTTAGGCTGTCTTAAGAAGCCCAGTTTTTGGAAACCATGCATTGAATCTAGACAAAACATGGTCTTGTGTTGCTCCAAAACTCCTTGCAGATCAAAGACCGCCATTGTTCCTTTGTGCCAATATTATCTTTTTCTGCTGAATGCCTGAACTTCATCGGATGTATTTGATGAATTTTGTTCGCATGTTTTGGCCGTTTTGATGCAGAACTGCCTAGGTGTTTTATGGCTCTTCGTTCACCGGGCTAGATTCACTATTTAATAGTTTATAGCGCTTGTATTTTTTTCAATTAGGGCATTGTGGAAACGTAGTTAAAGCTGAATCCCAAGACTTGTTTGTGAACGACTTGACATGAAAATTTCGCCATTTTTATGCATCTTTTCAGAGCATCCTTGGGAACACTGAAAAACATCGATGCAGTGCGAATGAAGGGAGTCATGTCCTGAACGGCAACCAGTGATTTTTCATGTCGTTTTGATTCCAGGAAGCTCTACCTTTCTCTTGCATGTAGAAACCCTGCTAAATAGACAAATATACAATATAATGAGTGTAAGTTCATAGTTCAAATATCCAGACCTCTCTAAGTAATTGCATGCCTTTATTTTCGCGTTTCGCCCCTCTCACATGCAAGAACTTAAAAAAAAAACACTTTGCTTACGGACATCAAACTAACTAAACCTTGGGTGTTATGTAGTTCGCAGTTCAGTTTCATTTCGCCCCTTTTTGATAGGTCAGAATACACTGACGCCAGCCGCGTAATTTTTCCCGCGCGAACGCAGCGTGCGATCATAAACTTTTACAGATGAAATAGTAGATAAGAATCAGCTCTTATTGCTGGGAAATAAAAACAAAGAAAAGTTGTTTCTGCATTAGCTACAGAGACCAGCAAAGGAAAATGTCGCATTTTGCCCTGCAGTGTTTCATTTTACCCCACCCTACCCCACTACTCACAGTAGACAAAAAAAAATTGCTGAAACTCCCAGCGCTTGACTCAAATAATAAGAAAGAATATGATGCAGGCCACTCCTCGCCAAATGCATCGCATGACGTCCACTCCTGGTATGAATCGGGATCTACCGTCTCTTTCTATTACTTTTACACTGCGGCTCCTGGAGGGGCCTCTCCACCACGGTAGAACTATGAGGCACGTTGTAGTGGAGGGCTCTGCGAATTTCGACCATCTGGTGTTCTCTAGCGTCTACTGACATCGTGCAGTGCATGGGTCTTCTTCAGCACATCGTGCCCACAAAAACGCGGCCACCACAGCCGACATCGAACCCGGGACCTTCAGTTCAGCAGTCAATCGCCGTAACACCTAAAGCACAGTGGAGAGTCATTTTGCTGTCCGCGAACACCCGCAGTCTGCGATATCGAAGGTTTGCTGTGTTTAAACTTCTGATGTCATTTCCCTTTGCCAGCAAAGTAAATCTTTCCCTCACTTTGTTTTTATTGCACTCCTTTTACACTATCGCCAGTGAAATAAGGAGGGATGGCCTTAATTCTCAAAGAACCGCCGGGGTGCTCGCCCAGTAATGCGGTGCTTTCCAACGCGCGGTGACCATTTGGACGATGTTTTGAAAAGCTTTACGCTTGCTTCACTCCGGCGTTTTCAAAATATTGATAGTCTATGGAGCGGACGTGCTCAGCCGGCATGTGCCAAGAACTCGAGCTCCAGTGTCGCCCTTGAGAACTTAATCCTGCACAAGAAGGCAATTTTCCTTGAAGCTTAAGACTCTTATATAAAGCAACAAGCCATGTTTGTGTGAAAACAGAAGAGCCTATTAGATTTCCGCCTATACCGTTGTTTCAAGCAAAAGGATCATGATTTTTCTGAGGTGATTGCACATTTTTTTTCTGTTCTCTGCCGGCACTTTCATTAAAGCTTGTAAGCGTTTAAGTATTTGTTGGTTAGTACCATCATTAGCGTTGGTCACACTTTTTTAGTGTGCTGCTCAGAAAAAAATACATATATTCATTCAGGCATGTCACCTCCAGCGTATTTTACGAGGTTATCATTATGATTATTCTAGTTGCACATGACTTAATTTAAACAAAAGCTTTAGTCAAGAGCCTTGTGAACCGAAGTTGTCTAATAACCTAATAATTCACCACTTCAGCTCTGTAGTTCCCTTTCTGTAGATAGTTGTAAAATTGAAGTACTTTGAATGTTGTGTCCTAGCATTTGCGTAAAATATGCATCGAATTTCGGTACAGGTTGACATGGCACGCTTTGAAAGAGCGCAGAGTTTGAGTTCCTCCTCTAAAGGTTCTGAATAAATAAATAAATAAATAAATAAATAAATAAATAAATAAATAAATAAATATACTTTCAGATACTATTGCAAACAGAGTACCCACCAAGCTTTGAAAAACCAAACCTAAACTCTACCAGCTTTATCAAGGGCTTTTCAACAGTATATGCTATTTTCGTGTAACTACCGTGACAACACAGTGGATGCTAATGTAACATCTATCACTCTAAGTAGACACGGAGCAGTCACCGCGCGTTTCTTAAAATGCCTGTTCAATGTCAATCTTTTGTTTTGACCAAACACCTTCTCTCAATGCATTCCCTGCTATAAGTTCAGCCATCGTGGAAAGTCTTGGAGTCGTGGAATTACTCACAGTAAAAGGGGGCGATATAACTTAACTTGGAATGGGGTAATATATACTGAGAAGAGCGTGGCACCATGGTTATATTACCATGTGTGCATGTTCACCATTTCATTCGTCCGAAACAAGCAGGAACCTTTAGAAGGACCTGTTCTGGGTCGAGTTGATTGATTGATATGTGGGATTTAACGTCCCAATACCACCATATGATTAGGAGAGACGCCGTAGTGGAGGGCTCCGGTGGTTTCGACCTCCTGGGGTTCTTTAACGTGCACCCAAATCTAAGCACACGGGTCTACAACATTTCCGCCTCCATCGGAAATGCAGCTGCCACAGCCGGGATTCGATCCTGCGACCTGCGGATCAAACTGTCTGACTCTAATCACTGAAAATAACTGCTTTGCAACAAGATAAAAAGAGAACATTGATGAGTAAGACAAACGCTTGTTCTGCCCATCGGTATATTTTTTCTGTCATACGTCTATTCCACACTCTCCAATATTTAGGATTATGAACGAAGCAACCCGGCAACAAATTTCTTTCAACCATCTCATACTTATCAGTGACTAGCAGAAGGACGCCACAGCTGCTGAGATAAAGAAGAACAACTGATAAAAAAATGTAAATAAAAGTGAAACAAACAGCGCAAACGCAATAACCGAAAAAGACGGGAGCCCAAAGTGCAGCTTCGCCCATGTAAAACAGTGTTTCCGCTTTACTGCCGCATCGAGCGCCGATTTGTTTTCTGGAGACGTTGATAAGAATCGATTTGAGAGCACCACTCGCTTCCCGCCGGAGGCGCTGTGCTCATTTTTATGTTTTCGAGATATTTGCCAACTATCTCACAAAGCAGTACTGTGCACTTTCGCTTCCGGTGAGCAACTCTCGATTTCCGGTAAAGAAACATTGGACAAAACAGAACGGCAAGGGAAGCTTCGCAACGCGAGTGAGTTCTTCAAAATAAACCGACAAATCAGCTCGCTGTGTTTTTTCACGTAAGTAGCAGTGAAAGCATCTGCAGTGGGAGCCCGCGTGGAAGAAGTGTATGAAAGGTATGAGAGAAACGATGTAATGGTTTAAAGCGATGGACGGCCGGGGTATACATACGCCTGCGTAGCGCCAGAAAGCGCGCGGCAGCCATTCTTTTTTTTTTAAACACGAAAGTGTTTAAGCCGCGGTCCACCAAGGCTCCACTCACGTATTTCCATCTTGAAGATGACGTTGCGAAATGTACACTAACATCTGGCAAAGAAAAAACAAGAAAAAATTTCGTAATTGCAAGTCGAACCAATGACCTCTCCCTCTGCAGCGCGTGATGCGAATCGACTCGACCACAAACAGTACATCCTTTGCAGTACTAATGACGAGGTATCTATTCCCTTCATTTACTGTCGGCGGTACTCCGAGCTCGGCAACCACAGCTGGTTCTCGTTATTATTGGTGAGATGGCGCGATGGGTGCGAGGGTGCGCTTTAAATGTCGTCGCTCCGCGCGATGCGATGCGTGCGCACTTCTCTCGCGATCAGGGTGGTTTGCACGTTTTGGGATGGCATTGAAGTTCCTGAGAAGATGAAGGTCACATGACTCGCTGCAGTGGCCTCATTTGCGAAAGGCGCGCGGTGCTTTAACACTGTGGCACTTATCAGTTCACATTGGTCCGTGCACTTAGGTCCGGTGCAGGTTAAAGAGCAGCAAGTGGTGGGAATTCCCGGAGCCCTCCACTATGGCATAATTGATAATTATATCGTAATTTCGGGACTTTAAAGCCGAGATAGTGTTGTCAGTTTGCCCTTATCGTGTGTGTACCTTTGCGCTCATTTCATGCGTTTTTCTTGGTGTTTGAGCAGCACGCTTTAAGTGTTAAACTGCCACAGTTGTTTGTTCACACCCATTCTGTATGCGTTCTTTTCGTGTGAACTTTCTATTTCAGGAGTGTGCTGCAAGTTTTCAGTTGATTGATTTTCTTCGCGTGACCTCAGAATTTGTTGCTATAGCAGTCATTCCTTAGCCCTTGTGCGGAAGCAATGCAGAATAAACGATCAATAACCTTCGTGAACGAACCTTTAACTTTCGTGTTTTACCATTTATTATGACAGGGGGCTCAGCCATGTTTCGTTAAATCGAAAGCTCTACTGGTCAATTCGAGCAAGTTTCACTGTATATCTCAGCGTGACCTTGATGCGAAGAATAGATGACGCGGGGCGAGCAACGCTCGCACCTCGTCATTTGCTCCCACAGCTACTCTACGCTGTGGGAATGGGAAAGGGGAGTGAAATGAAGAAATATGGCGGAACGAGAAGATAAAAAGAAAAAAAAATTGTCCGTAAATGGCCTGACACGTATGTAGTGGTAGGACTTCACTAAAGTAAAGAAATTCACATAGGCCCGTATTCCTTAAAAAGCGCAAGAGGCCTTTGACTGCCTTTCGAGCCGACGAAAAACAAGAACGGCTCCAGGAGCATCTGCGCAGAGCGAAAACGGGACAGAATGAGGTCAGGACAAGAATTCAGTATCTACTGAAGAGACCAAGACAGAACATTCTGCCCTGGTCTTGTTTTGTCTCGTATTCTTAATTACTCTCTGGTTTATGAAGAACTTTGTGCCGCGCAGGGCCGGTGGGTTTCAGTTAAGCCATAGTGCTACAGTCCTGCGACGCGGGAAAAAGGCGAGGACACTGGTTCATCTGTGCGGAAGTTGTCAACGCGGTCGTGATGGCAACCTATGCAGGACCATCCTGCGAAGGTCGTTTGGCCTGCTGATGAGCTAAAGCTGCAACGTTAGTACTAGCTTGCAAAGTAACAGGCTGAAACGAGTGCAACGAAAATTTCCGTGAACTAAACGTCAAATGAGGGATGCTGAAAGACGACAGCGATGATCTTTAGGGGCGGCAAGCAATGCCTCACATTTGACTTCGGCGACGGCTCCCAAAACTGACAAACCGACGGTAATGAGTGCACGCAGCACGGAACGTAAGCCTAACCATATCGTTCGGTTGCCAAACTGTGCTTCGGCCACGAGGGTAAAAAAAGATAACAGAGTAAACAAGCCTTCACTTACATAACAGGAAATATCAGAGCACTACCATTTTGTTTTTAACGCCATAGCTTTAGAAAGCCCGTGTCGCATAAACTGCCTTGTCTTCGTCGGTCATTGTGAGAGAGCGAAAACTCGCGATAGATGAAAAATTAAATAGATATCGTGATGGAGCCCTAATTGAATTCAGGTCTTCTGCGTGGCCGCCACGCCTGTGTTTGGAGCTCAATCTACAAAGAAAAGAAAGCACCATTGATGTGATATGCGGTGTCATGAATCATGTCAACACACGGAACATGATTTTTTCAGGAATTTTAATAAACGTGCCTTATTTATTTATTTATTTATTTATTTATTTATTTATTTATCTATTTATTTATTATTTCTTTTTTTTCTTTCTTTATTAGTTTAGCCCCGCCGCGGTGGTCTAGTGGCTAAGGTACTCGGCTGCTGACCCGCAAAGCGCGGGTTCGAATCCCTGCTGCGGCGGCTGCATTTCCGATGGAGGCGGAAATGTTGTAGGTCCGTGTGCTCAGATTTGGGGGCACGTTAAAGAACCCCAGGTGGTCTAAATTTCCGGAGCCCTCCACTACGGCGTCTCTCATAATCATATAGTGGTTTTGGGACGTTAAACCCCACATATCAATCAATCAATCAATTCTTTATTAGTTTATGAAGAACAATAACAAAATTGTCCAAGAAGACACGGCTAAAGGCAACCATTGTTTGACGGGGCCGTGCCACCCAGACGACCACAGCAGCAGGAAAAGACATTTACAAATATAGAAGGGTACATGAAAATCACATACTACACCTTAGATCAATGGTACACAGTCACATAGCACTAAGAAAAAAAACATATTAACAATTTTAACAGAAAACATGCACGCCGAACTCGCGAGCAGCAAAGAATCGTAATTTACTAATCGACAAAAATAATGAAAAAAAAAACTAGGAGCAACTTGTATAGCTCACAAGCCCGATAACACTCACTTATTGTCGTTCATTTCCGGCCACTTGTGGATTGTTTTGAACATAATTATTTACAAGCGTTATCAGCATTTGAAACAGTTCCTTGCCGGAAAAACCGCATAAACAGTTTGTAGAAAAATAGCTGAACTACATAATGTGATACCTTTACCATGCGTTCTATGATTGTTGCTTAATTTACAGACTCATGCACCCACTCCTGCTACGTCTCGTCTACCTTGACACCGTATTTGTAAATAAAACATAACGTTGTGTAGAAAAAGTCCAAGATGGCCAAAGGAATCACTCCATATGAAGTGCGCAACGAGTGCGCGGTTTTTATACCCACCCAATATAAGAGATTCCCCCCTAATTAATTATCATATACAGCAATCGCATCAAAAAAGTTCATGGCTACGTAGGAGCTCGTATTGTTTTATAGAATAGTAGGGCTCCTTCGCTAATTCGCAAAAAAAAAAAACGCTGGACAATCTCCCCGGAGGGATTCCTGATGGAATGCGAAGCAGCAGCGGTGTGTGCACAGCGTTGACCCGGTTGAAATGGGCGTCGAAGCAAGTGCCGGAAGAGTGGTTTGAAGCTAAACTCGTTGTAGCGTTTACTCGAGTAAACGTTTGTTTGGAACGCAAAGACACGAGAGGTGTGTTGGGTTTCGTGTAAGTTTCATCGTATATAAATGAGCCGAAAGAGTGTTTCGACTCGACGTGTGGCCGATCGTTGCGGGCGGTAGAGAGGGCGAAGCGAGACAAAACTGCATTGTGACATTTTCATAGAGGGTGTGCTTTGCGAGCGGGTGGAGGAGCCGGCAGTTGCGGGCGCTGCAGTGAGCGTGCTTCGGGAGATGGAGAGAGTTACGTCAGCGCACACATGCAATGAAAGCGTGTGAGGGGAGGGTGACGTCAACGCGCAACTGCGGCGTGACGTACTTGGCACCACTCCAACACCTGCGGCCTGGGAAACGCGTTTCAGCGCGTTCGTACGGACGCACGCACGTACGGCGTTACGCATGTGAGTCTAAGAGCTGCTTCGCATTTGAAAACGATTCATTACGACACATGGACACTTCGCTATTCTACTTGCAGCAGGAATGCACACGACAAAAGCTTAAAACGGTCAATGTTACGCACACAGATGTGTCTTAATTCGCTGCACGGGTGATGTGTTCATTAAGAACTCAAGCTAGGCAAGCGATCGAGACCATAACGCAAATGCGGCTCGATTATACTTTCACGCTGTACCTTTTAGGGTGAAGCCCGAGCCACCATCAAGCAATTTCTTGTTTACGTTTACAAAGATCGTACACCTGACAGTCACTGGATTGATATATAGAGTTGTTGAGAAGCCTCATTGGCTTACTCGTTTAGAGCTAACGTCAGCCGTAAAACAGTGACTTTTTTATTGGCTTTTCTGTCCAACTGCGTCGCTATTAGAACGACTATAGTTCCGAAGTGTGAGCCTGCGTAGACTCTTAAGAGAATGGCTTGAAGAAAGGGAAAACTCGAGAAATACAACTTGCCTATCTTGCTCTGTATTATATAGAACTGGCGGAACATGAGAGAGGACTTTGTCCTGCTGTGGAAGCAGGTTGATGATGATGATGATGATGATCATTTAAAACATGTGACTGAGAGACAAGGGCTCCATTTCTAAGTGCAGCTGGGGCTGCTTTACTGTGCCACACTTTGATGGGATTCTCGTGGAGGGGGTCAACCTCTGCTCTCGGCTAGTTCTTCGTAGCGGTTTCGGTGAAAGATTTTTTTTACACTTTTACTTAGTTTAATTTTATATGTTCTCCCCTGTACGCTATAACATGTGTAAACAGAGGTAACGTCAGTGAGTTCTGACACCTGCGTCTCTCATACGTAAGGTTGTGGTATAGTGAAGCCGACAGACAAAAAAGTCAAGGAAAACTTTGATGACACTATCCGTAGCTTTTATCTGTAGTGCAGTAACTATGTCGCTGCCCTCAAATTAAATAGAGTCAAAGATAAGATAAATTTGTCTTTCGTACGAATCGAAAATGCAGCTGGTGCTGTCCAACGTACTCAAGATTATACGCATGGAAAACACTATAATATGGACAGGAGAACGACTACATTTAAAGCTCAGGTAGTTGTGCACCCAACATGTCGTTTGAGGTAGTAGGTTCACTCCCTACCGAATACAGTCGTTTATTCGCACACTTTATTTCTTATTCATTGATTACATACTTACTACAAAATAATTGGAGCTATAAACAATGTCCCCTATGTTTTCCAAGACTTCTCTGCCTGTCGGCTTTACTAGATTATGCACCCCCCCCCCAAAAAAAAAGAAAAAAAAACTGTACGTGATTGATTGTCCTCCTTACGCGGAGTTGAGAGTCATTCAAAAAAGATGACAACGAAGTTTAGAATGTGTGACGTCAAAGTTTGAAGATATCAGTATTACTAAAGTTAAGCTGACAACCACAAGCAAGCAATAAATGCAGCCAAGGTTCAAGCAGCAAGAGTGTAGCGCCCTCATTTTGGACCCGATCAAGCGAGATAGCGTCGAAATACTGGTTCAGTCACGTCTTTGCTTCGCTCCGTTGGCACAAGCCTAAAAGAACTGGCCAAGAATTCATCTTTATTATTTAGGTCGAATGAAAATGGCACGTTTATAGTAAAAAAAAATAAGCAAGTTTTCTTTTCTTCTATACATGCGGCACTCACAGTTATTTTGCTTGGAACCTCGATTTATTCACTTAGCGCGCATTTTGAGTAATCTACAAGAAATTGTCTTTCCCCGATTATATTTCTTGTTTTCTTCCACAGAAAGCAACAAGTTGACGTATAGGTTAGTCGAAGCTAACAAGAAATGTTCCAGCCATCTGCTTTTTTACCATTTTAGTTGGCATTGCCGACTAAGAGGGGATGGGAGAGAGAGAGGGAAGTGATAATACGAGGTACTGCCGGCGCCGTTCGGACGCATCTCAATGCGCTCACTGCGGGGTGTACACGCTTCCTACTTTTAGGACATGAATGCTTCACCTCGTAAGGATTCCTTTCTCGCAAAAGCCTGAGCACACAATGAACCATTTTCGCTTGTTCTCTTCTTGTCTCTGCCGATCTGTTCTCGTTAGGCCAACGGCGAGGCAGTCGGTATTTTCCGCAAGAGACCCACGACTATCCTTTCAGAGAAAAAAGTGCCCATATAGTTATCAACGAGTGGGAGATATGTGCTTCTTCTACCGATGTGGTTGCTTAGCAACGTCATCCCTGTGGTGAGAAGGTGGGGCGTCGTTGCTGTATTCGTAGCACAAGATTGTTGTTATAGCTGCAGTGGCAATAAAAGGGGAGTTATAGTGCGAGTCATTTGAGAATGTTGGGACGCGCGGGCGTGGGAATCATCGACAAAAGAAAGTGTGTCCGCCACATCTTCGACATATACCGTTACACGTCTCTCACGCAGCTAAGACGGCTCGCGAGTGGCTGCTGAGGGTGCTGGCGATGATGTACAACTACGGGATCCAGTTTTATTCGAGGAATAGCACGCAACTATCCAGAACCAGGTGCTTGATCATTGAGACAAAAGCCACAAGGGCCTTGACAAATGTCAGCGTGAGCGCCCGAAAAAAAAAAACGCTTGTGCTAAAAGTCGGTAAAAAGCCACATGGTACTTAAATGAATGTTTGTGTGAGTAGGTGCACCAAAATTCACATGACCTCTATGTAGCACAACGTTATCATACCGCCAGAAATCGCCATGATTTGCGACATCATACTGACGTCAAAAGATTTACTGAGAAGACAAGGGAGAAGATTTCCTATGCTTCGAGTGCTCCATATAAGGCGATTACGTTAGGGAGCCTGTGAGCTTTTTCATCAGAATGCCTGTCTCGCCTCGCACAAGCAGTGCTGTTGAAATTTCCTAATAAGTCAGATAAAGAAGATGGAACAACATATTGTGGCTGGACTAAAACGGGGCTATACGCGCTGGGGGAGTGGAGGCTATAAGGTTACCGCTCCTGACGCGGCACCTACTCTATCGTTAGGAATAGCAAGACATTTTCTCGTACGTCTAAAATATATTTTCCAGAATGTGCCCCTAAACTTCCCGCATCAAATGTTTAGTTCCTTTATAAAATATTGCAGTCCTGATCCCCTCCTGTAGACGTTACGGTAAGTAGACGCTATCGTATTTTAACACGTTAAAGAAAAGGAGCGCCCAAACTTTGTGATCGTACCACGCGCACTCTTTTTTTTTCTGTGTCTTTGTTCTTTATGGCGGTTCATACCCTCTCTAAACGTAAAACAGGTTCTTTAGTCGTCCATGACTGATTATTTCATCAATCAAACTATGTTAAGGATAATAAAACGAAAGAATTCACAAAAGCTGTGGCAGCTAAAAAGAAATTATGGACCGAAGGCGTTGTTCACTTGGGGACAACCATCAGCCACAAGAAGAATAGTTTCCTAGTATTCTTCTTCAGCAGCGCCAAAAAAAAAAAAAACAAGATGTGACAGTACCTTCGTCCACTTCGACAACCAGGCTATTCTAGAAAGATGCTATTTACAAAATTCCAACGGACACGGAGTTGATTTTATTGTGAACACGCAAAGGCATCAAAGCCAGAAAAGAAAGAAAAAAAGAAGAGGCAGCGACGTTATTTGAAAATTATGTGGTAGCTCTTGTCACACAATATCTGACAGCATCTGCGCAAGCCTTATTTTAGCAACGAATATATTCCTATACTACGAACATGATACGAGAAGAAAGAAAAAAGGACAGAACACCAGCGCCATCCCGTATTTAGCGTCCCCTTTGTTTCAGTTATTCTCATTTCCGTCTTAGGTAGAGCCACCAACCTGATGGAAAGATTTAGGCCTGCCATCATCATTTTCCTGAAGACTATTAAAGTTCACATCGCTGTCACTGTCTTGTCTGTTTTTGGCTGTTTGTTTTTCTCCAAGTGTTCACGCGAGAAAATATGTTTTTACTGAATAAACCAAGCTAGCTATCCCGATCCTCTTTTTAAAAGGGTAGTTAACCTTGTATTGGTTCAGCTATACCGAAACACTGTTATTTTGGGATGGCTTTCATGATACACGAGCACGAAAGCTGTATGTAACGATCCCGGAAGCTCTCTGGGTATATGTGGGAACGATAGGCGCCAACACAACAGCAGGCTAGGTTTACGGCAGACTTGTGCACGTTATATAAAATAAGCAACTGATTACAATTCCACTTACTTTCTTGAAAACGTGATTCATGGCAGCGGTTAATTAAGGGCTCCAGGAAAAGTAACGGAGTAAATAAGGACATGTAATCGATTAGGTAAATACGTTTTGAAAGTAAGTAACATTTGCGTTACTTAGCTGCAAAAGCGTATTAACGCAACACAAAAACACAACCTTGGTGAAACTTCAACGAACTCCTCTGACTTCTGGTAGACGGGTCTGGTAGGATGACTGTGGCTTCTGTAATAGAGTGTAATACGTTGTTTTCTGCAAGAGTTGTAGTCGAAGTTGTTGCTGATTCTAGCAAGTTTCCTCGTTAAGAGGACTCTTGCGACGCTAAACCCTCTCTGAATGCGTGGGCTGGAGGAAAAGGCGATATTATAACGTAGAAACAACTTGCACACTAAGCTCGTATTTGCACAGAACTTCGAGGCTAGTGTTCATGTACCCTCTCAAGAGTCGTGGGCTGCTGTTGCTCGCGTTGGGGAAAGGCGTTGCAGGTCAGACCACGGAGAAGGTGAAAAATATCCACGCATCTCCACGAAGCTCTGGGTATCGTATGGGTGAGTAACCTTGCGTTGCCCGAGGGTTGGCTCATATATTGTAAACTGAGTGACACAAAGCGTCATAGTCTCGACGAGAAAGCCAGGTGCTAATGTCCATAATGTCTACTTTAAACTCACCGACTAATAGAAACGGTTTCTGCTTGTACGTGGTTTAAAACTTCTGTCACAAAAACATGACTGATATTAGTTTATTGTGAAACCTCTTTTTATTCACAAACACACATATGCTTCACGAAAGGAACGGTTCTCTATGCACCATGACAGTGGAGAGCGACAGTAGACAACAAAAACAAAGCGATGTCCTAAGGCCCATGATGTGTAGGTTGAAGTCGCCAACTAGTGAAAAGGCTTCGTGCTTTTGACTGCTTTTGTTTTTATTCTGTGATAATTATGATTCATTTATTACTTTATCTTGAACTTTTTTTAGAATACTGATACTTCGTTTAGCGAAGTGCCACTATAACTGTGAAATGACTTGAAGCAAAAAAAAAAATACCAAACCAAGCTTTAATCTAGAGAATAAAGTCCACTTGAAGTAGAAGAGTCGTCTTAAGGGAACCCACGCTAAAGCAGAGAATTATATAATGGGATACTTCAGTAAATGCAAACGACAAGAAAAAAACACAATCAAACTTTACTTGGAGGACTTTCACAGGTGAAACGCAGCTACGGTTATAAAACAACTCCGGTTTCGTGTTGAGTGAAACGGCACAGTGACACCGGCATCTAAGATACACGTAATCCCACACATCTCGTGCTTTTTCATTTATTCTTAATCGTCGGTACCTACATTAACGAGTTTGCCGGTTTCCAGTTCACGATGAGTCATGCATGTCACCGAGTGGCGAGTGGTGAGTGGCGTGCAGAAAAGTAAACGTGGTGTTCTTTCAAGAGACCGTATACTTCCCTTAATAACATTCCTTGTGTTGAGCGTACACCCGATAGAGATTAAGCGAGAGCTGGGAACACCTGTACGCTTTTGTGAAGGGCCCGCGAGCCGACAAGAAACGCTTGAGCGCAGCGCCGACAAATAGTCCGCGCTGTTGCCTCTCTGCTGAATTATATAGATGCGTCTCTGGAGTATCGTGCACGAAACAGACAGCGCATTCCTCCTGATTATGTGCAGATTACTCCGCTGTGTTGGGCTTAGCGTGCTACCGTAGCGCACCTTCTTATCCGAAAAATACTAAGAACAAGGACTGAGCGTTACGAGATGCGGGAATGTCCTTGCTGTAATGCCGTTCACGGGTTCATCGTGGGTGCTCTCGTAAAAAGGATTTGTAGTTCCAAACACAGTGCCTCCACCACGCACTTCGAGACCTCAAATGTGCCTCGTAGTAATGTCGTGTGATTCACTCGGGTATATCTCCACTTTCTCTGCTACAAGCACAATATTTCCACTTGCGTATAATACACGCCATTACAGAACGTGATTGCAAATATTCTTGCGGCAAAATTCAAGTTTATGCCATCGCCTTGTCAAGATCCAATGTTGTCGGGGTTTTAACGTCATCCCGAACAAAATTAGCAGAGCATAAATGTTTTATACACTGAAAATAAAACAAAAAAATTAAGACATATGCGGAGTTATGTTTCTCGTAATGAGCACAGATTTCTGGTATCCGGATTATTGATTAATGCAGTGACGGGAAAGTTCAAGAACTTTGAAATGGAAATAATTAAAAGACAAAAGTAAAAGTAAAATGCAATTCACTCAGTAGGGTTGACAGGCGAGCTAGTTGGTACAAATTCATAATAGAATAATTGGCGCTTGTTTGTCTCTTCTCTTGTGTCCCGTTGGTTTGCGCTTCCAATTATTCCATTACAATTCACTCAATTGTATAATACTGCTAGGTGAACATTGTAAATTTCTGTAAGTCTTTCATAAGAGCGCGCTTTCTGACATGTCTGATATTGCGCCCAGTATGCACAATGCATGCAGATTATTTCTGTTTCTCTTACTGTTCCAACTTGTCGCTTGAAAGATAAACATCTCCAACTTCTAAAATTAGAGGCAGGATGCTTCATTCTACGGTACAGTCTCGGTGATCTGCACTCGTCAGCTGGCAAACTCTTTCCCACATTTGTTACTGGCGATCAGCAGTGGTGACCTCACACTTGTCATGGTTAGTTTCGAGTGAAAAGAAACTGGACGAAAAACAAAAAACAAAGTAAAAGCAGACTTCGACAAAAGCGAGTCGCAGGCAGCTTTGTCTCGGACCCGACAAGTGGGAGCCATCTGTGAGTGTTTTATGGACAAACAGCATTAACGGAGTCAGCAGTATCTCCAAGCACCCGTTGACTGTTGATACAACCGACAAAGCCTCTGTAGTTAGCGAACGGCTGTCGAACGCCGATAATCGGACTCGCAACTCTGCATCAGCAAGAACGAAGGTGCAGCTCCAGCAGCAGTCGTCCGACTCTGGAAGCAAACAAGCAGCTCTTTTCCTCCTGCGACGTATTCTTTTCTTCAACGTGTTCGCAGCAAGAAACTTTTATGTTTCATGTCAATCGCTGCAAAGTTTGTTTCGTGCGGTTCTCGAGATGACTTCGTTACAATTCAATTGAAAAAGTGCCCCTGTTGTCCTTAGCTTGACTCTTCTGATATATTTTTGTTTTATTTGTTAAACTCAAAATTGGTTTTGTCACGCTTCATTTGCGGCTTTCTTCCTTTCTCCTCTCGAACTTGAAAAGAAGCTGTTGAAGAGACAACAAAGTATGGAAAATGGTTTTAGCTGGAGCATCGAATACAGAGAAGTTACACAAATTGCCTTTTTCATCCGCCTTTTGACATCAGCCGAACTTCCCTCGCAAGATGGCATGGACGCACAACCAAAATGTGGCACTCACGTTTCTTGTTCATCATTGCGCAGCTTCTTGGTTTCGCTGGATTTGCCGACTGCACGGACGGCGCCGCGTCCACGGACTCGACTGATGGTGGTTTCGACAAGGGATCTTCAGGCAACGCCCCTGGCTGGTGTATTCATGGCGCACAACCACAGTTGCTGAGGACCGATAGCGATGCCATGTACAATTTCCCACAGTTCACCTTTCCCCGGAGTGTCACAGCCACAGCAACATCGACAACACGCCTACCGGACCCTTTAAAAGCCCATCTAACGGATCTTATCGCCAGTGGGCATGGACGCACAACCAAAATGTGGCACTCACGTTTCTTGTTCATCATTGCGCAGCTTCTTGGTTTCGCTGGATTTGCCGACTGCACGGACGGCGCCGCGTCCACGGACTCGACTGATGGTGGTTTCGACAAGGGATCTTCAGGCAACGCCCCTGGCTGGTGTATTCATGGCGCACAACCACAGTTGCTGAGGACCGATAGCGATGCCATGTACAATTTCCCACAGTTCACCTTTCCCCGGAGTGTCACAGCCACAGCAACATCGACAACACGCCTACCGGACCCTTTAAAAGCCCATCTAACGGATCTTATCGCCAGTGGGCATGGACGCACAACCAAAATGTGGCACTCACGTTTCTTGTTCATCATTGCGCAGGTTAGTTGCAGTTCATTACCACCTCTTAAATCTTTACGATCGGACAACCGATTCGTCGTTGTGCTTCCATGCCCCAGCGTCCTGCTTGAACCTTTCTGTGCCTTGTTTTTGGCGTTGTGCGGAGACGTCGAGCAAAATCCCGGTCCTACTGATGAAATACTTAAAATGGTGAAAGAAACAAATGCTCGATGCATTCGAATTGAGGCAAACCAAAGCAACATTGCGCAAGCAATAGACGACCTTAAAGCTGCCCACACTTCTTTGGTGTCCACTGTATCGGGCATTAATGAGCGCTTGCAGTCAGTGGAACAACAAAGAGCTTGTTTCGAGGGATTTCAGGGAGACGTCTGCCGCACACGTGAATGTGTAACTACAATGCAAAAAGAACTAACCACATTGCGCGCTAGACTTGAAGATGCTGAAGATCGTTCTAGGCGGGACAACCTGCTATTCTTTGGCATTGCAGATGATCCTCTGGAAAACTGGGAGCGATCATCAGCAAAAATTATCGCGCTTGCATCGGATAGTCTACAGCTGCAGCTTTCGTCAGATAGTATTGTACGTGCCCATAGGTTGGGACGATACAAAGCAGGGAGTAACAGACCCATTATTGCTAAGTTTGCTGCGGACAAAAGTAAAGATTTAGTTTTCTCAAAGCGCTCTCTGCTTTCTGGAACTGAACTAAGTATAAAGCAAGACTATTCACTCGCTACGCGCACTGCCCGGAAAAAACTGAGTGAGTTCAGCAAAACGCTTAACATAACCACTAAGTTAACCCACAACAAACTTCTCGCAGGTGGTAAGTGCTATATTTACGATCCAGGCGAAGACAGTGTGCATGAGCGTGTTCGCGAAGTACCTTCAGACAATATGTGTAAGCCTACGTCAACTTCCCGCTCTTGTCAGAATGCCCCTCTCTCGCCTAGGTTAACGCGCTCTAGTAGAACGCAAGCCACAAAAAGTAGGATACCGCGAGGGGTGGTGCCGTTTTGTTTCCTATACCTGTTCTGTATACCAACATCCGAAGCCTTAGTAATAAAAAAGAGAGTCTCAGTGCTCTAATCAACGATTCGGAAGCAGATGTTGTTATATTAAGTGAAACTTGGTTGTCAAACGAAATAAAAAACAACGAGCTGTTTTATTGCAACAAAAAGTTTGTTGTGTACCGACGTGACCGTGACGAGAGGATTGGTGGTGGTGTTTTGATTGCTGTAAATGAAACCTTCGAGAGTTTCCTAATTTCAACTGTGAGTAGCTTGGAAATAATTTGGTGCTGTCTAACAATCAACTTCAAGAAAATAATTTTTGGTGCCTGTTATCGTCCTCCAAGTTGTGCCAGTGGTTTTTCTGAGGCGTTTCATGACTCGGTGAATGAAATCACTGTCAAGTTTCCTGCTGTGCCCGTCTTTCTTGCTGGTGATTTCAATTTTCCACATATTCAGTGGCCAGAACCTTACCTGTCCTCCATTTCATCATCCGCGGAAGCTATCGCTTTTATTCATGCATGCCTGGACTTTAATCTGTCTCAGTTGGTAACTCGGCCAACACGTGTAACGCCCACCACAGCGTCATTACTTGACCTGATACTAACATCAGTTCCTGATATCGCTTCTTCTGTAACACACACCCCTGGCTTAAGCGATCATGACATACTTCACTTTACCATTAGCCTTCCTGCACCAAACCCACGTAGACAGTTGAAACAGATAAGAGACTACAGCAAAGCAGACTTTGAAGCTATAAACTCCAGTCTCTGCTCTTTTCTCGATGAATTTCTTTTAGATTATTCTCACAAACCCGTTGAAATACTATGGCAGTCATTCAAAGTAAAGGTTGCTGAACTAACAGCCCAACATGTCCCTCTAAGAACTATATACAGCAATTCTAACGCACCTTGGTATTCTAGGCACCTTAAAAGGTTGTCGAATAAAAAATCACGGCTGTTTCGTGCCGCGAAACGATTACAAAGCGCCGAACGCTGGTCTGTCTATAAAACGGCAGCTAAGTCCTACAATGACGCTCTCAATAGTGCCAAACACCATTTCTTTCACTTCACACTACCAGCACTGTTGCAAGCTAATCCAAAACAGTTTTGGAACACATTTAAGCCGAAAGAGGACTCAACTATTTGCCTTGTTGATGAACTTGGTAATCCAGTCCCAAAAGATCACTGTGCTTCGTTACTGAATGAAACGTTCGCTTCTTCTTTCTCCGACTTCATCATTAACAATCGTCCATGCATACAGAATCTTGACTGTCTTCCTATGGATCCCATTACCTTTAATAAAACCGGCATTGCGACACTAATTGATAAGCTAAAGCGATCATCGTCATGTGGAGTTGACTCAATTAACTCTAAATTTCTTCAGAATACTAAGGAATACAGTTCCATTATTTTAGGCTGCCTCTTTACTAAATCGCTCCAAGATAACTGTCTACCTAAAGACTGGAAAACCGCTAAGGTGATCCCACTCCATAAATCTGGTGAAAGACATAACCCCCGTAATTATCGTCCTATTTCTCTCACATCGGTCCCTTGCAAACTAATGGAGCATATAATTTACTCAAACCTCGTTAAACATTTGGAATCAAATAACTTCTTTCATAACTCTCAGCATGGTTTCCGCAAATTTTTTTCTTGCGAAACACAACTAATACTATTTACTAATGATCTCCACGCTGCACTTGACTCAGGTACGACTATTAATTGTATTTTCCTAGATTTCGCCAAAGCTTTTGACAAGGTTAACCATGAACTGCTCCTACTAAAATTACATTGCTTGAGCATAGACCCGTTATTACTTGACTGGATAAAAGAATTTCTTTCTAACCGCACACAGTTTGTTTGTACTAACGATATTAATTCCTCTGAAGTGCCCGTGCGTTCAGGCATACCTCAAGGTTCTGTTTTAGGCCCACTACTATTTTTAATTTATATTAATGACTTGCCTACTAACATATCCTCCCCTATTTGCCTCTTCGCTGACGATTGTGTCATTTACCGTAAAATTACTGATCATAACGACAACGAAACCTTACAATCAGACCTAAACAACATTTTACATTGGTGTAACCTTTGGAAAATGGAACTTAACATTTCTAAATGTAAAGCAATGAGAGTTTCACGTAACCACACATCTATCGATAACTATTCATACAGCCTGAACGCAACCCCTCTTGAATATGTCCGATCTTATAAGTATCTTGGTGTTCACATTACTAACTCGCTATCATGGTCCGACCACATTAATCACGTCACATCCAAGTCTAATCGCATGCTCGGTTACTTAAAACGAAACTTTCCTGTTGCGCCGACTTTTTTAAAGAAACAGCTGTACATCACCTACATCCGTCCTCTACTGGAGTACGCCGCATGTGTATGGGATCCCGGCCATATAACACTCGTTAACAAATTAGAGGCAATCCAAAACCGGTCGTCACGTTTCATTCTTTGCAGCTATAATCGAACATCTAGTGTAACTGCCATGAAGGTCAGGCTTAATCTCCCTCCACTTGTCATGCGCAGAAAAATCGCTCGCCTTTGCGCGTTCCAAAAAATATACTATCACAATCACGTTCTAAAATCGCGCTTATTGCAGCCTGCATCTTTCATATCATCCCGCATAGATCACCTCCACAAAGTGCATATCCCTCGAAGTAACACCGTCACCTTTTCCCAGTCTTTCCTTCCTAACACATGTCGCGACTGGAATCTTCTGTCAACATCAACCGCCAGTATTACTGAACCTGACGCGTTCCGTCAGGCCTTGACATCTTCCATGTAAAATGCATTACATGTCGCGCACGCGATAGTACCTCATTGTATTCGTAACTTGTATTTCACACCGCATTTTTTTGTCGTTTTCTTATTATTGAATCTTTTGCACCTTTTGTGCGTTGGCTGGCTTCTTACGTGTATGTTTTGCTTTTTGCCCGTTTCGCTTTTGCCTCTTTTTTGTTTGTTGTGCTTTTGCCCGTTTCGCTTTTGCTCGTTTTCTTATTGAATCTTTTGTACTTTTTGTGCGTTGGCTGACTTATTAAGTGTATGTTTTGCTTTTTGCCCCTCCCCTCTACAATGCTGTAAAGCCCTGAGGGTAAAATAAAGAAAGAAAGAAAGAAAGAAAGATGAAGAGAAAGAAAGAGAGAGAGAGAGAGAGAGAGAGAGAGAGAGAGAGAGAGAGAGCGGGGAAATATGAAGGACCGGGAGTTTAACCAGAGGTTCACCGGTACATCGTGGCATGTCCCATTTCGCTATGATTGGGTCTTAGGTCTTTTTTGTACCCTGTCTACTATGCTGCGTATACACCATGGTGTGTGATTAGGTCCTGGGCTTCATATATATGAGTGTGTTTCTTGCAATAAATCTTAGTTGCGAATTCAGCAGTGGGTAATCTCTTGCTCAGTCCTTGTCTATATTTTTGCGCTGTTTTTATATCGCAAGGGAAGCAAGAGAGTGATGAGACAAAACCCAGGCTAGAGTAATCAAAACAAAAAAAATCTGGTCTATAATTCTATGCTAGAGACAGGCATGAGGGAACATGACGATAGTTGTAGCGTGAGAACAGAACGACGGCAAAGAGACAAGAAGAACTCGAGTGCTCGTGTCCTTCTTGTCTCTTTGTCGTCGTTCTGTTCTCGCGCTACAACTATCGTCATGTCATACCAACTAGCCCAAACTGCCACACTTCTAAGCGAGAGAACAGTTGGAATATAAAAAGGTATAGAGAGATGAACACCATTTGCCTTCACCCACAAAACCGATAAACGCTGCGTAAGAAAGCGCTTTTGGAGCCTTCTGATGTGGTACCTCTGAAGTCGACCTGCCAACAGGGTTTCCTGTAAGTGGAAGTGCGCCAACGCGGCCAGTGTGTTGTGCTATTTAATTTCTTTCGGCGCTAGTACGCTTCTTCATCTACGATCGACCAAGACTGTGCACCACTGATTTCACTGTGTGAAAGTAGAGATAACGAATAAATATATTGTTCAACTACTTCAGTTGCGATACTCAAGGCGCAAGAACCGTGAAGCAGGTTTCCTCCGCAGCCACCGATCCTGTGCTTCCAGAGAGTGCAAACCACAGCTGCACATAACAGCAGCTGACTGTGGCTTCCTTCATCGATCAGCAAATGTTTAGCTACGATAGGGGGCGTCGTAACAGCCGGCAATCGAGAGCTCAGGTGACTGCTGGCCAGCACCGTCTCCTAGGTCAACAGGTCACTGTGACTCCAGACCCTGCGAGCTTTCACGTAGAATCGAATGCATAAGTTTAAAATCAGTGCCGTGTTAAATATTTTTCACATGACAAGTAAGGAATGAAGGCTTGACGAATAACCCACAGTTCCACTGGTTCACATAAAGATAGCCATCTCGCTTCCCAGCCAAGAATTCAATTCTGTGTTTTGAATTTATAATTGCATTCTGGTTCTCCGCAAGTACTTAAGGTTCCAATCGCTCTGAGGCCGATATCTATTCGTTCCTGCGTTTGAGACATGAATAGAGCCTTAACATTATGGACGTGTGACGTGAAGCAATTCTCACGCACAAACTGCACACAAAAATTCGTATTACAATCTATTGGCGAGTATTTCGTCCTCTGTGAAGAGTTTTCGAAATACTAGCGTGATCCGAGTATGCTTACTAAACGAGAAAAGAAATTTGTTTTTAGAATTCCATTCAAGCTCCCCTAAGTCAAACGGCTTTCTTTCTCGCGCGTTTGTCAAAGTGAACCTAATTTGAGGTCAAAGTACGAGAAATAATGACGTGGAAAAGCATGTCATGCGTATATATATAGAGAGAGATAAAAGCACAACGCATCTCCACGAAGCCAATCATGCCGAGTGGGCGAAACACTAGGAATCGTTCTTACTGCAAATCACTATAGTGGCATCATCCGCTCACGCATGTGAATGTGTAGTAACGCAGGTGTTAAGTATATTCGTTGTGGTTTTGAAGTTGAGCCCCTTGCTTCCCGGGCCCTCAACTCCCGAAAACGGCTTGTTGTTGGCGTGGCCATTTCGCCGCAGCTTCCCGAGGCCTCACCTTTAGGTAGATGCACGTTACGCACCACGTGGTCAAAATTTTCGGAGCTTTCCACCACGTCTTGCGTCATAATCCTATCATCGTCCTGGTGCATAAAACACCGGAAATTATTATTAATATTTTTAAATGCCATTCACTATATTTAAATATGTAACTGAGGATTCGGTGGTATATGCTGTGATTCAGCTTCTTATAAATTCAAAACGAGGCGCGAATATTTCTTTTGAAGAAATGTAAAGTGAATAGATTATAGAAGACGTACGTTTCACGAATAATAACAATACAAATGTATCCACAATTTCAGCAATGACTGTGAACTCTTCGGGAGTCGACGTCAACAATGACGCCTGTTTCAACATTTCCCAAAGAGGATCGCTCCATTGTTCGCCGGCACCCGGCTTCACTTCAAAAAGCGCGTGTGTGCTAAAGCATTTCGTTATCGAATGTCAAGTGTCAAGTGTTAAAAGGACAACATTTCAATGGCAAGTGAAAGGATTTAGAACACTCGCCTGCTTTCAACCCGAACGGGTACATGCGTTTGACCGTCACTGGTTTAGCTCAAAATCCTCAACGCGCCAATGACTTCAAAAAAACTTGTCAGGAGGAGAACAGGGTAAGACGAAAAGGAAGAGTAAGCAGCTGCAGTGTTGGGTTCACCTTCTAGGAATTGTTGCGAAAGGCATGACATTTTTAAATAACGAGGTGCACTGCTGAAATCCGAAACCCCATTCACATGATGCACTGCCCCGTCCGTGACTAGGGCTCAGAAAATGCTTGACATTACATTCAGCATGTAGAGGCAGCATAATATACAATACATGAAACAGCAAATTTTTTTCTGCACTTGATTGTCTAGTGCTTCTGTATATATTGTGAGCTAGAAGACATAGAGGCGCCTTTGCCTCCTTGTGGCCTTTTCCAGCAATGCAGCCAGATGTGAGCTCATTAGAACGCCTACAGATACGCCAAACTAAACATTTAGGATACCTGGTTTTGATTGAAATCTTTTAATTTGCATATTTGAGGATTGCAGTGTACTGAAAATTAGGAATTTGGCACGAAGTGCCAACTGATATTAGCACACACTTGATCTTTGATTGCACCTTTGAATACAACTACCTTTACTCGGGGTAATTTTATAAAAATACGTTAGGTTTGTTTAGACGTCACCTTAACAAGCGCCTAGCATTGAACGACAGACCATCAACGCTGTTATCTGTATGTTCTTCCTTGCTTTCTTTTTGCTTTCTTTCTTGCTTTCTTGCTTGCTTGCTTTGTTTTGACGTAAACTATTGACATTGATAGAAACTTTTGGTGTAAACTATTCATGTGAACTTTTGACAGTGTGTTCGTAAGTCCTACACTGAAATTCTTGCTCTCTGTCTTTTGGTGTTCGTGCGAAAAACGAATAGAACATTATTGCAAGTGCATCATTCGTGTTGAGGCAAATGAGGATCAAAGTTCTAATCTGTCATATAATACGAATGCAGATTAGATCATGGCCGGTGCCGCGGCAACACAGAAAGGATTCCTTTTTCACCTCTCAAACAAAATGGAGGATCGCTCTTGCATATAGTAAAGCCTCTACGCGTCATTTCGCAATGTAATTGGACCTAGTAATGTGAGACACGTACGACCTAAAAGAAAATACGTGTTAACTATAACTAGTTTTTCTTTACAATGAAATGCACTGTGAATGTTATGTATAGAACTGGCTTATATTTACCAAGTCTCGTTTGTCTTTAAGCCACGCAGTTTTTCCGTTAAAGCTACAGGACGGAGCCTCGCAGTTGTAGACAAAGCTCCAGCCTATACTTAGGAAAGTATGTGTATTGTGCAAGTTTTCAAATGTTTCTTTCTTTCATAATGCAATGCTTTTAGGTTGTCACTAACCAACTAGTTCTAACTTTATGTTCACCAAGTGCTTGTGTTTTTAACCTTTGTTTCTCTTCTGTTTTGTAAGATTCCGTAGGCGTGCGCAAGGGGACGGCTGGAGAAAGAGAAGTTGTGCCCTCTGCCCTGCCAGCGCCGTATTCTGGCCAATACCTTTTATTTTGTCGAACTTTACACGCAATTTCTTACCGCGCAGGATTAGGGCTACGTAGGCCTGACGATTGTGCGACGAAGGACCACTGATGTTGCATTAAGACAACTGTTCACGTCCTAAAATTTATTTTGGAAAGCGAAGGACCAGTGGAAGGCTTTTGTGAACAGCACGTGACAGTTTCATTCTCATCGATGCATGGGAACCGAAATTCGTTTTTTTGTCTTAGTTTTTCCTTTGATGTCAATGTGTGAAGTGTGGGTCGCTAAGCCAAAAGTTGCTCCCACCCCCACTTCCTCTAGTAATAGTATGTGGGGCTTCACGCGCCAAAACTACGATGTGATTACGAGAGATGCCGTCCTGTGTTTTTTTTTAACGCGCACTGACAATGCACCAGTACAAGGGCCTCTTCCACATTGCGTTCACCAAAATGCGACCGCCGTGGCTGGGTTTAAACCAGTAATATTTAGTTCAACAGCTGAGTTTTTTAGTCACTTATCCACTGAGAAGAACCCTTCCCCCCCTCCTCTGCGCAAGCATATCGGTAATTCCGTTGTGGTGTTTGCTGGAGCCAGAGTATATTTTCTCCATACTGCAACAGCGCACGGAGGGTGTGACACTTTTGTTGGAAGAAGGTTACACTTCCATTTTAGGACAGCGATCACGTCACTAGACAAGCGTGTATAGGCGGAAACGGCACATAAGTAGCACCATCTGCGCTACTGCTACGATGTCCGGGCTTACGACGTTGACGTGTAGCGAGTTGCGCGATAAAAAAACATGATCTACCTGAATACATTACTCGGAAAAAGCATAAACCATCACTACCATAGCTACTTTCAACAAATGGAACATCATTGTAAAAAGATCCAGCTATTCACTTGCATTGGTATTATTGGTCGATGGTTTCCGCCCAATAACGTGCGAAAGAGAATGTTGTACACCCCTTAGATTTTTTTAAACGATGAATGACGATGAAGCGGTGATAGAGCAATGTGCGGCTATGGCTTACCGTATACATAAAATCATACTACAAATACCGGTTAGCATTGACTGATGTTGGCTCGCCATTGCCTTATGTCAGTTCACGATTGCCAAAGCATCACTGGTGAAATGCAGTCTATAGAGCATAACCATGTGGCTTTTGTGGTTTGGTTTCAATACGCACAGTAGGCAGCAAAAAAGGCAGTTTCGTGAAGACAGCGTCAGAGACAGTTAGGATGCAGGCAGTTGACGAATACGAATAAAAGCAGAGAAAATACAACATAAACAGAAAATGGGCACCAGACAAAGAAACTGCAAACAGCATTGTAGTCCGAACGAAATGGCGGCTGTGTGGAATGCTTAGACCTCGCCGATACGCGTCTTCCCAGATATAGACAATCTGTAACGCGCTTGATGTTTAGTTAAGTATTTCATAGATTCTAACACGTAAAAAGTTGAAAGATTATGTTTCGCTTTTTTCATTATCTTTCTCATACAAAAAGCAAAGAGGCATCAGTTGACTAGGACGTCATGCAGACGTATTCAGCTACTCTAATGATCTGGGCTTAATGGAGCATTCTATTCAGTATACTACAACACCTGCCATAACTGCGAACACATGTACCCAGTGTCGGCTAACGCAGCCTATAAATATGATCAACCTCTGCTAGTACCCACAAGTGGTGGTTTGTTCTGGATGACGACGACTAACTGCAGTGCCAGTGCCACCTAGTGTTGTACATTGCGCTCTACTAGCTGTTAGAACAGCCGCCCGGTTTTTACTCAACCTCGATAGAATCTCGCATATACACAAGCAACGCATGCTGGTTCCGCTTTAATTAAAATGTTTCGTTGAAAAACGTCCAGTGAAAAGGCGTTCGGGTGACATCCAAACGGAAAGTTCCTGGATTTGTGTAGATGTGAGGGAATTAACGGAGTAAATAAAAAAAAGAAATTCAGGAGAGGCGGACGCAGATACGGTCATTGCGCCTCTTGTTCCTTGGCTGCCACCGCTCAAAAAGGCCCCCGTGCCTCATTCAGCCCGACAGCGAATTAATGAGCCGGGCCAACCGGGTTTGCATACTACCCGAGAATTTGTAGATAGCCTATCCATTCAAACGTGGTCAGTTCTCTTCAATGGTTCTTGTGGTTACTTTGGCCACTTTGTCGCGTTTTCGAAATCACCGTGAGAAACTCGGAATCAAAGTACATGAATGTATGACAGGGATCAATGAAGAGAACACAAGGATCAATACCTATACCACCGTACAGTCATTTGTACAGTCATCTTTAGAAAAATAAAAATAGAAAGACAAGGATCGACAATAGACTACAGCGCGAGACGGGAAAAGGGGAGCAGAATACGAAGCATGAAAGATGCGCAAAAAAAGAAGAGGATGAGAAAGGAAAAGCAGGTAGCGGAAACAAAAGAGACGACGGACGACAAAGTACGGTGGCGAGGAGGCTACTTTACACGCATAAAACGGAATATCGAATGTGGTCGGCGGTGAATGATGTTGCGTACAAGCACAAAGGCTCCCGCGCTTTCTTGCATTCTTATGGCCCTTTCGGCAGGCACTCCCATTTCTCTGGCTCGCTTTTTTGTTCTTTCTATGAAAACACTATATTGAAGGCTGATGAATCGGAAACGTCTATTTCGAGAGAGACAGAGGGAGAGCTCGTTCGTTTAAGGGGCCTGTGCGGTTTTCAATGCATACTTCTTGATTTTGGTTTTGTCTAAACCTTTTAGAATTTTATCCTAAAACACTCTCCTTACAACTATGTTTCATTCTTTTAATTTTCTTACTTGGTTCTCTAGGCATGGTTGTCGGGTGGTTTTTTTAAACTTTGGAGACAACACTACAGTGGACCACTTCCCATTCTCAAGCATGGCCGCAGTGAACAGCATTTCAAGGCACTGTCCTCAAAGAGTCACTCTCATTACATCTTGCCACTGACAACATTTACAGCTTTTTCTTAGCTTATTTTGTGCCTGATATAAATCAATTGTTATTTATCTTTTTGTGCCAGTAACGTGCAATAAGCGTGTTCTTTTTTTTATAAGTTGTCGCTAATTTGGCATTCGACACTAAGGAAATGTGAAGCAATTAATTCTGCACTTCCTAGCTAATTGGTTTCGCTGTTAGTATGTGTGCGTTCTTGTTACTCGCTTGGGACGAGCACAAGAATGAGCAGTAGTTCTCCTCTTCTGTATTAGGGAGGCATTATGGTGTTCAAAAGTGAAGCTATGAAGGTTTACAACTGAGAATTACACGGTGGGTCGTGAACTTTTGAAGAAACCATTGGAAAAGATATGTCAGTTAACTTTGATAAACTGTTGTTCTCTAACAAGCGTCCCAACCTACAGTAACAGTACAACTTTTAGCTTCATCACGTGCAGCTGCTGTCGAAGTGGCTACAAGTAAAACTCGTGACATTGTTCTCCGAAGCAAGGGCCATCGTAACTGAGCTACCGGGCTGAAAGTTTAGAAGTTTGCACCCTGACTGGGGTGAGAATCAACACCATTACTTTGCAAGCCTGCATTTTTAACTTGATGACAGCCTAATTGAGCATTTATTTAGCGTTAACTTGTGTGGCTATAAATGTCTATACCAGTTCACTCAGAAAAGCCATACTTTTATAATTTACAAAGAGATGTTATTTTTATTCTGCTTTCCATCAATGTTTCCACGTGTTTTCGGTATTGAAATGACTATTGGTAACCACGTCACTCTGAACTGACTGATCGATCTATTTCAAGTAATCAAGACAGCAACGCCCACGAGCGAGTATATTCACATTGTGCATGTCAAGTGATTACACACATGGGAAGCGTTATTGGCATGGCTTCGCTTTTGATGCAAAATGAACCTCAATAAAGATGACATTTGTAGAAAAAATCAGCGTCGGTAATTCTGGCTTAACTGCTCCGTTCATATGCCCCGCGAAGATCATGGCATCATATTCTATGCAGTTGTCCTCAATTGCGTGGACTAGAATGGATCGCAAACAGGGATGTAACTGTACCAGAACACCTGCACGGAGAGGAAAAAAAAAGAAATGGCTGTAGCTGTTGTGCCAGCTTTTTTTTTTTAGCTTTCTTTTCATGTGTATGCGTGTTGGTGCTTTTTGATCTGAATGAAAATCACCCCAACAGATTGGCTCGTCTTCTTGCTGAAACTCTGCCAGCTTTCTAAGTCATTAATCTCGGAACACTTTAGTCTTCATGGTCATCATCGGTGCATCCTAACGTTGCTAAGTAATCTCTGTGAGATATCTAGTAGCATCAAGCACTTGCCGAGTATCTTATGTTAAATATTAGAAGAAAAGGAAGATGAAGTGACTAGTGCGCGGAGCATGCGGCGCGTGTCTCGACTTACTGATTCAGAACGGCCAGCAATGAACGCGTTGCAACGGTGCTCTGGGAAATGAAGTAGCCCTTTTTACATCTTTTCAACGAACTGGCTTCCTTTCTTCTTGATTTTATACCAACCAGAACAAACAAAAATATTTCTAAGTATCAATATTTCGAGAATTCCTAGCTGCCAACCTGTTTTCTTATTAGCCTCTGCATTCTTCATTTATTTCTATTTTTATACGGGTTGTTTTGCAGATGTTAGTGCACTCGAATGGCATCGTTGAACTCCTTTCGTAGAAAGTTCAAAGCAAGTAGAGAAGTGCAAGAACCTAAAGCGTCCCATAATTTCGCATTTAAGACTTATGGTATAATATACAAAACGTATTGTAGTGTAGCCTTGACATGAAAACACATAGGCACAAATTCAGTCATTCAACAGCACTGAAGTTCGCGTCACAAATTGTGTCAAAAGATAAGCTAGCAGAAAGAAAAACACAGAGATAAAAAGTTACTGGGGAACGCTATGCTTTTTCTATAAGCACAACTTAATGACAACATGGGGTTTAAAACCAAGAAACTAATCAAACCAACAGGTTGTGTTTAACAAAGAAAAAAAAAACACGAGCCCTTTTTTACTCCCCCTTCTCCGATTCATTATTTCAGTAAGTAAAGTAATGTGGATGCGTAAGAGGAGTATACCATGACTTATTCACACTGTCCGATAAGTAAACTGTCATATCATACTTTTCTGAAGCTTAGACTTATAGGAGATAAAGCACTACTCCTAACATAGCGCTTTTACACTTTACTTTTGAGTGCAAATTTGATCATAGAAGTAAACTGGAATAATTGCTGGTACCTGAACACACCTGCCAAACATAAGCACTGAAGGCAATGACTTCAGACCGGAATCGAATTCTTTCTGAGAATTTTGGAAGCCTTGCTTTCGTTACTTTGCACTACAAACAATTGATTGACAATACTTTCTATCCTTTCTTTACAGGATTACCATTCTGCGGTTTTTCGCCCTGGGATTTGCTACATGTTCTCAGAATGAAGCTGAAAACTATCTATAACTATACAGCAGGTGAAGAAAATGCATAAGACCAGAAAACTAATAATGAGTAAGTGTTCTGCTCTACTTCTTCAATGACCTACTAATTTTCAGATGTTTCTTTTTTAACTGCCTACTGTATCCGTCGTTTCTGCTAATCACATTCACATCAGGCGTTATTGATTTATGGGGCGAGATTTCTGGATGCACAGATATCGGTCACCGCAATTCCATACGACTTACAAGAAGCACCGATGAGTCATTATTAACCCCACCACCTAAGCTACCCCACCTGCTTGTTCGATTCACACTAAGTTACCAGACGTTGCCTGAATGTTTCTGTAAGAATGCAAACAAAAATATTGAAAATAATCTGTGGCGGGATTTTTTTTTGTTTTGTATAGGAACATTACACTATGACTGTGCGTTAGAGGTATAGAAGTTGCATGTATTTGGAAAATTAACTCTTACATTATGTAAAAAAGCCCCTGAATGCATGCGGTTATTTTTTCTTTGAAGCTGAGTGGCGTGCATCATTGAAGTGCCACTTACGCGTTCGATTCGTCAGCGCTATGTTTCCAGTGTGAAGATGTTATTTTTTCGCCACGTTCGTCCAGCGGGGTTTAATCTTTTTTGTGTGAGGTTTGGCCTCCGTACATGAACATCCCATCGACGTGCGTTTTATACTCTTATGTCAGTTGCTTCTTATCGAAGCAAAACGGAGAGGCGAGAGCGATTAGGTACCGATCAATAGAAACGTGAATGTAGTGCGAAAAGACACGGGGAAGAAAGGGTACACCACAAGCTAACATTCTTGTCCGTGTCTTTTCGCTTTACATTTACGTTGGTATGCTTCTTATTGAATAAATAAAATAGACCTGAAATAACGTGAGGTTCGGAGCTAGTTGGTACGTTCGCCCATTTAATAGAGTCAACTATTTCAAGTGGATCCCAAGAGTTAAGCATCATAAATAGTGAAAGAGAGTACACAGATCACTGTGCACCCGCCACTTCTCTCTGTCCTTGTGGCTTTACTCTTTTTTTAAACGACGCAGAAGATACAGCTGTTAAGATTGCTGGCACGCTACGCTTAGCGGAGAGAAGTCGAAAAGACGATATACGTAGGTATTGGTTTACCCACTGTTATGCTACAGTTGTTGCCCTCTTGAAACCCACCTTTCTACAGGAAGATCATTTTGTCACCAGAATTTTGGCGAAATCAAGTTTTCTCACCAACAACCTTACGCTGCAGTCCCGTAGCAACGGGTTCGTTTTCGACTATTCAGTGCCAGGTAACGACGGAATGATAATGTCCCAATTACGCAGCTAGAATTACCCAGTCTTCTTTCCTGCGGTGATCAGACTGTTTTCGACAGTGTCGTGCAGTGTCATGTTTGCTTCACGACAAACGGTACACCAATCGAATGTTGGAGGATATTGCTGAAGTGGGAGGAAGATGTAAAGAGCATAGAAGGGACGGAAGACCATGAGGGAATGACTATCTAAGTAAGCACTGGCCTCTATTCAGCCAGTCGCTCCGGCTGAATGTTATGCTGGCAGACATTTTACAGCCGTACGGTTTTACCTGCTATACATGTGTTACCCTTTCGAAAAACACTTGTCTCTTTCTTCAGATTCTGAGCGAAATTATGACCTCGGCTTCGTTGGCTCCTCAGCCTTGTGGCTCATTACGACACGCTGTCCTTTTCTCTTAGCAAGTTCTCAGCAATGGGGATAAGGTGTGGGATATCACTGCCGGTTTCCCACAGATGCGCACCAGAGAAGTACGA
Organism: Rhipicephalus microplus; assembly: GCF_043290135.1. Classification (NCBI taxonomy): domain Eukaryota; kingdom Metazoa; phylum Arthropoda; class Arachnida; order Ixodida; family Ixodidae; genus Rhipicephalus; species Rhipicephalus microplus. The sequence continues at coordinate 726,788 of NW_027464647.1, read as the reverse complement.
CTTCACAAAGATTAGTGACAGAGCCGGGATACCTAGACCCGTTTGTACCCTCAGCTGTGCGCCAAAGCTACGACTCCGCACTTCACAACAGTGGTGGCAGCGGCGGAACGCCACGACCCCTTCTTACTTTACAACCATGGCGGTGTTGTCATTCTTGGTCAACGCTCACGCGATGACTTTCATATCGCACTCGATTGTACAGCCATCAGCAATGATTTCTTTGCTTTGATTGTACAGCCGTCAACATGTTAATTCTTTCGAGGGCCAGCTGTTACTTGAAACTCAAAACGTGCGTGAGCTGGCACATGCAATGATTCATTGCCGAGACATACGCGTATGGCAACAAATTTTATGGATGCGTATCAGAACGTGGCACGAGTGAAACGTACACAAAACATACCTGCAAAATGAGTGTATACTAGAGCCATGGGTGAGACAGAAGCGAAAAAAAAATTCTCTATTGAAACCGACCCGCTACCCATCTATCGTTTGTTGCAGGAAACATACCATGTCCAACGCTTAACGGCGCTGGCATCAGCCTAAGTGGCTCGAAACCACGTGGCGGAGTGTTCAAGATAAGTGCGCTTACGGCTGTACGTCAAAGCGAAAGCGATTCGGGTGGACCAGCTCTCTCTGTGAACAGGAACTTTCAAACTCTTGTTTTTTAAACTGCATTAAACTCATTTAGAGCTTTGGTATTTTATGTATATTTGTTTTTACATTTATAAAAGGTAACTGTTACCATTACCTATCCCTGCCTTCAAAAAGGCGTGTTAAATGCTTCGCATTAAAAATACGTCTTGCATTTTTCTTATCACCTAAATTATTTTGTTGCTTTAGCTGAAAGAAACAAAAAAATTGGTCCGGAGAATTTAAACTGAGACAAAGAAACGCGGTCCTAGAGTGAAGTATTTGCTCAAAAATAAAAACCTTAAAATTATTATTTTCACCCCAATAAGCTCACACACAATACTCTATTACAATAGCTGCCTATTTTTTTGCAAGAAACAAGGCCATCTTATTATTTTTACGTCATCTGTGCTCGCTCCAATGATTTCATTCAACGTTCAACACGTTTTGTTGCGAAAAGCCTCCATTACCATTGAATGACGAAAGAGGAAAAAAAAGGCTCTGTTTTTAAGTTGTCGAAATGCTCACTAATGGGCATATTTGCGATAAAAATTATAGCTGTGTAATAGGTAACTCATACGGGTATTGCTGAATAAATGTGCCTTGCGAATGACCCTTACTTTGTCGGCTTTTCGCGTGGGTGCAAGTTAATGTACCAAGTAAGATGTTCAAGGTTCAGTTATACAAGGCATCAAAACTAATCATTCATAGGGTCCCCTTGATAGCGCCGGTACTTAAGGTGCGTTGTAGTTGAAACTTCCATAATGGATATGGAAATTAAAAGGAAACGTGTAGACTGCATGAACTCAATTACGCTAAAGTTTGTTCAAAGAAAAGCATCGTGCCAATATTAAGAGCCTACTGAAGATCCGTATGGAATATTCCTGTCCCTTAATGGGTGGTGTTACGCTTTTTTCATTCCAGATGTCAGACTCAAGACTCGAAATGACTAACTTCTACGAAATGTTGATTCGTATGGATTATTCTCATTGCTTAATGGGTGGTGTTTCCCGTTCTTTCATTCAAGTTCTCATACTTGGGACTAGAAATGATTTCATTTTCCTACAAAACTAAAAACAATTACTTACATCTTGAACCTTTATACGTATTCTGAAACTTAGTCCTAATTTGCATTTTGAGACATTATTGTACAGCATATTCACACCAATTTCAGATGTGCTAGTTCTCATACTCTTGTATTAAGAGTGAAGCTGTTAGTCGAAATATAAAAACGTCTATATCGCAGAGAAAAGTTCAACTGGCGATTGCCGTAGCAACCGCCACAGCTGCACACAACATGTTCTTGCCCACTCCTCGCTATCGTGACGTCACTCCAAGCCACGCATGCGCCGAAACCACACCGCTGTCAAGCCGATGGAGGAGCCTATACTGTGGCAGCTTAGTTGACATGCCGAACAGCGCAAGCGCCGCGCAGCAGCTGTGTAGATACCACGCTTAGCTTTAACGTGGCGTCGCCTAGCAACCGTCTACGTCACAAAATACGTTATAAGCAGAGGTAATGCGCGCGAGCATATCTGATTGATTTCTGGGGTTTAACGTCCCAAAACCACCATATGATTATGAGAGACGCCGTAGTGGAGGGCTCCGGAAATTTTGACCACCTGGGGTTCTTTAACGTGCACCCAAATCTGAGCACTCGCGAGCGTATCTCCGGAATCACAATAAAAGGGCTGTGTCCAGGCAGCTCGGGTCATTAGTCGCCAAAAGCAAGTCCGTGCACCCGAAGCGGAGGCTGCTTATCCCCGGCTCAATGTGTCGGCGACTCAGCGCTGACGACGAACCGATCTAGTGCTGTTGTCCTGAGATAGGCTGGACTTGTCGTCATGGGGCCGAGTATAACCACGTGGACTTTAATAGATTCAAGACTTGAAACAGAGAAGCTGACTGAAGCCGCGCATGACTTGAAACAGAGAATCTTTTCGATTCAATATCAATATGAAGTGATAAGAAAAAGTCCAGCATAACAGCATAAACCAATCTCAGGGCTAAGATCAGCCAATAACCTGCAGGCAAGATCAAGCCTAACAATAGCAATTGCGAACCTAGAGCTTGTCGTAAGACGAGTTCAAAGCTATATTCAGCCACGAAAGGCTATGAGATCGACTAGCTTCACTGCTTCAACTATTGCGCGATAAATGCCACTTATTTATTACATTCTTTTGGCTTTTTAAGATAACTTATCCAGTTATGTTGACTTATCAGTTATAAAGTCGATGGCTTGATTTAGAGCGTGGCAATTGCTCTCCGAAGGTGACGAAATGCTAGAGGCCACGGCACAGGGCAATCTCTGCACGTTGGACAACCCCAGATAGATTGAATATGTGGAGCCCTCTACTATAGCATACCTCGTAACAATATTGTAGTTTTTTATTGATCTTTCTGCCTTTCCTTTCTATTTTTCTCTATATCTCTCTCATACAACAATAATCGTCAACAGTGTTGCCTTTCATTCATTCAACACCTGGTGCCCCATGCTTTTGTATAATTAACGACGTGTGTACTACCAGTGTGACGTAATATTGCTTAGAGGAAAGTGGTCAGCACTGAATTAAAGAAAAAAAGCAAATTGCAAGCCAGCCAGGCTAGTATTACCATTATCAACATTATCGGAGGTTTGATGTCCCAAAATGACGATATGACTATGAGAGATCCTGTATTGGAAGGCTCCGGAAATTTCGACTACCTGGGGTTTTTTTAACGTGCACCTAAGTCTAACTACATGGCCCTCAAACAGTTTCGCCTCCGTCAAAATTGCAGCCGTAGATCCCGCAATCTTCGGGTTAGCTGCCGAGTGCCACAATCACTAGACCACCACGGCGGGATTGCGGGACAAACAGTCTAAGAAGATTTACTTTTCTCGCATTTTTGAAGAAGCCATAAATATTTCCGCATCCCTGCACCACACACTGTTTAAAACATACCAAAAGTTTTATTTATGTGTTGAAATAAAACCATTTCTGCGGGATCTCCAACTTGGACGAACACGGAAATTCGGGAACACATCGCCAGTGCCACACGAAATCTCAGAAGCTTTCCCGCACTGAAAGAAACTCATGCACACCGACGATACGCAGAACAGCTTCGCGCAAACGGTCATTGTTACCGCTTCAGGGTAGAAAATAACAACAACAGCTGTAACAGCAACAACTATAAAAAAACATTAGAGCTATACTAAAACCAGGGAGCCATAACTTCCGGTCGCTTCCGTATCGGACCCGCTTTTTGCTATTCACGGCCCATCCGCGTTCATGTATGCCCTTACGATCACCGCGGAAGCGGAACAGAAACCGTATAGTTTTCCCATAGCGTTATGCGCTTCGATTCGAGGGTCGTGGATCTACTGCGCTTCGTATACGACTGTTTTTACGACTGCCTAAGAGACGGAGCAATAAAGTGAGAGCCAGCGTTCGAATTCCACGCCAAACATCGGTGCTTGCCAAGTGATTCCCCACTAGTTTACTTCCAAAGAGGGGTAGTTAAGCTTCTATCAAGAAGTCAGCCGTCTCCGTTATGCTTAAACCAGTCTCCCCGTACATCCAATTGCAAGTAAACCAACTTGTGTCTTCGCATGGCAGGCGCCGGGCTTTACACCTTAAGAACGGATAGAAAGACAAAAAAGTAAGCAGATTTCCACACATACCGCCGTAAAATGACCTATACAACACGCTTCATAAGCAGATACGAAGCAGAATTTTCTTCCCCCGTTCCCACTTTCGACTCGACTCGTTCCTACAGGTTCCTTCGTTCTTTACTCACTACCTTCCTTTTCCCATTGCGTCTCTGCGAAGCGGCGGCGGCAATTTTCCACGTGCCCGGGTTCGGCAGCAACAAACGTAATGATGCTTGTGCCGGATGTGCACAGTGCCATGTACGCCATGTGTTGCTGCAATAAGTGCCTGATTCAAGCCGAAAAAAGAAGTTCCTTCAGACGCGACCTCACCGAAGCTACAGCCTCTGTTCCTAAAGCCGCTTCTCCGCTACCTTGGTTCTCTTTAAAGTGCAAGAAAAAAAAAACGATCTCCTGCTTTCGGTCTCCACCATAAATTTCTGCTTTTGTTCAGTCCGGTTTGTTGAAGACAGCGTTGCAAACGCTCCTTTCTCAAGCCAGATGAATTCAAGGCTCATGAGAACTTCCAAATTTAAACGTCTTGACCGTGTTCTTCTATAATGTTATCAGGCAAAAGGCCGGAGATAAGGAAGGACACTAAGGTGTCAACATACTTGCACAGCGCAAGACTACGAGTAGTTACGACGTAACTACAAAAGAAGAGACAAGGACAGAAAGAGCGCTCCTTCTTCTGTAGTTACGTCGTAACTACTCGTAGTCTTGCGCTGTGCAAATATGTTGATTCCCAATCACCAACTAGCCCAAGCATCTGTCTTATCAAGTGACACTAAGGTGACTGCATTCGTGACAAATTTAGTTGCCTTATACTAATTATTAGGCTAGAAGGACGGACGAGGACTGATTGATTGATATGTGGGGTTTAACGCCCCAAAACCACCATATGATTATGAGATAGGCCATTGTGGAGGGCTCCGGAAATTTCGATCACCTGGGGTTCTTTAACGTGCACCCTAATCTGAGCACATGGGCCTACAGCATTTCCACCTCCATCGGAAATGCAGCCGTCGCAGCCAGGATTGGATTCCGCGACCTGTGGGTCGGCATCCGAGTACCTTAGCCACTAGACCACCGCGGCGGGGCACGGACGACGGACGAGGGCGATGATAATATTCACGTTCCAATGCGCATCCTAAAAAAAGCACTAATCTCGAAAACTCACACCATCTCCCGCTAAAAGGAACCATGTGTAGATGCGAAGCAGTGGCCGTTAACGTTTACACTGACGGCGCCGTTGACGCTGACGCTCATCGCGGCGTTGCGCAGGAGAGAAACCTGGAGAGGTGCTAAGCCCACTATGATGATCCAGTGTTTCCTACTGCAAAATGCCAATCACTTCTAATGGGCAGTGTGAGTTATATTACTGTGGGCGTTGCGAGGCGTGCGATGAAGGTGGTGCAGGAAAGGAGGTGGAGCAATGGGGCTGTAAACGCCACGGGGGATGTCTAAAGGAGAGATAGAGAGGGGAACGAGCGTAGTAGCCTAGCAGACACTGCCTGCGTGGGTGTTGCGAGATGAGAGAGTAGGGAGCGTAGTAGAGGAGAGAGAGAGGGTTAGGACGCACATGCGCAGTTTAGCACAGACGCCACCGGATCAAACGAAATCAGAATGCTTCACATCTAAAACGACAGGCAAATTTTTCACAATCAATTCACAATCTAGTGGGATACCGAATTGAGGGGTTCATCTTGCTGAGTAGTCGAACTAGGACTCAGGCCCTGACGTATACACACTTGCACGTAACGTTTGTTCTCCTTCATTTTTTTGTTTGTATTAAAGCAAACATACTTATTCATATTTATTCTTTATCAACGCATTTGGTGGTCGGAGTTATTGCCAATACAGCAGAACCGATTGAAAGTACGCACGATGTCGTGCAACACGAGAATGGTGGCCGAGCTCCTTTGTCAACAAACTTGTCTACCAGTTCCATGTAATGGACGTGAGGTTAGAGTGAGATAGCCCCTGTCCTCAGTGACATGTGGGTGTTTTTCTCCGGCGTGCTATGTAAGTGTATTGGGCCTGTTCGCCTATCCCATTGTGCATCGATAATTGCTTGGCAGAGAGAGAGAGCACGCGTATGTTAGGTGAAGTTGCATTTTGCTTGGCAGGAATTAAGAGGATGAAAAAAAGAAAAAAGAACGGTCTGATACGCCATTTTATTGGCCAACCATGCCGACTTCACGAGTACATGTTGTGCAAATACGCAGTCTACATACTCCCTACATCTTATTGATTAACATTTGAATAATTTTACGTGGTAGATATTTGTGAAAGGGGTATTGTAGAAGGAGGAGTACACAATGCAGAAAAAGCCTGTACAGACAAAACAAACGACAGAACATCGATACGCGGTCGTCGTTCGAATTCGTTTAGAGAAACTTTGATTATATCTCTAGTGGCTGCTAGGAAAAACGAAACTCTTCATTTAATGATAGTTCGACAAACAGGAGCATCTTCATCTGTCTGAACGGAGCACTTGTGGCCTGCGCGCACCGCTCACGCACACAAGAAGACTGCATTTTCTAAGTAGCTTTATTTGAGTTAAGTCATTTCTGTGTTACCTGTTCAAGCCAAAGGAAATACAGCAAAATCAACTAGGCCAGCTGAACATCCGTGCCACCCAATGCTACTTTTGGTGGATCAGCGCAGCTCGTCTTCGGTTGAGCCCCGCCGCGGTGGTCTAGTGGCTAAGGTACTCGGCTGCTGACCCGTATGTTGCGGGTTCGAATCCCGGCTGCGGCGGCTGCATTTCCGATGGAGGCGGAAACGTTGTAGGCCCGTGTGCTCAGATTTAGGTGCACGTTGAAGAACCCCAGGTGGTCGAAATTTCCTGAGCCCTCCACTACGGCGTCTCTCATAATGATATAGTGGTTTTGGGACGTTAAACCCCACCTATCAATCAATCGTCTGCGGTTGAAAAAGTGGGGGTTGATTCTAAATCATGGCGTGGAAAAAAATGTTCTAGGTTTAGTTCATAGAGAGCTGATGACAGAGACAAGTAGTGGTCGTAGCTGCGAAAAAATAAACGCTTTTGCTTTTGAACTTCATACTATGTACAGTTTGGGTTGTCGCATTTTTATAAGGTAACCGCAACGTGGAGGTATAAACGACAATTGGGTGAACAAAACCTTTACCTATTGCAAGTTTAATTTCTTTCCGGGCATTCTGAATTGTGTGACCTAGATGTCTTAGTTGTTGTAAGGCATTAGAACTCGTTACCGCAGTATTACTAGCCCATGCAAGATCATGAGTAGTACATGTGGCACCAATATACTTATTCTACATAACTTTCATTAAAGAAAAGTCATTGAAAGAGCACCATGTGATATTGATAACGAGGTTGGGCCTCTATTACCAAATTGCATCCCGATCTAGTAGCCTTACCCACTTTTATTAAAACATTTCAAGACAGCTCAGCTTAAAGTTATCCTAGTGATCTGTGGGAGCGGACGCCTTGAAGTGCCACGAAAAAGGGCTGCGTAAAAAAAACGGCAATAACGTGGAGGAAAAATTACTGATCAAGTAAACAAGAAAAAAAGCCTCTCATTTCCCGCCTCTCCAAAAGAAACACTCAATATAGTTTCTTTACACTGTCTTATACAGGCAGAAGCATGCCTCAAAATCAGTAGATTGTTTCTAAAGGAACGGGCTTTAGGTCGGGCAACTTCGTTAATAAAAATGACTAAGTCTTTAGATCAGTGGAGCGATCTGACATTTCATTCAGCCTTAATGTGCGAGCACCTAAACATACCTAGAAATATTTCACGCAAAATTAAAATACCAGTCTAATCATAGCATAATACAACAACAACAATCTTGACCAGCGCACTTCGCTGATATCATTAGAGCTCATTAATCTTTACTCAAAATCAATTATTGGTGCACGTGTACAAAGACACGTGTACAATTAATTGTGCACGTGTCTTCTCATTAATTGCGCACGTGTACAAAGAAAGCTCGAAAAAGCCCGCTAATCTCTACGAATTATACAAATTAAGTTCTGATTATATACTTGTTCGAAGGCCTGTTATTATGCCGCGTTTATTATTTAGGCTTCTCAATAATAACATGTGTCTGATTCCACTCTGCCCCATTGGGAATTTGATTCATCTAGCATAAAAATGCGCTTGCGTTGCGAAGGACTAGTTATAATTTTTTGTTTATAGTCTACATTATGATGCCATAAACCATTCTGCGAGTAGATAGATAGATAGATAGATAGATAGATAGATAGATAGATAGATAGATAGATAGATAGATAGATAGATAGATAGAAAACTGTTTTCGAGTAATTTACAAGAGAAAGGCATGTTTCTTTCTTATCAGCATCCTACCTTGTTTCAGACGTGTGATCACACTAAAATTAAGAAAAGCGCTGACTTCGCTGCCGATAAGTTTTGTAACGATTCCTGTGCATACTCGACCAGGTCTTACCAGTATTATTTGGTTAAAAAAAGGGCAATTTTTTTTCTCTGACTAAAACTGAAATATAAAATGTCGTTCTTACAATACCTTGAGATATCGGTGCTAACTCCTGTGATCAGTGCGCCGTTAACAGCCCGGTGAGACCAAGACGAGCCATCCACGTAGGCGATACCGCCCAGTCTCTGAACCGGCACTACACGCACTTGTGCACTCCAAAGGGCAGGTAATGTGCGGGGCAACTTGCATCCCACGGGGCCTGCTTTTCTTCTATTGGAAACAGGAAGCAGTAGAGTGGCTTACTGTTTTAACACTTCAACGCGCGAGTGCGAAGGGTGTATTTTGGCGAACGTACAGACGGTACACTTTCCGCGAGAAGCACCGAGAGGCGTCGGATGTCGAAGTGGTAAAATTTGGCGAGAAATGCCGGCGTACCGAAACACTTCCGAAGGGATCGAAAATTGTGAAAGTGTGGGGCCTTTTTTCCCACTTTCTTTTTTTGTTCCTTCGAGGCGTCGACAAACAAACGTGACGTTCTCCACGAGAGCGGCGTGCGGGCTATCACCACGCAAGCATGTCACAACTTCGAAGCGCTTCTTTTCCCGCATTTGCGAGCTTGCGAGATCGAACATGCCGGAGCATTTCTTGGATGCGGACGTCTAGTCGAGGCGCACATCTCCTGAAAGGTCGGTCGTCCGGTTGCAGTTTCTTAGTAGCAGCACGTGGTTCACAGTATCCGTTAGGAGGCTCCGAGCCGATGAGAGCGGCGCGCGGCATCGACGAGCGCAAGACGGCCGTCGGCGTCCCGTGTGGGGTCCTCGGCGGGACTCGGGCGAGAACAGCATCGAGCGGTGACGGCGGGCTTCACGCGCGCGGAGGCGTGCGGTGCTGAATCCGTGAAGCGCCGTGCCGCCCCTGACGGCAGCCGCCACGCGGGACTCTGGGGAGAAGTGGAGAGGAGGAGAATGATGATCGAGGGTAGAGTCACGAGTTCCCCGATCCTCCCTTTTCTCTCTCCGCTTTTTTCTCCCTTCTCACCTGTTTCGTTTCGGGACGCTCGGGAGGAGCGGCGCTATCAACCCTTGCGTGCCGACCGGTTCGCAGCCGCCTTTTCTGAATTCCCTTTGTCTACCGCTCGCTTTGGAGGAAACGAGGCTGTGGCTTTGGAAGGAGCCTGTCAGAAAGAAGCCCAAATTCGCTTGTACGCTGCCACGGGCGCGTTTCTGCTGCTTGACATTTGAATTACGCCGGGCGTTTTGAGCGACCGGCATGGTTCTGTCACTATTCTAATAGTGATTACTTTAAAGCGGGATGTTGCGTTTGAAAGTTATCGCGCGTTAAAGTCAAGATGCAATGCCCAAGAGGCTTTGATTAAAATTGAGATGCCACGAAAGAAACGCAAATCGATGACATGTGCATAGGGGAAGACCGTGATATCTTTTTGAGGAGCAGTTCTTTGGAAGACAAGGCCTTGTACTTTCGAAGCGGAAATGGTGACCGCAAAGTCTCGTGGTTGCGAGTATACTTTGTTAGATGAATTCGTTCGAGGAATTATTTACAAGTTTTCATGCCCTAAATATCCTCCAATGCGCCCTTCAGCTGAAGTAAACGATTATGATGATAATTATTATACCCCCCCCCCCCTTTTAAAGGTACAGACCAACCGAAATAAACGAAGTATTTGCCAGGAGATCTTTAGAATGTTGTTTCTCATACGCCTAGTCGTGGTACCGATAATCTCCAGTTCACACTGTACAACAAACTAACTTCGTGACGGCGTGGGAAGACAGAAGAAAATTCACTGACAAATACTATCCTGCCTAACGCAAGTTCTGAGCGCCACTGTTTGGGTGTTCAGGCTTTGCGATAAGTTGAGGCATGTACTTCTTTCACGGCGGCGCACGCCTGTGGATTTCAGCGTTAACAGCGTTGAGCTACTTCTCCAGATCATTCGGCGGTCGCGGTAGACAACGCACTTCTATCAGTTTCTATCAGTTGCGTGACTCATTATTTGGAAGGAACTGGCTGAGACTATTTTGTATGTCGCTGCACGGTTCACATTGAGTAGAGAAAGCCATGAGCAGCATCACTGTCGAGATCAGTTTTGTTTAGCCTATTTCTCATCAACCGCCGTAGACGAAGCGTAGTCCCACCGCAGTGTTCTAGTGGCTAAGGTACTCGGCTGCTGACCCGTAGGTCGCGGGATAAAACCCCGGCAGTGGCGGCTGCATTTTTGATGGAGGTGGACATGTTGTAGGCCCGTGTACTCAGATTTTGGTGCACTTTAAAGAACCCCATGTGGTCGAAATTTCCGGAGTTTTCCACTAAGGCGTCTCTCATAATCATATGATGGTTTCAGGGCGTTAAACCCCACAAATTAATCAATCAATCAGACGAAGCATAGCGTGGCTGCTATATGCTCTGCCTTTGCTCTCTTTCGTTCTTGTTCATTCCATCGGCTATGACGACAGCACTCAACGCAAGAACGGGCGCACAAAAGTTGTGCTCTAAAAGAACAGATGCACGTTTAATGATGGGACAACGTGAACTGTCCGTGACGCTCTGGCTATCCTAATGTCAGCATTGTAGTATTCATTGCATGTTGCCAGAGAAACTGCCAACGCTCGAGTGCTGCGCACACCGCTCTGTGCATCGCTGGAGTCGCGAACCAAGCGATACGCCCACAGCCCCGTAAAATCACTAGCAAAGCCAGCCGGTGCTCACCTTCCGCCCCTGCATGTGCACGAGTATGCGTACGAGCGAAGTTAGATGACAGTGGCTCGTGACACTGGCAGTCTTTGCGTTCACTCTCTGTAATCATCGATTGCACTATCAGTTACTACATCAGCGATGCCACTCAGTGTGCGCACACTCACACACAAAAATATGCATAAGAGCTATGCTATGAAAAGTAAACATCGAAGCTATTCACGACATTGGCAGTCTTCTAACAACAATTTATAGTCATTTTTACGGTTCCTAGTGCAAATATCACCCAATTTTCGCACTATATGTTTAGGTTGAGACAAATGCCAAATAAAAAAGCAGCTTAGAAAGATTGGGTAGTTGAAGTTGCTCCTTATAGTGAAATCATGTCACGTTGGGTTTCAGTGTACTTTTAGTGACATATTAGGAAAAATGACCATTATACGACCTACCCTAAGTAAAAACAGACATGTCGGTTTTGAACTTGCAAAATTATTTAATAAGATTTGACAACACAGTCCTCAAGCAACGATTAAGGTAAGCTCAGCAAAGACAGTGGCTTTCACAACTCCGATAAAGACGAACGTGCGTTAAAGTGCTTGCGTCTAGAACATGCAAGCTGTAATTGGGTAAAACATTTGTGTTTAACAGTTTTACTCATGCAGATATTCTCAAGAGCGCCTTTCGAGCAAATGTTCTAAGACAAAGATCGCTTTTGCCTTCCTAATGCGAAGGCCTGCTTTGTGAATGTCAGCACCGAAAATACCACAGAATTTAAATGACAGTTTGAGGTCTATCTGAGGGAGTGCACTGGCCGAAATAGGAAATGGCGAGAATCATGGCGCCCTCCATGACCGCGCGGGAATGAGTTCTTCATAGTGTTTCATAGATGTTTATTATATAAACGATAACATCACAAGGTTGGTACTCGAAGAGCACAAAGCTACGAACGGGACGCTTAAAGTTCTGCTACTCAATTCAGAAATGAAAAACAACGCGGGAGGTTTGTGCTCCATGCGTGAGTACTCGTGCTTGAAAAAAAAAACTGCAGACATGCGAGTGGAGGACTTGCAACTCGCAACAACAGACTTCCAAAAACCACAGTTACGGTATTGAATCGCAGCAATAAAATACAGATACGAGACGCGTGAGCACGCTCACAGAGAATATCGTAAACGCTTCCCGACAAGTGATAAGTCAGCTTGAGGAATGAAGATTTTCTTCAAATTAAGATAAGCCTCGGTTGTCCAGTGTGTGCGCTGTCACGATACAGGCGCCGAGTGTAGCCAACGTGCGTGGCAGTGTTGTCAGATACGGCCTATCAAACAAGCGAATAATCTTCGCATGACAAGTACTTACGAAGCGGAAACCTAATGAATTTTCCCCTGCATTAAAAATATAATAATAATGAATAAAATATTTGACTCAGATACAAAGGAAAGTTTTAAAAATCGTCTAATTATTTTGTACAGCGAAAATCCAGGGCAGTCTCCAGTTGGTTGAAGGCACGTTCGCCAGCGTTGTTTGTTAGTTACCTCTACGCATATATGCTTGACTTGAACACTCAGCCATTGGTGAGCGCACGGTAGAAAGGGTGAGGGGGCGCGAAATCTGCCCCATACGTTGACTTAGTAGGACAGGTGGGCGCTCTGCGATGAACCTTGGTCCCCCTTGATGAAGAGATATACACAGATCTATTCAGTGAACTACAAACACGTCATTAGTAAACGCGATGATGACTAAAACAACTACATTTGCTGTGACAATGCAAATAAGCCCTGGCCCTCCAAAAATAACGAGAAAAGCGGCTGCGAAATTCTACAAGCGACTTGGCAAAAAACAAAACTTAAGTGAAGAAACAAATCAGCTTATTATAAACGGTACTGGTAACTCTGGTGCCTGGTAAGTTCCGATGGGCACACAACTACTAGACTTTCAAAAACACGTCAATCTAGTCGCCTACTGCTTGGCATCAAACCGATTCCCACAAGGCGTCGGAACTGCCGAATTAACTTTATTATTCCCCAGATTCACTAATTATTTTTCGTTGCTTTCCAAAAAAAAAAAAACGTGGTACGAACAGGAGGCTCTAAGATTCATCTGAACATTCCTTGCTCCTTGCAAGTATAAATTTTTTTCTAATACTCTGAAGTTAAAAAAAACGTACCAGGTGATACATATCTTGAAGCTTTCGTGAGAAAAGCGCGAGAAATAAAAACAGGAAACCCTGGTTTTTTGCCGACTTGCATTACCGTTAACGCAAACTCAACATCAATCATGTAAGATGTGAGAACGCACTTCGCCATGTTGTTAAATATTCAAGGCAGAGACAGGCTACACGTTTCTGAGATGAATAATTCTGACAACTAAGTACGGGTTATGCGGCCACTGGGAGATTGACTAAGCAATTTTCACTGTTTGTTCAGTTCGCGCTTCACGTTTCAATGTGGAAGAGTTGCAGGGAATTCGAAAAAGCTATGATACCTTTATGCGAAAAGTAGCTTTTTCGAAAGGCACTCAGAGCGCTGTTTGAAATCAAGAGTGCATCTCTTATAACTTGCCTCTTCTACGGAATGTTTTCTGAAGTAAACGTGCTACGGCGAGTTTATTTCAGTATAAAATAAAATAAATTATTACAAAAAACTAAACAAACATATGAATACAAGTCGCTTGTAAGGAGTTCTATGGCCTTCTCAATAGTCTAAATTAGTAGCAATGCGCACATCCAATGAAGTCATACGTTCAACAAAAAAAATGGAGGATTGAAGCAATCAGATAGCCGAATTGGCAATGTCGTCAGGATAAGTGTTTCGACAAGTGGGCTTCTCTTTGCCAAGTCATCTTGGGAACAAAAATAAAGATCCACATGTCGAAACTATATATGCGACACTCTGTGTGCGAGGATGTCAGAGCTCACCATATTTTAAATCGAGTTGCAGCGTGCCAGCTGATCATCCGCAATGTGTAGACATTTTGTCAGCACGAAAGTAGCCTGTTCACTGGCGCTTTATCTCTTAAATCGAAGGTGCAATGCAGCAAACGTAAGCTAGAGGACACGAATTCAGAAGACGAGAGTGAAAGCATGACTCACTCAAGTAACGAATCGTTTTTGCTTTGAGAATTCGGTAGAGAGCCCTACATTAGTGGCATAAAGAATAGACCTAAGCACTCCTTTACGAGCCCTAATGAACCTAGCCCAGATTGACAGATTTCATTTTATGATTCAATAGTTTTACACACCGTGAAAAGAGAGTCTTTCGCCCCGCCGCGGTGGTCTAGTGGCTGAGGTACTCGGCTGCTGACCCAGAGTTCGCGGGATCGAATCCCGGCTGCGGCGGCTGCATTTCCGATGGAGGAGGAAATGTTGTATGCCCGTGTGCCCAGATTTGGGTGCACGTTAAAGAACCCCAGGTGGTCGAAATTTCCGGAGCTCTCCACTATGGCGTCTCTTATAATCATATGGTGATTTTGGGACGTTAAACCCCTCATATTAATCATCAAAAGAGAGACTTTACATGAAGTGTTGTATGTCGTCTCAAGTTGAAAAATTACATGCATATATATGCGTCTTTAAGATATCAGACATTCATGAGGACATGCGCAAAGCTAAGATTCGCGTCAGCTGCACATATAAAGCACAAAAATCAAAACAGCACCAGAAAATAATTGATTGATTGATATGAACGTTTAACGTCCCGAAACCTTCATTAGATTATGAGAGACGTCGCAGTGGCGGGCTCCGGAAATTTTGACCATCTGGGGTTCTTTAACGTGCACCCAAATTTGAGCACAAGGGCGTACAACATCTTCGCCTCCATCGAAAATGCAGCCGCCGCTGCCGGGATTCAATGTCGCGACTTGCGGGTCACCAGCCGAGAGCACTCTAACCAGTAAACAACCGTGACGGGGCACCAGGAAAGGCTTCAGTAACATTTTCAAAAATACCGTAAGGAATACATAATGAGGTACAAAAAAAGAGGTAAAAAGTAGAACACACTAGATACTATGTACTTTTTATAAAAAAGAGAGAAAAT
Source organism: Rhipicephalus microplus (assembly GCF_043290135.1). Taxonomy (NCBI): domain Eukaryota; kingdom Metazoa; phylum Arthropoda; class Arachnida; order Ixodida; family Ixodidae; genus Rhipicephalus; species Rhipicephalus microplus. The sequence goes on along the minus strand of NW_027464647.1, from coordinate 711,347 downwards.
ACACTCTCTACACAATGTACAAAGAAAGCAAATTGTGTAACCTAATATTTGGAATAATCTAATTTTAGATTTAGATTAATCGAAGTCACATGATCAAGTGGAGCAGGAGATGAAACGAAAGCTACTAGACAGGTGTTAGCGCTGAGGCTTCTTGTAAAGAGTTGCTTATATCTGATTTTAAATTAAGCACTTCGAAATCGTGCATCCATAAAAACCAATGCCCTTAGAAGTCAATATAACCTCTGACTTTTCTGTTAGGAAAAAAGAAGTAACAATGTAGTGACGAGCTGACTAACAAATGCACTCACCATTCGTGCACTCGCAAAAGCCACCATGCTTCCCGCATACGAAACTATCAATTCTTCGTAAGTGGTGCTTCGAAGGATCCCATGATAGACACGTATATAAACACTAAGTGTAGATATTGTCTCTGCGAACGATATTTCTTACATTAGGGATAGAAGGGCATTTGACAGGAAGCTTCCCCGTGTGACAAGATTAACGGATAGGCTACGATCTGCGCAGCAGGCACTCTTAGGTGATGTCATTAACAAAATTTCTTACGTCGCACCGCGAGGCTTACCTATGAAGGAGCTCGTGCCTAGATTAGGCCAATGGTGAGTCACCGTTCGAAGGCTGCTTCCGCTTGATCGGATTGTACGCAGCGGTGCCACTTCTAAGAGGAAGTCGTTGGTATTAAATGTCCCTTTTTTCTCTTTTATATTCACCTTGGCTGTATTAAGCTTGGGCCAAGCACCCCTATAGGCCTATAGGTGGGTGTCTCGGGTAACCATTTGATAGGTTGGAGAATTTTCACTAGCGGATGAACAATTCACACGTTTATTATTATACCATAATTTTATCACCACAAAAGCGAAAAATCAAAATGTTAACAGCATTTATATATATATATATATATATATATATATATATATATATATATATATATATATATATATATATATATATATATTATGTGGTAGAAAGAAACGTTCAGAAAAGTTCATTTTACATCGTACCACATTTAATAACGCGGTGAACCGTAGTGAATCATCCGCGGTGAATCATCCTGTTCCTTTTTTTTTCTAATGGTGGATTGAAAAACTTTATTTCGTCAGAAAGCAACTGAGGATGATTCCGTGTTAGATGGCGATCAACCCAAGGTTGGCGGCGACCTGTGTGGCCCACTCCACGACCCTTAACTGGACGACTGGGTCTGAGCTGGTCAAGACGGCCTCCCAGTGCTCAAGAGAGGGATCACGCATAATATCCACAGGCGGCGGCACTATGCTACATTCCCAAAGTATGTGATCATATGTTGCCACAGCCTGACACCATTTGCATTGCGGCTTTATCTCCTCCGGGTACATTTTGTTCAAGACGTAAGGGTTGGGAAAAGATCGCGTCTGCAGTTTTCTCCAGACGCAGTCCTGCGCCTTAGTCAACCGCTTGTGCGGGGGTGGATAAAACCTCCGCTCTAGTTTATAATGATTTGTTATGTCGTGAAAGGACACCAGCCCATCTCTCGCGGACCTCCCCGGAACTGGTGGCGCACCTACCCGGCTGACGAAACCTCGAGCATTCAGGTGAGCCGCCTCGTTCCCAGGGTTCCCAGAGTGTGCTGGTACCCAGACAATTTCTATTTCTCTAATTTCTCGTCCCATGGCCCCATGCAGAAATCGTGCGGCGGTCGCCGATATTCTGCCCTTCGCCAGATTTCGGATGGCTGTCTTTGAATCACTGAAAATCAAATCCGACTGCGAATTAGTTATAGCTAGCGCTATTGCCGCTTCCTCTGCAGTTTCCGAGGAGCGGGTTTTGACCGATCCAGAGGCGACCAAGCGTCCCCGCCTGTCCACCACCACAATCACAAAAGCGTCTTTGTCCTTATATTCCGCAACATCTGTATAGACTGCCGCTTTGTACTCGCCGTACTCAACGTGTAAAGATCTGGCTCGTGCCTGCCTGCGCTGCGTATGGTGAATCGGATGCATATTTTTGGGCAAAGGTTTTATTTACAGGGCCTTATGTAACTCTCGCCGCACCTGAATTTTAGTGTCCCTAGTTGGAGCCTCTGCTCCAATGCCAATCCTTTCCAATATGATCCTGCCCGCTTTGGTTGTCGAAAGCCTAGCGTGCTGCATCACCAGATGCGCCTCCCATAATTCATCCAGGGTGTTGTGTACCCCTAGTTTTAACAGCCTTTCTGTAGGCGCGTTGTTAGGCAACCCAAGTGCTGCCTTGTAAGCTTGCCGGATCATAGCCCCGACCTTACCTTTTTCTGCAGCATCCAACTTCATGTAAGGTGTCGCGTAAGTAATCCTGCTGAGCACAAATGCCTGTCCAGCTTACAGAGTTCTTTTTCTTTAACCCCGCTCTTACGGTTAGCGATTCTTCTGATTAGCCTGACAGTAGCGTTGACCATGGTCTTAAGTTTTTCAAGGGCCACCCTATTCTTCCTGTTAGTTTGCAGATATAGGCCAAGAATTCTAATCGTTTGAGCTTCAGCTACCAGCCTACCCCCTACCTTTACCTCTAACGGCGGTGGCGGAATATAGTGTCTTGCATGTAGCCCTCTGGGTTTGTCCCGAACCACAAAGAGCTGGGACTTGGGCGGAGAGCATGAAAGTCCCGCCTCCCCTGCCAACTCTTCGACACTATTAACTGCCTGTTGCAGTGTTTCTTCCAGATGCGCGTCACTACCCCTGGTTACCATAGAGTAATATCATCTGCATAAAATGTGTGTTTAAGTCCCGGTATCTCCTCCAGCCTAAGAGGTATTTTAGTTAAGGCGATGTTAAACAAGAACGGTGACAAAACTGAACCCTGCGGCGTCCCTTTGCCTCCCAACGCGAATGAGTCCTATTTGATATCTCCTATTGAAATTTCTGCGGTTCGGCCCTCCAAGAATGATCTGATGTAGCGAAATGTCCTGACCCCTGGGCCGATTTCCGATAGGTTATTCAATATTGCCTCATGCGAAACATTGTCGAAAGCTTTATTCAGGTCAAACCCCAATACAGCTTTGGTGCCCGTGCCATGCCCGGGATCGACTACATCATGTTTTAACTGTATCATGACATCCTGTGTGGACAAATTGGCCCTTAAACCTATCATAGTTGGGGGAAAGATGGCCTTGTCCTCTGCATAATTCTGAAGCCTGTTGAGAACCACGTGCTTCATCAATTTGCCCACGCATGATGTCAGCGATATGGGGCGCAGGTTTTCGAAGCAGAGTTTCTTGCCTGGCTTCGGAATAAATATAATCCTAGCATGCTTCCATTGTGCTGGGATCTCTCCGGCCACCCAATACTCATTTATCAAGTCAGAGATCGTCCCGACCGATTTGAAATCTAGGTTTCTCAGCATTTTATTAGTAACCCCATCCGGACCTGCCGCAGACGTAGTACGCAGCTGCCCCATGGCAAACTCCACCTCCGCAATTGTGAACTCTTGATCTAGTTCTGAGTTTTCCACCCCCGAGTAGTGTGGTAAGCAACCGTCTACTCCATCAGTTATGTACCGATTCCGGAGTTCCTGTATAAACTCTCCAATTGTGCCTTCATATTGATGCATTAACCGAGTCATTTGTCCCAGTTGCGCCGATTTTGTTGCTGATGGACCCAAAAGATGCCTTAACAGCTGCCATGTCTTTTTGCTTCCAAACTGTCCATTCATGCGATCACAAATCTGGCCCCACTGCTTGGCTTGAAACTCAATTGTATAATTTTCGATTTTACGTTCTAACTTGGCAGTCCTTCTGCGAAGGACGCCATTATGTTTTTGCTTCTTCCACCTTCTCAAGAGACGCGCGTGCGCTTCCCACATGTGTAATAGTCTCGAGTCAGCGGTAAACTCCTCCTGCTCGACTGGCACTTCTACCGTGGTATTATTTACATCCTCCTTGAGCTCTTCTACCCATGCATCTATGTCATTAATTTTTCCGTTCACAGTGTCTGCTCTGTTTTTCCTAAATCTGTCCCAATCTGTAATTCTATGCCCCCTCACTTTGTCTTTATGCTTCGCAGCGCTAAACGTCGTGGAAAGGATATAGTGATCACTTCCTAGGGCTTGTTCCGTGTTAATTCACTTTGCATTACTGATGCCTCTAAAAAACGTAAGGTCTGGAGAGGTATCCATGCTTATGCTGTTGCCTATCCTCGTATGATCTTGTGGATTCTTTAACAGCGTCCATCGCAGATCCTGGGCAACTTGCCAAAGCCGATTGCCCTTTGGGCTGGCTCGAATATAACCTCACTCCGGGTGAGGCGCATTGAAATCTCCTACGACTATGAGCGGAGCGCGAGCTGCTAACCGTTGAGTTTGAATCAGGAGTTGTGGCGAGCCCAATCCTTTATCTTTTGGAAAACTATACACATTAAGTAAAAACAGACTCTTCTCATACTTTCGTTTAGGCAAAATCTCTAGCAGGACATAGCCTTCCCTGCTGCTATCTAAGGAATGCTGAATGGCAGTGATGTTGCGATGGACTAGCACGGCTGTGAAGACGCGTGATACACACCTTGAGTCAATTCCTGGCGCTGTAAATGCCTTAAATCTAGGTAATTTTACGGAACCACTAGCCTCCTGTAAGGCTATTATGTCTGGTTTACTGTCCAGATTTTGTACGTGCAACTGCAGGTTACCCGGCTTTTGACGAAAGCCCCTGCAGGTCCACTGCCAAACCTGAATTTGCTGGCGAGGCGCCATGATGAGGCACCAGGTTGACTAACGGCACTTGGCCACCCACGGGAGGCAGTCTTGCCTCCAATAGAGTATGAAGCTGCTGAAACATGCCCATGACCTGGGTTTGGTAATCCCTAAATTCAGTGGAGAGCATGCCGAGACGGTGCTCTATTGTGTCTAATCTGGCTTCGATCATTTTGACTCGAGCCTCCAACCTATCCTGTCTTTTCCCTTGTTTGCCTACTTTATCCGCAAGTGTTGTTACATCCGACTTAAGACTAATTACCTTAAAAACAGGCTGTGGCATGTCTACTGGTGACGTTTCGGCTAATCGTTTTGCGTTAGCTACCTCATCCCCCGGCAGTGGTCTCTTCAATGTCCCCCGATTCTACACTTCCATAGCTGCACTCTCCTGTGCGTGAGCAGACGCCGCTTGCGTCGCTTTCTGTAGGCCTTGCACTGCTGCTGCCTGTGTTTCCTGCCGTTGGTCGTTTCTAAGTGCGCGTTCCATCTCTGCGATTCTGTTTTCCATTCTTTTAATCAAGTCTCCCTGTCGCTGAACCAGCGCTGCTAACTCCCTCTCTCGAGCGGTTTCGTTCTGGGAGGCCGTGCCTGACAAGCTCACCTTTTTGTTGGTGTCGCGTGCGTAGCTGTTGGGACTGTATACTCGTCCGCCATCTTGGCCACCCCCGCGCCCTGGCAATGGCGGGAAGGAACTCGACCGGTCCCTGCTTTTGCTTGTGCCTTCTTTACCCCTCGGTGACCGCTCCTTGGCCCTCGAGGACCACTTATCGTTGCCAGCTTCGCTCTTTCTTTCAATGCTCTGCTGCCGGCCTGTCGGTGGCTTGCGAGCCAGGCGAAACTTGCAGTTCCGGCTCCCTGTGTGATGCGCACCGATGCAGTCCGGCGTGCACGTAGGTGGCTCTCCTTCTGGCGGGGCAGGATGATCCTTCCCGCAACGGTGACATAGGTTACTCTTCGGACGATAGCAAACGTCCGCTCGATGTCCAACTCGTCTGCAGTTGTAGCAGGTCTCGACTAAGTTTCTGTACGGGATCACAGCGTACAGACAGTTCCAGTAAGTAATCTGTCGGGGTATGCGTTTTCCCCCGAACGTAATCTGAAGCGCCTTTGACTTTCCCAGAGGTGTCGCGTCCAGAATGTCTATGCCTTCATTCTTCTTCAGAAATCCCGCCCGAACTTCTTCCACTGGGCATCCATCATAAGCATTGTAAGTCACTCCCCACACGGAGCTCTCCAATGGCGCCACGAACGCCGAAACCGGCCGGTCCCGATCACCCAGCTTGAGCGTCTTCACAGTCGCATATGCCCCACTGCGATTTATGCACGGTGTGCTCACCGTCAACGTGTTGTTTGTGCCATTAACCCGCACAATGTCTTCTTCCGCGGCAATCGCACTTGTTAGACGCGCTGCTGCTCTCAGTGCACATCCGAGTTCTCTCGCTGTCACAACATTCAAGTCCCAGTTCTGGGGCCTGTACACAACCTTGAAATCTGTGGCCGGCAACTTGAGAAACGGTCCGCGTTTCTTCCACACCGGCGCTTTCCCACGCTTCACTGGTTGCACTTTGTGCGTCTCGCGCCCGTCGCTGCCGGCCTGCGTCTCGCAAGGCTTACTCTTGGCGTTGTCGCCATGCTGAGTCTTCTTAAATCGGTCCTGTGCCTTCACCACTGGAGCCCACTCTCCTGCTTCAAAATCTTCGGGCGTTATAGTCTCCCCTTCGACGTAGTATTCCATCTTCAGCCTAACAAGGCCCACGGTCACCAGGCGCAAGCCAGACGCCCGGCGACGCGGCCCAGGCTTGGCCTAGGAGATAGGCCTAGCCTTGCCACCGCGGGGTTGATAGGAAAATCTCGGAAACTCCGAAAACGGGGACAAACTTGCCTAAACGAGTGGTGTCCGTAGGTACAGGGCAACCTCCTGCAGACGAGCCCACTGACAGCAAGTCCAGAACAAAGCGCGTCCGCCGATAGTCGGTCACCGGGCCGGAGCTCATGCGAAACACGTCCTACGTAGATAGTGGAACTTTCTCACGCGTCCAAAAAGAAGCGTTCTTCTAAAAAATCTGAACTCACAAGTGTTCGATAATCTTGGTCTGCTAACACAACAAGCATAGAATCAAAGTTTACGACAATCTATGAGTATATTTAAACAAGAACTGGAAGTGCTTGTTAGTACTAAACGTTGTTAGTATTAAACTACTGCTAGAATCAATTATCAAAGAGGCTGAAAAGACAACTTATGTGCACAGACAATCTATGCGTTCATCAGAAAAAAACGAACTTGTTGGTACGTTTCCTTCTTTTTTAACTTTAAAGTGATTGCTTCAAGAAATATTTCAGCAACATCAGCAAGATCCAACAAGTTCGCAGGAAAGTATGTCTTGAAAGGTACTTGTTGAAATACTTCTAGTCGCAGGGCGTACATGTGCGACCTTTTAACACCACATTTTATGTTCACCAAGAATCGTGAGCATGTTTATAGCAAAGAATACCTGTTCGTGCTTAGAGGACAAATCAAGCTCAGTACACATCCGTGTAATTCAGCCTGCAGTATTTTATTTTCTTTGGGTTTACCACGCATTTTATGCAAGCATATTTTGGCGATCAGAGTTTGTTGACAAGCTCTTCGTCCCCAGGGAAATTCGCTACCAGCACGCAAGAACAGGTGCGGAGAAAGCTAAACGTGAACAATCAAGGGAGCATCTCAACTTGCAAGTGATTGTCGCCACCATGGCCAGGCTGTACTCTCTAGACACTGTGTGACGGACTCTGACACTGCCTTCCAGATGTCTGGTTTTCTCGCAGACGACGCACTTGACTCAAAGCGCGAATGCCATGACATATATGTCGCCCTGAGAAACAAGCGGACCCTGAAGTAAGAAGATTGTTTGTGCTTGCGATAGCTACGTGAAAGTGAAAATGACGGTATGCTGAGAAAGCAATCTGGGACACTGCATTCGTCCTTTCAATGACTTCAAGTCACTCTTCGCAATATTTGAGTGCGGGGTTCCCTGGCGATTTAAGTGTAAGCCACATGGTACAAGTTTACTGACGCACTCGTGCCGCTATGATGAATAACATCTGAAGGAAGCCAAAGGCAGCGAGCATACTGCCATGAAATCGGTCACATTGATTCCGAAATGTAGAAATATAGGTTAGGAAATAGACATGTACGACAGACTACAATTGTTCATTTGGCTTATAGAAAATTGTACGTTTCACCTTTGCTCTCGTTCTTTCTCTTCTTACTTTTCTGTTCCCGTGAGTTCTTTCCCAGCAAAAGTTAGCAGGGCGTATGATTTCCTTCCGGTGAACCTACCTGCCATTTACTTAACCTTCCTCTCACTCTCTGCTGTTGTCATCGTCACCAGTTTTTGTAGCTTTATTTGGAATGCTTCGATTTTATGAAAGCTGCTGTAACTTTTTCTACAGTAATATAGTAGTTACAGATATTCAGTGCCAAAACCACAGTTTTATTATAAAGTATACGTTTCTCGTTATAATAGGGACAACCTGATTTTAGTTAGCACGCAAACAACGCTCAATATAGGAGTGTTTTTGCGCTTTGGCAAAATGGCGTATTCACTATGATTACAAGATAGTCTGGTAACGGTAAGCAGGTAGTAGCATACACAAACAGCTTCCTGCACAAATACATCGTTCCGAATCCCCAGAATGCCATTGTGGTCATGCAGAAGAAAATTTTCGCCGTATTTTTTGTAGTGTGTAATGCACGCAAAAGAAACAAATTGAAGAAGAAACTAGCAAGTTTGCACGGATGGCCCCTAACATGAAAAAAAAATTACTCAAACCATGGCCTGAGATGCATCATCAGAAAAAGGTGAACATGTTCCTGACAGGCTTCTCAGCGGCGACATGGCTGGATAAGCGCTTGTGATACACAACTAGGGTGTGACGTATATGAAATGGTGTGTTAGTGCATATACTGATAGTAGAAATAGAAAGGTGTGCATGTGAAAGTTTTATGCCAGTGTGAACTGCTGCAAGCACGCTGTAGATCGACATGTTATTTCAACTGGTTTCAGTGTGCTGATATGCTTTTTTTGCTGATTGTTCATTTTTGTTACCATTCAGTATTATTCTTCTTCATTGGAGAACTTATTGATGGATTAGCCGAGAGAATATGGACCTCAATCTCTCCACAGCAAAACAGTTAGAACAGAACAGAAAAGAACCCTACTGAAGCAATCGAGTTTCTCTGACTGAAGCTGATGTATCTTTGAAACTGTGAAATCGCAAAATCTTCACCATTGATTCTTGTGCCTGGGTATGCTTGGTGAATTTGTGTGTGTGTGTGTATCTGGCTATCTTTGGTGCATAAGAATATAGAAGAATGATGAGAGCATCTGCGTTCACTTCTGTCATTTATTTAGCTAAATGCATAACGCACCATATTTTTGTTTACTTTTAAATGATTTAGTACAACGATCTCTTGAATGAACACAGCATAAGCGTGCTATGGTTGGTTACATTTAGGGAAAAAAAAAGAGCGACATACCGAGAGAATAAGGGAGAGAGAAAAACAACACGGAAAGGCAGGGAAGCTTTCCGGGAGACATGCTCGGTTGGCTACCTATCACGCAACATGAATTAAGCTAAAAAGCATGGACACAATACGTGAAGCCCCCGTCACTGCAGTCAATGTAGCCGAAACTATGGCAGCTGTTCTTGCCCGGTACTGTTTGCCTCAAAGGTCATGTGATGGGCTTGAACTGTGAAGAAAAAAAATCGAAGGGAATGGGGGCGCCGGGCGTGTGTTGGTGAAGGCTGGTGGTGCGACGTAGTGTCTCCTCGTACTTTAGTTCTTCTAAATAGATATAACATTTGACGTTGAGCGTCACAGAACCATGATAAAATTTCTGAGGAACGCCGCACTGGTGGGATCCGAAAATTTTGACCATCTGGTGTTCTTTAATGTGCACCCACATCACACAGTACGCTGGCCTCTGGCACAACGCACTGAGTAAAGCGAAAGTGTATTCTTGCATGTCAAAGTGTATATAATCGCGGACATGGCTTTTTGTACTAACGAACGTGTATTTCCGAATATTACCGAGAGGTGTAATTAAAGACACACCACACCCACTTTGCCTGATGAAAGAGATAAAAAAGAAGGAAGAAAATTGGTAAGATTACCAAAAGCATATAACACGCATCCAAGTGTTTTGTTCGAGAGCCTGTTCGTATAGTTGAGATTATTTTAGTAAGGTTTCTTCACCCATATCACGAAATGAATTCCGAACTTTGCTAAACAGCAAGAGAGGTCAACCTATTTTTATCCAGCACAGATATTTCAAAACAGTGGTGAGTCTAAATGATCTTAGGACATAACACACTCTGCATGTGAAACACTACGCGAGAGAGAAGTAGCCGGTTCGCGGCAGTGAAATGATATTCCCACAAGACCGAGCACAACAGATGACTTTCGTGCAACTAAACTCCGGAAGTGAAGGAACACAACGAAGAACCCAGCTATCTGCGTTAGCGACACATTTTGTTACAGCCACCTTATTTTACGACACACTTATTAAGGCGGAACTGAACAGTTCGGTGTGACGTAAAACATACGCAGTGATCAAGGGATGATGTACAACTCGAAACGTTGTAAATAATGTCGGCGTGAAGTTATGCTGTACAAGCAGGGTACGAAAGCTCCGTATACCTTTTATGTATCCACTCTCGGCTGCGGCAGCGCCGCTTTTACCACTGGTGGTTACCGGGCATCTTACTAGAAATAAATCAAGAACAGAAAATATTTTTTCATGACGTCACTGGTGACGTACCAAAAATAAAGGGAAAGGACGAAAAATCGAGAGGGCGATGTTTACCGCGGAAACCCCCTTTTTCCACTTCGCATGCAAGCCGAATACGCTCATGCCTTCTTTTATGTCCAATGGCCGCCTAAGCGATTTGGCCATTCGTAAAATTTTGTTAACCTTTGTTTTTTTATTTTGTTCGTGTTTTCTGAAAAGACGAAAGTTAAGCTTACTGATTTCTCACTAAGACAAAACTCGATCGGCACAAATATTATGCACATTTTTAATTGCACGTTTTGTATATAAAATACAGACATGCCCGTAGTGTGAAAGTGTTTATCTTTAAAAACAGCTTTACCTCATAATTGACATAAATGCATAATAAGCAAATGTTGAACCCAGTATATATGAACCAATGCGAAAATTATCAACAATTGCAAGTAGGACTCGTCACACTTGACTCAATCAGGTTTGTTATGACGGCACACATAGTTTTCTTACAGAACTTCAGTACCAAATGAGACTAAAGTTCAGAACCTCGGAGAGGTTTGAAGCAATAAGAAGTTTTTGAAAAAGAACGTCACCGGAAGCGATATTTCGGTAAGTTCACTTGTCTTCTTCAGGGCAACAGCGTTGCTTTGACAACAAAACGTTCACTTGTGAAGACGCTGGCTCCATCGTCATCCTTTGTAATAATTTTCAGAAGCATTTAGTTCATCACGTGTACTTTAGTGACACTTACATGTAAAGACTCACAAATTTTCAAGCCGTGGCTACAAGAATTTCATAAGCAAGAAGTAGCCTACAATGAATTGACATTATTGAACTACACGCCGAAAGTAAAAGAAATTAAAACTATGAGCCGAGATAACTTGAAATCAAGCTTTTCAATAAACACATTTTCCCGACAGGAGCTTGGCTGCCGTCTTCATCAATTAGCCAAGCGATACTGTACCTCCGTCAGTCCAGTCGAGCTTGCAGAGAACTGGGTTTACTCGTATGTACTCATACAAAATCATTATCTGCACAAATAATGGGTCAAAATTTTAGTAATCACTCATTGCCTTTGGGAAACGCTGAAGAACTTTCACGGAACTAGAAATTTTCGGATTAGCACACCCCAGGACCGCGGAAAAAATGTGTTGCTCTAATAAGCCATCTTAGATGAGTGCATGGTTCACTTGTTCGTCGTAGCTCACTGCAGCTACCGCTCTCTGCCCGGCACAACTTACTGTCTTTATCTTTCCCGTAGATAACAAGCCAACCTAGCGAAATAACTTAGCGCAATCCAAGTTCTAATATCGCTGAGCGAGGGGCGAGAAGTAGCGGAGGCAAACGCTACAAACTCAAGTCAATCACTTCCCGCGCTTCGCCTAATTTAAAATCCACAAAATATGAGGAATAAGAAAAGACATATAAACAAAAGAGAAGTTCTTTACAGAGCTATCGACTTTTTTATTTCTAAATACTTGTGAAGGCCAATGAATGCGAACATTGACATCAACCTCACTCCATTATACGGGGCCTTAAGATGCCTGGCAACCGCTACGACCGTGCATGTTCCTTCATACCGAAGCTAGCGATTAGTTTCCGGGGCCTGATAGAAGCATGTATAGTGCGACGCCACTGCATTCAGCCTTCGAGTAATTGATAGCTCCAAAAGTGGCGAGTGCAAAGCAGGCCATTGTAGCCCGTGCGCAAATGAGCTTCATATCGCAGCTCGCACGCGGGTTTCTACCGCGAATAAAGCTTAGGTTTGCACGTCGTCCACCGGTTGGTTAGCCGAAAAGTTAGGATGACACTCTTTACGCATTGAATACCGCAACAAAAGCATAGAACGAGGTGATGATTCCCGTTTCCATGGTTCAGATAACGAATACAGTACTGACTGTGCATGCAGTGAAGGATCGCGCCTATAAGTGAGAAACATGAGTAAAAAAGATAAAGGCTGCCCCACCGCGGTGGTCTAGTGGATAAGGTACTCGGCTGCTGAACCGCAGGTCGCGGGATCGCATCCTCGCTGTGGCGGCTACATTTCCGATGGAAGCGGAAATGTTGTAGGCCCGTGTGCTCAGATTTGGGTCCACGTTAAAGAACCCCAGGTGGTCGAAATTTCCGGAGCCCTCCTATACGGCCTCTCTCATAATCATATGGTAGTTTTGGGACGTTAAACCCCACATATCAATCAATCAATCAATCAATCAATTAATCAATCAATCAATCAATCAATCAAATAATCAGTCAATCAATCAATCAATCAATCAAAGATAAAGGTTGACCAGGAACACGGTGCAAGTATTCTTGCACTGTAATCACGAATCAAAATTTGATTTACTGTGCCAAGGACGGCAGGGCAGTGATAAAGCGCTGAAAGATAAAGCGAGGCTAGTGAATCTTTCTGGAGAACTAAGCACATGTTTATGCCCACATTACATCCCTCGTTTGCGTACGCCGTCTGCTGTTATGAAGCTATTCAAGAACCGGTTAGTTACTGAAGGTGCCCACACTGCTCGCTGTGAGACAATTGAATGTCCCTAAAGCGACTATTTCGCTCCTAAACGCATAGCGTGGCAGCGTGGTACATATAAAAAACATGGCACAGATGTAGAGAAAGGTAAGCACTGAACTTCCAACTGTTTATTTCATACCTAATATTTCTCACATTAAGCTGCACTGCCGCGATCATGGCGAAAGGTAACGGTACGCGATGATCGTAACGGGTTCTGAGAAATCAACGAGGTGAATAATTAAATTCACGCATCGTTCTCAAAAAGACGTCCTGGCTTGGAATGAAATCAGATTTTTTTTTGAGAGACAGTGTTCAAAAGGTGTAGTATGTGCACACGTATTCGCTTATGCTTTTTTGTCTCTCTAGCAACGCCTAGCATTGGCTCCTGACAATGCATGTTGGAACGTATTATAGCGTGCTTGTTTATTGAACGTTCAGTCAATTTCCCGTCACGGCGTGTTTTGCTGCCACGTGTCATTCGTTTGTGTTTCGCGTTAGTCCTTGAAACCTCAGTGTCTCGCGTCCTTCGAGCTCAGAGACAAAAAGGGCGAGTGTTCAAGCAAGCTTTCATTTAGTCGGCTAACCTAAACGTTAGAGAGGGGGTATAATAATAGATAAGCCGGAGAAGAAAGAATAAAAGTAAGAAAAACAATAAATGAACGGTTAGCACGTACAAGCGTAGACTCGCTGCCAGTGGAGGGGTGGGCAAGCACATCAAGGTAAAGTACGGTTTCTGCGCGGTTGCTTTCACCGCAACTCCCTGACAGAAATATGAGCCCGAACATTAGTCCCCATTGTGGCTGGTGCTCTGTCACGGACAACGAGCACACTGTGCGGCTTGCAAGCAGAGAATGACCAGGCAGATGCGCCTGAATAGACGCGAACAAACAAAAGCGGGTGAAGAAGTTCCACAGATAGTGCAGAGCACAGCGGCCTTCAAGATTACGTGTCTCAAGAAGAGCGGAATGATTGCGCTGCAATAACCCATGCCTCCTATTCTCGGTATTTTTAGGTTGTAGAAAGTTTAGCTTTCTTGCTGTTGATCTTAGCATTTATTCTCTTCTTTCACTCTTTGTGAGGTGCTGTGTGCACTACCGAAACGATCAGAAATGAAAAACTGCAATACCGTACAGTCATGTTATCGGGGCATAACATTTTCAACGTGAGAGAATATACTCAACAAGTGAACTGAGGCAGCTTGACTGGCCCGTAGAAGAAGGGAGGCAGTAGCAGTCTTCATACAGATATTCGACATTCTCTCCATTCTATGTGATCTGCCTAATGATTTTTCAGGTGAAACATTGTGTTATGCACACGTAAGGTGTTTATCAAGAGTTGCGCTCACACTTTTGAATGAAACTATTTGTTCGAGAAACACAAACTTTGCGCAGTGCAGGAAAATATATTTAACACCACCAACAAATTGCTTTTCCAGCTTGCGGGTCCCGGCCGACTATGGTCATGACTGCAGGCATACATGTCAAGTGCTATTTTTTTGTATTTCACTGGCACTTGTGGTAAGCAAAAAAAAGCAGTATACTTAATATATAAATAAAGTTGTAAATTTTCCTATCAGGCGTTTCAGAAATCAATGTACCACTTACGAAACAAAAATTTTCGCACAGCATAGTTGGTTCAAAAGTTGATTAAGTGACTTGGCCTAATTACGCAATCTGTGTGACCACAACTGTAGAGTCACTTGCTCTGTTCAATAATCGACAATATATGAATTAGGTCGTGTCGTGATAGAGTTGGTGAGCATATAACTAAAATCTGGCTAAACTTTGCAGGGGCACTCTAAACAAAGTCATTAACCGGTTAGACCAATTCAGCCTCTCAGCTGACATCGGTCTTTTAAAGAGGAACGAAACCAGACACATCAGACTATTCTGTACTTCCCGTTTCTAGTAATTTCACCGCTGCGGTTGCGTCACACTAATGAACTCGAGGCATAGCTGCGGAACATTTGTCACCAAACTGGTTCGTCATACCTTCTTCGATGGAACTTTTTATAGGCTCGAATCATAGTGAATTTCGTCAGCACAAAAGCGTCCAAGCTAGCGCAGACCATTGTGGTAATAAATTAGTTCGTGAGCTAATGGGTGATTATTAGCTCATTCTTGAGTCCGCATAACCTCACCATGGCGCATAGATTGAAAGAGACCCGTTTTAAATGTTATATGTTAAAACGCTTGAAGTGATGGCCATGGTGAAACAATCAAAACACGTCAGTATAGACGTACAGGAAAGAACGCAACAATGGGACAAAAGTACTGGCATGGTTACTAATGGCACTCACAATTTAAAAAATCACAGCATATCCACGGAGTGATTATAATGAGTGGGGCGAAGCGTCCGTCAGTCCATCCATGCTTCCGTTCGTTCGTTCGTTCGTTCGTTCGTCCGTTCTTCCATCCGTACGCGCGACCATCCATGCGTCCGTCTGTCCGTCCGCGCGTTCATCTGTGAGTCTGTCCATCCATCCATCCATCCATCCATCCATCCATCCATCCATCCATCCATCCATCCATCCATCCATCCATCCATCCATCCATCCATCCATCCATCCATCCGTCCGTCCGTCCGTGTGCGTCCATCTAGTGAACACGCCAAGTACCGCCATCTCTCATCTCGCATCCCCTGTGGCACATACCCGCTTTAGAGCGGGTATGTGTCACTGGTGGCTACATACATACATACATACATACATACATACATACATACATACATACATACATACATACATACATACATACATACATACATACATACATACATGCATACATACATACATGTATACAAGGAATGGACAGACCCACGCCTTAAAAGCTTCGTCGCTAAGATAACTAATGACGTTAACAAACTACTTTCGGTTGGCATGAATTGTTGCACAAAGTGTTCGCGCGAAACTTGCACAGCGTTCCAACAAATTAAAGCCGCTTCCTTGGAGCGAGTAATAAGTAGCGTCCACACAGAACGCGCCGAAAACTAACACACACCCAAAGGCGCAGCCTAATAGGTAACCGGTGATTTGGATCCACGTAGGCGCTGAGGAACCTTAGTTTGATTCCTTCACGGTAAATGGCCCAGCATGGTGCAAAGCAGTCACATGTAGCCTCACTGGTGAAACAAATCTTTAAAATTAAAAGCCCTGCTCTGTAACATTGATTTTATTTCGGTGGTAACTTTGCGTTAACGCCAAATTTTGATTTAAACATTGTATATGCTTTCTACGAGGCAGAATAACGCAGTTCTTTGTGTCCTCTGCTCTGAATAGATAAGCAGACGGGCGTCATTCAATCACGGTTGGACGAATATCTTGGAATAAAATTACAGCGTATCTAGACTCGTTACGAAGGTTCTGAAAGGCTCGGCCATGAAAATCAGGCATATCATCGTAATAATGCCATGCGTGCTTCTTATTTTCACTTTTGTTTGATTTGGTTGTTGACCACTAAGCCTGGGTCAGGAATCCTTAGCGTAAACTGCACCTCATCGTTAAAGAAGGTTCGCTATCATTGTAGATCATTCGGTTAAAACTGCGCGCAAGATTCGAACGCTAGAGATTATTCCAGAGCTTGCGCGACGATCAGTGATAAGGCTGGAATATTCGATGGCACATGTATAAATACCGACACGCTTAGCCACTTTTCAGTTGATCGACGGCCAACGCTCTGTTCACCACTATCAGTACTATTGTGTGTCACTGAAATCTGACTTTCCGTTTACCGGTCACAAGTTCAGCCAATCAGCACTTCCATCTTGAAAAAACAATCTACTCCCCTTGTCGACGTCAGGATCTCGTGACAATAAGCTAAAAAAAACTTGCATGCGTTAAAGCTGTTGTGCAAGTGTGTTTTGTAATAATATATTGTTATAAACGGAGCACAAACTAGTCGTAGTATCGCCTGGTATAAGAAGTGACGTATCCGCACTCAACTTTTATTGTGTAGGTAACGTGCGTATATGGTCTCCTGCAAAGCGTGTTTCACTGTTCGTACTCCACAATTGGGGTGAAGTGCAAACTTTTATGCAGGGGCCCCAGAGCGTAACTTTCACCGTTAATGTGTTTTACACGTTTACAACTATGGTTACATTGACAACATCAATGCAAGTTTTATAAAAGCGAGACCACGACCAATGCTATTAGAAGTACGAGTACCTAAGAAAACATCTGTGAATAAAATGTATATGGTAGAAATTGATTGTACGTTCAATGTACAAGTCAATAAAGCAACTCTCTTTGATGTCGACTGATCTTGATAAAATAGTCTTCTGTTTGCGATTTGCATGTGCAATCGTGAGGCTCATAGCAGAACATCGTAAATTTTGTAACGTGATTTTTATAGCTACTCTCTCCGTCGGCATTGTACTTTGTCGACGTACTCGGTGTCCCCACGATGCAGAGCTAATTTAGGATGGAACTTCTAGAATTGTTTATGATACCTATTCAACGCCTCTATTCGAAATACCAATTTCGTTGTACAAAATTGAAAAGTTAAGCAAAGCATGCGTACGCAAGCTGTCTGTGTTGTAATTTTTTATTGAGCGATACATTACAAAGTTGCTCTAAAGATATGCACAAGTGCACGCATAGACATACGTTAAACAGCCGCTTGTGTGTTATATCACCAGTTGTTTATGTTTACGTAACAATGCCAACAATAGCAAGAGTATTAGCAACACTAGAAATGGTAAGCTGATATAAAGCACTGCTGCCAGCGAGGATTGTAGCCCGATACACTGACACATAAAGAAAATTAGACTGATGACACCTGACTACAATCGATCTTAACCCGACGTGCATGAGTGCATATGTAACGTTCATAAAAGTTGAAAGCCTACACTGCGACCACATTTGGCGTTTCATGAACCTAAGGGCCTAATTAAAGGTTCCGAAACCTGGAGTAGCACTCTGGTAGAATACTTGATTGCCACGCAGAATGTTAGGATAAAATTTCTGCTGAGACGTTGACATTTATTGTTCGCATTAGTTTGGTCAGAGCTGCCAATGTCAGGTTTTTTTAACAATCAAGCATTAAAATCGCTCATGTTTATTTTCGCCGTTTCTGGGTAGAAATAAAATGTCGAACTTCTGCGGCACATACTCGCATGCCAGTGGCACATACATTGTTGGACGTATAAGCGACGGAGGGAGAAACTTCTTTTGGCGTACGCGTCTTCTCATAGCAAACTGGTAAAACATGGAATCGTAAAAGCATGTATACATAACTCTTTAACGAAATCTTGCTTCCATTAAGTGCAGCGAAGTTTCGACCGGCAGACTTTTCGTCTAGAGGCAGCGGGCTGTCCCGGTTCGTTGCTAGTTTCTGTTTGTGAGAAGCTGCGCAGAGGTCAAGAGTAGCTAACGATGGGGACGCTTTACTAGAAGGAACTGCCAAGAGGATGGCGATAATACCGTATCTTCATGGTATCTCGCATAAACTCAAGAAAATAGGCCAAAGAGCGGGCGTGTCAGTGGTTTTTTCCACACCGAATATATTGTCTCAGTTATCTGCCTGAACTAGTCCTGTAGGAATCACCATCAGCAGCTGCAAAATTAAGCACCAGAAAGAGTTTGTTGAGTGTGCAACAGGGATTGTTTATGGTGTACCTCTGTCTTGTGCACTTGAGTACGTAGGTCAGTCAGGCAGGTGCCTTAATTTAAGACTTCAGAAACATTTGCCAGAAATAAGAAGTGCAGGACGGGACAGTTTTTTGGCCACTCATTGTTCCGAATGTGAGTGCCAGCCATTGTTCGAAAAGACAAGGCTTCTCGCATCCCATTCTAATGAAGGCAAAAGCCTTGTAATCGAAGCTGCAGCAATCACTTGAGGCAGCTGGATCAGCAAACCATTATTAGCGTTATCTGAAAAAGAATTGGCGTTTTTAAATTCGGCACGTGAAGGTCCGGGGTAAGCCTGTGGTTTCTTGAAGACTCTTTTGAATTTTCGGTTTTCAGTGTTTTTTGTTTTTGTGTGTATTTTTGGTTTCTGCTTAAGCAAGTGGTCTTATCGTTTTTTTTAACATATCTATATGTGCGTCGTAGTAGTAATAAATTATTCAAAAGTCTGCGCTCGTCCTCGTCTATTCTGTTAGTTGTCGGAAGTTTTTGCGCTGAGAAGTTTAATAATGAATTATCAGCTAGCACAATCCCACATTTTACTTCGGCACATACCCACCCCCGGGTATGTGACACTGTTTCTTGGAAAGTGTTGGGCGACATTTGCGACATGATTTGGACGTTACTCATGTCATGACCAGCGAGCCGTACTTGTCAAACCATTTTACCTTCACATACTAATTTTGGTTTAACCCAAGTTCAGGAAGGGATCATCATGAGAGCAACAAAACACAAACAGATAAATAGATAGATATATAGATAGATAGATAGATAGATAGATATGAGTATCAATAGATAGATATAGATAGATAAATAAATATAGATAGTTAGGTGCTCAAAGTGCCTACAGTTTGCAAAAAATGCTTCGAATTTATATCGATGGTTATCAACGAGAAAATATGCTTCGTTGTTTCGTAATGGTTGCTTACACCAGTCTTCTTACATGAAATATTTAGCATCGCACTGTTTCAGTTTCCTGCATAAAGTTAGAAGCACCCAATGAAAAATTCAAAGTTTTTCCCGAAATGTAACGCCTGAACCACTACTTATCAGTGTTATCACACACATTTACTACCATAATTTATCAGCGCTTCCCTCTCGCTCTCGCTCAATATATATATATATATATATATATATATATATATATATATATATATATATATATATATATATATATATATATATATATACATATGTATATATACATGAGAAAGATTAAGTATGAACAAAAATAGCAATGAATGCGGTAGCAACTAAGAGGAACGTGAAGAATGGCAAGCAGTTCAAAACATGCCCCATGTTGCTCACGGAAAAATAACGCACGAAACGTACTCACAGGTACAAATGAACGCGAATAAGTGTCTCAGTTGTTACTTCGATGTGTCTGAAAAGCGCACCCTTTTTGTAAACTGAGACTGCGTAGCGAGTGCAGTGACATTTATGCGCCCGGTAACTACAACAGAATTGTTCCGGTAAAAGCCCAAGGCGTACAATTTTCTCGACGGCGAGATAAGCACCCGCACGCGTGAGCGTCCACCCCCCCCCCCTCCCTCCGCGGGGCAAAGTACGCGGGTTAGATGAGAGCGCGCCCAGCCGCATTATGACGATCTTGCGACGTGCGCTCAATGCTGGTAGCGCTGAAATCACGATAGTTCCCCCGAGATAACCATCGGCAGGGGTGAGTGCTAGATATTAATAGCTTGCCGTTTCAACGTCGAAGGAGGTGCTGCTTCGTGGCTCAGTGGCTGACGCCACGCACTCACAAACAAAAAGTAGGACGTTCGATTCCGCGCGCTAGAGTCCTTTTCTGGATTATTTTTTCTTGCGTTTTCATATATATATATATATATATATATATATATATATATATATATATGTATATATATGGTGAATGACTGCTGTCACCAATTTCGTCACCAACTATGACAGCAAACCAGCCGAGAGTGTCCATATAATTGTTATTGGAATAAAATAACAACTAGGCGCTGCACGCAACCTACATTCCACCACCGAAGCCCAAAGTAGAAAGAAAATAAAGACAGACTAATAGCTAAAGCTATCAAAATTAACAAAAAACTTGAACGAAAAATAGGAAATAATAAAAACTACATTAGTTTCTCACTCTACGAAGCTACATGACTATCTCTGATTATTTGTTTTAATATATCGGAAATGAAAACACGTGTACAGAAGCGCTCACAATACGCATTCGGGAGTATTGTATTAGTTGGCAATATTTTCTAGTTTCGAGGTTACGTGCTGGTTTTAAATTACAGCCTATGGAGTACCAGGCGAACAATTTAAAATTCTTGTCAAAAGCTCAAAAATAACTCAATTAGCTATATAAGAAGCCAAGTAACTTAATTGGGAACAGGCGCCTAGTTGAACGATAACAACGTGGAAAGAACGTGCTTTCCTTGCCTATCTATAAAAGGAATATACACTGTAGTCTGCATATGTGCGAATCACAATCTTGAAGGCTGGTCAGTGGAGGTATACGACCACCAGGACATATATGCAGAGAACGTTATATAGGTACAGAAATGGTTCTCGCTGCATCATTCTATTCAGTTTTGTATCAACACCTCCATTCTCCATACAATTCATTACGCACCCAAGAAGATTATCGGAGTGCAAAACAGCTGTGCGATAAAAATAATAAAAAATCTTATGCGCTCGCTTCTGGCGATACTGCGCACACACGCGTTTGTACCAAGCAGCGGATCATGGAGAATCTTGAAGCCCTGTTCCCCTATGACAGCAGAAGGCTGCACAACCTCTATTTGTATAAGAATAACCCCAACTTCCCGCCTTCCATAGAAATCATTGAATTGCGAAAGCAACGGCTTCAGTGGTCTCAGCCGTGTATCTTCGAAGACGTCAGTGATCGTGAGTGTGCGTAAGCATGCAAAATAACATGTTGGTGGAGTTCTGTGACCGCGGCATTCAATTTCCGCCTTGCTTCGTAGTCAAAACATCGAACGAGCGCTGTGCCTGGGCAGTCATGCGTGCTCGGCAAACTTGAGGTGTCTGTTTCCAGAGCACGTATACGTCGAGCTTCAGGTGCGTGCATTCGGCTGAATTCTGTATAGTACGTGGTTCATTGTACACAGTGAAACTAACGAGAGGGACAATACGTGAACTTTACGGCCTTCCTACTCCACACATCCTGCCTCGATAACGTTTCCCCGAATCATTGCTTACGGCGCCAGCCGAATCGATCAGACCTTCCTCAAAGACGCCTTTCACTCGAGTCTCCTTGACTGATTCCACAGCCACGATTCAGTCTCCTGGCCGCCTTTCAGACAATTGTACGCTCACCTTTGGTTGCAAGCTTAACTTTTGAAGCGCGTGTGTGTTAGTCGTGTTTCGGCGATTTAGAGTGCCACTAGTTTTTGTTGCTTGTTTTTTTTATTTGTTTAATTTGTTTGCAAAGTCTACTTACGTATCCTTAGCGAGGTCTGGCCACTGTTATGTTTCGTGGAGATGTATCTTCCACAAATGCGAGTCGCCATGCGGAACTAAAGTCTTGCGTGAATGCAGCGATAGTTTTCAGGCACCAGTTCAAACGTAAATTTAAACCGATTGAAAGGAATACATGTTTTAGTTCTAGAAAGAATGTACACCATGACTAAGACCGCCTTCTTCTGTTCCTTTTTTTTTTGCCCCTCCATCCTTTCTATCGAATCGCTGGTTGTTGTTTTCAGTGCCTGCTGCCTGCCCGTATATTTACATGGAGCAAAATTGCTTTGTCCCACCCACCTCTTGCAAAATCGAGGTTGTTCGCGCGGGTTGCTCTAAAGGTGCTGCATATGAATACTACGTACTTCACGCCAATGCGTTGTGCGTGGAGGTGTACTGCATATATCTTCTTCCAAAAATAAATTCTTGATACCTGCTGCATAGAAATTGGTATGATTCAAAAGTAAAAGGTGTCTGCAACGTAGCCTCGAGATTTATTACAGGAGAAGGTGTCTTCGTAGAAGTAGTTGAATATTTGCCGATATAAGAAAGCCTGCACAATTTCTTTTTGTGCTAGACAGCTATAGTGCCGTTCAGCGTAAATACCCCGACGTTGATGCTTGGTAATGCATCTCCATCCCGACGACAAACATCCATGATCGTTATAAGCCCTTGTAGTCTCTGTGGTAGTGTACGGTGAAAGCACAATCATAGATAATAATATGAAAGCCAGAAAAGCGTTGCTTATATCCCGCGCCATGTTAAAACTATCGAACACCATGGACGTATGCAGTAGAGGGAAACTCTACCTGCGTCGTCTCTCTCCTGTAGCCCGGCATCAATAATTTTTGAGGGGAGTGTGAGCGGAGAACGCGGTGTCTTTGTTTTTGACGTCTTCTTTTACTTTCTTTTCATTCGACCCTCCTTGAATTGGTTGACTGATTGAAAAAAAAACTTTATCCGAGAGTTATGAGAGACAGGAACGGTGTGTAATTGGGGAATAAAATGCTAGCTCATTATTCTTCCTAATTATTTTGTCCGTCTTTGTGCGGCGTGTACACGAAGTCAGCATGCATTGGTTAAGAAACACTGATGCAAGGCCATACATTGTTTGCTGTCTTTTGGAAAAAAGAAGAGCCTGCTAACTCCCCGCGCAATCTTCGACAATCAGCTCAGTTCACAAAAATTGTGGTTGATTATCTTGACATGAGTAACAATATACGTTCAATCTTTGCGTAAGTAATAAAGCAAGCGTACAGGAGGGTGTGCATGACTGATAATGTGATACTTTTATGGTTCTCATTCTCAAATCTTGATGTGCTTAATTCATTGACTTGTCTAAGGATGTTTAACTGAATTTCTAGTGCTTTTATTTTGAATTTTCATTGCTTGTTCAGCCAAGTTATTAACATGCCGCGATGATGAACCATTTAGGAACCGGTAACTAAATGAAAATATTTGTTTCATTTTCTTCTCCGCACAATTCAAACTGGTATAGTTGTACTCAGACAACCTTCCACAGTAGCCATCACGTGCAAATGTATTGCTTCATTAGTGTATTTTTAGATAGACTATCATACTGAGACACCCGGCTTTATGGTGCGGATGCACGACTTAGGAAAACATCTTAACTGTGAGGAATATTGAGAGACGATTTTCTATGTAGTCCTAAAAGCTCTGTTCTGACATTCCCGCCTGTTAGACTAGAGCTTAGCAGTGGCTAATATAACTGTAATCGTGCCTTTCGCCAGAGCACTACACACATTGTTTGGAATCTACGTACAGCCAAGACAACATAGGAAGCATACTATTTCGTGGAAACTTTGAAGGGCTTCGAACAAGGTGAAAATTCATTTATTTTGGCGTTTTCGCTTTCACACGTGAGCCTTGTTCACAGATGGCTGGCGAACAGCTGGCGAACAATGGATTGTAAATTGCTTCTGTGTATGAGTCGGAAGGTCAAAGCAAAAACATTTTCACCTTTGTCGACATCTTCCAAATAAGCAAAGAGGAAAGAAAGGCATGTTAGCCAGTCTAAACGCTCGTTTTATGGCTAGTGGGAGTAATGGATGACTGGAGATGTAAGTTTAGCATACCTGAAATGTACAACGCGACGGCAATGACGGGAAGAAGGAGAATGCACTAACACAAGGTGATACTTTCAACAATAATGTTTATTTCGAAATGAGTGCTGCGTAAATCAGGCACGTTAGAACGTCATGGATGATAAAAGCAGTGCTGCAAAGACGCTGTTTCTATCATCTAGTCGAAAAAAAAAACCGGTAAGCTACCTCATCTAGAGGAGAGGAATCAAGTCTTCTAAAGTTAGAGGAAGGAAGAGAGAGAGAGAGAGAGAGAAAGTAAAATGAAGAGAAAGAAAGAGAGCACAGACGCACAAAGTCGCACTCCTCAAAACCACACCGCATTACAACGAGCATCTTACAGAGTAGTTAGGAATGTTTGATTCCGATTAAACAAGATTTCCTCAAACCCCCGACTTGAAGGCATATAGGACTTCATGATTTGTGAGTATGTCACCTGCTGGGCCCGCCCTCGAGGTGACTGCAGGTTAAAGTTATTCTCCCCTCCCACCCATCGTGAGAAGCGTATACGTGGCGCAGAATTCGCTCATCAGAATTAACTGCAAATCCCAATGTTGGCGGCACTGATTAAAACACACGTGTACTCTCCTGCACTCGCGAGAAACCAGCCACACAGCTGCTGCATCTTCTGCGGCCAGGTGGAAGTAAACGCTCTCTGGATGCGGGCTCACAGGGGCGTGCGGAAACACACACGCGCGATGCACTCACAAACTTTCGCTTCCGGCTGCTTATTTCTTAATTAGAAATCGCACTCTTAACGACGACGCACGCAGGAGCGATCTGCTCGAACGCGAGAGGTGCGCAGAGACGACGCGACAGCTGGAAGTGAAAATCGCCCGCGTTAGACGAAGGTGTACGAGTGCGCCGACTTGAACTCCTGTACAGATAGATGACCAAGATTACGAACTCGCAAACGTGCTTATAAGCACTGAATCACGTCAGTCACAAAAGATTCAGGCAAGCAAACACGCGAACAAAAAAGAGTTAATGCCTGACCGAGGCGTTGTTTACTCGCCTAATCCCTCGGTTGCGTTTTCAAAGCCATCCTGACAGTGCCGACGAATGTGCCTGTTCTCTTTATTTCTTTTCTTTGAATTCGTGGGATGAAAAACAATTCGTACTCACGCTGGTGCAGATGCTGAGCGTCTAAACTAAATTTTTGGGGAGAGCAGCGATGCAAACCATAAACGCTCTGATGTGATCACCTATGGATGTATTTGAGCCCTTCAAATTTTTCATGTTTCTAGCAGGGGCCATACATTTGGCATTCGTTTCGTATTAGCTATAGAATAACGGCCGGATGGAAGTGCGCACTTTTGGGGAGCATCTTTTATCCTCCCCTCTATTTTTCTCTCCATTTTATATATATTTTTTTCGCATAAATGCGGCTGGCTGGGTTAAATGGAGGACATAGAAGTTTTTCCGTCTCTTTATTTTCTGTCAGTTTCATTTCCGTTGCGCTGCTACAAAAAATAATTTCTTTTATTTCACACGACAAAACATTTATCTCTTAATATGCGTGAATGTCCCGTCAGCTTTCCATACAAAGATTTGCTTTCTAAGCCTACGCATTTTTTTCTTTTCAGTACTGCCTCACTTCATAATATAATGTCTCGTAGAAGCCCGCAAAAGACATAGTTAGACAATAACCATTAACATAGGTTTTTGAGCATAACTTCGATTACGTGACTCGTAGCTCGGAAGCAGTTAGTTCGGACTTTGAAGTCCAGTCACTAACATATGGTTGAAACATCCCTAATAAACGGTAATTATCTACCTGCAGTACGTGCGACTACCATAGAAGATTTACAGCATGAAAGACGAAACTGCCGAATAACGTAGAGAGTACAGACGTAGACGTAAAAGTGATATCAGTTGTTCCTTGCGAAGTTGTTCGTTTGGCCACAGACTAGGCTTTCCCATGGTTTGGTTTTTTCGATTGATATGTGGAGTTTAACGTTCCAAAACCACCATATGATTATGAGAGACGTCATAGTGGAGGGCTCCGGAAATTTCGACCACCTGGGGTTCTTTAACGTGCACCCAAATCTGAGCACACGGGCCCACAACATTTCCGCCTCCATCGGAAATGCAGCCGCCACAGCCGGGATTCGATCACGCAACCTGTGGGTCAGTAGCCGAGTATCTTATCCACTAGACCACCACGGTGGGGCTCTAGTTTCTTCATCAATCCGAATGCTAGCCACCTAGCTAGATTTCGAACTCTCGTAGTTGGTGTTGTGAAGGAGATAAATGATATGCAGGTCAAAACAACACCAGTGGTTATCATTAAATAATATTTAGGCAACACAATTATATTGCATTAGAACACATGATAATGCCACTATTGTGATAGGTTTATTGAATGTTTCGTCGCATTAGTCACCACTCAGCCAATATAACTCAGGGCTGAATGACGTTGATCAGTGCTGAATTTATGCGGTTAATTGCACTGAAAAGCCTAAGAGGGGTCTTTGATGTAGGCTTCCCACTTATATTCGTTGAAATTATCCCCGCAGGTCGCGGGATCGAATCCCGGCCTCGGTGGCTGCATTTTCAATGGAGGCGGAAATGTTGTAGGCCTGTGTATTCAGATTTGGGTGCACGTTAAAGAACCCCAGGCGGTCGAAATTTCCGGTGCCCTCCACTATGGCGTCTCTCATAATCATATAGTGGTTTTGCGACGTTAGACCCCACATATCAATCAATTAATCGTTCAAATTATCACAGACACTATCGCTCAAGTCATCATAGCCTATTGCAGCGTACGGAAGAGGTTCCAGTATCTTTGAAAAAGAACAGCAGAAGATTGCAGAAGCATTCGCCTTAGACGGCTAATTTATTGTCTCCTCATCTGTGATAAGCGAAGAGTATTTTACATCGTCTTGGTAAAATTGCGTAAAACCTCAATTTCCCACATCCAGTCGTTATGGCCACCGCATTGTTTTGCAAAAAAAAGGGGGCATTCTCGGCAAGTTATGCAGTACGAATCTCTGTGCGTGTGTGCACGTGTATTTGCGTATGCATATGTGCGTGCGTATGGGCGGTAGCCAGTGTATTCCCGAAAGTTATACAGCTGCTTTATTATGGCTGAGCAGGTGCGTACCTGCGTACTTGAGCCCCCTTTCACTGAAGCGACACCATGGATCCTTTTTTTCTGTTTCGTTTGCCACTTAACCTGCTAAACGGTGAGCCGACCACCTGACTTTCAAGCCAAGGCAAGGACAGGTGATGTGCGTCTCGGGACATTCACTTGCATGGCAACGAAAAACAAATTGTAGCTAACGTGAAAGAGAGAAAACAAGAGTAAGTGAGAAAGAGAGAGAGAGACACTGATGCCAAGAAGCACGATGTAGCTAGAAGCCAGACACTGCTGTTCTATGTCCGCGTACAGATCCCGAGAGCAAACGTGAGACCTGGCTGCCACAACGGGTAATTGACATGCCGGAATGGTACTGGAGGAAGCTCCTTTCACCCTCACTTGGCCTAACGATGACGCAGCACCGTGTTTTGCTCCGTGTGCTAGCCTAATTGCTTCACATTTTGTGGATGAAGGCTTGAGCCAGCTCTTTCATTGTTAAGTTTCTTCTTGTCTTAAAGAATGCGTTTTTGTGATACAATTTGTCTGTGATGAGATCACTCTGTGTGGCACCGCATAGGCTCACGTCGCTTTCGAAATGTTACGAGGCATTCACGCAGCTTTGCTTGTCGGAGTCTTAGATATGTCACTGTTGTGTTCGATGCAGTAAGATCACGGAAGCAGCAGCGAGGGGAACTAATCTAAACTTGAGAACACTTCAAGGGACCATAAGGGTATTTTGCGGTATTTCTCATGCACCTTATTGCGTTATAGCAATGGAAAAGTGGTCACTCGAGGTAAAACAAAAAAGTGCATTGCTTTCCTGAATGCATTTTTTTGTCTTTGGAACTTTCAGATGCAAAAAAAAGAAGAAAAAATCTGGGAATGATAACGTTACGTGCGTGGATATCATTACGGTGCACAAAGGAGATAATATGGAAGGACACCTATTCTTGATTATTCACACTGCAGGATTTCTTTGCCATAAACGATCCAGCCAATTCCATAATTCATCTCATAATTATGATGACGATGATGTGTGGTGTATTATGGCTCAAGGGTCATTTGATGATTCGCATGAGATTATGTGATCGAGTGATGGGAAGACTAGAAAAAAATTGGTAGTGTTTACTCACGACAAAAACACACGCAAGAATGCCTATAAACGTCTTCATAAACCTGTTATGCCAGCGAAGTTTGTTCCATTCCACTCCATTACCTACACAGTATATATCAGCCAAACTGCGACGAAAATTAATCTCAATACGCTTCGTGATTAGTCCTTGAAGACTATTTCCAACACATATTTCTTCTAGATACCAACTCATACATCCCGATCTAATTAGGTAGAACACTAATTTTTCGTATTGTATCGATACGAGTTGACGTGACATACAGGATGTTTTTACATTTTCATGATAATTATCGGGTGTTTCCTTTTTTTAGAGAACTTTCGTATAAAAATTATGCTTCCTCCCACCCTGTTAATCTCCGTGCACACACACAAACATGCAATAAACGGCAAACTGAAAAATCTCGTTACTCCACACACATTCCTTTCTTTTTTTATTACCAAGTACCCCATAAATCTTTTTTTTTGTATGCCTAGAACAAATCGCTTTTAGGATTCCAAAGCTACGACCAATCACTACACGAATGGCCACGTTTCACGAATGAAATAAGCCAATTTTCCTGCTGCAAGGCCCAGCGAAACGCAACACAAATGTGGTGTAATCCAAAATCGCTTTCTAAATGGGCTACCAACTAAGCCTGTTATACTCGAGCCGCTTGACAGTTTCGCAAATGTTTTTCAAGCATTGCGAAAATCTCAACTTTAACCGCTAATGTGTCCGACGATTAAGCTTTTCCTATTTCACTCTTGATGCTTTACAGACCTA
Organism: Rhipicephalus microplus; assembly: GCF_043290135.1. Taxonomy (NCBI): domain Eukaryota; kingdom Metazoa; phylum Arthropoda; class Arachnida; order Ixodida; family Ixodidae; genus Rhipicephalus; species Rhipicephalus microplus. Next base: position 682,187 of record NW_027464647.1, on the reverse strand, counting down.
ATCGTTTTATAAAGGGCAGGTTCAGGAATTTTGAAAAGAAAACAATTTTTTTGCAAAGTATTGTTCTTGACGCGGCGCTCTTTTTTAGTATGTTTGCACGGTGGAATCAAGCGTAGGCGCACGTACACGTTCTCTTAAAGATGTGAGTAACTGAAGTCAATAGTGAGGAAACCCGCTAAGTGGAGGTTGGTTTGTCAAAAAAACAAACTTGTCGTTAGGCACAGTATCGTTACAAGATCGTTGCAATGGTCTGTAATGCAGATTAAACTCCAATGGGCCGACAACTACAAGTTGATATTTCCATACGCACACCTTACGGTAAACCAGCGTGGCTAAAAGGTGATGATGATGTGTTGATTTTCATGGTGCGAGGCCCTTGTACGGCCTGAGTGAGCCATGGTGTGGCGTAAATTAGTACATAACCGTATGCTAATGGTGACCCAAAATATAAAATACTGAGGTAGATTTATGGCTGTAAAGTGGCTTAAGAACACGCGCAATATGGAAGCGCCAATGACAAATACAGTATATATAGTAGAAAATAATGACAGTGATATGTGAAGTGGCCTAGCAGTGCTGAGTTATTGGGAAAAGAATGTTATACTCTAACGCCAGAATGAGAAAAAAGCATGAACAGGCCGTGGTACGGATGAGCTGGGAAAAAAATATAAAAGTAACTGATATATTTTAAAGAAGCAAGCAATGACACATATTTAAAAAAAAGAGATTCTTTGTCAATGAAACATAGACGGCCTAAGTGGAACATGCTGTCAGCAAGGTAGTAGAAAAATTGGGGTACCCTTAAACTTCGCCTTTAAGCGTTAAACGCGATAGCAATATTATGTCCCTAATGAGTACTTCAAGCACTCAGTGCACGAAATCTTTTCAAGCTTGCGATGCACCCACTATGTAGTCCTAAGGGAACAGGCGCAGCAAAGTGTGGGCCCTTCGTAGTGGGTGAGTGACTTCAAACCATGAAGTCATTATAACAATCACATGTTCTGACGCGTGTTGGCAATTTATTCTTGTACGAGGCATTATTACAGCAATATATTATGTTGTATTGTAAAACATGTTTACAGGGCGCATTTGATACCTTCACTGCATTTTCAAGCAAAGGAAGGTATTTTCACTATATTTATAAGCAGACGCGTGGCTGTCTTCCGAGAAGCAACTCCTCAAGTGCGCAGTGTTGTCGAGACTTTTGACCCCGTTCCGGAGTGGCTTTCCGTTCTTGACGCTTGTGTGTGTTTGCCTGACTTCTGATGAAGTATGTTCTATGTACTTAACTGGTGATAATGTCATTCATTAAACAAAAAAAAAAAGCAGACGCGTGGCTGTGTGGTGGAACACTCGCTTGTCACACAAGTGACCCAAGTTCAATACCCGCTCAGAGCCACAATTTATTCTTATCCATTCTGTTTGAATATTTCTCAATTTTTTGGTCACGCACAAGATAATTGTTTGTCGCACAAGATGATGATTCGCAGCCAATGACGCGCACGCCGTTAACTTCTGCGAAAGAAGCTCTCTAAGACGCTATAGCGTTAAAATGCTGATTCCAACACTTTTCCAGTTCAGGTCCTTGCAACAGAGTCTGAAGAACCTGAATACTTACCCCCGCTATAGACCCTTCTCATAAATACGACACCTGACGGAGAGCTTTTCGTCATTTTCGCTTCGCAAAGGAGCGTGAGATAGCTTGCGCCATCATGAGGGCATAGGAAGTGAGCCGTCAAATGCGTGAGTGCTGTGACGTTTCTGTTCGCGGCTAGTTCTCCGTATCATCCGCTCGAATCGCACCGCTTTCAAGCTTGACTAGAGTATAAAGTTCGGCATGTTGGTAAGACATACTTAATCAACGTAGCGCGTTTTAAAACTGTTGGAAGTAAGCGCTCCCTTCTGTACCTTCCCCTGTCCTATGTTTTAAAACGCGCTACGTCGATTAATTATTTCAAGCTTGAACGAGCTCGTAGTACTCTCTGACAAGCTTTCTGAGCTGCTTCTGCTGCACAATGAGCAACATTTTGTACCCTTCAACGGGTCGGACGAGCAGTTTGGCTTGTTATGACTGGAAATGCATCGACCTGGTCTGCAAGGGACTCTCATCGGCGTGCTCTCCCGACGCGGTTTGCGTCCTGCAGGAACCAAAAGATGTCTGTGTGCGCTGCAAGAAACGCGCATCAGCGTCGCTTGGACACACAGCCTGCGTCGTCTGCTGCGGTGCCCTCACAATGGCGACAAACTGAAGTTCGCGTCCGTGGCACTAGGGGTGCCCTTTTGCGAAAGGGGTCAATATCACAGCTGGGTTTGCCACCACAGGACAATTGATGTGCATTTGTCTTTTATGAATGTTCTATTCGAAGCTGACGGAGTGCTACATGTGAAGGACGTGCTAAGTACACCTTTCGGTAAACCGATACTTATTCAAGAGTCTAATGTCTCGTTCCCTAAGATTACCATTGCTCGCACTTATTTTTACTGTTGCACTCTTCATCGTCTAAAACCGGCCTACCATTGTCATCCAACAATATGGGGACACTAAAGATGTCGTAGTCCAGCCAATCTGAAATGCACGAAGATCCACTAGTGTCGCAACCAGTGGCAAAGCTTTCACTCACCAAAGCTGCTTCGCCAATATGTCTGGATGAAATTTTCGCTAAAGAGGACGTGTTACGGGTGGCACGGGAATATAATATCAGTTGGCCTTCCTGGAAATCAGGAAGGCCAACTGCCAAAACAACGGTTTCTTCTTGTCTTTTAATTATTTCGTTTCACGCTGTTAAGCCTGAGATTAAGGTGAGGGGGAGAGAAAGGATGAGGGCAGAGAACACCAATGACTCAAAGGCGATAGTTCTCTTTCCCAGACGTGAAAGTCGAGCAGGCTCGACAATCGGAACGGCAGCGGGGATTCGCTCGCAGGATTTCAAGCTGGACGGTTGTGCCCTCGCGATCTCCGACTTCAGCGTAGCTCCCGCCGACTGGTTCGCCCTCCGCGGTCTCCTGACGCCGTGTAGCTCTCGCATTGTGGCACCCCGCCCTTGGACTGCTTCGACCGGATCCCCACTTTCCTATCTCCTTCTTTTTCCTCTCGTTGGCTGTCTTCTTCTGCTTCTACTTTCCTTCTATCCTTTTTATCCCTCCTTCACCCCACCCCTATAAGGCACTGCGCCGTGTCGCCTGAAGGCAGACAGAAATTAGGTGCCTTTTTCCTCTTCATTGTAACCACTACCACCACCACGGCAGCGTGCCCGAGAACGCCCATGAACGCTGGCGTAGTTGGAGGGCGGGCTAATCACTGCTTGGTACTTGCTACACATCTCAAGTCCGGTGAAACTGCATACATTCATTTCCAACCGAAAGATCCTAATGATTTGCGTGAGGCATGTCATCTGTCCTACGGGAACACCTCGTTTGAAGTTTCACGTTCGTTATTACTGGCTTGAAAAGTCCAGAAAAGGAGGTGCCGCAGAGCATAACAAAAATTGCGTTAAGAATTTATGTCTCGTCAAGCCTCCATCTTCCCCAGAACTTTGGCCTTGTCTGAAATTTATTCATATAGACGGACAAAAGTTCACTATCTTCACGCTCTTTGATAAACAGGTGGGAATTCTGTGAAAGTAAAAAATAAGGAACATAAATTACTTTTTAGCCCTTTCATTATACTCAGATTTATTTCACAAATTGACCACCGACTATCACTCTTGTTTATGCAGCCACCAACATAACCATTACTGCGTTATAGCACCACTGTCATAGTTACGTTAGGAAATAAATAGGTGTCAGAAAGCTATTCTTCTGAAACATTAAGCCCTTCATGCAGGTGTAAGAACAACAACAACAAAAAGAAAACAATAAGTATGACAGACACAGTATCGCCTATGGCACCTTCGCAGTCGGTGCTCCTTACCTTGAACAGATTGTTCGAACTATTAGATGACCTGGAGCAAAAGCTCATCAGGAAATCGCTGAAGGTGTAGGGGATGGCGCGGAGAAAGCATTTGCATCGTGTCCCGAACCTACAATGGGCAATGATCCGGCGCTCGGAATTCGGCTCACACGTGGAGACACATCAGGGCAACTTCGTTGCATCCCCACTCCCCCCCCGTGCACATTTCTCTCATCTGTGTCTTGCAACGTTCGCGTCACGTGATGAAGAGCTCAGCTACACAGCCGGCAGAGCAGAGGTGTACAGACGATCATTGAAAGTGCGGGATACGTCATTAACGAAATCACCCAAGTGGTGCGCATGGTGGTCCAATGAGCGTTTGGCCACCGAATACTAGTACCGCCATTGCTTTACCGCTTCTGTATATCCGAATAAGAGAATAAAGAAAAGGTGGTTAAAGCACCTCGGGAAGTATCTGACGCAGTTTTGAGTGTGTTTCCTTGATTCTGGGCTTGGCACACCGCATAGTATGCGGTTAGAAGGAACGAGTAGGAACTTGCTCTGCACTCAGGCATTTCTCTTCGATAAGAACGTAGCAATTGATATAATGCAGCTTATGTCAGCTCGCGTGTTACAACATTTCTTGATTCTTCTTGACACGATTAAACCGAGAGCATAGCCCGTTTCTCACGAGTGTACATAGTGAACGTCGGTTCTAGTTAAAAAGTGTGACTCGCGAACATGTGAATAGACAGCTCTTATACTGAGCCAAATTAATCACTGCTTGTTTTCGAGTGTAAATGAAGACTATCGATTTAATTATGTGAACCTAAACTGCGTTCGTTTGAGACTTGATATATTTGAGTAGCCGACGAGTAAAAAGAACGAACAGAGACTCGCGAGAAAGCACACAAACTTGCCTCCTGGAACAATGCCCGTGCCCAAAAAACAGTCATGACCATGTGACTTTAGTGCATAGACCACTTGAATGTAGCCCCAGGTAGACAATTCTCCATGTCAGGGTGACTGAATACACCACTACCATTCTGCAGACTAACGCACCCATTTAGACCCTAGGTGGGGCAGACTGGAAGCTTTATTTTTATGCTGTTGCTACTTATAGGCGTTTCATGATGCACCCTTTATTCAATGAAGTAGGAAGCACCTGCCAGTTTATTGTCGTATATATAAAAGAAAGTACAAGCTCATTTTTGGCAAAACGAAGGTGTCATTGTGATCAAAAAACCAGAGAGCACGTGAAATTCTGGAAGCCTAATGAGCAGCTAGACGTCGCCAAGATAAGTGCGTCAGTGAAACATGTGTAGCTATCAAAACAGAGCTGGATTTGCATCATTGGATAGTGGCCTTGATGTGTACATCACTGTTGTCACGTGTTCATGACTGTTACGGCGCAGACGCATTATTTTAGGAGACAAGTTTGTGTGATTTCAATAATCAGTGGTCAGTCTGCGTACGCCCTGTCTGCGTCTACTTTCGTGTTTGGTCCGAAGTAAAACATAAACCTGCAAAACTATCTCTTGCGAATTAGGTCCCTAACACACTCTCCTTGAGTACTCAAGGCTTGCTATAACTATTCGTACTAGCACATTTCGGTCAATCTTGATGGTTTATATGACATCAGCATGGTGGCTTCAGCGTATTTGCGCCGAAGGCCAATGAGTTCACAAAATCCTGTAAAAAGGAGAATTATTTTGCGAGGAAAAAAAAAGTCTTGTGATTACTAGTGCCATATATGTTGTGGATGATGCAGGTAAAGAGACCTTAGAAGGATATTGCAGATACGTCTTCTGATTTACGGAGGTGTTCATTTCTAATCCTTTTAATCATTTGTGTGTAGCTTCGAGATTTTTTTATTGAATATCGAACAAATCTTAGAGATTCTTGTATTTGAGTCTGCTTTTTCTTCTCTAAAATAAAAAAAGAAAGAAAAAAATAACCAATGAGAATTAAAACAAAAGTACCAGCATCGAAGCGAGGAATACGAAGCGCACCAAAAATTTCAAACTTGAGGTCTTGCGAAATTCGGCAGACCTGTCTGAATCAGGTTAACGCCTCCTTTTTTTATTTGCTCATTGTCATGCCAGAAATGGCCTTGTCGCAAAACCAAGTGCATGCAGTGCTGAAGACACAAAAAAGCTGTCAAGTTGCGACAAATCTTTCTGAGTCACCAGGACGGGATATAGAACAGGTTTCAGTGAATTAAGATAAAGAGTAAAAAAAAAAAGAACAGTACTCCAGAACTTAGCCAGGCTAAAGAACGGCTCCATGAAAATCAGTAAACAGTGTGTTTCAATGGTGCTTCAAAAGTTTTTTTCTACTGTATCTATAGCACTGTTGCGACTGTAGTAGTTTATATTGAGATGAACACAAAAAAATTAGAAAAACTGGCCCATGAAAACTGAAGTTATTGCAATTCAAAGTTTGGAACCAAGCAGATACGACAAGAAAAAAATGTTTTCTTTCGCATTGAATCTTGCCATTGACGTTACCGGCTATTTCGAAAACCGCGAGCTTTTTGCGGTGATAGAGCTAGCGGAGGCCTGATCGTCTGGCGGTCTTTGCGCAGGGCACCTACAGTGAATGTTGCAGTTGTTTTCAGTTTAACAAAATTCAAAAGAAGATAATATTTTATATCTGGCAACGCAGAAATAATGTGTGATCCACGCATGATGCTGGCAGAAACCGGGACTCTCAAAAACATTCAGTGCACAATAAACATTCCATATAAGCCAGTCTCCACCCCTTTCCGATAAAATGGGTGTCCGCAAAAAAAAAAAAAGAAATATGTTTGCTTTAGAGACATAACTTTTTTGTATCATCCACGTTGGAGATTGTTCGACAAACTTGTGAATCATAAAAGAAGCATTTAGCAATAAAAAAGTGTTTTATTATTGAATTGAAGGCTGCTATGCTACAGTAGTATAACGTGATTAAAATAAAAGAAACGTGAAAATGGAGAATTTGCGCAGAATGTAATCCAGGTTGAAAGTATTTTAAATAAATGAAAAATGGTTCCTATTTAAGCAGTCTAGCCTCCCTATGGTGGTATAGTGTCTAAGGTACTCCGCTGCTGACCCGCAGGTCGTGGGATGAACTCCCGGCTGTTGCAGCTGCGTTTTCGATGGAGGCGAACATGCTGTAGGCCCGTGTGTTCAGATTTAGGTGCACGTTAAAGAACCCAAAACTTCCGAAGCCCTCTACTACGGAGTCTTTCATATCTATATGGTAGTTTTGGGACGCTAAACCCCCATATCAATCGATCAATATTTCAGCAGCCTGCAGCTAGCACATTGTTTCTTGCGTCGATTATCGCAAGTTGCCGATAAGAACTGCGAAATACAGTCTTGTTTTTAAAGCACACGGAGAAATCTCCAGAAAGGAACACCGCCTGACATATTGCAATCAATGAACTCACTCCCAGGTAAACTGAAGAAAACAGTGTTCAGTGTGAGAAACGCAATATCTTTCTAGATAATGGGGACAGGTGTGTTGACGTCGCAGGAAGGAGCAGCTAGAATAATTCATACGACCATGCTGACATGTATGTTTTATATATCATCGTTATTTTCTATTAACCATCGTCCTTACTGTTGTTGTGTAGTGAAACCTTGTATCGTCATCAAAGCAAAAAAAAAAAAGGAAAACTGTAACATCTCCGAAAGGGCTTTCACAACGACTTCACACTGAGGAGCCATCAGCAAAGGCCACCTTTCGAGGAGGTTATGAATAAATCCTACGTGAATTCCCTCCTTGAGCGGCTAGCTGTGCAACCAACTTCCCCTTCCTTTATCCGGTCCCCATAGTTCAAAGCTCGGATCAGGTGCGCCCGCAACGCTGGCTCCATACCGTTGCAAACGAGCGCCGAGAAGGTACCGTGCTATTCTATACTACAACGAATACACGCTGCTTCCCCTTGGGGTGCCTTTCGTGGTCATTTGCGACCACCTATGCATCATTGTCAGGCGAAAGCTTTCAGCAGTGGCGCCCACACAGGTGCCGCCCTCCCAGTTGATTTTCAGCAACACCACCAGAAGAAACTCGGGCGTCGCTAACGCTATTATAGGGCACAGGGGGCACGAAAGAAGGCTGTTCACGTTCAGGCAGTTGCAAAATCCTCTCATCGCAGGCTCATATTTCTTCGAGGAAAACACGACCGTGCGCTGTACTGCGATGCGTACAGTGCACTACAAGGCTATTCCCCACCCTTGCGTATCGACCCCCGCATAGCCACCGATCCTTGTTTTAAGGTCCATTCCACGCATGTTCCCTGCCCGTGTGCCTCCCCCTGGTTTCAACGTCTTCCGTATTTTCCTTTTTATCCTATTCGCATGGTTGGTTCTTATCGCATGCTTTGTCCTCTGTCGCGCGCCTGCGCTGCGGGAAGAAGCTCTTCCCGCTGAATTTGTTGAAGGGCGTCGAAAGATACCGGGTCGCCGCTGCCGGTGCAAGTGAATGGCCATTATAAATGGGGCTGGGCTAATAGAGAGCCGCGACAGTGCAGCCACCGAAAAGTGTGTTAGTCGCGCGACTTGATTTAGGAGCCACACTTGATGGGGTTCGCGCTCGGCGTAAGTCTTCGGGTAACGACGTCGGCTGGCAGAACGCGGATGGGCAGCCGTTACGTAAAACAAAGAGAAAGAGAAAAAAAAGAACAGAACAGCAGGGAAAAGACGTCATTTGGAATCTCACGATGTCGGAAACTATAGTCTCCGCGTTTTTTTTTTAAATTATGCTGATTGACGAGAAACTCAGCAGTCTAGGCCTGCAATTATTAGTCATAGTAAAAAAACAACAATAGAGTAACCACGCAAACATAAACACTCTTGCGTTCGATATATTTGCATAATTTATTGGTTTTTTATAGTTCTTTTTACTTGCACGCGCGTCCCAGACTTGTCCCCCTTTCGTACTTGGAAATGTTGGAAGCAGCAAGCAACATTTTTTTTCTGTTTACGATGGCTTGTGATGTATTTCTCTATCAAGGGCAGTTTTTTATAAAGTTTATCTAATAATAATATATATATATATATATATATATATATATATATATATATATATATATATATATATATATATATATATATATACGATGGCCTCGAGGAGAAGAAGAAGAAACCGCGTTTGAAGGTTCACTTGCGGGCATAGCATCGGAAAGCCACGGCTAAGAAAAGTTGGCCACACCGTCCTCCGTAACTGTCGCCAGAACATTACGGCTAATGCGTGTGACTCCACACCGCACACAATTAAAGCAATCACACCGAGACGTGAGAGAGGAAGCAGCAAAAGATTCTGCCGCAAAGCTAGACTAGCACGCCATTAGAGCCCCTTACAGTAGTGGGGAAACTAACCGTAACCGACGGGAGAAGCGCTCCTGCGATGATTTCCACTGGATAAATGAGCATCGACTGCGAAAGACGTGGGCAGGAGAGCTTTGGTTTCGAAAAAGAGTTCGGAGACTCTGAAGCTCGCGGATATTGCGGCTATATTTACAACGGTACTTGTGGTTGGAGGTAGCCTATTTTTTTCATAGACGATAGACCAGAATTAAAGCGAGTGGCTTCTTTCTGTAAGGTGCTTCTTCTGACGGTACGCTCACTGATTTAATACAAATGTTTTGGAGGAATGATCGCAGCTTTTCTGAAAGCTCTGATCACGTTGTTGCCTATGAAACAAGCTGGGCAATGCCTTTTAAGGTGAATGAGAAATTTTTCGTGTAAACTTTAGTACGCATTACATCGTTATTTATCTGCAGTTGCAAATTTACAACAGTTATTTTTTTAAATGTATAGACGCACTGTTGTATCGTAAGATGACACACTCGCATATTATTGAATATAATTATTTTTAAGTGAAATGCCAGTAAACCTAGGCCCATAAATTTTAACCAGCGTCTGTACTAGTGGGATTTATTGTATCCCGCAAGCCGCAATGGCTTAGCGGGTAAGGTTCTCGCTCGACTTCATGTCACGAATCAGTCATTTAGGAGGCGAAAAAGAAATAGAGGAAGAAATAGGTAGAAGCCGAGAAGGAAGAAGTCAGAGAGAAATAAACATGGCGTATGAGCCAGGCCACGTTTCCCAATTAATCACAGCGTCACAAAAGTCGACAGGATGAAGACCTCCCATCCCCTTCACCAGTCGCTCATCATCTACGCAGTCTTCCGCATGACACCCTGAGCATACATGGACTACTGTAAAAGTGCCTAGCATTACGCATCGACCAGCATCATGTCAGAAGCATCTACTGACCTTCCCATCCCCAAGTATACCAGAGCAGCGGACAATGGACCTGTACAAGACTGGTTCGACCTGTTCGAGTTCCACGCTACCGCTGCATCTTGGTCGGAACGGGAAATGGTTACGAACTTCAGCGACTACGTCACCGGTGAGGCACTTAAATTTTACCTCACACACATATTCGACAACGATGAGTCTTGGCAAAAGATAAAAAAAGAAATGATCGTTTGGTTTAAAAAATACGATGACGACTACGACGAAGACTTGCTTGTAACCCACCATCCACAGACAACTGCACTCAGTCGTTAATTTTACAGGCAGTCTTCAACCATTCGAACGCACAACAAGATTCGACCTCTGACAAAAGACGAAGTGGCACACGAGTTCAGTGGCAGACGACAATGCGTATTTTGGGGAAAACACAGCCACCGAGCGCGCCTCCCTTCTGCACGAAAGTCGGCATTTGCGAAGTCATCACTTCAGCATATGACCCGAGACGTTGTCCAACCTCCTGATGCCGTTCACTCTTCGTCTCACATACGTGGCACGCCACGTGGGTTTTCATCACGCGGTTCTTCAAGCGCTCCTAACGCTCACCATTTGCCTTATAAGGACACCGTATTTATGGTAGATGACCTGGCGCATCGGGAAAATACTCTGTCGAGCCATGCTCTTTTCGCACGGGTTCATGCATCGCCATCCAGTGCATACACACTCGACTGTGGAAGCAACACCGAAGGCTCCGACGTATCGAACGTCGCACGCTGCAGTGCGCAAGAGCCTCTCGTAGTGAACAGGGTAGAAGAAGCTTCTGAAGAACTTTCTACCAATTCTGAAGCATTATCTTCATTGCCCGAAGTGCATGACAACAGCCCACAAACTACCAGCTTCCGACTGGGCTCCACATCAAGTTGCGAAGAAAACGAGCGCGATGTTCAAGAAGAGATCTCACTGCAATGCGTTCCACAGCAACATCAGCAACGCCAGCAAAAGCAAGTTCAAGAATCGCAGACACTCCAACGGATACACCGACAAGGACGACGACGCAAAGTCAGCCTCTTAAAACAAATTCAAGACGTCAGGCATCTTTGCATAAGGAATCGGCGCCAGAAACGCATTTGGAGCGAAATATCAAGACTGCGCCTAAGATTACAGCTCCGAAACCTCAGGAAACACCGAACAAGACAAGAAGTCACCAGTTCTACCACGCAAAGATTCAGACACCATCCCATTAGTTCACGACAACGGAGCCAACGCCACAGAAAACTACAAAAGAGACTGAACGCTATAATTTTTACAACGCACGAACATAGAGATAATTCCTTGAACTTCAGTTCTTGTACACGCAGGCTGCAAGGACTAATTCTATCTCAGCCGTGACACAGAATACAGCGCGTACGACAGAGGATTCTGCCCCTACAAAATTCGACCTTAAAGTGCTCCAAGGACTTCCAACCTTGTTCGTTCCTCGCAGGTGCTCAAGTCACGTCATGGTCAGTGCAGTTTTGCAAGACGTGGTTACCTTCTCCAGAACGCCACAGCCAACCTCGCCCACCAGAACTCCCCCATTTAGCGGACTGCTGCACTCTTTTCTGAATTTTCGCGAGTTTACGGAACACCACGGGGCCATGAAACCGATTGTGCATTTTGAAATTTGTGACTTCTCAACCTCTCTTTGTTTACTTTTTGTTGTTCGTAATCCATGCCTTCTTTCGGGGGGAGGGGGAATCGTGTGACGTGTGAGGCGATGATTGGTAGAAGCCGAGAAGGAAGAAGTCAGAAAGAAATAAACATGGCGTATGAGCCAGGCCACGTCTCCCAATTAATCACAGCGTCTCTCACACACACACACACACACACACACACACACACACACACACACACATATATATATATATATATATATATATATATATATATATATATATATATATATATATATATATATATATATATATATATATATATATATATATATATATATATATATATATATATATATATATATATATATATATATATATATATATATATAAGAAACCGCGTTTGAAGGTTCACTTGTGGGCATAGCATCGGAAAGCCACGGCTAAGGAAAGTTGGCCTCACCGTCATCCGTAATTGCCGTCAAAACATTACGGCTAGTGCGTGTGACTCCACACCGCACACAATTAAAGCAATCACACTGAGACGCGAGAGAGGAAGCAGCAAAAGATTCTGCCGCAAAGCTAGACTAGCACGCCATTAGAGCCCCTTCGTGTAGTGGGGAAACCAACCGTAACCGACGGGGGAAGCGCTGCTGCGATGATTTCCACTGGATAAATGAGCATCGACTGCGAAAGACGTGGGCAGGAGAGCTTTGGTTTCGAAGAAAAGTTCGGAGACTCTGAAGCTCGCGGATATTGCGGCTATATTCACAACGGTACTCGTGGTTGGAGGTAGCCTATTTTTTCATAGAGGCTAGACCAGAATTAAAGCGAGTGGCTTCTTTCTGTAAGGTGCTTCTTCTGACGGTACGCTCACTGATTTAATACAAATGCTTTGGAGGAATGATCGCAGCTTTCCTGAAAGCTCTTATGACGTTACCTAGGAAACAAGCTGGGGAATGCCTTTTAAGGCAAATTAGAAAATTTTCGTGTAAACTTTAGTACGCATCACATCGTTCTTTATCTGCAGTTGCACATTTACAAGAGTTTTTTTTTCTAAAAAAATGTATAGACACGCTTCTTAATTTGTAAGATAACTTACTTACATATTATTGAATATAATTTTTTATTAATGAAACGCCAGTAAACCTAGGCCCATAACTTTTAATCGGGCTCTGTACTAGTGTGATGTATTGTATCCCGCAAGTGGCGATGGCTCAGTGGGTAAGGTTCACGCTCGACTCCATGTCACGAATCACTCATTCATTTTGCGAAAAAAATAGAGCAAAAAACTCACAGCAGTCTTGACATCAAACACACTATAGTTAAAATACCTTTGATTGCATCGGAAGCCTTTTATTCATTGTTCATGCAAACTTTCCTCCTCAAGCAGTCCTCGTGCAACGAAGATGTAATCAATTTCTAAATAACAGTGTCACTTCCTTGAAAGCTTATCAAAGAAGTTTTTGATTTATTTTTAGAACCGGTAATGTAGAAATACCTCGTGTGACATATTGAATAATTTGAACTTCAGGCCGCCGTTTTAATTCATACTTATGGCAATAATTGTAATAAAGTATTCCTGTGTCTGACTGATGATACCAACTTAATTACAATGTTTTATTGCTACGTTTAGTCTTATCAGACTAGCTTGCAATAAGTACAGAAACCGAAATACGATGTAGTTATGGCCTTAAGCAACCAGTGCGTCTGTACATTTCATGACAAGTAATTAACTTTAGTGCAGTAAGCTAGGTTACGTAAGTATTTTGAGCACTCAAAAGAGAAACGTCTCGATTTTTATCTTGCTTTATGCCATCAGAAGACTTCATTAGAAGAGCGAATTGATAACTTTACCAGCATCGACTTGGTCATCGGTTAAAAGGACATCATTGAGTAATTATCGCACAGCTTGAAACTAAATACATAGCAGGCTGGAGGCTAAAAATACGACTGCTTTCTGGACCATAAAACAACCCGAGAAATCTCGGCTCATTATGAGACACTTTATCAAAAAAAGGATCAGACTTCTCCGGAGGAAAATCATACGATATCCAAGCAACAACAAAAAAAAAAAAACTCTTTATTACAGTATATGGCCGTCGTTTTCTCTCAATAAACGTAATATGAGAGGTTATATGAGCCACTCTGCGTTGGGAGCTCCAAGCTAATTTTGATCAGCTGGAGTTTCTTAACATACACTCAAGTCCACATGCAGCACCAACACCTAAAGATTCACCTAAATGCTCCTAGCATGCACGATGGCCAGTAAGGTTTTTTCGTGGCTAAGGAGCAATAAGGAGGTGCTATTATGCGTGAATATCCACGCATTTCGTAGCAATATAAATGTATACATTGCCTAGAGTTTGCGGTAGGCATCCGTAGACAAAGTTATAAAGATTGCCAGCAAGGCAGCAAAGGCAACTGCAGAGGACCCCGAAAGCAACCTGCGCGTGAACAGGCTGGCAAATGCCACACGAGACCAACCTCAGGGTGCCCTATGATCAGCACGGCAAGCTGATGCCCTTACCGATTGCCGATGCAATCAAGATTACCTGAACAATATATAAAAGGAAAAGTTTTGATGGCGATATCACTTAACTTCATAAAAACATTCTTGTCCACAATACAAGGAAGCAAGGAAACAAAGGCATAAAACACACGGTTGAATAACCTTTGTGCTCGGGGGATAGAAAAAGTGAACAAAAAGATGAGCGAGATGGGGGTGGGGTAGGTAACTTTCTAGGAATTCGCTCATTCCCCGCTGACATAAAAAATGTACAAAGTTCCAATTGCAATAATAAAGCAAGATAAATTATGCGACCTTTTGACGTAGTTACCACGTCTGTTGTGTAGATACGAACTCCGCGGAAAATTTGTGATTGGGGTTTCTTTATCTGCGACACATTCTCGGCAAAATCAAATTTAAGGGAACTGAACCCTTCCGGTGCCAGATTACAGCCAGCGCTGCACAGAAGTTTCTGATGAGCCTTGACGTTTACAGGTGACGAGGAAAGCAAAAAAGTCCGAAGACGCGCGTTTTTCGGCTTTTGGCGCTTCCAGCAAGAAGAAAAAAAGAAAAAAAAAAACACCAACACTCGAAAGCGATGAAGATGACATGGGGGACCCAAGATTTTTGTCGGTACGGAAATTGTTCGGCTTGGAAGAGTGCGTACACAGTAAGCACGAGCATTTCGCATTGGAGAACAGTTCTGACAGGTATTAGATTTACGGAAGGGTTCATAATTTATCAGCGCCAATATGAAGAAAAATTTAAAATATATATATGAACCACATCGACGAAACAGAGATGGTGTCACGAACGACCTGCGGTGGTGTCGAATCGGAAATTAAGTAAAAGAACCCCGGCCTTTCGGTCTAAGCGACATATCGAAGACCCGCAGTTTTGGCAGCTCGCGGCAGTGCAGCTCCCGGCACACATTGAGTAAGAAATGGTCACGCTACCCTTAATATTTACGCTTCTATGCAACATGCATTGTATGAAGGCTTACCTACATCAGCAAAAAATGCGATAACACCTAAGGAGCTTTATAGCCTTGGTATAAACCTCAGATGCGATGAACCAAGGAATAATTGTCTCGCCATCAGTAGATGAGAGGGAGTGATTTATTGAGAAGCTGCGGACAGCATGGTTGGTGACAGCTTTGTGCGACTTTAACTACAGACAGACTGTGCAGCGTGGTTTTGCCAGCTTTAAAAGATTATTTAAGGCCCGCGTGAGTTCGACTATGACATCGGCCTGACAGTCGCCCCGAAATTGTTCTTGTTAGCAGCATTGCCCAGCCGCCAAGTGACAATTAGTAGTCGTTCAAAGATTACAATAAGATACAGTATATTAGTGGTGCCACCACACTTTTCTCCCAGTGAGAGGGACCATTATTTTTAAAATATTTTTAGATATTGTCGTAATAAGCTACAAAAATAAACTACTCTATCATAAGAATATATTTCAAAATGTGTGACGCTATCTTTTACAGCCCTGTGTCTCTTTAAATGCGAAGCCTTTCTTAGCGAACTTCGGCGACTTTGAGCGTATCTATCTAGCCGATTACGTTTAGGTGCTCTTGTAGTCACCCCCTTGACGGGGCCTGAACCAAAATTAGCATGGGAAGGTAAGATGCTGTGACGAATATGACGCGTGGTCAAGAAATGAATAATGTCACAATCCCGTCGCACACGTCGTCAAACTCTTCCCACCAGACAGTGGCACATACCCAGAAGTGGGTATGTGCCGCTGGTATGCGGGTATGTGCCACAGGTTATTGACACCTAGTATCTACAAATGAACGACGAGAACACACATGAGAAATATTAACGCGCGTGCGTCAGGAAATACCCGACATCCGTAGCGGCAACCCGACGAATGCAAATAATAAATTTCAGGGTCGCAGCTGGAATCGAATCCAAGCATTCTGCGTGGCAATGAAGCGTTTTACCACAGAGCTACGCCAGGTCTCAGAACAACTTTTCAAATAGATGCCAATCTTCGTGAAACGTCAATAGTGGTTGCAGTGCTGCCTACCCAATTATATAAACACTAGATACGTACTCCTTTGATACAGCCGTCAGGTCACGTTAACGTAAATTGTGGTTAGTTGCCACGCAATGAAGTTGATTAATGTAGCAGTGTCCAGGGCCAGCATCCTCGCGTGCATCAGTGCTTCATATCAGCTTCTGGTGTTGCTAATACGCATGTTCAAGTTGGCATCGTTTCGCAATTGCAAACAACTGGTTATATAAACATCTGCAACTCTTCAACGTATGTCTGTGCGTGCAACATTAGTACATACATTTAGCGTCATTTTTGTGACGTGTCGCTCAATAAAACAGATTGCTACATGGTCACCTCGCCTCTGCATGCTTCGCATAACGTTGATTGCCATGCACGTGGGA
Source organism: Rhipicephalus microplus (assembly GCF_043290135.1). Lineage (NCBI taxonomy): Eukaryota > Metazoa > Arthropoda > Arachnida > Ixodida > Ixodidae > Rhipicephalus > Rhipicephalus microplus. The sequence continues at coordinate 665,484 of NW_027464647.1, read as the reverse complement.
TCTGTCGAATTTTTTTCTCTGCAGTCCGCGCTCCTCGTATATCATGAGTTCCTGCCAACTTGACCAGTACTATGTCTTGTTAAAAGGCACAACAGCCAATAGACTTGAGTGCTTTAGACTTATGCAAGCTGAAAGTCACTGTAACAAACGCCAAACCAGTTTTAAAACTGAGGGCACTTCTTTAGTTATTTAGGCGTTCTTATAGAGTACTAATTACTCTGCCACAAACGAGACAGCTTTCTCGCACTCGAGGGATAATCGAAATGACTGTCTGAAATATTTCATGTCGTGAAAAATGCGTGGACAGAGAGAGTGTGTTAGCAGCGAAAAAAAATGGCAGGGTGGCATTAACAGCTAATTCTCATTCCTTCCACAGTTGTATCGAATGAAGAGGCAGAAGGAAATAAGGTTTCGAAGAATGTGTGAGATACGAAATGACGGCTGCCGAAGCATCCTAAACGGGTCCTCGTATTCATCGTTAGGCAAAGAGGCGTCGGCTCCAATCATATATACTTTACTTGGTGGTAAAATGTATCTAATTATTTCGACTCCAGCTACTTTTGTCATTGTTGGCTGTAGATATGGATTCACTAACTATGTTTGAAAAGTGTTAGTAACTAGCAAACACGCTTCCGAATTTCTAGGCATGTCGAAGCAGGCTCGTAGCCATGGATATATTTCGTGGAGGGTGGCCGAAGGGTGTTCTTGCAGAAGGTCGGAACTATTTGAGTAGTGTTGTTTTATTCCAGGAATTGTTTTCGGAAAACATTGCAGTGCGTAAATTATGTGATTGTTAAAATGATATCTAATTACTAAATTTGTATTTTTTCTGTTTCAGATAAATGTTCCTCATAGTAGAATATTTTTACACGGGCAATATTGGGGCCCGTAGGGAGGGGGCCGTTTATCCCATGCCCCTCACCAGGTTTCGGGCGCTGAAGCCCCATAAAAGCAAGATTTCCCCCACGAAACTGGTGTGGTGCGAATTATCAGAAGTTTATCCTCATAAACAGCGGATGTGTTGCACCTGTCAATCAGGGGCAAACAAAACATATCGCTTAATGCTGCTTTATCTTTTTTTTTCTGGACTTGACATAAGTGCTACAACAGAAAACACAATCTCATTAACAACAGAAAACACATCTCAATTATATTACCTCAATGCAGAATTCGTTAGTTTTCATGTCTTTTCATTTCCCTCAATGTTAGCACAGCAGGGCTGTGAAGCTTCTTTTATTATCTAAAGCTCCATTGCGTCTGTCATATTTCAATGCGTTACTCATGTTGTTTTCTTTCTCGCTCATTGAACAATAAAAAAAGCGGCTGACTGAAGCATTGTCGTAGTCATAAATCACGCACTATCAGTAGAACGAGTATGGATGAAGCGTCTGAATGGGACCTGCGCAAATCACATTAGAAAACGCCCACGTGTGAAAGAGATTGAACGAGCAACCAGTTTCATTCGTGAGCTTCAGTGAAGCGGCATTGGGTCGGTGACGCAGCTCTTACCGCAACAGCTTCGAATGGTTTCAATGATTCACTAATTTAGTGCGTCGCGGTTCGATAGAGAGAATACAAAGGCAGGGAGGGTAACTAGATGGTGGTATCTGGTACGTTATCCTGCACTGGGTGGGGAAATAGGGCGCTGGAAATAGTGAGAAAGGTAGTAAATGAATAAAAATCTAAGCAAGTCGACTTTTGCCGCTCGCACAGTAGAGCACTCTCCCTTCATCATCATCATCATCATCATCATCATCATCATCATCATCATCATCAGCAGCAGCAGCAGCATCAGCATCATCATCATCGTCGTCGTCGTCGTCGTCATCATCATCATCATCATCATCATCATCATCATCATCCTGACTACGTCCACTGGAGGAAAAAGGCGTCTCCCATGTTTCGCCAGTCAACTCGGTCCTGTGCTTGCTGCTGCTAATTTATACCCGCAAACTTCTTAATCTCATCTGCCCACCTAACCTTCTGTCTTCCCCTGACCCGCTTGCCTTCTCCAGGAATCCAGTTAGTTACACTTAATGACCAGCGCTTATGGTTTTATTAGGTTTGTCTGATATGCTTCACGTCAACTGGACCCTATTGTTCAACAGACTTGCTAAGACCCATAAGGAACGGATTCTGTAGGCTATACAGATTACCGGAACAACAGGAAACCTGGTGAAGTTTTGTGTTACCATATATTGTCGCAAACTAAAACAAGTAATCTGTATCTTCAGCTCTTACAATTGGTCATTCAAGCAGCTCTCCTTCAAACAACTAGTTTTATGAAGGACAGATGAAGGGCTCTTTGTGAATTGGAATAAACAAAACAAAAACATTAGTCTCGGAAAGTTTGCATGGTTGTCTTAGTGAACAAATCGTGAAACATTAACGTAAAGTAAGAACTGAAATTAGCAAAGCATTTTGTATTTACGTTTCATAACTAGAGCACAAACGCGCAACAGTTCTTCATTACGGTTGAGTGCACCCCCAAAATTTCTCTCGCTCCAACCATCCCTGACTGACTTTCCAGCGTCTCCTAAAGTCTCTTTTTTTCTTACGTTAGCGAAGTTGGAAGTCTTCTTTAGTTCCAGGCGTTGTGCCCTTACAGAAATCTTTATTGCGCTAAGATACGGCACTCATCTGCACCCGTCCGAGTCTAAACAAACAGAAAACAAGAACGACAATGCGACACTTCTTTTTGCCATCTTTCCGCTGTTTCTCAGGAGATGGTTAACTGCGCAAGGTGGGCTGGCATGTCTCTCTTTTTTGTTCGCACCAGGCTCGAAGATGCTCAAACGAAATGCCTCATGTTTATTTCGAGTTTCCGCGTACTGCGTAAGAGTTAGCTAATTAAAGCTAAAGGAGGTGGATGCTATTCTTATGCTTTCTCTGCTGTATAATGGGCGCGTCTTTTTTTCCATCTGTGTCAGAAGAAGCCAGGTGCTGACAAACACCATTCTCATTGGCGCACTGGCGACACAAAGTTTTTTATTAACGTTCGCATTCAATCGCATGCCATTGTTGACTGCGGTGGACATTGGAGCAGCTGGCTCCACAACAAAGCCTTCCGCTAACAATTTCTCGTTGCTCCTCGGTGCAGTCATGTATAATAAATGTAATCTCGAAGTGTCTGCGATTGGACAGAGTGGCAGGAGACGGTTTATTGAGGATTTAGGAAGAGAAAAGTAGCAGCATAAGCACACTGCATAGAGGGCATCATGTTGGTAGCTATATAGCAGTTTTTAAAATAGAAGCTATTGTAGAGAGCGAACAAAAAAATAAGGTGGGGGTGCCTGTGCATCTGAGTGAAAGATATGAAAGCAATAAATGGGTACCCACACCATTTTTCGGATGTGAAGTTACACTATTCCATACAACTGTCCTCTATTTATAGACGACTTTCAGCAAGTTCAAACTCAAGTAGGGCTGACAAATTACTTCATTTTCTTATTCGAGTCATTTTCCACATGGCTTACCTACCAACATCGGCACGAACTTGACGTCAGGCTACAGCACTAGATCAAGTGACTTTAGTCAGCAGTAGGGCTAGTTGTGATGGCGTCAGGTTCCAGAAGTTCGAAGATGCCGTTCATGCGTCACCAAAACATTCAAAATGGCTGCTTCTGCCTTACCAACGAAGCCACGGTGCGGAACTGCTGTCGAAAAATCAGTACATTTTGCGCAAACACGTCAGAAGCCCAAGCCCTGTTGTGGCGTCAGGGTACAGTGCGAACCAAAACTAGCTTTCAAAAACACTCTGTAATTACTTTTTTAGAATGCACTCATGGTTAGCACTACAATTTCTAGGCTGTTGAAGGCTTGACCTTTCATCTGACGACTTCTATGTCAGCACACATCTAAGGTAAACTTCGCGTTCTCTATTACAGTGAGAGCGGCAGAATGCCTCATCAGACACTGGCATTGAAAGAAAAATGTGACGTGTGGTACAGAAACTCATTTACCTCTCAAGTGTGAACTTTAATGAGTTGAGAGGCTGAAATTGTAACGACGCGTTCTACGTGACAGTCATGTGTTCTGCAACAAAGCAACATCAGTGCTTGGAACTGCTTTAAAACTGCTTTTCGTTTAACGCTCGTACATACTTTACTCTGCAGTGAGTCTCGCCTAATTTCTTTGACGCATACTAACCGGCGGAGTTTCGCACGACGGAACTTTTTATGCTTTGGGAAGTTTCCGACAGCGCAAACAGCTTCGCAGTTATGAAGGGAGCTAGTTAATGCTGTGTGGTTTTCGGAACGCGCCTTGAAACTGGATACATGGTGAAAAATATTTTACAACTCCTCAAGGGCAAAGATTTGTTGTTACCATGTGATACGCGCAGCCTTACGCATGTCGGAAAGTAACTTAAAATAGAAGAACACGAGAAAGTTTTCCTTCAGACTAATCTCTGTATGAAGATGGTGTGCACGCTATCAACCTTGGCCTTTTGTGAGTAGTTATGAACCTACCCGTGTGAACAATACGAAAGTATCACCATTTCAGCACGCCATACAGTTTTAATTCGTCCAAATGGTCAAATCGCGCGCCCACAGGAGAGGTCGCTTATGCACCGGGAAAGTCGCTTATCAAGTCCTTATTGTTCAACGTGGTGTTCGAGTACAGCAGAATACAAATGTTCGAGACACAGAGTGCACGCCGTTACACGTAATACTTAAGAAGAGTTTACCCAGTACGAAAAAAGCAAAGAACACTGCTAACGTGAAATTGCAAGAAAAATGGAGTGTTTAAAATGGCGTCCCCACTGCTTAGTGAATGTGGCATGAGTTGCCAATTCCGTTCTTCAAGAAAGTCTCAGCGCCAGGTTTCGTTCATTAATCTCTGTTGTATAGATGAAATAATTTTTTGTATGTTATAATGTTATGAACACATGGTATATTGTATAACAGCGGTATTATCGTTCATCTAATATAATACCACTATTTTATAGGTATACCAGGATATATTTTATTACAGGCTAAACAATGTGAATCAAGACACTGATGAGCACACCGCATGTCAAGACATTGACAGCCTATACATTGACAACGACCCATGTATAAACTGGTGCAGCACTGACAAAATATTTTTAGGTGTAGCGCTGTTTACTGAGCAATGTATCCAAAAAATCAGAAACTCTTTAAAAGTAAACAGCACAGCACGTGTCGATTGAGGCATTTTCAGGTTTACAGTGTCTTTAGTGCGAATCTGAATGAAATCGTTAAGCGCATAGACGCCTAATGGCTAGAGCACTCTAAACAAAAGAGAGTTTACTTGACTCTTTTCGGATTGTTCTGACTTGCCACGTATACGGCTCTCTTTAGGAAGACAGGGTGACTCTCTTGACGGGTCAGAGTCGGCACGCTCACGGGAGTCCTCTAACCTTCTTAGGGAGAGTGAAAGCACTCTTTCACGAAGCATCACATTACCACTTCTTAAGGGAGTCTGGCGAATCTTGCCGGTGACGCTCCTATAGGGGTCAGGTGACTCTACGGCTATTTTTATCGTCATCGAAGATGTAAGTAAAACACGAAAGCAGCAAACAGAAACAAGGGAAAACACCGCACGGCAGCGCCCGCAACAATGCGCACCATCGAAAGTATAATGCTTATCCAGTTGCCGATGAGGCTTGTCCTGAGCATTTTAAAAGACTACCGTGAACGCGCTGGCAGCATCGCAACATATCTGCACCTCAAACTACCGTAATAAGTGACAGTTTTAATTGGACAGCTGCAACAGCCAGCCCCGCGAACACATTTTACTCTTGGAAATGGCAGGCAGCCTACTTCCGCAGAGCTGCTGCAGACCCCTATCTAGCGCTGTGTACAACCCACAAAAACAGCACACTCACTGTTAACAGGCACACGTTATCTGTGTTCACAGCTCCATGAATATTCTTTATTCCACGCGTCCCTGTAGCACATTATCCTTGTCTGCAGCTCCATGAATATTCTTTATTTCACAGGGCACGGAGCATATGTGACCACTGTTGAAGATGCGCAGGTTCGCTTGAACGCAGAACTACCACGACATGCGACTAGCGCAACCAAGGCGAGGAGTTCAAAAGATGGATGAGACAGAGAGAGAGAGAAGGAGGAGGCACTGGCTGTGGTGCCTTAGCTGTGGCCACACTGGTCGCCAATGCCAATGGAACCTACGGAGAACACTCGCAATTTGTCAATGGAATATTCTTGCTCCGCATGGAGCAGAAGAAAGCATTACCTGAAGTACTCCGAATCTACGAATGGATGACACCATAAGGCGGTTCATTCGCACCGGTAAAAAAAGGAAATATAAAAAGACTTAAGTGCGGCAAAGTGCACATTACCATGCTACTACAGCATGTTTCAGTGTGCTATTATGAGTTCTTTAGCTGCTCATTGTTGATTTTGAGTGACCTTTAATATTATTACTATTAATATTGTTGTTGTTGTGGACGCTGCTGTTGTTGTTTGCTGGAGAGCTTATAGATATGGAGTAGCCGAGGTAAAATGAAACTGAACGTCTCCACAATGAGACAGTTACAGCAAATCAGAATTGACCGAAGTTTTTGCGGTCACTTGAATTATGGAGCTGTTTCGCGGTTGGTCAGCGAACTTCTGCGAGCGTGTAAATGTCCAAGAAGCTCATCGAGATATATTGTTGTATTCTCAAATGCCCAAACAGCAAACTCGCCCTCGCGTCAGGTGTCTCATTTAGTGTTCATGAAGGCACCGGTTGCCTGGCCGCAATGGCAACGAGTTTGAATGTTTGAACGCGAGACAGCGGGGCGTCTTTAAGTCGAAACTGCGTAAATTAGATAGTTAAAGCCACAGCAAATCTGTTTCATGACAGCTTACTTCCATGCAAATTTTCGCTTCAGGTTTTTTGGGCTTTGAAAAGTGAGACACGAACCATGAAAGACGAAAAATATTCACGGAAAGAAATTGGCGGCCTAGAAAAAATGAGGTTACACATATAAGAATAATGAGGTAAGAATGTTCAAGTGCGTTTTTAAAAACTATTAGATTATAGCTGTTGAGGGAATCAGGTTGTTTAAGAAGAAACTTAAGTACTGTGCATTACCTCAAGCGTGCGTTTCAATGCATTAATTTTTAGTGCATTTGAGTAAACTAGAGAAAGAGTATTTCTTATTCTTGTTTTGCTGCTTACATATGAAACCGTACTGCGAAAAAAGTCGCTTCGAGGAGCCTCTGGCTAAGCACCATTAAATGATGCCGAACATTGAGAAGTTATTTCTGCCGTTGCACTAGATGACATCAAGAAGCATAAAGTCTTAAAAAAAAACAACTGACGATACATCGATACCACAAAGGAAGTATTATAGACCAATAACTTACACCACAAAAAAAAAAAAAAGAACAGCCGCTGACGATTGCGACAAAAAGAGCAGAAGAGAGGAGGGTATCTGGAGGTGAAGGAGAGGACCTTGGAATAAGCTGACAGGAATGGCCACGAATACAGCTTAGTGGATGTTTACTACTTTTTACGTTTTATCAACATTTCTTTTGACGTGAAAACAAAGCTAGCAAAACAAAAAAAAACTGCTGAAATAAAATGTAGACATCGAGTGAGATAAAAAAAATTAAGTGAAGCGCACGAGGTCACATGTTTCAAGATGCAAGGATTTTCGTGTCAAACGATGCCCTGAAAGATCCATTAGAAATTTGTTACAACATTGCTTTGACGGGATTCGTTAAATAAATACGTTCGAGAACACATGAGCCGCCACTAGATGGCGCAGATGGCAAATCTATACAGACGGCAGTGGTCTGTATACGTTTTCCCACGGGTCTAGTTGTGCAAGAATCACATGCGAATTTGTAAGCAGTCCTTCAGCACGGGGTTTTGCTGGCTCCAGCGAAACCCTCAGATCGACGACTTTTCGTTTCTTCATGCCGATGGTGGCTGGGGTGGCATTGACAAAGTTGCCACAGCGGTAATTAGCATGTCAAGCCTGGCCGCAATTGCTCCAGGTGAGCGAACCTTACGGAAACCACACAACATGTCTCATCAAACATTGCTTAAGCCTTTACAAACTTCCATCTTCACCTCGCCTTGTTTGTAGAACTGTGGGAGTAACTTGGGTGCTTCGATTTACACATGTGCTGTTCCTCGCATTCGTTTTTTGACAATATGCTCCGGTTTTCACTTAAATTGTTTTTGTGCCTTTCCACTTTTCTTCGTCATAGAAAGAGAAGCCGTTGCAAATAAATTCACTGCATACCGATGCATATGTCCTCTAAATCATTTAAATAAAAATGACCGTCCAATAAACCTTTCTGAAATGCTCAAATGTGGTGAGTCAGGGCAAACTAGTCTTTGTCACTACATCACCTTGCGTGCAGTGCATGTCGAAAAATCTTATTAATAGCAGTATAGTTGAGCAAAATAAACACCGTGGATAAGCCCCGGAAAACCCACTTATATTTGAGGGGATGAGTGGGAGTCGGAGGGGGGGGGGGATGGGAGGTGTGCTTGTATAAAATCAGCTAATTACTTATTTTTTCGTATCTACACCTAAAATATACCATCAGCATGTCTCTTAAATCAATTATGTGCTGTAGTATCAACCAAACGACGCCATATTGCTGCTTATAAAAAATATCAATCTTAAAAAACCAAACTAGAGAATTATTTCGGCTTTAGCGTAATCCTCAAGGTTGCTACCAGTGCTCATGCAGCACCAATTAGGAAGGGTAACATTTTGAAGGTGTTGGTGTTGTCGGAAAGGATATAGATGAGTGAATAATTAGTTTTCACCGCATGTAACTTCATGCCATCACAACATACTATATTCTGCTGGCCTATAGTTCACTATAAAAAGTCTTTAATAAAGCATACAAACCTGCCGACTCAGCCGAGTACCGTGTTGTTTAAACTGAACAAACTTGACTCGGCTTTCGGAAGTCCCGATCCACAAAATAAAACTTACAATTTGATAGTTTAGTTGGTTATCGAGCACGTGTTAAATTTAGCACTAATATGATCATTATTTCAAGCTAATTACACTCATATACACATGGTCGACGCCGCAGTGCTCCCCACTGTGACGTAAAACAGATTCGTCATTATTTTATGTGTTTCCAGGTGGTGCAATATTGATTTCCCGACCCTATATTTGCGCCTAGTGCTGGCTTATTTCGCGAAAGCAATTTTCTTTGTTGAAAGTCTTATTCTTAATATGTCGTACAAGAAGGGAAATCCGGGCTAGTTGGTGATAGTTCATTTTCGATAACTCACTGCACAAGCAGGACGCAGACATAGCCCCGTATTCACAAACGCTCCTCGACTCGACTTTCTTCCTTCACTTGACAGAGCTGAGCAACGCGCCACCACTAAGCTGAAAATGACGCTGCGCTACTCAAGAATCACAGCAGATTATTGTTGATATGCAGTGACTTGCCGTGCCTAGAGACGGCGCTCCAATCTGCTTTCTCAAGTGAAGGTGAAGCGTTAAGTGAAGGGACGTCCTGGAATACGGGGGTGAGTATAGGACAACACGAGCGCTGACTGAAGATTTATTAAAGGAAAGGCATGAATATATACACAGGTTAGCGCTATCACGTGACTTACTCTGCTGCACATGCGTAGTTGCTCTGTCGAAGCGGGCTAACCTCTGTATATATACGTGCCTTTCCTTTAATAAATCTTCAGTGTAGAGTGTAGAGTGGCGCAAAGCTTTGGACGACGACGAAGTGATTCTGGCGTAGAACACTGCTGTCACTATCTGTAATTTTTCAAAGTTTTTCTGCGACTCTGTGGAAGACACCGTTCCAGTGACTGCGGCGATGGACGTGGATTCGCCTGGGCTTCCACCGCAACCATCGACGTCGTCCGCAGCTGCCACGAGAAAGCGTACGGACCACCCGAGTGATGCCGACAGCGAAGACACGCTGGTTTACTCTACGGCCAGCGACGAAAGCTCCGATGAAGGCGACTTCGTGCCTGTGACAAGGCGGCAGCGAAAAAGAAGACTAGTGATGCCGTCTCCAACAACAAGTAAGAATGTGACGACGACGCGAGAGCCCACGATATACACAATTCTGTTTGTGCCGGTCGATGCGGCTCATAGTCTCAACCGGCTCAATCGTCAAGTCACGTCTAGGTTTCTTGAGGAACTCGCCCAGGGAGAGATCGCGGACGTGCGGATCAATGGCCGTAAGAATATCCTCGCCGTAGACGTCACTCAACGAAGCAGATTGGAAGTGCTGAGCAACGTCAAGATGTTGGATAACATCAATGTTCGCTCATATATACCTGATGGCCGCGACTCTACGGCAGGCGTCATTTACGACGTCGACATTTCCATCAGCGAAAGTGACTTTGCTGCTCTCATCAAACCAGTGTCTGCAGAACTTACTATACTGCAAGCTCGTCGCCTTGGCAAATCACGCTGCGTGAAGCTCGTGTTCAAGGGTGACAGCTTTCCATCGCAAGTCAAGGTCGGCCATTTTCGACACACAGTGCGACCCTTTGTACCGAAGCCCCTTCAATGCCGGAAATGTTATAGATTGGGACATGTCAGTGCTGTTTGTACAAACCTGGCTGTGTGCTCGCTATGCTCAGAATCACATAGCGCAGACGCTTGCCAGGCAGAACTTCGAAAATGTCGAAACTGTCATGGCCCTCACGAAGCATCGTCAAAAGATTGCCCAATCATGAAAAAGGAAATGCAAGTGTTGAGGCAAATGGTCCAGGATGGCTCAACTCACAGGGAGACCGCTGCCCAAGTACGACGCCGGCGGTCTCGTCGCCGGAGGCCCCGGAGGAGACCCATTGCTGAAGCAAGGATTGAACCTCACCAAACGACCGCCGGCATACCACCTCAAGCGTCCAGACACGCCGACAATAAATCCTCCAAGCAAGACAAGGGCATCACCGGCTCACCTGAAGCATGGCCAGCGCTGCCAACGATAGACCCACCGTTTGAGCCACCGCATCGCTCGTCTACAATCACTTCGGAACGAGAATGCGGTGATAGTCGCGACAAAGAAATCTTAGCCATGGTAAAGGCCCTTATGAATACCATTCGTATGCTCCTCACTAGCATTGACAGTCCGGCTGCAAAGAGTGCACTTCAGTTAGTGGATGCGCTGAAGCCGGTGCTATCAAGTCTGGAAAGGCACCATGGCTCCGCCTCTGCAAGCCTTTCGTAAAGAGGTCAAAGGAGCTTCGATATTTCAGTGGAATGCCCGAGGCCTCAAGCCCCGCATTTCTGATATCCGACAATTTGTGTTTAAAAACCAGTTTCCAATTATTGTTATCTGTGAGCCAAGGCTACACAATGCAATACGACTATCCAGGTACGAAGCCTTCAAGTCCGCTGCCTGCAACGAACAAAGTAAAGTCATTGTATATATCAGATGCGACCTTACCTATATCGAGCACCGTGTAGCACCTCACGATGACAACCAGTATGTCTGCTTGACAGTTAAACGTATAGACCTCAATTTCACGCTTGTAGGTGCATATATATCACCTTCAAACCGTTTTGAACCTGAGAGACTACGTGCACTGTTAACAGCCACACCTGGACCATGGATCATCACCGGAGATTTCAACGCTCACCACCCACTATGGGGAAGTCACAAGACAGACAGTCGCGGAAGGCAAGCATTCTCCTTCGCTCTGGAGCAGCAGCTGCTTTGTGTAAACGACGGAAGCCCAACGTTTCTACGGGGAACGACATACAGCAGCTGCCATGACTTGACATTTGTATCACGAAGCCTACATGGAAAGGTCAAGTGGTTCGCAGACTATGAAACTCATGGAAGCGACCACATACCAACTTATTTGAAGATCAAGGGCCTGGAAAAATCGCCAAACTACGACACTTCGACTCGCATCGACTGGACAAAGTTCAGGTCACTGACGGAAAAAAGGTGTCAAGAAAATAAAACGCCTCCTCTTGACACCCTCGAGGATATGATTAGAGGTGCTACTCAAGAAGCGACCTATCATATTCAACATACTTCCGATTATTGTCAATATCAAGCGGAATTGGAACGGCTCAGAGCGATCCGTCGTCGCGCAGAAAGAAGATATATGCGCACTAAGTCCATTCACGACTTGAGGGAGGCAAGGCGCCTACAGAAAAAAATTCAGCGGCGAATCATTTCACTTCAATCCTTTCGCTGGAAACATCTGTGCGAATCTTTGGATCCACACAAGCCTTTGACGCAGACATGGAGGATCGTCCATGGCCTACGAACATCGCCACATCAACATCGCCCCTTCAAGTGTCTTTCTCTCCACCAAGGACGCACCGAAATAGAAGTAGCAGAAGATTTCTGCATGAAAGTTGCCGGTCATGCGTCCGCGTGCACCACGCGCCACCTCGAAAACGCTCCAGTTTCCAGAGATTCAAGAATGGACACCTTTTTCTCTCTAGAGGAACTACAAGCGGCCTTGACGGCATGCAAACGATCTTCATCGCCTGGTCCGGATGGGATCACGTACATGGCTCTTTGCAACCTCGGAGAAGCAGCTCGACGGGCCCTTCTATCCGTGTACAACGACTAGTGGAGCAGCGGATTTATCCCTCATTCATGGAAATCCAGCCGCCTCGTCCCTGTGCTTAAACCAGGTAAATCTCCTCTGCACTTGACCTCTTATCGCCCCATCGCACTTACCAGCTGTTTCGGGAAAGTGATGGAGAGGATGATTTTGACTCGCCTAGAGTGGTACCTGGAGCGCCACGAGGTATACCCTCATGCTATGACGGGCTTTCGGCGTGGGCGGTCCGCAATTGATAACGTTATAGACCTGGTATCATCTGTTCAGCATCAAAAAAGACTGAAACGTTTATCTGCGGCGTTGTTCTTGGACGTGAAAGGTGCATACGATAACGTATCACATGAAGTCATTCTGGATGTCATGGAAAATGTTGGATTAGGGGGTCGGGTTTACCAATGGATCCACAGCTATCTGAAAGGCAGAACTTTCTTTGTACAGACCGAGAATGGCACAACAACGCACCATTGCAACCGTCGAGGTGTGCCTCAAGGCGGTGTTCTTAGCCCCACACTTTTCAATCTAGCGCTACTCGGCCTGGTTGATGCACTTCCAGAATCTGTCCATCTATCAATATATGCAGATGACATCTGCATCTGGGCGTCAGGCGTAACACGCCTTCATTTGCGTGCCCGGCTTCAGAGAGCGGCTAAAATAGCGACAAAGTACCTGGAAGAACGGGGACTAGAGCTGTCATCAGAGAAATGCTCGCTTATAGCATTCACGCATAAGGCTATGAGCCCATATGTTATTAAAATCAACGGACACACGATCAACTACGTGAAGACCCACCGATTCCTCGGAGTCATAGTTGATCGCGACCTCTCCTGGAGCCCTCACATCACCCACATGAAAACTAAACTCACCATGATCACCCACGTACTGAGGTTTCTTGCTGGAAAAACGTGGGGTGCATCGGTACGAGCAATGCTCCAACTCTACACTGTTTTGTTCCTCGGTTATATGCGATACAGCTTACCCGTGCTTTGCGGGATCCGAAGAACAAACTTGCGCGTCCTCCAGTCGATCCAAGCCCAAGCCCTGAGAATATGCCTTGGTCTCCCGAGATGCGCGTCTACAGCAACGACAGTCATCATTGCGCGTGATTATTCAGTCCACGCATACATCCGCGTAGACGCTTTGAGAATGCACATAAGACATTTCGCTCGGCTTCCATCTCATCACCTCGCCTCACTTCGAACTTCCAGGCCCCACTCAGCGTTCAGCGCAACTGTAGCTCAGCATTGCGCAGTGCTTCCATTGCACTTCACGCATGCAGCACAGCCGCCGATACCATTATGGTGCCTACACCCACTCAAAGCCCTTCTTACAATTCCTGGCATCCAAAATAAGAAAAAGTCGTCGCATCTAGCCCTGAAACAGGCCACATTACTTTTCCTGCAAGAGAAGCACAACGGACGCCTTCACATTTACACGGATGGCTCGGTGTCTTCAGTAAGCTCTGCAGGGGCGGTGGTTATTCCCGCGAGGCACATCACAATTAAATTCATGACATCGCATTTGACGTCGTCGACAGCTGCAGAACTTGCAGCCATTCGTGCAGCTCTGGAGTTTATAGTGAAAGAACCTTCGGGAATTTGGTCGATCTTCTCGGACTCGAAGGCACCTTTCACCATCTCTTCAATGTCTTATATCACCCTTTCGCCATGGACCTAATGAACAGTTAGTAGCTGAAATAAGGCTTCTTCATCACCAAGCAACCGAAAAACAGCACAGCATAGTGTATCAGTGGATACCAGGTCATTGCGGTATATATGGCAATGACCGCGCAGATGAGGCCGCTAGATCTGCACACGATGGTACCCAATACACAGCCATCCCGTTCTCAAGAACCGACGCAGCTACAAGACTTCGTTCGCTTGCACGTGACCTCACACTGGTACAGTGGAACTCAACAGACTTCACAAACGCGCGCCTGCATAACTTGGATCCCGATCTGCAGCTTCGTCTTCCCCCAAGGATATCTCGAGCTGAGGAGACTCTTCTATGCCGCCTGTGGCTTGGAGTGGCCTTCACGAACGCATGCTCTTATCTCATTGGGGTGGCCAGCTCTCCTACATGCACTTACTGCAGTTGCGAAGAAACCATCGTGCACCTTCTGTGTGAGTGCACCCATTTCAACGTGCAAAGACAAGAACTCACTGCAGCTCTGGATAGACTAGACAATCGGCCTTTGTCGGAACAAAGGATTCTGGGTCATTGGCCGAGCCCATCCTCAGCCCAGAAGGCTTTGAAAGCTTTGCTGCGCTTTTTGCGGACAACTGGCCTCAGAGACAGACTTTAGTGTCTTATACTCTTTGATGTTGCCTTTCCTCTGTCGCAATTTTTTTTTGTAATTTCTCCCTCTCTTCGCAACATTTCTTTTTAACATCTTTCATTCCCCTCACCCCTTTCCCCAGCACAGGGTAGCCAGCCGGTCTAAGAACTGGCTAACCTCCCTGTCTTTCCGCTTAAACTTTCTTCCTCCTCCTTCAGTGTAGAGTCAGCATTCGTGTTGTCCTATACTTCGTCTGCGTCCTTCTTGCGTTGGGAGTTATCGAAAATTAATTAAAATATCGTCTTCGGCACATTAAATATATTCTTTCTAATCATTAGAAAAGCCGTTTAGCAAGCAGCTGTACCCTCGTATACATTGTCCTATGTCCTCGTCGCCATGGTAAAGGAGGTCAAAGCTCCATTCCGAATATTGCGCTCCATACAACGTTATTTTATGCACTGAGAATAAAACTGGAGCAGCATGTTCAAAATTACCAAACGTCTCCAAAAGCTTAGCTCAAACCTATATATCCCGTCTGTAAAAAATTTTAGGCTGAATATGTACATGTTTGTTGAAGCTGTTATCAGAAGCAAAAAAAAAAGAAGAAACAAAGAAAAAGTCACACGGCTTGTCCAAGAAGTATACATGCGATAACCTGATCTAAACTGTTCTTTTTTCTACGTAAGACTCAAATATTACTTTGCTAAACCAACAACAGTAACCAATGTGGTATGTTAATTCTTGCGCGTGGTCGCGACAACTTAGGCTTCTAGAGAAAAGCGCCGCTCTTGTCGCTACACTGAACTTCTAGCAACCAAAGTTCACTGTGACGTTGACTCCGCAGGGAGCGCACATAACAGCAGCCTTAATTACTGCTTCCACAAAGTCGCCAGAGGCACGAGTGTGACAGCACCGCCTGCTGTTTCTCTCACTCCATAAGTCTACGCAGCATGTTGTTTCAGTGCTTCGTCAGAGCGCCGGGCGTACTAGCTTAAGCTCGGCAGGTCAAATGTGGCTGCCACTGCGGCCCCGCGGGCGTTTCATTAAGTGCTTTCCGCGTCGAGTGGCATACATGCTGTGTTCTCGGACGAGTGAAGAAGCTTGGTTCCAGCTCTAGAGCTACATATTTTCCCTCTGATTTGCACCAAAGTATTGCATCACCACAGTGCATAAAAACAGCGACAAGATTGCTGTTTCGTTTTAACGCTTCAGTGTATATTTACGTGATGGTTGACCATGTTCTTATTAAGGTGCTGTTTTTTGTAGTAAGTTTTATTTATCGTCGCTGCGTACATATATGCATGTTATTGTTGACCATATTGATGTGACTGTTATGTTATGTCTTGCCCCGCCGCGGAGGTCTAGTGGCTAACGTACTCGGCTGCTGACCCGCATGTCGCGGGATCAAATCCCGGCTGCGGCGGCTGCATTTTCGATGGAGGCGAAAATGCTGTAAGCCCGTGTGTTCAGATTTGGTTGCACGTTAAAGAACCCCAGGTAGTCGAAATTTCCGGAGCCCTCCACTATGGCGTCTCTCATAACAATATGTTGGTTTTGGGACGTTAAACCCCACATATCAATAAAAATGATATGTTTTCTTGTGATAATTTCATACATGGTGTATGACTTCAAAACTTCATATCAGGTGACATTCTTTGTATACTTCAGACGCCGTATTTCAACGTCATGATGCTCATTCAAGTCCTACACTGTATGTGCAGCCTATCTGCTATACTCAGAAATTTCGGACCCTGTTATCATCTATGGTCGACCTCTAAGAAGAAGCCGGTACCTTGCGTCAAAATCTGCTGATATTATGTAAACAGTACAGAAAAACTGTTACCGGAAGCAAAATTGACGGAACCTTGAAGCTTCGCCTCTAACAGTTGAACGCGACAGCGATATTCTGTTCCTAAGGCGTACTTCAAGCACTTAGTACATGAAACTTTTTCGAACTTGCTATGCACCCACTACGTGGTCTTAAGGGAACAGGCACAGTAATGTGTGTGTCTTTCGTAGTGGGTGAACTGCTTTAAACCACGAAGCAATTATGACAATCACATGTCCTAAGACGTGCCAGCAATGATGGTTTTCATTGCGCATTATTACTGCTATATTTATTGTTGTAATGGGAAGAATGTATACAGGACGCGTGTGTATTTAAAGTACGAAAGCTACTTTTACTGCTTTTTCATACAGAAGAAGTTATTTTCACTGTATTCACAAGCACATACATGACCATGGGGTGTATCATCCGCTTGCTAAGCAAACGACCCGGGTTCGATCCCCCTTCGGCCGGAACGACCCATATTTGATCGCCACTCCGACCGAGGATTTTCGAATAATTTCAATTTATTTGCATCATTCTCGATTTTTTGGTCACGTGCATGATGATTTTTCGCTGACAAACAACGACGCCGACGCCGCCGCAATATCTGTAGAACGAGCTCTTTGAAACTATCGCGTTAAAATGCCAAATTCAGTGAGCCGTAATGAACAAAAGTCAGAACGAATTACAATAACTACGAAGCAGCTAATGAAAACGTGGGCAAAATTGTTTGTAATCGTCAATCATTATTTTCCTTGTGTTCGGATAAAAGTGCTACTGCTGTAAATACTTTGTTTTGATACCAGTTGCATGTATCTGATATATTGATGAAAATGTGATAGTCTTTCGCAATAACGATTATCCCGTCAGCCGCGTTGTAGCACAGTGCTTATATAAACCTTTCTCAAAAGAGCACTGAACCTTCTGCGTGTTTCTGCAGCCGTTATTAAAACGGCTGATGAGATTCTCCAGAAAGCCATGTCACAATACCATAAAAAGACATGAGCGAAATAATTCATGCAGAGATTTTGAAGTCTCATGAATGAACTGCGTAGTGCCATTAGTTCATCTGAGATTCATGTGTTGTCTTTCAAGTGTTCTGCCTGCTCTGACACAGGATTTGGTGATGCTTTTCACGAGAAGGAAAAAAAGAGACTAAGGCCATGCGGAAGGAAAAAAAAGTTAACCGGATCCCATTAATGTATATGAACCTGAGCAAACCACAGACTGAACAAGGTGAAGAAACACAGCGTTTTTGAGGCAACGGTGCAAGATTATAATACAAAAATATTCATGCATCATACGCACCACAATCACTTTTATTTTTCCGTATTGCTAAGCTGGGCTCTGAAGGCAGAAAAAAAAAACAGCGAATGCTGCTGAAACTAATTGCATCACAGTATTCAATTCTGAAATTTTTTTTCAACGCTGCGATTGCTAGTAATTTGTCGTTTATTTGCATCTTGAAGAGAAAAAATAACAAAACAATGTTTACAATGAAAGTAAATTATCCAGCTTCTCAAAAATACACGCATGATTTTTGTTCTACTGTTATTTCGCTCACTGAGGAATGGACGCTCAGGTAATGTTTGCTCTTTCCCGTCAATCCTTCTATTGCATATTTCTTTTGAAAACGAATCATTAATAATGGAATAGTAAGTGCTGCTCGTAACGGGAAATGTGCATAAGCACTGTAAAGCTGACGGACGACAACATAAGATGTTATATTGTTCTGAATACATGTTCATTATTCACGTGGACCACAAAAACGTTTGCAGCTTCTTTATGTTTTCATTTTCAATTTCAAGATGTTTGTTTATCAAAACACTATAAACTGGAGGGGTGCGTGAATAAAAAGCGCGTTTATAGCTTGAAAAATACCATGGGTTCATTGCAATGCATGAGCATTGACACCATACCGATACTATTCAGTGCACTGGAAACAAAGAATTACCATAGCAAAAATACAGATTTCACTAATAAGTAAGGCTCATTCTGAGGAGGATATCAAAGTTTTACCTGATAATAAAGTAGCATTATTCAAGAACAGGCACCCTAAAATTAAAAATAATACAATAAAAATAAATAACAAATAAATAAATACACGAATAAATAAATACGACATTTATATATAACTTAGAAAACTACCGTGAGGATCAATTTTTTGACATGATGAATATACACAGTGTTCTTTAACTAGGAGCTACAATACACACCACATTCGGGTAAATTATACTTCATCAGCATCCAGGTGACAGCAAGTGTTTGCATCAATTGCGATTTATTTACAGAACCATGTGGAGAACCATTTATTTCGCATTGAAATGTTGTCAACCGCAGGGCCTCAGAGTAATTTCTAAACTGTGAAACATGCACCCGAATCCGGCTTCTATGTAGATTGAGTGCGGATTTTATGAAACTAGTGACTTGAAATAATTTGAATGGATTTGGTTTATACTCAGATATGTTTCGACGTAGTCTACGTTGGCCTTAGTCAGAGGGCTATTGTGTGAATACCGAGGCATGACATTCAGTATCTTTGTACCATTCATTTCTTTTTCCTTTTCTTGGTGTGCCTATTATTTAGTTATCGACGCAGGTGTCATATTCCGAAGCAACCATGCAGGAATCACTTAAAGTTCTGCTATTACCACGTGTGCCTAAACGCGTAGCAAAACGCGCTTAAGAACAACCCCACTGAACCTGTATTGTGGTGAATAGAAAGAGGAACGCAGATTTATACAAGATTGATTCCCGTGCTCGGGGCAATTTTCTTATTCATTAGAATGATAAAAAACATAGATGACGACAAATGTTCAGCAACCAGGACAAACTAGGTGATTACTGTAGGCTTCTTTCCGCTTTATGGATGCTGACTTTCTTCCAAGTGTTATTACTAGATTGGTATAATGAAACTGTCGACTAGATCGTTCTGTGAGGGTAAACCAATCGCGCATCCTTTGTAACAATCGGCTGCAGCTACGTGGAGGAGTATGGCGAGTCCTATGGTAAAAGTACACAACTGAAAGAATACGTCCTTGTAATTGCATAGCGAAGCAATGAATGAGCACGCGAACGAAGACCATCAACATCCCTTTTTGTTGCCAGCTGTTAAATATTCACAGCTGTCGAGCAGCCTGACGTAACAAGAGATGACATCGTGTCGGACGCTCTATATGTAAAAGATTCACGAGCGAAAACGCACCGCGAACGATTTGCTTCATACCAACACTCATTTTTTTTTCATTTCCGAACGAGCGAACGTAATATTAAGATGACTCGGCGTGGCCTTCAGCTAAGCATTGCCTCTGTCATAGGCCCATATAAAAATATACGCATGGTTGAACTTTTCTTAACGAATGAAATTTCGCCTTACCTTCATGGCGCCTTCGAGTGTACAACAGTCGTCACTGCGAATATCAGAAGCACCACATGCTGTTCTCTGCTGTAGAACAATCCAAGGTCTGTGTCGGCTGCATGAAATTAATGAATGCAAGGTTTGTGAGATTTCGCTCACAATGTGAAAGTGGTGTGAGCTAAATAAAATTGTGCCCACAACCAACGACGTTGGCACCGGCAGTCACATTTCTGCTAAATGAGCTATTTAATGCTTTCTCGTTAAATACGCAGCGAATATCGCTGGACAAAGCATTTGCATCGACACGTTGTCCAGGTATTTTCATAATCGTAGTGTTGTTGATCCCACGAACAAGACATGCGTCGCCATTATTATTGTTTTTTTTGTACGATGCGCTTTTGCTGTTGTCATTGTTGTTGCTGCTGACAGCAAAACAGTTTTACAGTAAAAGCTGTTATGAGATTTCAAGCGTCCCGTGTGGCGCTGTAGTTGCCCGCCACCACCGTCGGCAGTGGCCGCAACCGCTATCGCACGAAATAAGAAAGAACCTAGTAAATAAAAAAAAACACCAACGGAAAAAATGACATTCGAACCCACGTCCACTGTGTGCCATCCCAGTACTCTACCTCTGAGCGACGCAATTTTTTTATGCTACGGAAACTGACAGCACTAGAATGTGAAAAACCTGGCATGCGTGATGAAGACTTAGATTGAAACTAGAGATCTGTGATGAAGAGCGCTATCGAAGGGCCCTAGTACGGGCCAGAGCAACGCAAAAGACCTTAGATGAGAACCTAACACTGAGCCACGCCGGTGCGTGGAACACCATTGCAAAGTGGCCTTAGGCAGGCTTGATGTCAGGACAGAAATTGCGTTAGTATTAGTAATAAAGCGGTTTAGAACAGCAATGGAACAACGAGGCCTCAGATAGTCTGAATTGTACAATGATTGGGTCATCTGATGCTCCAGCCCATTGCAAAACCTTCATGTTGTTCACCTAATAACTGTGGCACATACTCATTGTAAAATATTGTGAGGAATTGTTTTGTTTTGCCGCCTAAAAGATTTTAGCTCATACCACAACGGGGATTGGCCAAGCTGTATCTCATAAGAAAAATTTAAATGCAATGCTCGTTAAAAGATAGAGGAATCAGGTAAAAACGAGATGAATGATAACGTACAAAAGCATCTGGCATAATTCTTCATCGTCGTCAGCCACAGCCTAAAAAATTGCACAAAATTTCTTGCAAGTGTGCAGCTGGTACCACGCTTTTCTGAAGTATGGCGAAGGATGACATCCTAATGCATGACTACTGCACAATGGTATATGTCAAAGCGGCTACTCTGCAAGTGTGCTTGCAGCAGCCACCCAGAGTGTGTAAAAAAAAAAGGTCGGAAAGGCCGCTATTTCTGCTTTTGCTGTGACAACGTGGCGCCTTCCACGCAGGCTTGGTGTGTTTTTTTTCCGCCTCATAAACCAAGTAGTAACACTGGGTGTTTTCGTTGGAACCAAACGAAAGCTGACGAAGGCTGTATTTATATTGCGCATTACAGACGACAGCTGTCACAGCTGCACAATACTTTCTCTAGTGTACTGGTGGTTGTGCGAATAAAAGTACACAAACTAAAGTATATTTTCAAGAACATAAACTTCGTAGCACGTTATTTCCCTGAGCCTCGCTGTTGCGTAAGAGCATCACGCCGCTTGGAAATTCCAGCAGCGGAGGTGAAAGCGCCATTAAAATTTTCGCAAAGTTTTCATGACTCCCCATATCATCGAGCTCGAGTGCTCTAGATAATATCTTTTACGACCTATAAAACAAAGAAAAGAAGAATGAGAGTCTGGCACGTTATCAGAAACAAAATTCGATTATCAATATTTGCCACATCCGCGAGGAAATACGTCTGATATTTTTATTAACTCGTAGAGAAATTAATGCTCCTTACTCTTCCTTCGAGACATTTCATTTGCGGCTAACAACTAATCCACTTTTACGTGCGTGTGGTTCTGTTATCTCACACATGTTGTGCCTACCGCATTCGCAGTCTTCGTCACGTTGACAGTCCTTTAAGCGTCATTACACTTTTTCAACTCATATACAATTATTACTCAGATTCGTTTATTTGTCAGCGATGTAAAATTAAAAAAATATTTATGCTAGCATATGAAGCTAGTAAACTCACAAAACTCAAAGTGAACCTCATGCATTCGTGTGAGGCAACTCGAAGGCGAAGCGATTTATTATTTATTTATTTTTTCTCAGCAGGCACATTGAGTCTCTCCCGTCACTTTCCCAAAATTCGTGCGCACCCAACGTGCTAACGCGACAGAGTTAGAGAACTTGTTTCGCGGAAATTCTGGCGTCGGCATCGTTTGTTGTGAGCAAAAAATACCACATCATCAAAAATCACAACACGAAAATTAAGATCACATTGCCAGCGGGCGAACGAACATGTTCTTGTTCCTGTTTACATTCTCTTGTGGCTCAAATCCACTGGAGGAGATTGGCCAAGTGGTGATTGGCCAATAATAAAAACTTGTGTTACCATAATGACTTCATTGTTTAAATCTAGTCACCCACTACAAAGGGCACACACGTTACTGGGCCTAGTCCCTTAATGTGACGCAATGGGTGCATAGCAATTTCGAAAATATTTCATTCACTAAGTGTTTGAAGTACGCACTAGAAACGGGATACAGCTATCGCGTTGAACTTTTAAAAGAAGCTTTTTTTTGCACCGCCTACAAAATCAGAAGCACTGTAACATTTTACATCTCCTTTAGCTTAAAAATGTCTCCGTGACCAGCCCGCAATGACAAAGCGATGCCGTCATATTATTTCGTCCCCATCTGACGTCACGGTTCATTCATCGGTTGATCCATCTATCTAAGCTTGCGTTAATTGCAAAGATATTCGTGATGAATGCACGCCAAATAACGCAGTTCATTTCAGAGAAAAGACTAGCCCGGCAGCTCTCGCCTACTTCAAGAACAACAAAGAAGAAAAGCGTTGAGACCCAGAAATCGCTACCAAGCTATATTGCGAAAGAAGATTACTGCAGCGAAACTTATAAGGTGAATATACGGTCGTAGGAAGACATACGCAACGAGTCTTAAAGAAAGCCTACTTCGTCCTCACCGCACGGTGGGCACACGCTTCGAACATCCCACTAAGGCACACATTTCCTAATTAAGCCGATTCAACTTCCACTCGTGTCTACAACGCGTGATTCTTCCGACGCGAAGAGCATGCTGCTAAACAATTATAGAGAATAAACGTGAGAGTTACGCAGAAACGTCAAAAACGGCTACGGAGCGAAGTGGGTGGCAAGACAAAGTTGCCAGGCCGGCCATTTGACCGGTGCTTGAGCTGAAAGGATTCTCGTGTCCCAGCCCGACTACAGCGTGAACAATGAGTGCAGGCGTGCCACAGACTCTGGGAAAACATTCTGAGTCCTGGCTTATTTCCTAATACATACTTTCTCGTTCCTTCCGTGTCGAGGCGGGAAGCCGCTGGAAGGCGAGCTTAGGTTGAGGTCTGCATACTTACGTATGGTGCTGTTGACGCTTTTCAGCTACGCACGTCAATTTCTTGCCTCCAAAGAAGGTTTGCTCAATCAATACCCGAAGTTTTGGTTCGAGCAAATGCATAACGTTGGGCTTCACAAATTAGTAGCACTCGGCCAGACCAACAGAGTGAGGGCTTGGACAGTGTAAGTGCCTACAACGACTGCTCTCAATTTGTAGCAAGTCACATGTCCAGCGCAAAGGATAAGTACCTTTCAGTTGTCTTTAGTGGTCAGAAAGGTGCCTGCGTCTGAAAAGAAATTGCATACAGTGATGTTTCATTTGACGTTGTGCCCTTCGCTCTTCATTGCTAAAATAGTTAAAATAGATACATGTGTCATGAATACCTCAATTAATGGTGCACACTTACCAGTAAGCTGTTCAGTGCCATCAATATAGCGTTGACTTCATCGTGAAAGAAAGTAATTCGCCCGAAGAACACGCCCAAGGGGAAGAATATCGAGAACGCAAACCTGTTCCTACACATAATTTAACACGCTAAATAACGCAGTGTTAAAAACAATAAAATCGTTCTTGCCAGAATAAATTCCATACAGCGCACAGTCCTGCAGCTTCGACAATAGAGCTCTTTCCGGGTCTCAAAACAGAGGGCTTACGAAGGACGTGTAGTCCTCACTTGACCATTTTCGTTATTGCTATAACGCTGTGCAGAGGCGCCACCACGGCCGTGGCTGAGTGGTGCAGAAGACAAATACACACGTATCTTGAATACTCTTTGAGTATTTGGTATCTATATCGCGATGTATTTCACAATATGCATATTGATACCCGTATTAGCAGTACACTAAAGAACGTATTGTGTATAAGGTAAGATACAAGATAGATCAATTGCAACATCTCTGTATTAAAGAATAAACATCGGTTGAGCTCGGTTTCTCAAGCAGGCACTGCGTCATTAAGTAACCAGAACAAAACCAAAGGCACCGACATTCGTTTATTTTACCGCAAGAATTTTTCAGCGTAGGCCAATGATAAGGTGTGCGCGTCCCTATTGGGGGAGGCAAGTCACGTGGCGGCACTCGCTTCATCTCGTCTATGCTTGTACGCTAACTTCTGCGCCCTGTTCACCTTTTGTTCCCTCATTGTTCTATCTTTTTAGCTGCATTGGTGTTATGACACTTGCTTTTACCTGCAGTTATTTGTCGAGTATAATGCAATGCGTGGGACATCTATTGAACTAAGATACATGCTGCCGTCAAATGGTTGCCTGAGTCTGTCTTGCGTGGCGCTTCGTTACAAATAATGAAAAACGTGTGATGCGCTTCATGTGCATTTCATGGCTTTCGCACCCCAGTTACTTTAAGGGTCTCGTAAATTGAAGTTTTTATTACGTGCTATGAAGTTGAATTATACACGAATGAGATTTTAACAACCACTTACCTACCGGTAGCGATGCTACTTCTAATTCAACCAGAATTTACCCTACAGAACTTATCTTCGTGGGTGGGTAAGCAAGTGCAAAACTTTACTGGAATAGATCTTCGTGTAACATGTGTTCTATTCCGAAAACGTTTTTTAAGATATTTTGATTAGCAAAATAAGTGCTTTCTTATCTGTCCTAGTGCAACCTATACATTGCCTAGGTAGGCGCTATTACTCGACTTTCTGCAGTTAAACATTATGTGGCCGAGATTTCTGCGTTCACTACCATGAAACGCAGTGTTGTTTTAGGGGAAAAGCTCCTTGAGCCATGGGTCGTGCGTCCGCAATGTAAATAGTAGTAGTAGTAGTAGTAGTAGTAGTAGTAGTAGTAGTAGTAGTAGTAGTAGTAGTAGTAGTAGTAGTAGTAGTAGTAGTAGTAGACATCATCGTCGTAGTAATAGGTAGACACCTCCACGGCCGGACTGAAGGAGTGACCGGTGCGCACTCTTTTCAATTGAGGAGGAAGCCCGCGCACGTCAATCATAAATAAAAAGAGATGGATGTTTCTGATGAAATTATCTACAGAAACAAGTATCGGGGACTTAATCTTCAATAGAATTTGCCTTGAATTCAATGCTTACTAAAAAAAGAACAACACAAGGACGCACTTTCAGCACTATCTGACCAGAACAGGTTGCCATGTTCAACCCACTGAGCGTAACCATCTTGGTTTTAGCAAGAATTAGAAAGGGTTGGGCCCCAGCGCTATGAAGCAGCGGCGGTAACAGGCTAGAACTAGACACGAAACTCTGGCCGTTAAGAGAGTGCGCGCGGACCATTTCTCTAGTCCGGCCATGCCACCTCTCGTTTACTCTTTTGAATGTCCGCTGGATCGCGTTACTTCTATATGATGAATATATTGCCACATTGAATATGCAGCACCAATAAAGAACACGCGCAGCGAGAAAAAAAGACGAGGTTCTCTTCCGATCAGTTTGTCAGTCTTCTGGAACAATTAAAGTGAGTTTCCTGTATTCAACTGCTGCTGTTTCTGCATTGCGACACTGGTGGAGGCGCTGGGTACATGTTCGGGACGCCTGACAACAGCTCCGCATCTAGTCAAGAAAGACTTCCGCGCATCGACACCCCCGTTCACCGCATCAGCCGCCGCCTTTTAGGCCTCTGCCCGGAGTTCGGTCCATTGCCGGAAAGCGTGACCATGCCAGAAAGCATGACGGTGCATGGAAGCACTGGCCCCAACATGTCCATCCCAAGCACGACACAGGTGACTGTTTTGAACCATCGACTTCCGGTTGACTTCCACGGAAACTCATATGAGGACGCACATGACTGGCTCGAGGAATTCGAGCACACATGTCCATCCCAAGCACGACCCAGGTGACTGTTTTGAACCATCGACTTCCGGTTGACTTCCACGGAAACGCATATGAGGACGCACATGACTGGCTCGAGAAATTCGAGCACACAGCGAATGTTAACGGGTGGAACAACACACAGAAATTGGGCTACGTTTATTTTCCGCTTCAAGACAGAGCCCGAACATGGTTCACGAATCGAGTGTGATCGTCTTGGGATGAGTTCCGGCAGAAGTTCCTCGACACGTTCGCGAGCACCGAAAGACGAGAAATCGCACAGCGTCTCCTCGAGTCACAGATTCAGAAACCAAATGAATCCGTTACTATGTTTGTTGAGGAGATGGTGCGGCTATTTCGTCGAGCAGATCCCAATATGCTTGAAGCCAAAAAGGTTAGCGACCACATGCGGGGCGTTAAGGAGCAGCTCTTCGCTGGTCTCGTACGAAACCCGCCTACAAGTGTTGATGAATTCTCCAAGGAGGCGACATCTATCGAACGCGCACTGCATCTACGCTATCGCCAGTATGACCGCCCAACCCACAGTGCATTGATCAGCGTGGCAGCCACGGCCACAGCAACAACACCCGACGAAGGTTCGTTGCGCCAAGTAATACGAGAAATCGTACAAGAAGAGGTCAAGAAGCTCGTCGCCAAACCGAATGACTGCGCGATCGCCTCAGTAACAGAAGTTGTACGCCAGGAGATCAGGCAAGCGCTCTCGCTTCCTGAGGCGAACACGAGCATTCCCAGGCAAGCTATGCAGACATAGTCCGCCGACAGCCAGCGAACGTGCCGACACCACATCAGTACCACCAGCAACATCCGCCGACAGCGCCTTGGTACTGCCGAGAAACTTCGACGCCGAGGTGGCCACCACTTCGCAAAACTGACATCTGGCGTATACCACTGACCATACACCCCTGTGCTTTCATTGTGGGGAAGCAGGCCACATCGTTCGGTATTGCACGTATCGCGTCGCAGGATACCAAGGGTTTCCTTCCACTATTCCTCGGCGTCATTTCAACGAAACACCTGACGCTGACACGAGTGTCATGACCCCGCGGGATGTTCCTCCTGGGTGTTGGTCGCGCTCACCCTCTCCTGGGCGTTATTCTCCATCATCTAGACGGAGCACCTGGCGTCATGGCATTAGTCGACACTGGCGCGGACTTCTCAATAATGAGTGAGAGTCTGGCAGACAAGCTCAGGAAGGCTAGAATGAAATGGACCGGACCGCACATTAGAGGAGCTGGAGGGCAGCTACTCACACCTACCAGAAAGTGCACCGCAAGAATGAAGATAGGGGATGCATCCTTCGTCGCAACTATCGTTATTCTTTCTGAGTGTTGCATACAGGCAATCTTGGAGATAGATTTTTTGCGTGAATACGGTGCCATCATCAATATACCGGGCGGTGTACTGACCTTTTCAGGAGATCAAAGCGCAGTCCTACACCGAAAATTTTGCGAGTGATTGACGATGTGACCATACCTCCGTTATCGTGCCGCCTTGTTTTGCTCACCTGCAGCGAGCAGAATACTGGAGAAGGAATCACTGAACAAGTAACGACGCTTTTACTCTCTCGCGGTGTTGCAATTGCCAAAAATATCGTCAATGTTGTGTGCGGTGAAGCGGAGGTTCTATTGACGAATTTTACCAACGAGCGACGACACATTACACAAGGCACTACAGTTGCCTACTTCGACGAGATCACTGAAATCCGTGAGTGCTGTGTAGTACCACAGGACAAACCGCAATCCACGTCAGCTCCACCACCTATTGACGTAAGCACGGATTTGTCACCAGCGCAGAGATAGCGTCTAGTAGATCTTCTTCATCAGTTCAAGGACTGTTTTTCATCAACTACGAGGGTCAGTCAAACGCCACTGACGAAGCACCGGATAATAATGGAGGAGATGGCAAGACCAATACGACAGAACCCATACCACGCAGCACCGAAAGAGCGTGAAGCGATCCAGAAACAAGTGAACAAAATGCTCGATGATGACGTCATCCAGCCGTCAAGAAGTCCTTGGGCATCGCGGGCAGTGCTGGTTAAAAAGAAAGACGGAAGCTTGCGATTTTGTGTCGACTACCACAAGCTAAACCGTGTGAAAAAGAAAGGCGTATACCTATTACCGCGCATCGATTATTCACTCGACAGGCTGAGGTATGCACGCTACATTTCGTCAATGGACCTCAAAAGTCGGTATTGGCAAATTGAGGTCCACGAGCGAGATATAGAAAAAAACGGCTTTTGTAACGCCTGATGGGCATTATGAATATAAAGTCTTGCCATACAGATTGTGCTCAGCCCCCGCAACATTTCAGAGACTGATGGATACCGTTCTGTCAGACAGACATGTCTGGTCTATCTGTACGACATCATTGTGTTTTTTAAAAACATTTGAGGAACACCTGAGCAGGCTGCTATCGGTATTCATGGCAATAAGGTCTGCCGGACTGACACTGAATTCCGAGAAGTGTCATTTCGGTTTTAAGGAGCTCCAATTTTTAAGCCATGTGGTAAGTCATGAAAGTGTTCAACCTGATCCCGATAAGATTGCGGCCGTCAAAAAATTTGTGGTGCCAACACATAAGAAAGCAGTCAGGCATTTCCTTGGCCTATGCGCATACTACCGAAGGTTTATTGCCAATTTCTCCCACATAGCCTCACCGTTAACATGACTCACAAGAGAAGACGTTTCGTTTACATGAGGCGACGATCAAAAGGCGCCATTTGACGATCTCCAACAACGCCTGCATACTCCGCCTGTGCTTGCTCACTTTGATGAGGATGCTCCTACCATGATCCACACAGATGCCAGCAACGTGTGTTTAGGCGCTGTACTCGTCCAGTGGCATGACTCAGCCGAGCGTGTGATCGAATATGCTAGTAGGACGCTTTCCCGCGCCGAGTTCAACTACTCTACAACGGAAAAAGAGTGTTTTGCTGTCGTATGGGCGGTTATGAAGTTTCGTCCGTACCTCTATGGTCGTTCCTTCCACGTAGTCAGCGACCATCATTCCCTTTGCTGGCTGACCGACTTGAAAGACCCGTCTGGTCGGCTCGCACGGTGGAGCTTACGCATTCAAGAGTTTGATATAACGGTCGTGTATAAGTCCGGATGGCAGCACGCCGATGCCGATTGCTTATCAAGATCACCGATAAAGCACGACGATGACACAGAAGATGACAGCATGGCGTTTGTAATAGTCGTCGACACCACTACGATTTCGTGCAAGCAGAAAGAAGACAGCGAGTTGCTTCCTCCTATTGAATTTTTGAATGGCCGGACAACAAGCATTCCTAGAAGATTTGCAAGGAGCCTGCCGTCATTCTGCTTACGTATGGTGTTCTCTATAAAAAGAACTTTTCTCCAAGAGGAAGCATCCACCTACTTGTAGTTTCGACGTCAATCCGTGAGGAAATACTTTGTGCTTGCCACTATAAGCCAACGTCTGGTCATCTCGAATACACGCGCACATTGGCCAGAATCCAACAGAAATACTACTAGCCAGGTCTTCCAGCTATTCTGAAATATAACGTGCGCACGTGCCTCGATTGCCAACGACAAAAATCGCCACCGTTAAAACCAGCTGGACTATTACAACCAATTCAAGTGCCCACGGCACCTTTTGCCAAAATTGGAATGAATCTCCACGGACCATATCCGACTTCCCATGCTGGCAACAAGTGGGTAATAGTCGCCGCTGATTATTTTACGCGCTACGCGGAAACAAAGGCTTTGTCAAGTGGCACCGCCATTGAAACCGCATGATTCTTCGTAGCATGGCATCGTCCTGAAGCATGGTGCTCCGACAATCATA
Source organism: Rhipicephalus microplus (assembly GCF_043290135.1). NCBI lineage: Eukaryota > Metazoa > Arthropoda > Arachnida > Ixodida > Ixodidae > Rhipicephalus > Rhipicephalus microplus. Next base: position 635,349 of record NW_027464647.1, on the reverse strand, counting down.
ATAACGGATCAAGGTGCCGCTTTCACGGCCGTGCTTCTGAAGACAGTGCTTGAGCTCAGTAAAACAGCCCATCGGAAAACCACTTCCTATCATCCACAAACTAACGGCTTAACAGAACGCCTCAACAAGACTATTGCCGACATGTTGAGTATGTACGTTGACGTGGATCACAAGAACTGGGACGACATTCTACCGTACATTACGTTCGCCTATAATACAGCGCAGCAAGAAACTACACGAAGAACGCCATTCAGTCTCCTTCAAGGCCGTGAAGTGACGACGATACTTGACGCCATGTTACTGCACGACTGCAATGACATCGATTTAGACGCTGCATCTTTTACCCAACAAGCAGAAGAAGGGAGGCAGCTTGCACGCGTCCGAATCACCCAACAACAACATTACGACGCCCAACGTTATAATCTGCGACACCGAAATGTCGTCTATCGGCCTGGCGACAAATTCTGGGTATGTAGTCCTATCCACCACCGGGGACTGGCTGAAAAATTGTTGAAGAGGTATTTTGGCCCCTACACAGTTTTACAACGCCTGAGTGACGTAATTACGTGGTCGTTCCTGACAGCCCCTCCGCAAATCGCCAGCAAAACCCAGAAATCGTGCTCGTTGTGCGACTGAAGCCCTATTTTTCGGACTGATTTACACCATACATCTACTACACCATCTTTTGTAGAAGAGCATCGGGACGCTGCTGTCTGGAGGGGGACAAATGCCACATTGAATATGCAGCACCAAGAGAACAACAAAGAACATGGGCAGCGAGAGAAAAAGACGAGGTTCTCTTCCGATCAGTTTGCCAGTGTTCTGGTACAATTAAAGAGAGTTTCCTATATTCAACTGCTGCTGTTTCTGTATTGCGACAATATGATGAAAAGGTGCCAGATGGCGGTACATTCAGTGTTCACTAGATGGAAGGACGGAGGGACAGACGCACGGATGGACTAATAGACGGACAGACAAATGCACAGACGGACGCTCAGATGGATGCTCGGATGGACGGGCACATGAATAGATGGACGCATGGATGAACGGACGCCGGGATGGACGCACGGACGGATGGATGGTCACATAGATGAACTGGTGGAAGCGTGGACGGACAAACAGGCGCTTCGCCCCACTCATCATCATGCACTCCGTGGATATGCTGATTTTTTTGTATGCTGCCTTCTTTCTATCTACCCATCTTTTAATCCTTCCCTCCCCCCTTCCCTCAGGGTATATTACAGCTGTCTTATATGACTGCGCTGCCAGAGGAATAGAGCACGCAAGAACTATAACAAAGAACAAGGAAGGTGATGTCTTAACCAAGTACAGAGGCCAAAACAACCAGGATTGTAATGTGAGAAACAATAATAGTCCAGAGGAATTCGACAACCTACCAGCAACGACAGGGGAAGTAACGAAAGCCCTAGAAGGAATGCCAAGAGGCAAATCCGCTGGTGTGGATATGGTAACAACGAACCTCCTGAAATATGGAGGAGAAATTGGGTTGGAAAAGCTGGCCACCTTGTGTACGAAGTGTCTCTTGACGGGAAGGGTACCAGAATCTTGGAAGAACGCCAACATCTTAATTCAAAAGAAAGGAGACGCCAAGGAAAGAGGGTTCAGCTTAAATAGAGAATGATTGATTGATTGATTTGTGAGGTTTAACGTCCCAAAACCACCATTTGATTATGAGAGACGCCGTAGTGGAGGGCTCCGGAAATTTTGACCACCTGGGGTTCTTTAACGTGCACCCAAATCTGAGTACACGGGCCTACAACATTTCTGCCTCCATCAGAAATGCAGCCACCGCAGCCGGAAATCGAACCCGCGACCTGCGGGTCAGCAGCCGAGTACCTTAGCCACTAGACCACCGCGGCGGGGCTAAATAGAGAATGACGCACCGAGTGATGGAAAGGAAAATGATACGTGTAACCTCGAGAGACAAGAAAGCAGAGTGGGTCAGGGAACAAACCGGGGTTAAGAATATAATAGTTGAAATCAAGGAAAAGAAATGGACGTCGGCCGGATACGTAGCACGTAGGCAGGATAACTGCTGGTCATAAAGGGTAACAGACTGGATTTCCAGAGAAGCCACACACACGAAGGGGGACAGAAAGTTAGGTGGGCCGATGAGATTAAAAAAATCACAGCATATCCATGGAGTGAATGATGATTGTGGGGGCGAAGCGTTCGTCCGCCCGTCCGTGCCTCCGTCCGTCCATGCGTCCGTTCGTGTGCCCGTCCATCCATGTGACCGTCCGTGCGCCCGCTTGTGCGTGCATCCGTCCATGCGTCCATCCGTACGTCTGTTCTTTCTTCTGTTCGTCCGTTCGTCTGTCTGTCTGTTTGTCTGTCTGTCCATTCGTGCGTCTGTTCGTGCGGCCATCCCTCTGTCTGTCCATCCGTCTCTCCGTCAGGGCGTCCGCCCCCCTGCCTGTCCATCCATGCGTCCGTCAGTTCATCTCTCCATCTGTATGTCCATCCGTCCATCTATCCGTCTGTCGGTCTGTCTAGTGAACACTCCAAGTACAGCCATCTCACAAATTTTCGTCATGTATTGATCATATACACGTTCCACCATCCAGCGGACATTCTAAAGACCGCTCTTTCGAGTATTTGCCCCCAGCGGTTACGCACTACAATGAGGGACGCACAAGCCATGCTAGGGGTTTCGCCCCTAAATGTTTGCGATTAAAACGTGGCAACAGAAAGCAGAAGACCAGCTTTATTGGCGTATTGTGGGCGAAGCCTTTGCCCTGCAGTGGGCGTAGTCAGTCTTTTGATCACGAGTATGCAGCGAAATAAACAGTCCAAGGCGTCTGCATTACATACAATACTACTTCACCTCAGCAGCCATAGATGAACGGTGAAGCACGCTCCACAGGTTGACCACAAATTTGCACACACACACACACACACACACACACACACACACACACACACACACACACACACACACACACACACACACACACATATATATATATATATATATATATATATATATATATATATATATATATATATATATATATATATATATATATATATATATATATATAACAGTTTCAGCTCGAAAGTGAGCTGAAACTCTACCTAGACTCTTGACCATCGTCACACCAATTATAGGTGCTAGACGCCCTCTTTTGGGTATCTGACTGTTCATGTCATAAACATGATAGCTCTATAAACGCTTACGAGCACCCCATCGAAATGAACTAAAATCAAGTAGCAGCAGTGCTGTGGGAGCATGGGGAAATAACCATGTGCTCCTGCTAGCTCGTTAATCGCTAATGAAGTTAGGAGCTAGGAACCATCCAAAACTAGAGCGACTAAGGCACAGTCAACGAATGCCGCAGCGTTATCGGGCTAACCGATATCAGCACGCATATGAGCCGTTAGCAACGGGGACCACACTCTAAAGAGATGTATAAGAATAGACAACGCTTAGCAAACGCTAATCAGGGACGGTGGCGATTGCGTGGCCAGCAAAAAAAAAAAGCACCGCCGTTTGCCTCCCACCTTCCCCCTCCCAACCTTGATTAGAAGGGTCTTTCCAAAAGTGGCTATCGAGAATATAGAGGAAAGAGCACTTTGTTAAAAGAATGAAACAGAAACCAACTTAGCGAAAAACGTTTGAAGGAGCGGTGGGGATATTTTTGAAGAGTATCAAGAGGCCAGCACGCGTAAAAAAAAAGCCGTTCGTGGTCCTAAATAAAGCGCTATAAACCACGCATGCCAAAGCAAAAAGTCTTCCCCCCCCCCCCCCCCGATTTCATAACCTTATCTTAGTTAACTGGCTCATGTAGGACTTTCAGTGAATAGATTGCACTGTTGAAGCCTACTTAGCGTCATGGCTAATTTAAGGATGAATATAAACATCATTAAAAGTAGTCCAAATAATCTGTGCATTGATATTTTCTAGGCGTACGATACACCATGACATCGGCTCACACAATAGACCGTAACAAAACCACGAATAACGTTAGCAGCTTTTCGACTGAGGTGGATCGCTGTTCACATCAAATGAGCACGTGGCTCTATTAAAGAGGCGGCCAAATTTTCTACAGAATGTTCTTGTTCGCAATGATAGTGCTCAAAAAATTATGGTATGCAGTCAGCTGATGGTATTACGTGCTGTTACTAAACAAGTTTATTCAATTTGTCGATGCTTAGAGTCTGTGTTTCATAGTATGTACAATTAGGATTCTTAAATTCATTCCTACGCAAAAGCAAGCAGCATGAATTATTACTCAACAGAGACAATGATTGGACGATATTCTTTTGTCCTGATACTCTACATGCAGGAGAAGTGATGACTGGATGTCACTATAAAGGGGAAGATACGAATCAAGCTGTAACACTACCCCATGGTATAATGAACACGCCCGCGATGAGAGCACATGCATCAATGCCCATAAATGTAAATGCACAACATCCCCTCATAGGCCCAGATACAAGTTTCATTAAACAAATATGTGTGGCACATTGTCACCTCGGAACCTTTGAAGTTTCATACCAGTCTTTGAAATTCAGTTGAGCAAGCCCTTAATATTGATACGTGTTGAAAACATGTACACTAAAGTGTGGACGCCGAAAACATACGTCAGAAAAGGTTACTTTAAAATGTAAAACTCTCGTTTTTATTGTGCTTATAAATTTTATCACTCATTTTTTATTACGCTACCTACACTCAACTTATAGCAGGTGCGCAAAAATGTCGTCAAAGAGAGAGCTACAGGGTCAGTAATGAAATAAAAGACGCACCTCCAACCTTCAGCCTTACAGGCCCGAATTCGTTCAACCTTCCCACAGTCTTTTATTCCGCCGGCAGAGCCATGAGTAGAGGTTGGTGTTTCTGACGCAGGTACAGGCATGTCGGGAAAGTGCAGATCAAAATGTTGTTACTTGCGCAGATGTTTTAGCGTGCGTGACTAGCAAGTCTTGCGTCATATATAATGAATACTCAAGGCTACGGCACACAGCAGCAGGTAAAAAGTCGTTGTCCCTGCACCTACTATGAATAATGAACACCGCACGTTATTATTTTGTTTTTTTTCTGTATGTATTTGAGCAAAATCTGGAAAATTGTAAATAAAACTGTTGTGAAACTATATATGGCTGAAAAAAAAGTCTAAGGTAATTTGATATTGTGGTTCAATTTTAGAAAGCAACATGCAAATTTCTCCAGCTGCATCAAAAACGCGAACTCTTGCTCCCCTGCGATGAACCGATGAGTCTTAAAACCGTGCCCCACCACGGTGATCTAGTGACTATGGTACTCGAATGATCAAATCCCGGCTGCGGCGGCTGCATTTCCGATGGAGGCGGAAATGTTGTAGGCCCGTGTGCTCAGATTTGGGTGCACGTTAAAGAACCCCGGGTGGTCAAAATTTTTGGAACCCTCTAATACGGCGTCTCTTTTAATCATATGGTGGTTTCGGGACGTTAAACCCCCGCGTATCTAGTCCCAAAACCAAAAGGAACAGCATGCCTTAGTGCATCTCACGACGACCAATATAAAGGGAAGTGGTTCTAGGCCACAAAAAGTGCGAGAACCTTCTTGATTTGCTTCTTTGTCTTATTTGAGTATTTTTTCAACATCCTGATTAACTTGATTAATTGGGCTATATTTATTTGTTTAGGTCAGTTATATTGCTTTCAATGTGCGATATAAAAAAAAAACTTAGAGGATGTTATAGTTTTGCATTGAAAGGAACACTAAAGAGGAACAATTACTTGATTTAGATTTACAAACTATATTCTCAGTACTCTAGTGCCATTTGTTTCACCTTGATAAATTAATTATTAGCGAGAGAATCCAGGTTGAAAATTATTTTTTAAATTTTACGCTGAAATCTTCGCGCGCGACGCAAAAATTTGAAAATGTGTTTGCGGTATTTTCGTGACACTGGCTCGATGAAAGGCCTTGAAACTTCGTATGCAAGGTCTTCAACACTTTACTTCATTTTTATCGATTGAAACCTACGTAGGACCCATTAAACTCGTTTAAAGTATACCATGGTGTTTAATGTGGGAATCTTTAGGTGTTGTCACCACCCACATTTTCTTTTCGCGCGTTTTCTCGCCAACTAAACATATGTCATGGCAAGAGTAGCGTTTGCGGAATTATCAAATTGTATGTTACTAATACGCAAAAAAATCATTTTTTCTCTTTAGTGTGCATTTCACAGTTGAACTTGATAGTGTTATTGAACCCTGTTAAATTTTTAACAAATGTTCAGGCTGAACAACATGTTTCAGATAAAACGAGAAAAAAAAAAAACTCCAGGCATGCGTGGAACACGCAGCACGGTCACATCAAAAGCTAGAAGAGCGGCCTTTCAGAGCCTTTCTAAGCACTATCTGGGATGTTACAAGCCCACTGGTGGGTACCCACTGTGCCATGAATGATCCTAAATTTTGTGTGGTAGGCCAGGATTCACTAGGCTACCCTTCGTCATTCTTTGGGGAAACGTGGTATGCGCTATACACTTGGTGGAAATTTCGTGCAGTTTTTTTAAAGCAGTGGCTGACAACGATGAAAAGATGTACAAGAAGTGGGTATGCGGCACAGTTATTTTTTTTTCAATGGTGAACTGGTGTCGTTGTTTATTCAAAAATAGATACATTTTTATGAATACATTTTTTGCATGGCGAATGAACAATCGAAGATCCCAAAGTAAAAACTCTCAGGGGGACCTCCTAACAAAAAGTAAAAAGAGGATTAGCTTTTTAGTCAGCAAACAGCCACGAAATCACAGCAATATATAAAAGAAAATGGTGCAAAAACGTAGGGCCATATTAGCAATAGTGACAATTTGCTCGAAACAAAGAAACCCAAAAAAAAACATTCAAGTCATAAGTCATTTCACAATAGGACCTTCAAGCGCTTACTAAAGAAGTGCATTGAGCCTGATTTGAGATCAACAGGCAGCATGTTTCACCCTGTTATGCATGAAAATCTTGCCGTCATTTGACCATAGTTAGTACGTACTTTAGGTAGAAGTAGATTACGGTTAGCTGAAAACCTCGTGTTGTTAGTATTTACAAGAGTAACTCCCGAGAAACTGGAAATGTATAATTCATTATTAAGGATACGAAACATAATCATTAGAACTTTGTACCTGAAGAGTTTATGCACAGGTAAAATGTTCATGTAGCTGAAAAGGGGGGCTGATGGTGGTGAAAATGGTTTGAAAGTAATGAGTCTCAAAGCTTGCTTCTGTAATGGTTCTAGATGATTTACATGTGACCAATATGTATTTTTTCATGAGGATACGCAGTGTGACAGGTGACTATGAATGAATGCGTAATATAAAGATAAAAGGATTTCAGTGGAGAAGTCAGGTCATGTTTTGATGATCACGTGAATACCGAAAGACACCTTTTGAATTAGGGCCTGCGCATGCTCGCTGAATTTCAAATGTTTATCTAATACCACACCAAGAAATTTTGTAGATGAACATGCATGAATGAAGTGTCCATCAAGTGTCACTGCTAATGAAGCGATGTTTGGAAACAACTGCGGGGAATGGAATACCATGAAGTTAGTCTTTGATGGATTGATGAGTAACAGATTCGATACACACCATGAATGAACGTTATTTAAGTCGACGTTTAGTGATTGTTGTAGCATGAGTAGATCCTTGTGTGCGGTAAAAATAGTAGTGTCATCAGCGTAGAGAAGAGCGTTAGTGCGATTCAGACAAAGTGGTAAGTCCTTCATAAATAACAAAGAACAGGAGGGGTCCCAGGATTGAGCATTGAGGAACGCCAATGTTAGTGGTTTTTGGAGATGAAAAACCCTGGTTTATCTGAACAACCTGCGTCCGATCACCAAGATAGCTTTTAGTGAACTGAAGAAGTGGTCGAGATACGCCGTAATTGTCAAGCTTATGAAATAGGCTGGCGTGAGATATTGTATCGAAAGTTTTAGTCAAATCAATCAAAACCGCTCCAAAAAGAAGACCTTCATCAATTGTCAATTTAATCCTGTGAGTGAAAGTTATTAGTGCAACTTCTGTCGAAAGACCTGGGCGAAAGCCAAATTGGTGATCAGATGATATGTTGAATTTAGATAGGTATTTCGTTAAACGGTTGCAAATTAGTTTTTCAACGACTTTACTAAAGAGAGGTCAAATGCGAATCGGGCGATAGCTGTTACAGCATACTCGATCACCTTTCTTAAAAATGGGGATAAATTTCTCACTTTAAGGCCTTTAGGAAACACAGCAGCCGCGAAAATCTTATTGATTAAATAGGCTGAGATTGGGGAAAGTTCTTTTGATACAAGTTTAATTTTAGAAGAGCAGATTTGATCAAGCCTTGGGCCAGTATTCTTTAATGATGAGATGATATTGTTAACTTCATCTGCTACCGTGGCATACAAAAAAAAGATTGAGGAGAACGTGGAAGACATGACAGTGAGAGTTCCGACTGAGTGTTTGTATTAGTACTCACAGGGGTGCTGAAATGAGAGTTGAAAACCTCCGCAATAAAATCAGGAATTAGGCGACCTAAAGCAAGCGTTCTAATGGGTTAGAGCGTTGGGCGATCCAGTCGTTGCGTATTTCGCATTTTGTGACGCCTGGCGGTCCTTTAATGATCTAAAACGATTTATTACTCATATTAGTGCGATTCTTTTCCCAACATCAATCTTGCCTAAGGTCAATTTCGAAACGAGTTCCAAGCACTGGCGTGACTCAGTGGTGGAATACTGGGCGGACACGCAGTGGATTCGGGTTTGAATCCTAATTCGTCATTAATGTTTTCTTTATTTGCCGAGTTTTTTTCCTTCTATACTGGTTACGGACAATGGCGGCGGCGGAGAACTACGACGCCACGTGTGACCCGTGTTGTGATCTTATAACAGCTTTCGCTGTAAAATATGTGAATGAATCAGTTGTGAGCAGCTCTGCATCTTCACTGCAAGTGTAATCAGTTGCTTCGTTATGTCAGTAAACATAAAGCAGAAGTAACAAATATTTCTAAGCTTCTTTACTCGATCTAATACTTTCTGAAGCATCTAAAGTGGAAATCGGCTATCAGTTTTGGTTCTTGAGTTTTCCATACAAGCATTGTTCAAAGAGACCCTGCAACACATTTTGAGCATGGTCAGAAACCGCTGCCGATTGGTAGTGGAGGCTCCCGAGAATACGCGAGCCAAATATTATAGCGCAGCCCACGCCCTGCAATGCACAAACCCTTATCAAGGTCAGCTGAATATTGTTTTATTTTCTGTCGACAAATGACAAAGGAAGCTCAAAAATTACCCGTTGAAATCCTTACGTCAGCCATTGGTTCAATTAAACGTGACGTGCATGGTCGTTTCAGGGATTGCCGCGGGAGGCCGCGACTCGTTTACGCGTTCCAAGGAGGATTAAAAAAAATTGCTGGAGTTGAAATGATTGCGCCGAAATGAAGCCGTTCCTCTGGCAAGATGGCGGTTGTGGTGGCCATCTTACTAGGGGCATGATAAAGTATCACCATTCAGCGATGTGTTTAGAAAAAAATGTTTAACGATTTCGAGTACTTCGTACTCAACTATGGGAGAGCACTAAGCCGTCCCGGTATCACCATTCAGCGAATAAAAATGAAGCGTTTCCCTCGCGTGCCAAACGAGTTTAATGTAGGAACTTTTTTCGGGCCACATGGTGCTCCAAGTTCTTCTTAGTATAACTAGTTTTCCTTAGTGAGCCTTTAATTAGAGGCAAAGCTCTTTGAAGATTTAGTTATCCATACTCGTTTCTGCGTGTTATTTCTTCGGGAACAACTATCTTTTAATATAGAACTAAGGTGGCATTTACATAAAATATCAAAGCCACGTGATCTTTAAGTGGGCACTATCAGAAAAGAACATGTTTCCGCCATATTGGCAGTGGCAAAAGATGGCTTCAGTTATGCTGGCAAGGCATTGCGGGAGCTTCTACTCCAGCAATTTTTTTAAAACCTCCTTGACGCGTACTCACACAATTACATTGAAAAAGCCGTGCATTCAAATATCAAAACGAAATAAAAAATGCTCGAGGTCACGAGGCATCCGTGACGTATTGTAATAAATTATGGTACCCCCCCTTTTTTTCTGCTTTGCTTGCAGTGCTTTCGTCAGGACAAGAAAAGAGGGAATGTGACTGCAATCGACAAATTTTCGGAGCTCCACTCGTACTGCACAAATTCTTAAATTTTTGGCAGCGTTGAATTTATGAAGCAATAAGCTGTTTTATTGAATCTATTCTATGGTTACTTGAAAAAGTGTTTGAGGGTCTCTCGAAGGGAAAAGAACAAGAAAAAAATAATAAAAATATGAAACGCGGGGAACGTATTTGTGTAAGAGCGGACAGGTGAAGCTCATACGTCCATGAATGCAGCATTGTTGAAGCTTCGCTTTGTGTGATTCACGGCGATGTTTTTTTTATGCTATAATTGTCTTCTCTGAACGCAATCAAGTTGAGAATGGTCATGCCGCGCAAGAGGAGCTATAGATGTGCGTGTAAAATCTGAAACACCTGCCACTCAGACTTGGTCCCGAGTGCGAAGTGCTATAAGCGCTTAAACACAAGATAATTGTTTCTCCGCGTTTTAATATACCCCGAAGCTGTAACAAAGTGCCTCGCACTTGGAGAAACATTTTTAAGAGCAAGAATAGAGATTACAGACCATAAAATAAGTATAAGGTCAACCAGATTTATAACATCTGGTTACTCACCAATTGGAGGAGGGGAAAACGAAGGGAACATGAAACTAAGAGCAGGCAAGAGAGCGGGCAGTAAAGCCGATGAAATGGGTAAATGGCGTGATTGCTCTACATGACACATGGTTTGTTTCATGGCCAATCCCCCGTGGTTGGTTGCGCCCGGAATATAAGGGCCAACCAACTAAGCAACCTTGACACAGTGAGGAGCACAGATCCTGAGATGACACTCCGTAATCAGGTACAAAAAGAAAAATAAATGACTTCTACACCGTCTAGCCAACGTTCAAGCCAAACCGACTTTCGCTGATTGCATAAAAGGCGCACGCAACCCAACATTATAGCTGCTTTGGTGATGTAACCGGAGCAGTCGGAATAGTTGCCAGAGCGTGAGAACGATGTCATTAGCCAGATCACTCACGCCAACCACGGTGTACCCAGGGGCACAGAATAGAAAGGAAATAGACTGGCTCACCTTTTTTCGCTCCACTGAAGAAGATTGAACAGAACTAAAATAATGACAGCAGTAACATTAGCAAGAATAATAAAAAATGATAGAATGAAATTAAAAAGAAGGATGAAATCTTGTCACATTGTAAAAAAGAACAACAGAGAGCAGTTCTAAAAAAATACTAAAAAATGATAATTCTTTTTCACCATTTTCAGTTAAACGACAGAAGGTTACATAACAAAATCCTCTACACTTCTCTGCCATGAGCACTGAAAAAATTAGAGCGCGAAGAGAGAAAAAACACCAAGCCACCGTCATCAAGCACAATCTTTTCATACGAAAATACGTGCTCCGGTGATAAAAGTTTCTTTGAAATACTGTGTGAGCCGTGGCTAAAGTTTCTATAACCTCGTAGATATTAGTTCATGTCTTAAGTTTCAAACCCTCTATTTTTCTTTAAACAATCCTCGCTCGGCACAAGTCCAGATGGTCACAGAATAGGCGAACGAAATGCAAGTGAGACCTCTACTGGCTGCAAATATCATTTTTGGTTTTGTTTCGACTATCATTGACGAAAAAATTGCATGCGACTGCGAAAGCGAAAATTCACTCAAAAGTCCTGACAACTCGTAGTTCGGTGGTTTTGACACAGAACAGTAAGAAAGCAAACAGGGGCTGCAAGGTCGGTATTTTTTAATTCACTTGGCGTTTCGAAACGGTAGACAACGTCCTAGTAAGATGTCAGTGCCCGCATTCGAGTCCCAATACAGTAGATTGACTGCCGAGACCAATATGTGTCAACCGAAATATACTTCGGGTAAAATATGAAAGAGGCGTTATTACTGAAACAATCATTACCTCGGTTTCCTTCGCCGAAATTCGCCTCACGTGTAGCCTATTCATACCGCGAAGGAAAACAAAATGAAATGACTTATTGTCCGTCTAAAATGCACTGTAGATAATATTTTTAATTAGCGATATACGGTGCAGCGTAAATATTGTATTGCCCACCGGTGGATTATTGAAAATAATCAAATCTAGCCAGCGAAACAAATAAGATGCGAAAATGAAACCTCTTATATTTGCTCACTCGTTCTTGACAGTTAGGGCTAACTTGAAAAATTGCGCTTTTACGCAACTTCAAAATTAGTTCAGGTGCAGGAGGAGGACAAGAACAACAAGAAAGAATGCAGGGAGGTTAACCAGGCACATGCCCAGTTTGCTACCTTACGCTGGGAGAATGGGAAACAGGTATAAAGATGAGAGAGAGAAAGAGGAAAGAGAAGAGAAAGAGAAAAAAGAAGGACTGTCAGTAAATGGGCTGACGCGTGTGCTGCGGCGGCACTACACAAAAGTTCAAGGTGTTCACATAGGCCTGTAGTCCTCAAAAAACACAAGACAGTTTTAACTGCCTTTTGAGCCGACAAAAGGCGTGGACGGTGTTCCAGTAGCATCTGCATAGAGAGTGGCTGATTGTCAAATTGTCGCGATGCATCCCAAAGCTTCTGTCTTTCAGAGGCAAATCGAGTTCAGGTGCATTTTACCGAAATTCCCAGCAGTAGATTGACACTGTGATGGTAACATGAAGGCCGTGCGTTGAATTCAACACTCGAAGCCGCATTTTGACAAGGGTTCAACACGCCCCCCCCCCCCCCCCCACCACGCACACACTCAAAAACACACACAAACGGCATGAACCTAATTTTAGGGGCGTGTTATAGGTTCAGACAAGGGGTGTCATCTATTTGTGAGTCTCTTCCCACTTTCCCCTCGGACCCAGAAGTTGGGCACTCGGACAGGTGGACAGACGAGCCGACAAATGCGTTCGCTCTAACTTGCTAGACTCGCTTATAACTTCAACGTCCCAACTAAATTTGGACTTCCAGTTGGTTTGAGGGCCCCTTAAAATTTAAAAGTAATTGGAATACATTTGTGTGCAATGCAGCGCACAACATAGAGCTCAGTTTCTGCCTCAATAAGACCACAAAACAAGACACAAATTTGCACAGTGGTTGATAAGGCGCCTCTATAGAGTGGGAACCACCTCCGACACTTTCCCGTTAAAACTGAGGTTGAGGTGCTTTGCACTTCAAACGAGGGCTTCTAATTACGTCAAACGGCACTTTCTTTTTTCCGTGTGTGTTTCCTGCTTTCATACATGAGATACCCGTCTTAAAACTTCTTCAATTTATTCTTAGACTGCAGTGAATAGACCACGAAAATAAAGACACCGGCTGAACAGCATGGATACAATGCTTTTCGAAAGGAGCAAATTCTTCCTAAAATTCTCGTGGAAACTATTATGATCTACCACAGTGACTGCAAAGTGAATGAGACTACCATAATGAATAATTCCATAATAATACAACAATAAATAACGATAAAGCAAAGCCCCTTCCCCAGTCAGAATAAGTGGTGTGGGATACAGCTTCACAGAAGGTTTACGATCGCAGGTGCGGAATGACAGCCATTTTTTTATTGCGATAGAAATTATAAGGACACTCTCGGCTGGATTTTGCCGCCTGCGTTGGCGTCGATTTGGACATCGGCGTCACTCACCGTATACGTATTTAAATATATGAAAACGCAAGAAAGCAAAAAAAAAAAACAGAGACTCCGACACGCGGAATCAAACTTGGGTCCTTTAAATTTTGAGTGTGAGACGTTAACCTCTGCACCACCCGAGGAGCGTGTCTTTCGACGTTAAAACGGCAAGTTATTTATACCTACCACTAACCGCTGCTGACGGGCATCGCGGGGGTAATCGTGTTTTCAGCATTACCAGCAAGATGGCACTATGAGCGCGCGTCACCACATCGCGTGGCGGCGCGCGTTCTAATCTTCCACGCATACTTTGCCCCGCTTGGAAAAGGGTAGTGATGCTCCGTCGCGCGCCCTTATCTCTAGGTGGGAAGGAGGGGAAGATCGTACGTCTTGGCTGGCCTCGGGCTTTACCTGGAACAATTCTGTTGTAGTTACCGGGCGCACAAAGGTCACTGCAATCATTACAGTTTCCATTTGGGAAAAGCGCTTGCTTTTCAGATACATTGAAGTCAAAATTGAGACGCTTATTCGCGTAAACATGTACCTGTGAGTACGTTTCGTGCATCTTTGTGCGTGATAAACGCGGGGCACGTTTCGATCTGCAGTCCATTCAGCGCATGACCTTCCAATTCGCTGCTATCGCGTTCATTGCTTCACCTTTGCCTCAAAGTTATGATTTTTTTTGTTACTCCACCAGAACCTGCAATTGCACTCGTGTCATGGAATTTTATTTTTGGCAACTATAAAAATCTCCTATACTCGCCAGACATATATACGCAATAAATAAGAATAAAGCTAGTTCCACGCTTGTGAAATCTGAGGAAACGGCGCAGCTGGTAAGCCAAGAGCAACCTCTTGGCGAAGGAAGGATTGAGTTATTTCCTCATATTTCTTTATATTCTTATCCTTTCCCTCATTTCTTTGTTATTCATCTCTTTTCAAATTTTGTTCTTCTTTCTTCTTCCATCTTTTCTTTCATACTGCCTTCTCTCCTAGCAATCTTCTGCCATTCCTTGCTCTCACAGTAACATCAGTCCTTTTCACCTTGAATTGTGTACCTTACTTTGTACAGTACATAATTCATAATTTTCACTGTACTTTATGTACTGTACTTTGTATATTAAAAGTTGTATAATTTCAAAAAAAAAGAATTAACTTTACCATATTCTAGCTAAAAGAATGATATACAAAGCTACGCCGTGCTTTACCCTCTCCCCTTCTCATGTATATCTTGCTCACAAGCAAACGCATCCTCCCATTAAATTCCCTTTTCCACTATTTTGCTTTCCCACAATACAAAGCTCCACTCTTCCAGCCCCCTTTTATCAAACAAACAAAGGGGAAAAAAGTTGACGCACTCCGCCATTTTATCTCATGCATACACCACCAGAGTGCGAAACCTGCACGTCATCCTATCTGAACCCATATTTTATAAAATTAAAGCAGCAAGTATATATCGGGAAGAAACGAAGTCGCATTACGATATATTGCTTCCACCCAATTACGCTTATCAGCTATAGATTTCCCCAAATGAATGGCCGGGGTGCTCGATCCCATGTGTGGCTGCAACATCTATGGCTCTACTGGCGGTGCTATAGGGTGACTTTTGAACATCGCGAAGTTTTTTTTGCTCACCAGACACCGCAGGCAGGCCGCGGCGTACCACCACCGTAACTCACGACCCAAGTTTGACGCGCCCTACAATTTGCAGCGCCGGTTTGTCTGGAAAAAGAGTCGTCTTGCTGGCTTGCAGTTTGCCCTATCACGAAAGAGAGACGAATGGCGTTGAGCTTCGTTACATCGCGTAAATTATAAAGGACGAGGATAACACGGGACCGGCTTACACAAAAATAAAGTAAGTTTTTGATGTGCATGCGTGCACACATGTGCGTGAGTATTGTAAAGCGCAAGCATGTTCGTGATAGGTAGCCATTATCATATAATCTGCGTTTTCCTTCGCTTAGTTCAACTTCTCTTTACATTGCTAGCTTCCGTGGTAGAGATTTGCCTTAAGTGACGCACCTGCTTTTTATTGCGATAGTAATTATATTGAAATTTTGACTGGTTTTTGCCGTAGGCGCCACCGTCATTCTAGTATATGTATATGTATGTATATATATACAAGGAAGGATGCGCTAGCCTCCTCTTTCTACGGCGCGAACATAACCTTTCCGGCCAGGGTCATCTGCGTGCGCTTATCTCGTGAGCGAACAAAAGGGTAGGGGTGGAGGGGGCGCTTTTGGCTGCCTTGCTATCGCGGCAACAATCAGAGTGCGCCTGGTGCCCGCACTACAGGCGGGAGCTTCTACGGGCTGCGATCTGAACACCTAAAAACGTTGCCAAAAGTCTACCCGGAGGGGCCGTGTTCTCTTACACCAGCGTTTTGTAGAGTTGTGAGATCGGATTTGAATGAGTTGACTGCCAGCCTCACTTCGTACATCAACGCCGTCACTATATATGCACGAGTCTTGTTGTAGTCATCTACTGCGGCCGCGCCACAAGAAACTTGGTTACTTAGAACGCGCATGTTTACAACAACTAATATTGCTCCTGAGAATGTTCACCTTGCTTCGTAAAACATTCGACGTTGCTATCGCATTCATTACTTCGCCTTTTTGGCGTAAGTGTGACTGTTTTACTTACACATGAAGCAAAATAGGCAGGTAGGCTACGTTAAAGGGCCACTCACCGGGCTCCCAAAATGCAAAAAAGAACGGAATATTCTTTTCTGATGTTTCTCGTCCCTTTTGGAGCACTACCCTGACGCAAACAGTAGTTCCCGTGACGTCTACAGCGTACATGCTCTCGATTCGTTGATATACGCAAAGTACCACATGTCATTTGTCTCCTGCACTGCATTTACATGCAGCCGCCCATCCGTTCTTTTTTATCTCGCATGAATATCTCACACAATCAATCGGCCAAACTACATTTTTTGTGTTTACAACAGCGCAAGCGGCGATAACAGCGTGCAGCCGAGAAGCGCAATATACTGATAGGCTCTAGCGCTTAGGGCTGATATTGTTGACGTGCATTCAAGAACTAAGGGGCGAGGAGGATGCATCGCGTGTATAAAAAAGAGGAGAAAATCACCCCCTCGTTTTAAAACGCAGGGTGGTGAGTGGCCCTTTAAATCCGGGTATCCCAACATGATATTTTCTCAGTTGCCGAAAAACTTAATCTCGAATGGCGATTTGTTACTGTCCTGGTGGACTGATGTTCTAACGTGTTCACCATATAAATTGACGTTCGAGTCTGCTTTTATTTTCGAAATACAAATATACCTTTTTTTTAAAACAAACGTACGTCTGCGGATCATCTTAGTACATAGAGGAGGGGCTGGGGAATTGAAAGTAGCAGTGTGATCAGCGCACCAAGCTTGATTAGCTTCGCTATTTTTAGGAAAAGGAAGCAGCCGTTGGAACCCCTTAACTGAAAAATGTGTAGGAAAATACCTTGAGTTGAAATGTTTTGTGATCCCCTGAAGAGTTAAAAAAAACTTCTTTCGTACCGACGGGAGTCTTTGTAAGCAGTGAAACACGCAGAATATAATGCGTGAATCGGCCCGACCGTCTATTTTTGCTTAACAGGATCTTAACCGCTGAACAAGTTGACAAAATTGATGAGGTCACATGTATATGTGATGGCTTCATTGATTTTAATATATTCTCTAGTGGTCAAAGCAGAATCTATCATTCAAAAAAGCTGAGACTATATTTTCTTTCTTTTTCTTGTACTGCATTACCGGAGCCTGTGCGTTTCGTTCGCCACAACTTTATTAACGATTTATTTCTTTCTTATTGACTTATTTATTTATTCCATCGAGTGGCTGGCGCCCATTAGTGGTAACTTGTACACTGCTATAAGTGTCAAGTCACGTACGTGTTTTTACTAAACATACGGTAAAATCACGTTTCTTATTTCACAATAGGAAACCATTCAAGCATTGTTTATACACTATTACGACCTTTGATCTACTTTTAACTCGAAATGCCGCATGAAATACGGCTACAAGAATGTTGTCCCGACGATACTTCGTAACAGTATACTGAATGATACTTTCGTTTTAGTGCCCCCTAAATAAGTGAAAGCCATTTGAAGCAGACCCATGTGTTTTCAGTGATATGTGCAGAAGGCAGAAGTTCCTATGCCTCACTGTAATGTGTCCATTCACTGGAAGCTTGCTCCAATCATTAAGTCGCAGTGTATCGGGAGCTGCCGATAGAGTAAAGCCAAGCACGTAACGAATAGTACAACAACAAGAACACTACAAGACAGTCTTCGAGGAATGGAAGGATGCACTGGGGAACAGTTCACCGCGTCATCAGTTGGCCCCATGGACCAAAGGAAAACATTCCTTGCCGCATCTACGCTCGTCAATTACCCACCGCTGCGGCCTCCTCTGTGGCTGTTTTTGACTCCTTGGACGCCAGAGACATCCACCATCTATTTCATTCACCATCCTCGCTTTTGCTCACTACGGCTAGTTGCCTGGTTTCTTGGACATTTTTTTTATTGTTGCCTCTGTCACGGCTCTAATTCAAGGTGTTACGTAGGAGAGTGAAAAGGAAGTTGAGGCATGGAGTAGTTAATTCAAGGTTCTTCTAATTCTTTTTCATCAGCATCGTGGCAGCGTGTGTTCGCTTCAATTGTGGTAATTAGCTGCGCTGCGTATAACGAGAAAAATAAAATTCGTGAACGATCGTGTGTGTAAACTAACACGCACACACTTCGAATATGCGACTGAAGAAAATGCAAGGCGGTGGCTGAAGAAACCGTTGAATAAGCACTATTCCCAAACAAAAGCTTAGACGAAGATTTCCGTAAAAAATTGAGAAAATGAACGCTCCTGGTTTCGCTAGAGTAAATGAGCCAAAATGAGCGACGGGGCCTTTGGCTATTATCGCAGAGGCTTGTTAAGACGAGACTAGAAGGACGAACACCCTTTTTTTTTGCTGTGTCTTCAGGCTTTGCGCTAAACCCAAGATTACGTCTCACAAAGAAGGGCTGAAGCCCTATCTTCCAATAGACGGAAAAATACTATCACATCCTATGTGTCCGTAAGCATAAGGGAAGTCCGCTATACTGTGAAACCCCGTTAGAAACAAGTAAATGTGTCACAAAAAAAAAACTATAGACAAAACTACAGTTAAGGCAGAAACAACCAGAATGTCACAGTATGATCGTACTTTTAGTCCCAAACATGCTGAAGTGAGCCGCGAATGCAGACAGTAGAAGCCACCAGGCACCCATCAGTGAAAAATGGAGATTTCAACTTCTCGTCGATGCACAGCAGTAGCTCTTGTCGCAAGACTCGAGAGCGACTAAGTGAGCCCCCTTGCATCGAAAACCTCGTGATTCTTTTTTTGTGTCTCACGACTAAGTATGTCGTCAATCCAGCCATGTACGTTTTTTTGTATTGGCCCACTCATTGTACTTCTGGCTGGGTGAGAGTGAAACTGTAGGTGGCGCAATACAGGAAAGCTAAAGATAAATGATTGCTCAATTCAACCTATTTCTCTCGTACGACAGTAATTGTGTTTTGTGATGGTTGCACAAGGCGTAACTTCAAAGGAGCTTTCTACTGCGGAGAACTTTAACGTGTCCAGAACATTTCGATTGTTCAAAGCGCTGCTATTTGTCTTGAAGAAATATCCCCGTCGCTTAGTTGGGGTGCATTTCTGTTGCAGTACTTAGAAATGGAAGTGTATACACAGAAAATATCTTAGCATGGAGATAGATAACTTTATGAAATCCACGAGACTTCGCACACAGCTTCGCGAATTTCCCGTGGCTTAATATGATCTTCCAATACAAGAAACACTAAGTGTCAGAAAGATATTGAAATGAGGGGGTAATGAACAAGTGCACCAATATCTAGAATCATGATGGCCGAAAAAAGCCTAGATCAGTGGCTAATGATAATTTTTTGTTAAACCATCTACTACTTTCATCTCTAATGGGATTGTCTTGTTCGGCAGCATCTGGGAAATCAGAATGGTTTCTGGCAACAAACAGCTGGAATCAAGCACCCGTGTTTATGAACTCGTGTCTTCTTATCATCACCGTTCTTTTCGCACCGCAACATTTTTTTTTGTTTTGCATCAGACTTGTCTCTGAGGCGGATTATGTGCTTAAAAACTCGAAAATGTTATCAGAGCTCATCATTTACTCGGCTCTAGAGCTTCCCAAAAAGATACAATTTCCCACGAAGCTTGCGAAGCTTCCGACAAGAGTACGTGCATCGCAAAGATTGTATAACACTGCCTTCACTGAATTCAATAGATTTAACTTCCTTGTTATGATTTCGCAGCTGTCATGGTCAGTGACGTCCCTTAGATAACTTTTCGTAAATTGGGTGTACCTGTGGCGTAATGTTGACTGCGTTTTAAGCTACTAAGCATGAATTTACTAAAATCAGCGAGACACAAGGCTTACGAATGCATACGGGATCAACACAATTTGTGGGATATACGACGCAGCAGTGAAGCATCGCCTGTGCTCATTCTATTCTTCCACTTAGTTCGAAGGCACGGGTTCCATTTCTTTCCATGGTTTCGTCATTTAAATGCGGCCATGGGGCTCAAAGTTTCATAAGTGTACACAAAATTAGCTCTACGTTAAAATACGTCAGAATGTCCAAACCATTCCTAGGTCTCCACTGCGGCAGACTTTAGTGACGTCCTGTATTACAGTCCAGTGATCAATAAATCTTGAGCCAATATTCTGTTTACACTGATTCACTTGTAAAGTTAAAAAGCCACTTGAAGCCACAAAGTAGGAAGGCTAGGCAAATCTATTTAACAATCATAATTTTCATGGTGAACTACCCACAGTGTAGCAGTTTTTCGTCATAGTGACTTAAGTAACTTAGCATTGTAACAAAACACGGGCTACATTTATTGCAGACAGTAATTAGTGAAAGTAGCAGATATGGAAAATAACCATATAAACACATTAACGCTTTCACGCATAGAACTTTATTTTTGGTGGAAAAAGTTTTATTGAAAATATGGCTACCATTTTTTGAGAAAACGAAATTCTCCAAAGAAAAAAAAAGCACCTTTAGTCCACATAGTGAGAGATGGATATCACTGGTCAGTTCTTGGGAAACACCGCAAAACAAGTCTTCTTTCATCGTAGGAGGAAATGACACTGAACATAGAGCACATTACATTAATTTTTGAAAAGGCCTCAATATATTCAAAATTCTCAATTGAAAGAAAAAAATTATTCATTACCAACCTTCTGAGACCCTCTACGCATCAACCAACCTGAACGACACGGTACTCTCTACTGACTGTGTACAGCTACTCATTTCTAGATTTCTAAGTATTTGCAATTCATACATGTTCGTCTAGGCTACCAACGTAATAAGGACGGCACATAAGTAGTACATTTGCTAAGGGTGCTGAATTGGAATGATTCATGTTCATGGACAAAAATTGATGTACTGGAAAATGCGTAAGGTTGATATCAAGAACCGTTCGTTTCAGGAAAGCTCCGACTTCTAGACTGTGTATATATAAATAGAGGCATCCTGAATATCACGCAGTATGATCTAAAAAAAGGAACATCTTTACGGGGAGCACACCTAGTGCGTATTTTTCTCTATACACCTAATTTATTCAATGTACATTTTGTTCTCTATATACAGGAACTACTCATTATCTTATTATTGTTAGTTATTTACTTAGTTTTTTTGGGACGTTAAACCCCACATATCAATCATATTTACTTAGTTTTAATTATGCTTTAACTGAAAAAATACTGACCTTATCATTAAAATGTCAATACCGCATATGTAAGCATGTTCAAATAACAAATGTGTTATTTTCCGCAACGCACTAAATATGCACTCACTTTCCCCAGCTCATAAAGAAAAGACACGAAGTATGAAACAATTCCACGTGAATACGCTCCCACCCGCAAAATGTGGGACAGATACCTTGTTTGAGACTGCTGCCTCGCTGCTTGTACTATTATTGGCAATGATCTGAAAACACTGTCACGTGTTTTGAATGTGTTTTATATTTTACGCATTAGCTCACTCAGGCTTATGTCACGATAAGATATCGAAGAATCGTGCAACGCCTTTGCGGGAAACGATAACACGTACTCAGGCGCGGCGAGAAAGTGTATTTGGAAGAAATGGCGAGCATCGAATCTCGATGCTTCTCCGTCGCTACACGGCACGTTATACACCGACGGTGATAGAGTACTTCGGCAACTGGAGAGTAACTGTCATTTGAATTAGCTTCTCAAGCACATGGAGAAAGTGAGATTTCGAAGGCACCGAGAAAACCGTTTTTTTTTTTTGCTTTCGTCTAAGTATCTGCTAGGTGGGAGTCAAAAATCGTTTTACGTTGAGCACGCGTTAAGTCTAGACGTTTTATCCATGAACATAAGTGAATGCGAGTGGAAACAGAGGCAAACTTTTGAACAAAAGGCGCTTAAACATAGAGAGGAACCTAAGCATAAATGAAAGGCTCAATGGTTGAGACACCCTTAAAGACAATTTGAATGTTGTAAATACCCTGGCCTAAAACTATCAAGCAGTCAATCACAGGCCACGCACGTGACCAACAAAGGTAACTCCACTAAGTGGTCTATTCTCTAATCTACTCAAAGTCATGCAGCCCCTTTAATCTAACATAGGCTTACAATTCCAGCATTTCTGATGACGTGGTCACCTTGCTAGCTTAGAACTACGTTCATATTGTTAACGTCTGTTAAAGCCACTCTACCTACCTGTGCCTTTCCCGCAAATTTTATTATGATAACTGTCTTAGAGGTTCCTGATGTCTTTCTTACAAGTTCATCACTTCTCCAGCCACACAAACCATCACAAATCAGTTTGACCTCACCCAGATCAAGGTACCACCAATTCGCGTTCTTCACTATTGTGATAGCAATTACATAGACACTCTTGACAGAAGTCTGCCGTCACCATCATGTCCTGTACATAAAACTGTAGTCGTCATCTGTCGTCAATTGAGTACAATGAACTCTCATCGCGAAGTGGCATCTGCCCCGCTGCAATCAATTACAGCTGCCCCCGCCAAGCGCACTTTCTGACTTTCACTCCTTCTGAGAAAACGCTTGCGTTGTGCGGTGTCAGCAACGCATGTTCGTGGCAGTGCCGGAATCTTCACAAGACTCTGAACTACGCAAGCGCGCAACCGAATCGATTGTGCGCCAGGCACAGAAGAAAAATAAAACCTTCTCGCTCGCCCATTGCCGCACTCTATCAGCCTAATGCAGCCGGTGGTGTCGTTTGTGAGTGCCGAGCAACGCTTCTCGTTTTTGTTCTTTATTTGGGACGATGACGCTAACGCGTCAGCAAGTCCCGCCTCATCCGTTCCCTCCCTTTTGCGCCTAATTAGAGGCACGCAACTCGACTTCTTTGCGCTGCTCTGTGGTAAGTTGTCTTGTGGTAGGCTCACATTTTGCCTATACTGTATTGAAGAGGAGCAATGTTATCATATTCCTGTGTGCTTCGAGTTAAGAAAACCTTCAACGATGAAATGCGCAAGCACGATACATTAAACTAGACGTAGCCTTTTCACCCTCAATACTTATGACCTGTGCCCTTATGTATGAAAATATCAAAAGTATTTCGAAGTATGCTGTAGATTTGTAGGAACAAGGGTGCTGTGCAAAAGGATTCGAGCTTCTTCGGCAGACAAGTTTGCTCCCAGCTCGCTCTACCAGAGGCTGAAACTCCCTATACCTCCCATGTATTCACTCTCGGCAGCGGCAGCGCCGATTTCAGCCCTGGCGGTTGCCGGGAATCCTACTAGAAATAAATCAGAAACAGAAAATGTCTTTCATGATATCACTGGTGACGTTCTGATATAGAGGGAAAGGAAGAAAAATTGAAAGCAGGAACTTTGCCGTGGAAGCCCACCTTTCCCACTTTACCTACAAGCAAAATTCGCTTCTGCCTTCTTTCAAGTCCACTGGCTGCCTGGGCGATGCGGCCAATCGTAAGATTTCGCTTTATTATTGTTTTTCTTGACTTCTTTCATGTTTTCTGAAGAGCCTAAACTTAAGCTGAATGATTTTTCAGTATGATACTCGGCCAGCCCAAATAAAATGAACACCGCATTATTCGAAGGACGCAGGTTCGGATCCTGCCCATGGCAAGTTATCTTTTCATACACTTTTCTTTCTTAACACATACATTAGAACTAGGTCTAAAACTTCCCCTTATACTTCCCTTGCATTATTGTCTGTTATATCTCATTAATATTGTTTCCAATTAAAAAAGACGAACCATTAGGTATGCACTTCCTTCATTATATATATATATATATATATATATATATATATATATATATATATATATATATATATATATATATATATATATATATATATATATATATATATATATATATATATATTGTAGTGAAGAAGATGAGGCAGGCAGGGGGTATGACTCAGTCGGTGAAGAAGACGACGTTTGGTTAACTGGGGACTCAGGCTAGTTCCGCCATTACCGCTTGACGTGTCGTGACTGCTCTCCTGTTTTATAAAAGAGTGCCACTCTAAAACGCCTCATTATAATTGGTGGAGAGTGCTGGGTAACGCCTAATCCTGGAACTGCGAAACCGTACGTTGCCTCCAGTTGCTACGATGTCCACGGATGAAGATCCGCAGGCGGCCGCCTCGGCTCCAACTACTGCAGCTCCTGTCTGTCTCGGCTCCTTTCGGCAACGCGATCCGCCTACCTTCAGTGGAACCGATGACAAAGGCGTGGAAGACTGGCTCGATGAATACGACCGGGTGAGCAAGCACAACAAGTGGGACGATGCGCACAAGCTTACTGTCGTCCAATTTTATTTGACCGACGTCGCCAGTCTGTGGTACCGTAATCACGAGAGAGACCTCCCCACCTGGTCGGCCTTCCGAACGGCGTTTGCGGACTTGTTTGGCCGTCCAGCGCTTCGCAAACTACGGGCCGAACAGCGCTTGCGTACTAGGGCTCAGCATAATGGTGAGAATTACACCAGCTATATCGAAGATGTGGTCGACCTTTGCCGGCGTGTCAACTCTGCCATGACAGAAGCCGAGAAAATCAAACACATCTTGAAAGGCGTGACCGACGACGCATTTCAGATGCTTGTCGCCAAAAGCCCGCAAACGGTAGCGGAAGTGGTCCAACTTTGTCAGAGCTATGATGAGCTCTGGAAACAGCGTGACACCACTCGTCGAGCCACCACGCCATGTGCAACAATCTCCGCTTTAACGTCGGCTGGCACTGCTATAGACCACACCACCTTGCTTCTCGAGATCAAGCAATTTGTACGAGAGGAGGTCGCACGCCAGTTGTCCCTCGTGCCTTATACCTCCGAAGGTGCCCCATCTACTTTAGCGCCATCAATACAGCGAGTAGTCCAGGAGCAAGTGTCCGAGGCGCTACCAACAGCTCACGCACCACCGGTGGCTGCTCCATTGACCTATGCCGAAGCACTGATCGGAACCCGACGTCCGCCTGTCACGAACGGCCACGTTTCTTTGTCGCGAACGCCTACGTCCACGCACCCCTTTGTCGTACCGACGGAGCCTATGTACCAGACTGCCCGTCCTTTCTCCCGACAACCACCTCCACGCTCTCAGAACCCTTGGCGCACTCAAGACAACCGCCCCATATGCTTCGCCTGTGGAATTGCGGGTCACGTGGCACGATTTTGTCGACGGCGCGAGTTTTTCCTGCGTGGTGACGTCAGGCCCAACAATTACGATTTCCCAGCACGATCGGGGCCTGCTGTATATGACGACACTGCCACCATGGACACATTTTCACCTCGCCGGAACTTCAATAGACACCGGTCGCCTTCACCCCGACGCCGTTCCCTTTCCCCTATGCTACGTCGACCTCGCCCTGTCCCTGAGGAAAACTAGGAGCCGCAGTTCCGGGGGCAAGAACTGCGGATCTTTCGAACTCCACAAGACCTTGTTTTTCGCCGTCCAACGTCGTTGCTGTCTCCGTTGAAGGTATACCTGTTTTTGCATTGGTTGATACTGGCGCCGCAGTGTGTGTAATGGCTGAAAAACTTTGCCGTCGACTAAAAAAAGTCACAATGCCTCTTCGCAACTTTGTTTTGAGCACTGCGAGCGAGCAACGAATTCGCCCTTTTGCTGCATGCACAGCACGTGTCGTTATTGCTGACAATATTTATGTCGTCGAGTTTGTAGTGCTCCCGCAGTGTTCCCATGACATTATATTAGGCTGGGACTTTCTCTGCACTCATCATGCCGTCATCGACTGTGCTCGCGCCGAAGTGGAATTCGCGCCGTTATGCGACGCTGCTTCACTCGACTCGTCCCTTTCACCTGCAAAAGTTTTCGTTGCCGCCGACACTTCAATACCCCCGTTCTCGTCCGCCCTAGTTCCGCTTTCTTGTGACGTCTCTAGTAGCTCAACTGTTCTTTTTACGCCTTCTGAAACCGCTGTTCGCCGCAAGTGCTTCCTGATTCCTTTCGCCGTTCTGAATGTTCTTGATGGATCAAGTGCAATTTATGTTTCAAATCCGTTTCCCTCGCCTTCCAAGTTACTGTGCGGAGAGTGCCTGGGCTTTGCAGATGACATTGATCCCTCGACTGCACGTGTAGTTCCTGACCCCCCGACTACGCTACCTATTGACGCTGTTGATTGTTGCACGTCATCCTCTTCCCCATCATTCACCGACGCAATTTCGCGCTGCATCGACACCAACCTTACGGCTCAGCAGCGCACCGACATCATCGCCCTCCTCGAGCGCTTCCGCGCCAGCTTCGACCACCAGCAACTGACTTTGGGCCGTGCTTCCACAGTATCTCACGAAATCGACACTGGCCTTCACGCTCCTTTACGTCAGCGTCCGTATCGGGTATCCGCATCTGAGCGTCGCATAATCGCGGAACAAGTTGACGACATGTTGAAGCGAGGTGTTATTGAGCCCTCTAACAGCCCGTGGGCCTCCCCAGTTGTTCTAGTCAAGAAAAAGGATGGCTCAATAAGATTCTGCGTCGACTACCGCCGGTTGAATAAGATCACGCGCAAAGATGTTTACCCGCTACCTCGCATAGACGATGCCCTTGACTGCTTACAAGGCGCGGAGTTCTTCTCGTCACTAGATCTGCGTTCAGGTTATTGGCAGGTTCCCATGGCTGAGGCTGATCGCCCCAAGACGGCTTTTGTTACACCTGATGGCTTATACGAATTTAACGTCATGCCATTCGGGCTCTGCAATGCGCCTGCCACTTTCGAGCGCATGATCGACAACATCCTCCGTGGCCTGAAATGGCAGACATGTCTGTGTTATTTAGACGATGTCGTGATATTTTCAAGCGACTTTTCAACGCATCTTCAGCGACTCGAGACAGTGCTTACTTGCCTCGCCGCCGCCGGTCTACAGCTCAACTTGAAGAAGTGCTGCTTCGGCGCTCGAAAACTCCTAATTTTGGGCCATGTTGTATCTAGAGATGGCATTCTTCCGGATCCGACGAAACTCCGTGCCGTTGCCGAATTTCCTAAGCCGAAGACCTTAAAAGAACTTCGCAGCTTCCTCGGTTTATGTTCTTATTTTCGACGTTTTATTCGCAACTTCGCCTCCATCATATCGCCCTTGACTGACCTTCTTGCCGGCAACAACGACCTTCCCAGTTGGTCGTCAGCTTGTGATGATGCGTTTGCCACACTCCGCCACCTTCTTACGTCACCTCCTATACTGCGACATTTTGATCCTCTTGCCCCGACGGAAATACACACGGATGCTAGCGGAGTTGGCCTCGGTGCTGTGCTCGCCCAGCGTAAACCTGGATTTGATGAGTACGTCGTCTCTTACGCCAGCCGTGCACTCACAAAAGCAGAAGCCAACTATTCAGTCACCGAAAAAGAGTGTCTAGCCATCATATGGGCCATAGGCAAGTTTCGACCCTATCTTTACGGGCGCCCATTCAGCGTCGTTACTGATCATCATGCATTATGTTGGCTCTCATCGTTAAAAGATCCCACCAGCCGGCTCGCCCGTTGGGCGCTTCGGCTACAAGAGTACGACATCCACGTCGTTTACCGATCTGGCCGAAAACATTCAGACGCAGACGCCTTGTCCCGATCACCTCTACGATGTAGTGACAAGTCACCGTCTTCGCCTGCCCCCGGCGTGTCTGCACTTAGTGTCAGCGACATGCTACAGGAGCAACGAAAAGATCCTTGGATCGCTTCACTTATTAACTTGTTGAGTCGAACTCCCTCGCCAAATATACCTAGAGGTATGCGCCGTCAAATACAACACTTCGTTATCAGAGATGGTTTGCTATACAGACGGAATTATCTCTCCGAAGGACGCCAATGGCTCCTAGTCATTCCCAGACGTCTCCGCTCAGACATATGCGCCTCCTTTCACGCCGACCCACAATGCGCCCATGCGGGAGTGTTAAAAACCTACACCCGCCTGTCCCACCGCTACTACTGGCGTGGAATGTATCGCTTCGTTCGTCGCTACGTGCGTTCCTGTCTCGCTTGTCAACGCCGGAAGAATCCCACTCCAAGTTCTCCAGCTCCACTACAACCCTTACCTTGTCCTGCTCGACCGTTTGACCGTGTTGGTATTGATCTGTATGGACCTCTTCCGATTACACCGGCTGGAAATCGCTGGGTAATCGTCGCTATCGATCACCTTACGCGCTACGCAGAAACTTCACCACTCTCTTCTGCGTCAGCCAGTGACGTCGGTCGTTTCATACTGCATCAGATCATTTTACGTCGCGGTGCACCGCGTGAACTCTTGAGTGACCGAGGGCGTGTGTTTTTGTCGGACGCTGTTGAATCGCTTCTCAAAGAATGCCAAGTCATTCATCGCACCACCACCGCGTATCATCCTCAAACTAATGGCGTTACAGAACGATTCAACCGTACATTAGGAGATATGCTGTCAATGTACGTCGCAACCGATCACACCAATTGGGACAGTATTCTCCCTTTTGTAACCTACGCGCATAATACTGCTGTCCAGACAACCACTGGTTTCTCTCCATATTTCCTCCTTTATGGTCGCGAGCCCTCTTGCACGCTAGACACCATCCTTCCTTACCACCCAGATGTTGCTGAGTCGACGACGATGTCACAGGCTGCTAAATACGCAGAAGAGTGTCGTCAGCTTGCCCGTTGCTTCACAAGTACTGAACAGCAACGCCAGAAACACCACCGCGATAGCCCGATGCCTCCGGCTTCTTATGCATCAGATGACCTTGTCTGGCTTCGCATCCCTTCAACCAGCCCTGGTCTCTCAACGAAACTGATGTACAAGTATGACGGACCTTACCGTGTGGTTAAACAAACTTCACCCGTCAATTACATCGTGGAGCCGCTGGAGCAGCCCCATGATCAACGACGCCGTGGACGTGAGACCGTCCACATAGACCGCCTAAAACCGTATTACGATCCCTCTATTGTCTCCTGCCCATGAGTCGCCAGGATGGCTCTTTTCCGGAGGGGAGGAAAATGTAGTGAAGAAGATGAGGCTACTCAGAAAGGCAGGGGGTATGACTCAGTCGGTGAAGAAGACGACGTTTGGTTAACTGGGGACTCAGGCTAGTTCCGCCATTACCGCTTGACGTGTCGTGACTGCTCTCCTGTTTTATAAAAGAGTGCCACTCTAAAACGCCTCATTATAATATATATATATATATATGAGATATATGAGATATAACAGACAGTAATGCCAAGGAATGTACAGGGGAAGTTATTAGAACCAATGGAATGTAAATAAGAAGAAAGAAGAAAGAAAAGTGGATGAAAAAATTACCAACTGTGAGCAGGAATCGAACCTACGACCTTCGAATTACGCGTAATTCGAAGGTCGTATATATATATATATATATATATATATATATATATATATATATATATATATATATATATATATATATATATATACGGCGCCTTGTGTGCTGGCGTTGTTTGCACATTTTCCCGAAGGGAAGGTTGAAAGCTCTTAGCTTATGTCCTTTTTCCTTATGCTTCACTTCAGGCCTCGAGAGCAAGACGGATGAGCTACGTGCTATTCGCAGATGCCATGTTAGAAAACAGTAGAAAACAGTTGTGCCCCGCCGCGGTGGTCTGGCGCCTAAGGTACTCGGCTGCTGACCCGCAGTTCGCGGACTCAAATCCCGGCTGCGGCTGCATTTCCGTTGGAGGCGGAAATACTGTAGGCCCGTGTACTCAGATTTGGGTGCACGTTAAGGAACCCCAGGTGGTCGAAATTTTCGGAGCCCTCCACTACGGCGTCTCTCATAATCATATCGTGGTTTTGGGATCTTAAAACCCACATATGAATCAATCACACAGTTGTCCGGAGAATCGCAACATTCAATTTAGCATTCGAAAACAGTACGTGTATTAAGAAAATAGCCTGATTCTCGAGCCATCCAAGATATTATAGCTAAAACTGAGCTGGCATTTTATTATCATGGTGCCCAAAATGTTTTGCTGTTACCGTATCACGATAGCTGCCACTTTCCTCTGCTTTTGCACTGTCGCTAAATCAATCACGTTAGCAACTAGTTTTCAAACAATAAAAGCAACAAAAAAACAACTGGAAACATAAAGAAAGAGGAAGGAAAAAAACATAAATAATATCTGGAGTTTTACGTAACACCAAGAAAGAAGCTAAAGGGCTGCGCAAAGCCGCTTTGCACTCGCAAACTTCCTGTGCCGGCCCTTAATAATGATTCTCGCTGGAATTGTTACGTAAAAGCATTTGTCTCTGCTGTTCAACTACGTGTGCTGACATAGCTAAGCTAACTCTTGACAAATCCTTGCTGCCAACACGGCGTGACCCATTTTTTTCCGCCTTGTTATAATAGCACTTGAGCGCAGCTCAAGCAACGATAACGGATTTTTATCCGGAACACTGATTTGTTGCTTTATACTTCTGTAACGTTGTTACACAGCCCCCCCCCCTCCCTGCTAAAAAACAGACACCGTGGTCAAACCTGCGATTTTGCTTTGACACTGTTGAAGCCGGTCTAATTTATTTTCATCATTAGTTTGTTTACCACATCCAGCATTTTGAGCGAGGATCATGAAGCGGGAAGTATTATGCGCGTAGTTAGTTTAGGTAAGGGTGTGTAATGAAACTTCCGCTTATGATGCGCCGAGTTTTTACAGTCTTATATTTATTTTATTGCAAAGCACCTTTAGTGTAGTAAACCGGCATTGCTTCCTTATTTCACACTATGGGTAGGGTGAAAAAAAGAAAACTGCCATGGTTACTAAAGATGGAAGAGCTCTTTCATAAAGGTTTAATGAAAACGACATACACGTTCAAACAATTAGAAACTGGAAATATTTATGTTTGACGGCTCACTACTGCAAAATAAAAGTAAGAACCTGCATTCACAGAGATCACTACTGGAGCATATATATATATATATATATATATATATATATATATATATATATATATATATATATATATATATATATATATATATATATATATATATATATATATATGTGTGTGTGTGTGTGTGTGTGTGTGTGTGTGTGTGTGTGTTATGCAGGTAATGAAACATCCATCAACTGCACAAAATATATGAAGAAATGAAAAAGTATAATGGTTTGGAACAACATTTATCACAGTCTCTCGTCAGTTCAATGTAAATGTCTGTGATCTTGCCCCTCAATGGCGACGTTAGACGGCAGCCATGGAAGCTGATTCAGGTATGTATATACGCGGATTACTGGTGAAAAGAAGAGGATGACGTGACACATAAAGGAATGATTGATTGATATGTGAGGTTTAACGTCTCAAAAACCACCACATGATTATGAGAGACGCCGTAGTGGAGGGCTCTGGAAATTCTAACCACCTGGGGTTCTTTAACCTACACCCAAATCTGAGCACACGGGATACATTACGCAATCGTAAAGGCTAAAAGGTGAGTTAGACGGTCGATATACCTGGACACGTTCACTTCCCATAAACGACCCTTTCATCACTGAAGATGAGACGTCGCCAACGCCGTACGGCCTAACGACCAGTTCCATGGTGCAGTAATTAAGCAGACAGGGAAAGCGATCCGGTCAATGATCAAGCTCTGTGCGGCGCGCTAGAAGAAATGCGAGCAGAACACTTTAATGCTTTCTGTTTTTGTTTGTTTGTTTGTTTGTTTGTTTGTAGTGGTATGTGGGGGAAAGGAAGGTCGTGCTGACTCCACGGAGTTAAAATGCACTCAAGGCTGACCTCTTGGAGCTTTGATGAAGCCCACAGTGGTGATCATTATGACGCTTTTTTGTTGCAGCTTTCCGCTTTTTGAACAGCCCCCCGGTCAAGGATTCGGAGACCCTGACGTGTACAAGCGCAGTTTACATCATAGCTAAAGAAATGCTTCGGGCGGCACATCCACCATTTCGGTACCAAGAAAAAATGTACGCGTAGGTGGGTTTTACCGATAATTTCAGTAATTCTAAAGCAGTGTTTCTTAAGCCCAGTGATATTGTTCGGGCAGGCAATTTTTAGGACAATGTATACATGTAAGAATGCAGTTAGAGTATTTAAGGCTTGAAAGTAAAAATAGGCGAACCCTTAAGCTTCGCTTTTAAGAGTCGAACGCGATAGCGAATTCCAGCCCCTAGTGCATCCTTCACCCACAAAGTGCATACTTAATAATATGTTTTGTTACATACACACGCACGCACACAAACACGCTCACAGTAGATTAGACCAGCGCGCGCTATTATCGCCGAATGGGCTCATTTTCGTCAAGGCACCTGTCGAACAAAATGCGCGAAAGGGGCCCTGAAACATTTTTTCAAGTAACCATGAAATGAATTCACTAGAAGAGCTTATTGCCTCACGAATTCAATGCCGCAAAAATTTTAAGAATCCGTCCGGTGCGAGTGAAGTTGCAAACGTTTGTCGAATGCTGCAATTGCATTATCTCTTCTCTCGTCCGGACGAAAGCGCCGGAAGGTAAACAAAGAGGGGTATCAGGGGCTTTGCTAAGACTAAAGATCAAGGGGATTTAGCTGAGATGGCACGGTGGTGGCACCTGCCCATCGCTTTGCCTTCTACACCTTATCGCCTCCGAGACGGGCGCGCATCTTTCTCCGTGGCCGCACACGCCTTCCTTCGTTTTAGAAAATAACTGCCAGGTGGCGCTCGTGTCTAACGTGCCTCGATGTGCTCGTTCGCCTTCGCTGCACGGATCGAAACTCTCTAACGAAGCGCTTCCAGAATACAATTAACTGATTTTCTCAGGCAGAACATCAAATAAACGTTTTGTTCACTCTATTTAGACGCAAGACTAGCGTCTTTCAACGACATTCGCAGTGAAACATGAAAGTACGGTGCCATTTTTTTATTGGGCGGGCAAGGTGGCGATATGTGTAGAGAGAACTGCTCCTTGTCTTTTAAATCAACAGTTCCAAATAAAAATAGAAGAGGAAGGTAGTCCAGTTTGGAAGAAATGAATCAACAAACAAAATAGTCGTAGTATACACGCACTGTCCCCGAGTTCTACTCATACAAACACAAGACAGACAACATCAACAAGATAAACAAATTGCAGTCGATAGCCTGGCCGCACCCTGTCATGCTGATACAGCCATAGGGCGTCCTAAGAAAGTGCGTACTACCGACTAGGCAGCCGTGCGTGTGGAAGTAGATATGTTCGTCGACGAGGAGTACGAATGGTGAGAGGCCCTTCTTGCTTTGGTTAGCACGTCTTAGCATAAAATTTCAGCATTCTTTTTAGAGGCGAAGCTCCTTATGTGTGGGGAAGTGCCGCGTCTCTCCGGCATAGCCAGCACATCATATCTGTGTGGCGTCCCGTAGAACGTGAACTTATTGCAAGCTGGCAGCTGATATATATATATATATATATATATATATATATATATTTAAGGGAAAGAAGTGTATACCTAAAGACTCGTTTTTCCGTGTTTTAACACAATAATACTGAGATCTAACAGACAGTAATGCCAAGGAATGTACAGGGGAAGTTATTAGAACCAATGGAATGTAAATAAGAAGAAAGAAAAGTGAATGAAAAAATAACCAGCCGTCATGCGGTTCGTCACGCATTCGGACAAAACGTCACGCATTCGGACAAAACGTCACGCATTCGGACACGGACTGATAACTTGCACGTCGCAACAAACAAGGTAAAGCCTCCGTATACCGAAAGGTATCTAGACCATTTCGCCAAAAGACTAAACCTAAAGTCGGTTCGAACGTGCGACGGAATGTACGCGTGACGAGCTGGTGAATCCTCACAGTACCAGCCCCTACCCTGACGTTCCGGACCAGGGTCGTTCGACAGACATTATCAGCCTAATCACGTTGCAAAAAAAAAAAAAAAAACATATGCCATCAAAACCACCCGAAGCCATGTGTGTTGTGCTCTCATCGTCAAGTGATAACACACATGTGAGTGAAAGCACTACAGGAATTGAGAATCCATCAACGCCGGCACATTGTCAACTGACAGAAGCATTTACAATCAATGATGACTCACAACCATCTTGGGAGATTTCTCATCAGTCTGTCACGATACTTTCATCTCAAGACAAGCCCAGCAGTACAGTATCGACTACCAGCTATCTACTGATCACAACACCATGCAAAGAAAAGCAGACAAATGTTCCTGAAAGATGCCCATCTGACCAACTTTCGCAGCAAGACGAGCGATTTCAACAAAGGCAACTCCACAAACTCCAGGAACTACAACGGACACACCAACAAGGACGACGACGCAAAGCAAGCCTCTTAAAACAAATTCAAGAAGCGAGGCATCTTCGCATAAGGGATCGGTGCCAGAAATATATGTGGCGCAAAAGATCAAGACTGCGCCTAAGATTACAGCTCCGAAACCTCAGGAAACACCGAAAAAGACAAGAAGTCACCAGTTCCACCACGCAAGAATTCAGACACCATCCCATTAGTTTACGACAACCAGCACGAACGAAGCAAGGACAACGACGCCGAAGACCGATCTACTGCAACACTTTCAAACAGCGTCCACTCCTCGCAACAATGGCAGCTATTTCATCAGTTTCTACGCCCAAGGTGTACTTGTGTTTTCCAGAACGCAACAGTCAGACTCGCCCACCAGTGCTGTACTAACCCCGGATTGCTGCCCTCTCCTGTGAAATCTTTGTGCGACTTTCCGGAACTTCAATCTGACGTGGAACTACAGCCCATTTGAACATTTTTTGTGTGTGTTCTAAGACTGCTTGTTCATCAGGCATTGTAATATGCAACGCGCGCATTCTTTCGGGAGGAGGGGGAATACTGTAACGTAAGAAGGTAGTGATGGTTAGGAGTTGGTAGAGGTAGAAGAAGAAGAAGAAGTGAGAATAGAATAAACATGGCGTGTGAGCCAGGCCACGTCTCCCAGTCATCATAGCGTCACACACACACACACATATATATAAGATGTATTGCAAAAAAAAAAAAAACTTCATCGATGCGCTCGCACTTTGATATCATTTTGCATACACAGAGGTCACATGACTCGCTTTCTAAGGTTCCACGAAGTTCAATCACAGTTTACCTGAAAAGTGGCGGCCTTAGCACGATTTCTTCTTCCAAAACGATTCGTCACACTCATCGGCTTGCAACAGTTTCGACAGAGCAGCGGTGACGATATATCCTTTTTTAACAAAATTATTTTCCGGAAGCTGCGAATGCTTTGACCAGTTTTTAAAAGTGTGCTTGTTCCCGTCCGTAACTTCATTAACAAGTCACACCAGAATAAAAGCATGAACAAGTGATGTAATATTATAGGGCCCCTGTTCTGCGCTTACCTGCTTTGAAATACTACAGCACAAGGCGCAAAAGCATCGCATAGGCGAACCGCAGCGCGAAGAGCCCACAAAGAAAATCATCACAGAAAAAATGTTTCAAAATTTTACTATATTGTAACATTGTCTTGTAACATTTTTATTCTCCCGTAAGAACATAATTGAATGATTACTGTTGTGATAGAAAACTTCACCTTACTTTCTGGGTTCCCCAGTGCGCAGATCAAGTGACCACTATCAAAGGGGGGGTCAATGCCTCCAACTTTTCTTATGGGGGGGGGGGGGGGGTTCGCGCCACCCTTGCCAACCCCCCCCCCCCCCCGGCTGATACGCCTATGTTTGGGTGGGCGGGTGGATGGACGGATGAATGGACGAACGCTTTGCAACACTCATCATCATTCACACAGTGGATATACTGCGATTTTTTTGTTCCCTTAATCTCGCTTCGGTGACCTATATATGATTACATCCCTCGCCCATTTTACGTGTGGCGTAGTAAACAGAGGGAAAGCTTTGGTAACCTCTCAGCCTTTTTCTTTCATTTCTCTTCTCTTAAAAACGTAAAGCCTAGTGAGGCACTCGAATCTCTTATCAATTTTTCTTTGAGAATGTTATCACACCGATGTTCGCCAAATTTTAATAAGTTGGCCTATCTTGAGTTGGGGAAGAACCTGGCTTTGAGTTGCACTCGTATAATCTTCTGAACTATATTATAACGCAACAAATGTTTGACTAGAGATACCAGTACTCAATCAATATTTCGGATTCAGAGCCCGTAACACGCTCTGTTAGTAAAATTATATGGTGTGGCTTTTGCTGAGCGAAAATAGGTCCTGATTATGAGGTACTCCGGAGTGGAGGGCACGTTTGAGAAAGTATGGCATGTGGAACGTCAATTTCAAGCTACGGTGACATCTGGAAGTGGCGAATATTGGCTAGTTATTCCTGCACGAAACAAACAAGACGATAACACAGAGTGCTGTGCCTGCGGTCGTCAAGAAGGACAAGGAAATCAGATGCAGGTCGCGGAGCACCCAGCCAAGGGCCCGGATCAATCTAACTGGCCAAACAACGGGCATACGTAAAGTACAGGCCCGTGCACAGTGCCATCGCAGTTTGTGCCGTCGTGCGATAGAAATCAAATTACGCGCCACTCGACCAAAGGAACACCGACAGGCTACCGACCCACGAACGTGATGAAACGCGTACGTAACTGCGTTATACGGAGTTTGTGCCAGCTGAAATGGGACGCGCCCTCGCTTAGGGCACACTAGCAATTTTCCGGGTTACCGAGGCGACGTGACGTGCCTCTTGAGAAGCACGTTGCTGTAAGTACTGCAGGCGGACTTAGTTGAAGTAACCAATTGGTCAGGATAAAATAAACTGCAAAGTGAGCGTTATAGATTCGTGCAGTTAAGCTTATTTGCTTCTTTGCTATGTGTTTCGCTTTTATGCGAGGCTGTAGGCAATTACCTTATTTTAGGATCATTCCTGGGCGCCACGACGTCGTTTCTTTTCTCGTCAAACGTGGGACCTCCTTTAATGGAAACCAGGTTCAGTAACGTAGCAGGTAAGTTATGGGTTGGGCAATAATTTGTGGGGCTTCAAGTTCGAAGGTACCAGAAGCTACGAGACACCCCGTAGCAGTGATATCCGGAAAAATTTGGTCCCCCGGGGTTCTTTACCATGCAGGGAAAATGCACACACACTACACGGGCATCTATCGCATTTCACCTCCATCAAAATACAGTCCCTGTGTCTGGGGTCAATGAATAAACCCTTCTAACACTCGCCTTGCAAATAATAATAATAATAATAATAATAATAATAATAATAATAATAATAATAATAATAATAATAATAATAATAATAATAATACTAATAATAATAATAATAATAGACGAATATGTGGGGTTTTACGTCCCGAAACACCGATATGATTAGAAGAGATGGCGTAGTAGAGGGCTCCGGAAATTTTTAACATATGGCGTTCTTTAACGTGCACAGGCATCGCACATTACACGGGCCTTCACCATTTCACCTCCATCGAATTTCGACCGCCAAGGCCCGGATCAAACTCGCGACCTTCGGATATGCAGCCGAGCACCCTCCACTATTGCACTCAGGTGGACGACATGACAACGATGATAACGCACCACTAAAAAAAAACACATGTTCATTGAACGCGATGTATTCTTTGTTGACCTTCATGTCTGTTCCTTCAAAGCCTATATAAATAACTTATGAACATGTGGTGAATAACACTTGAAATGTGTTTTCATTGATGCATATTTCAACTATATTTTTAGATATGTTGAGAAATTTCTCATATGATGAAGCATTTTCTCAATACATGAAAGCAGTGATGGCTGTACGCGACTAGCCTATGTACAGGCTATGCGTATTAGATTTCATCGCACCAGTTTTCATCGCAGGTTGTGTGCGTGCGTATTGTCGCACTCGCTATATATGACGATTGTCGGCCACACATGAAGCGCCCTAAGGTGAAGTTTTCAATTCATTCACTTCCTGCTGGTTCTATAATATTTTCGCGCGATCATGACATAAAAGAAGGAAGCGGACTGTAATTACAAGATGAAACTGTTTATTCGGCTGAACTTGTGGCCCGTAAACTGAAGGTCACATTACAGCGATGTCCACTGGCCCCGCCGCGGTGGTTTAGTGGCTAAGGTACTCGGCTGCTGACCCGCAGGTCGCGGGATCGAATCCCGGCTGCGGCGGCTGCATTTCCGATGGAAGCGGAAATGTTGTAGGCCCGTGTACTCATATTTGGGTGCAGGTTAAAGAACCCCAGGTGGTCGAAATTTCCGGAGCCCTCCACTATGGCGTCTCTCATAATCATATGGTGGTTTTGGGACGTTAAACCACACATATCAATCAATCAAATCAGCGATGCCCACTGGCACTGATAGCGGCAAAATGAGCGTCAGCCGTCGATCAACCGACAAGCGGCGAAGCGCGTCGGCATTATATTCTAGCGTTATTGCTAGCGGGGACGTAGGTTCCTGAACAATCTGTGATGTTCACGAAGTGAGTGTAATCTTAAAAAATGATCTACGTCAGTTCTGAAGCTTGATTGATTGATTTGTGGGGTTTAACGTCCCAGAACCACCATTTGATTATGAGAGACGCCGTAGTGGAGGGCTCCGGAAATTTTGACCACCTGGGGTTCTTTAACGTGCACCCAAATCTGAGTACACGGGCCTACAACATTTCCGCCTCCATCGGAAATGCAGCCGCCGCAGCCGGGAATCCAACCCGCGAACTGCGGGTCAGCAGCCGAGTGCCTTAGCCACTAGACCACCGCGGCGGGGAGGTTCTGGAGCTTCTCGAAAACTAATTGATTGATATGTGGGGTTTAACGTCCTAAAACCATCATACGAATATGAGAGACGCCGTAGTGGAGGGCTCCGGAAATTTCGACCAGCTGAGGTTCTTTAACGTGCACCCAAATCTGAGCATACGGGCCTACAACATTTCCACCTCCGTCGGAAATGCAGCCACCGCAGCCGGGATTCGATCCCGCGCCCTGCGGTTCAGCAGCTGAGTACCTTAGCCACTAGACCACCACGGCGGGGCTGCTTCTCGAGCACTGCGGGCGCTATTTGCGCTGAGAATTAGTTACAGTGAAATGCGGCGATTATGCATCAGCACTGCATATGGACGAAAGTTTTTGACGAAAGCATTATCTTTTTGAGAGAGCATGTGTGATCATCCTTGTCATGCTTAATATTTTTTTTCATATTAATATTTTATGTTCATGTTTTGTTCCCATGTTTTTGCTCTATATATTTTCCTTTTATGTGTTATATTTTTTTCATCTGTTATATTTTCCTTTCAACAAAAGTTCAGTGTCTATAGTCGGCGCTTGTCTGTGCCTCTTCTTGTGTCCCCTTGTTCACTTCGCGTGGTTCGTACTTTGTAATGCTAAAACCATATACCCCTAGCTTCACTTTATTAGGTCGCTAGTGCATGTTTCGGCGTTTCAAGAGGCGCCGCAGTGATTTTGTATTCTCGTGCTTTTCAGTGGCACGCGGTCGTCATCTGAGCATTTTCCCCACTGTTGATGGCTATACAGTCATGTAAATTCAGCAGAAGTCATGCGTGTGATAGTGGGCATGTCTAATATCACTGTTTTGTATTTGTCATCTATTATCTCTCGGCGTAAGGCATCGTTTATTGTTCGTAAAATTTTACCAAATAAGACACTTTGTGTATTTATCTACGTATTCTTAGGAATATGCTATTGCATTTCTATAATATACCGTGTACTTCGTACACTGCTTTTCACAGGTAACAGGATACGTGACAATCACAGATAGTGAAAAATGCTGAAAATCGCGCAAAAGGGGAGCTCGAACGTCCACTCAAAAAGCAACCCAAGAAACAACACAAAATACAGCACAGTCACATTAAACACACTAAGGTTCACAATAAACCCGGACGCAAGAATATCATGTATCCCCTTCATGTGCAAATTATGGTGCAGTGTCCTGAAAGGCAAAAAATTCGCATGGCATAATTTCAAGGTACTATGTAACACATTCCAAGAAAGTAAACAAAGAAACGGGTTGTTTTGTTAGAGTTCAACTAGTTAATGTTGCCGATGGAGGCGGAGATGTGTTAGGCCGTCTGCTGAGATTTGGGTGCACATTAAAAACCACAGATGGCCGAAATTTCCGGAGCCCTCCACTACGGCGTCTCTCATAATCATATGGTGGTTTTGGGACGTTAAACCGACATATCAATCAATCATTCTTCAAGTAGTTAATGTTAGTTAGCATGTCATTATTTACCCAAATGTCAAGCTGTCAGTAAGCTTTCATCCTCGAAAAAAAATATACTTGGCCCAACACCCATGCGCAGTCGGTTGTATGGTTGCACTCGTTTTTACCAAAAGAAGAAAGCATATATATACTCTTGACGTTGGTCTTTGAACGCGGAGTGTCGAATGATTGTCGAACACGGTAGCGCCTCTATAGCAAAGTGATCCTACGTTGCGATAAGCAGCAGAATGAAATGAAATAAGCATTAGTTGTTCACTCAAGAAGAAGCCTGCCCGAATGTGAACACTGCATTTCGAGTCACTTGCACTCTAAAAAAAATTGGTTGCTCGGGGAGCGTTTCTGCTACACAAAAATAACCATCATCAACTTCGAGTACTTTTCTTGCGCTATCATAAAACTTCCGGTAGTTCGCGGTCATAAACAGCGCACTCGTTGTCACTGTCACATAGCATTCCCGACAGGAAAGTGGCCAGCGCCGGGTTTTCAAGAAAGAAAACGTAAAAAAGTCAGATTTGGTTATTCTTGTGCAGCAGACTCTAGTCCCCAAATACTCGGTTTTTTTCAGAGTGCACACTTGTAGAAATACGTGTTTTCTATTTTAGTGCGCAAACATGTGCGTGATGATCTGATTTCAATGCTTCTGCGTGAATGTACATTGTTCAGGGCTTACCGCATACCGTATTCAGTATAATTGAATACGGTATGCGGTTTGTACACACAGTGTACATTTGTACACTGTGTGTACAAATTTACAACTGTCAGTTTAAGCGCACGAATAAACAGAAAGGAAGAGAAAACAAGCGCTTTCTCGCAACTGAACGATTTATTAGAAAGTTCCCTTTCTAATAAATCGTTTAGTCGCGAGAAAGCGCTTGTCCTCTCTTCCTTTCTGTTTATTCGTACGCTTGAACTGACAGTTATACCATGCATATCCAACTAGCCCAACGTTGATTCTGTTACAATTGTACGCATAAACTTAGAAGGCGAGGCACGCATCGTGTGTTTCTTTATGCCGAGATAGTTTGTTCATTTTAGAAACTTTAGAAAAATGCGGTACAAGAAAGAACCGCAACCGATCCTGATGCTTAACCAAGAGAAATAAATAAAAAAAAACTTAAAAAAAATAGGTCACTCGGGGAGCCCCATCTTTCACGTTGTTTAACTTAAGATTTGGCAAAAATCTGCGCTTACTTTTTGTTGTTCTACTGAGGCGCGTCTAACTCAAGTAACTTCGACACTTGCTCGCCGTAGCTTCGTAACGTCTTCGTAATTACATACTTGGCAGCAGAGAGTTTAAGTAAACTGTAAAGATAAGGTAGGCGTTAAAGTTAGGAGACAAGTCTAGAGGAGTTCCACTGGAAGTTTTGTAGACGAGACTGTGACCTTTATAGCAGAAAGAGTTCAGCGAGACTAATGCATTTTCTTTTCTCTTCTTCTTCTGTAGTCTTTTTTTTTCTTTCTCTAACCTAATGCGAAACTCAAATCAGTAGAATCTTTGAAGGATATAGATGAGATGGCCGAGCAATCTTGACGTCTTTTTTAGCTATCTATTTGTTTTTACACTCTCTGACTTTGCTGACATTCGCACTTTCTTCTAACCTGTCGGCAAGGTTGTCGTAGAATATGCCTTTGAAAAGTTTCTCGGCACTGTAGTATATACCACCTATATGCATCAGTGTAGAGTTGTAAATAAAACTGATTGAATACTGCTGCCAGTCTTTATGACCTTTTTCTTCCCGCCCCCCCCCCCCCACGCGTTTTTAATAAGAAAACAGCACTGCTACCACAGGTGACATTAAAGTACACCTTTCCAACAAACATAATTTCAGTATTTTTTGACGTCTTCAGTGGTATACCCCAGAAAGAGCCTTTAAGCCTACATACGCTGCTGTGTCTTTGATTCAGCGTCGCCACGGACTATGATGTACCTAAAATAAACTAACGTTATTTTAGTCCAAATGAAAGGCTTATAAAAGAACGCAGCCAAAGAAGTAGCAG
The DNA here is from genome assembly GCF_043290135.1 of Rhipicephalus microplus. Classification (NCBI taxonomy): domain Eukaryota; kingdom Metazoa; phylum Arthropoda; class Arachnida; order Ixodida; family Ixodidae; genus Rhipicephalus; species Rhipicephalus microplus. The sequence continues at coordinate 593,050 of NW_027464647.1, read as the reverse complement.
AATTGGGAAAGAATGTACCTCGGTAGTTCAAGTTTATGAATGCAGCCACCCGAGAAATTGGTGCCGGCGAGTCGAAATAGATAAAGGCAAAAAGTAAACCCTCGAGCCTAGGCCAGTCAGACGGCTGCAAATAATTAAAGAAGTAGGCGTTTGATTTACAATTAAACGGCAGTCGAAGCAATCGAAAAGTGGGTTTTATTTGTTTTTTTTTACGAAGGCACACCGATACAGTAGCAGTGTTCAATTACCGTTTTGGTCACTGCACTTACATCTAATCCTCCGACAGTTTGATATTGTAGTAAAACATTTTATATGGGCAGCTCATGAGACAATCTTCAACACTCTGACTGCCAAACGTCTCCGGGGCACACCACACATGTACACATCTTTTTTTTCCTAAAGAGAATCTTCAAGTCGGCTTAGATATTTGAGCAGTTATAGTCACCATGCCTCGGTAGGCTTAAGTTCGCTGTGCGTGCCACGTTGGCAGAAAGGCACACCAGTAGCTCCTAGATCATTATATAAGAAGCACCAGCGGGATGCTTCCATTACAAACCCATTAAATCGTATAAGGCCAAGTAGTTGCTCCACTGAAACCCACGAATTATAAATTGATATGTCACAATGTCTGCCTGTCGCACTCGGTAAGTTGTGCCGCTAAGATGAGAAGATATTATCGATGATTAGTAAAAGTTTATACATGATCAGCCTACATGATCAGCCTACATGTCACACAGAAATGGTCGCTCGAAGAAAATCTGTGAGATGAGCTGTAGTACCGGTGCCTGCTAATTCTTTTTTTTTCCTTTTTACTATTCACCAACAGAATCAGTTGAATGTTTCGGTTATTTATCTTTTAGTCGCTGTTTTTTATTCGCCGCTACAAGATATGTGCTTTTCATAAGTGCGTAGGCACTGCTGCACAATTGTGTGCATTTTTTGACTGTACAACTGTGTTTTTTTCTTGGCTCATGCAATATTGGCCAATTTGACAATTTAGGTTGCATAAATAAATAAATAAATAAATCATTGAACTTACCCGACCAATACAAAACTTCGAACACCAAGACATGCATCCAGATGCCAGTACTAAATTTATACTTGGACGTTCATCAGTCGACTTTTAGGTTACTTCATTGAACAAGTGTAATCAATGTGCCGTCATTTTTAAGGGCGGAGCTATTTGTGCTTTCAGTTGCACTGGGTAGTGAAAACAGAAACTATCATCATCATGAAGTGATCCGCGTTCGCTCTCTTCTTCAACCTGTGCTTCGCTCCCACAATATGTGATTCGATTTCTCCGGCGTTGAATGTAACAACAATGATGGGTGAGTCTGTTAAGTGAGTGAAAATCTTGTACCAGCGCGTCTCGTTACTGAAATTACATAATTTTACGTAACAACCATTCACGTGGCAAAATCACGCAACATGATGTGCCGGATAGTCCCGTGACAATGGGTCAGCAAACTCATTTAAGCCGACTGACTCACTTCAAGTCGTCATTCATTATGAAATAAAGTTTGAGTTGCTAGTGTACGCTTGTGTTCTTCTCTCCTCCAGTTCCTGTCACGTACTGCGCGCCACTTCAATCTTTCACAATTACACGCTACCAACTAGCCCAAATGTCTGTTTTGCTACAGTACATTTCAAGTCGTGAGCCTAAGTCCGAGTGAGTAAGGGTAATTTTTATTGGGCTAGACGCTGGGTGAACCGGGTTGACAAAAATTTTAGTTCCAGTGCGAGTGAGTCCTCATGCATTAAAACTTGGTTAGCCTGAGCCTGTGTGAACTTGAGGAGAAATTATGTTTCTCTGTTCAGTGTGAGTGAGCTGTACATTCTTTCGCGACCTGTGCACATGTACAAATATAAGAACGTCACGTTACAGCTAGCCACGTTGCTTGTTGTAAGCACCTTTCTTCTCAGATGTCTTGTTTAAGGCACACCACAAAGGGCTTTCTTTTATGAGGAGTGGGTTACCTGAAACCAGGTGGTTCAAACGATTCGATCAACAAGGCCAACACTGAACAATAACAGAAAAGCTGCAGATTGTTTTTGTTTTTGCATTATTTTTTCTCTTCCGTAAAAACTTGCAACCCCTACTGCATGGCCCCTGATTCCAAATCATGACCTTGGTTGAGAAAACGCGACGCAGTCGCGGAGGAGCGGTATTTTTAAAATTTAGGAATGATCCTTCGGTCGTGTTCCAAACTTTAAAAGTTATTACGTGCGGCAGCACTCCAAACAACATGAAATTGCTCTCACAGGACCAGTTTACTTTTGAGAGTTTTCTACACACATATTCATCCTCTGAATGTACCAGACATTAGTGCCGTTAGTCCTCTCTTGCCGAAGTGTATTCTTTTGCGCTTGAATAAACTCAAATCATAATGGGTAAGTTTGCCTTCGACATCGTATCCCTCTTAGTCTTTGGTAGCAGGAAACAAAGACGATGACCATATTTTATCGGATTACTCTTTTCTCAGCGTATGACCACACTTCTAAGCTCGTAAATAAGTCGTGCCAATAGAGTAGCGTATCGAAGAGATGGAAAGCTAATGTGATAAGGCAGCGCTTTTTTTTCTTTTTGCAAATGAGAAATGTTCGTGACATTGCAACAGCTTTTACTCCCAGCACTGCTTAGAGTAAATAAGGTCTTTAGGTCACTTCAAACAGGACTGGCCAGTGTACTTTTATTTCTAGAATTCATCTTTAAAAAGTTCCGCAGTAGTGCGCACTGCAACAGATGTGAAAATGACAGGAGCATCCGACTCCAATAAAAGCGCTCCGTTCATCAATGTGACTGTCTTTTTTCCTTCTTCTAACCAGCAAACGCCTGGAATTTCCAATGGTGTCATTCTATGCGTGTATGTAACTGTATGCGCTGTGTGTTTATTGTATATTTATTGTATTTATTGTTGTGTGTTTATTGGGTGTTTATCATTGTATATATAATTGTCATCATCCGGCACCAGAAGTATTCTTTCAGGTGAAAAACCAGGCAAGCCTCTCCAGCTCATCATTAAAATAATTCTCTCTCTCTCACACAGACACAAAAGCCATTCGTCGAGCGTAACCCAGTGTTCCCAACTTCTCGCGGCCAGAACCAAGCCACAGTCTCCGTCGACCCTAGTTCTGTTTTGCAACATGAGTACTCGTTGCTTTTTTGTCAATGAATATATCTGTAGGAGAAACTGAAATCATGGGTGGTACCTGCTACACATTCTCTCTTTAAGTAACAGGGATTAGTAAAATTACTCTGGCTGTATACATAAAAACAAGTAAGCGAGATCGACACGTTTGGTACACATCGAATATTCATTAGATCTAGCCAACAAAATAACACACAAAGGAAAAGAGAAAGTAGCTCAAACCACGCGAACAGTTAGTCTACAAAAAGCGTAAAATGGCCTCTTGCCTGTAACGGTGAACAATGATTGCGCTGAGGCGTTGTAACGTGGTCCAAAAATAACACTGGCTTGTCCACATCGGATGTTGGCAGCAGCTAGCTCAGCAACGTTTTCTGCATTAACTCAAGCACTGGATTCAGATTTAATAAACATTATGCCGCTCTTAGAATATTGAGTGGGACACATAAGCCGTGATCATAAAATTATCTCTTATCTATTACGGATACGCAACAGAAGCGAGAATCGGCGAATCATTAGACGAATCATTGTTGCTTATCACGAGCAAATTCACCACTATCAGCTGATATTAGTGAATAATAGCCCATAGTGGTCACTTCTTCGCCAACGCTAGCCGACAGTGCCCGTGTTCATAAAGTACAATAAAATGTCGTAGCTGAATTTAGTTCCAAAATTTTTATCGTACCCATCACAGAACGCGAATGGAAGTTGCCCTGGAAGACGGCATCTTCAAAACCAGGTAACAAACGATGGCAGCCTGCTTTGTGCGTTTTGCTCTGCAACACACCATTTCACTTTCTCTCTCGAAGCAAGAGATGACACTTAACGCGATATTGCGCAATGAAATGTCCCCCAAAAGCCACCCTCGTGAAAACGCATGAAGAGAACTAAGTATAAATGGCACCTACATAAGTACATGCTCGCTGTATAAGTATGGTGATGACAACGACAACCCCTTTTCGTTTTTTTGTTTGTTTTTCTGGTGGGGGGAGCATGCTCTGCGAAGAAAATGTGCGCAAAAAATAAAGCAGGGCTGCGTTTAAAAATACCACGATCGTATTTTTTATATTTATCTGTGGTTTTTTCGTTCGCATGTACTGACTGCTTTAAGTGAAGCCATTAGCGGCAATAGAAGCTGTAATTTTCTTGAAATAGTGTAATATCATTGTTCCGAGTGTCAAGTCTATTAGCTGCAGCGCCTACGAGAGGCTGGAGATGTCACTACAAGTGCAGAGGCTTTTCTCCCCGTCTTGTTCTCAAATCGTTACACTGAACAGATTAGAAAAATACCGACAGCTGATAGACCACAAAACCCTCAAAAAAATGTTTAAGTGCCCGGTAGTTCAGAGGATGATGCCACACAACTCCACACATTTTTGATGCTGGAACACCCCTACCAAAATGCCATTCGTTAATTCAATGTGATTCTTCGCACAGAATAGGATATTAAGATTGAAATAATGTACCCATTTCGTACTCCTGAGCCGCCTCCTACATGCGTGCAGATAACACTTCCACGTTAAGCACTTGTGATTCATAGCACAGTTTCAGACGTTAGAGTTAAGTCAATAGTGCTTGTGGTCCTCTTCAGGGAATTGTGGTAACTTTATTCAAAGAGGGTTCTTACAAAATGTTAGTCATCGTGTTGTGCTACAATGTCACGTTTTCTTAGAAATTTTCTTACAACAATTTGTAAGAGAATGTGCCTTACTTGTAACATGGAGACTACACAGAACGTAGACAAAGCACACTTGTGACACAGCAGACATTGCAAGATTGCTGGATATGGATTGTCGCACAACGCTTGCTTGTGGGTGATTGAATAACAGCGTCATTCCACAATCACTCCTATCCACTTATTCAAAAGATACGCCATGATTTGCTGCTATGTTGTCAAAGTTAGCAGCAAAGTTAATAGTAAATAATTATTGTTCGGGTTTAACGTCTCAAAACATAGATGCGATTGCGAGAAACGCTTTAGTGGAGGGCTCCGGAAATGTATACTACTTGAAGTTTTATATGTGTGCACCTAGACCAAAGTACATGGGCCTACAGCATTTTCAACTCCATTGCAAATGTGGCCTCCGCGCCCGGGATTTCATTGCGCTATCCGCGGTGTAAGCACTATAACACCATGACGGATTAGCGGTAAAGTTAAGCAGCTTCCAAAGTTACATACAACGTTCTGCAATGAACATTTTACCTGAGTTTACTGGCAAAGCCTAAAACCTACTAAACTACATTCTCCTTCAGATAGCGGGCTTTGGCCACCTCGGGCGTCCCTACAAAAGTTCATTACTGAGACCGACTTACTGAGCCATCCTGCGTGAAGTGGCGACGACTAAGCTAAGGAGAAACGAACGAAACGCTGCACTTGACTGGTTGGGGCTGCTTTCTACGTGCTCACGTACCCCTGAAGCCAGTTGCGTATCGCATACTTTTGCTTTAGACTCGGCGGAACGCTTAATTCGCTGCACTCACTTGCTTAAGGCCATTAGCCCAATGCGCCTTGCTGAGTTAACTAATTAAACTGAGCAGGAACTTGGTGCTGTCCGCCCAGTGTCCTCGACAGATGACCCGAGCGGTCGTAGTTGCCTCGCCGGCTGCAGACATCCGTGATAACATCTACGCCGTCATCGCACCCGAAAATCCTAATTAGCTATCGCTTCCTTGATTGAGCATGCCAGAAACCAATAACACCGCACGGTGGCAGTGGCCATTACGAAAGACGAAACGGTGACAACTCTACGACACTATTACAGCGGAAGCCTTCAGTGCTTCATCGAACATGACAATTGACCTTCGAGCGGAAAAATCATAATTTGGTGACATTACAATATGAAATCATCATGTTATCGGAAATCGCCACGCTCTGGCGGTCACTGATATACTGATATCATATTGACGGCGTATACTAATGTCCTCAAATGATGATGTTTCTATCACTTGTGTTTACCCCACCAATGGACAACTTTCGCATTTGAGTAGCGCATGGCTGGTCAGGCGGCCCACGCACGAACATTTCTGCAGGTGTTGAAGACGAAAAAAAAATAGCTGCGTTTCTTCTTCGCGAATTAGAAAGATGCTGGAAGGCTCGATCGCAGGCTTAGAAATCAGAGGAGAATAGGTTTTGCTTGATTTCGCCTGGCTATCTGAGATGGATGGCGCAGCCGAGCATTCTGAGAGAGGCGGACAGTGGTGTACGTGCACCAGATGCCATATTCTTACACTTACTAAATTCTCCAATTTACAGAAATCTTGGGGAAAAATTACATCATATCCCGCTAATGGGAACCATGTGTAGATGCGAAGCAGCGGGCACTAACGCTCACACTGACGGGGGCGTGGACGGTGGCACTCATCGTGGCGTTGCACAGGAGACAAACCTGGCGAGGCGCAAAGCACGCATGATGAATCGCCGTTTTCTACTGGAACATGCCGATCACTGCTGATGGGCAAAGAGAGACAGAAGACCTGATTGCACATCGAGACCTGCAGTTCACTTTTAGTTTACGCGAACGCTGCGAATTTTTATTGTTCAACAACGCACAGGTGAAATCTCCCACCGGTACTTCCTTGGAGGTGAAGACCCCGTGGTTGTATATACGGGTGTACAGTGAACAGTTGTGTAGCGCGAGCAATTGGTTTTTTTTTAACGCGAATGCATTTATTAGTCGGACTACGCCAAGCGTCCGGCGGTGTGCGTGCGCCAGCAGGTGTTACAGACAGACAGATGGACGGATGAATGGATGCTTCGCTCTACTCATCATCATTCATTTCGTGGATATGCTGTTATTTTTTAAATGCGAATGCATTTTTTGTCGGGCTATGTCAGGCATCCGGCGGCCTCCGCGTGCCGGCAGATGTTAACTCTCCACTTTCACTCTCTCTCCCATGTCAACAACTGCGGGCGGGTGCGCTTATCCTCGCCACTAGCATCCAGAGCAGGGGGTGCGGGCGGAATAGCGGAGAGTGAGTGGAGAGGAGGAGAGTTCTCAGGCGTATGAGGGCGCTCGCATCGCGGAAGCTCAGTGGAGCTCGCACGTGCGTGGAGGCAGTGTAGGAGAGGGCAGGTCAGTGCTTCTCTCCCCATTTGCTCTCACTCCTACCTGCGCCTCACTCTCTCGTCTGCTCACTCGTACGTATATGTAAATGGAGTGAAAAGCGCGCCCCACTCTCGACCGTTCACTGGCTGATGAATGTGTAAATAAATTGTTACGGTACAAATCCTCATCTCTTCACTAATTTACTTCTTTAAAATTACCACGCCTTGTAGTCTCGGCGCAAGAAAAGCATTTGAATTTCCCAACAATTCCCTTCGAAAAGAGGGGGGCAAGTTTTGGAAATCAAGAAACTGGCTAGCAGACGCTGTCTGCCCCGGTGTTGTGAGGTGAGAGAGGGGAAGCGTAGTAGAGGAAAGAGAGGTGGAGGGTGCGCATTCGGTGTAAAGGTAATCACGCCGCACACCAGATTGAGCTCGACCTTAAGATGCTAAGCATCTAAAAGAAATGTTATCAAACAGAATTGACTTGTCTGGTAAAAGCCCAAGACGTATAAACCTCCACCATCACGAGATAGGCCAGCGCGCACGGGTGACCACACCCCGTAGTGAAAAGTACAGACGGATTCGCAGTTAAGGGGAACACCTTCGTGTGCACCATGTGCAGATTTCGCTCTCTGGAAAAAGCATAGTGGCTTAGATCTGCGTAAGACTACTTCTGGTTGACTGTTCTGACTTCTTTTGATAGACTAGTACAATGCACAAACAATGTTTTTATGTCCACTTGCAGTTATTAGGCCCGCCGTAGGACAGGCGCTCATCAGAGTGTTCCATTCAACAGCGAACGGTACTGTAAATGTGGTTGTAAGAGAGAGCACGCATCTCAACTATGGCGGGGCGCTTACCCCTAAAAATCACTCTTTGCGCCATCTCGTAGCTACTATCAATAACACGCTGAAATGCCCCCAAAATAAGCGTACCACCCTCAGTAGAAGGTGTAATCTAAATAGCTCGCTGCGAGAATGCTCACGGACGTACGCATTGTGTCCGAGCCATTCATTGTCGCCAGCTGCGGAGCGAGGAATTGCACGTTTGTATCGACCCTTCGGAAAATGTTCTTCTGAATGGAGTTTCATTGTGGCTTTTATATACATATCCATACATACGGAGCGTGACAACAACGGTGACAGTAAACCCTCGCCGGGAAGGTCCAGATAGTTGCTATCGCAATCAAACAGCGCGCTCGGCCCCATGGGCTTCCATATCCGTGACTGTAACAGACTAGCCGGCACTCCAGGTGATGTCTGAGCGAGTTATTTGACGTTTCAGACAGTCAACGACCAGTCATAGCAGTGTTTTACTGATTTAGTAAAAAAAAAGAAGTGAAACAGTGATAATAAAGAAAGAACACGCGAAAGCCAGGTTTCATGGGCCTCTGGCTACAAAGGAACAGCCTAGTCAGTTCCGAGGCTAATGGTTATCACCATTCGGCTGGCACGTAGTCAATGGGTGGCACACCGGCCACGTGCCACCCCCTCCCTCCGAAACTTTTTTTTTTTTTTGCCACGGCATAGAGAGCGAAAATGGCCATTTTAAGGGGGTGCACCACCCGAAATCAAAATTGCGCCTCTTACCCCTCCCCTCCCCCCAGAAAAATTTCTGGCTGCGCTCCTTCCATTCAGTGGGCAGTACATAGATGAGCCTTTTTGCTTGCCCTCTGCATTGATGACACACGCGCAGGCGGAAAAAACTCCCATCACAATTGATATTGCTTGCGTGTTTTGTGGCTGGACACGCTTCTTGTCCTCTATGCGTCGTAGGTGTTGAGCTCGAAACAAAAGGCTTTTTGTAGTTTTGTGAACTCCACGCTGAAGAGGAGTTCGCAAACAGCTAGAATTTCATGTCGGTCGTATATATATATATATATATATATATATATATATATATATATATATATATATATATATATATATATATATATATATATATATATATATATATATATATATATAAATATATATAGTCTAGTAGATCCTCCGTGAGCGGTCACAACGTGGTTTATTTCGACGTTTCGGCCTAGAGTCTGGCCTTCATCCTGATGAAGGCCAGACTCTAGGCCGAAACGTCGAAATAAACCACGTTGTGACCGCTCACGGAGGATCTACTAGACTATATGCAACGCTACGGCCACTCAACCACCATGCCTGCCTATATATATATATATATATATATATATATATATATATATTTATATATATATATATATATATATATATATATATATATATATATATATATATATATATATATATATATATATATATATATATATATATATATATATATATATACTCAATCCCCTTTCAGGTTTTTTTTCTCCGACCTGTATAGCTTGGCGGCTCGCGTATTGTGCTCCAGTATGCATACAGTGGTGCCGATTATGCAAACTCCGCTTTCTCAGACGATCCAATTTTATAATCACTTTTCACCAGCTCTACCATTCCCTCTTCCAGTATTTTTGTTTTCCTTAGCGTATTTTTACAGACTGTGTTTTCATAGCGCAGTTTTCTCTTCGGCTTCCTTGCTTGGCATTCTGCGCTTGCTCTCCCGGTTGCATTTCTAACGTTGTAGTGCATTTTTCGCAAAAACAAAGAAAGCATATAAAGTAATGGAAAGCGGGGAGTTCAAGAAAAAGGAAATCAGTAAAAGAAAAGGAAAACAACGACGGAGCTCTTCCCGCCTTGTATGCGCCCTCACAAGTGACGATCATTATTCCGTGCTTCGGAGTAACCGCAGCAAACTCGGTGACGCCGTTTCCACTTTCTTTCGGGGACAACCGTCTCAGAATTGGCGTTTCTTTTTTGCTCGTCACCGGTACAAATCTCTTTGCAGTCTTCGCAGTCCTGACTGAAAACAAGCACCCACTCGGAGTTTTTAAAGGCAAGAACAATGCATTGCTTGATGTCCTTGCGACGAGATTTCCGATTCGGAGACGTTATATCTGCTACTCTCGCTTCAAACTATTCCCTCGCGTCACGCATCACAGTGCGTTAACATTTTTTTTTCACTTTTGCGCGTATTTTACTTCTAGTTTGTTCTTGTTTTTTTTTTTTTGCTTGCTTTGTCCTGGAAAGTTTGTCGACGAAGACGCTGTCTGAAACAACATCGACTCGTACAGGCAAGCAGTAGCGTAAAGGAACAAGGCCACGATTCAGCGGGCGGGCCAAGTGCGAAAGTTCGCTGCATGGCTACATGATTTTGACGGTGGGTGTCGCCGTCACCCGGCACATAATCCCCGCATTTGTATGCGTCTCGTCTCTTTCCTTCTGACCTCATCCGCTGTTGAGTGCCCTCTCTAGTCGAGCAGTGACGACGACGACGCAGAGGGACGTGCGCGTTCCTAGTGTTTTTAAATTTCCACCAAAAACGTGAGGTCTTGTTGCTGTTTTCAATATTTTTTTCCTCCTCGCTTTTGAAGGCGCTAGTTTGCCAGCAAGAGCGCGACTTTTGCACGTGACTGCGTTGAAAAAAGAAGCGAACGTAAAGGCGTTCGCACACGAAAGAAAAAAAAAAGAACATTCGTTGTCAAGAGACTCTGTGCGTTCAATTCCCTTTCTTGGTTGTCATTTTGTAGCATTGACGAAAGGATGGAGAGAGGTTGGGAGCCATCACGCTGCGCTGCGAACGTGATGGAGCCAATCGTGAAAGCGCTTTTGCTTGTTTCATTTTCGGTTGCGTGTTTAGGGGAACTGAAGAGAAAGCCTTGGTGACCTTCATTGTCGGCAGTTTGTTCAATCAGAAGTGCTTTGTGGTTGTTGAACATTGGGACATTGTTCGTTCTCAGTAAGGTTGACGGCAACAGAGAGAGATTACACGGGATTCAGCATGTCTCTACTCATAGGGAAGAGAAAGAAAGGATAGATATAGTAACAATGCATCATGAGTTTGAGCCTGGTTTTCCCACTTTGTTACGTTGTGTGAAGAAAAAGTGGCATAATAAAAAGGAAATCGCAAATGAAGAGATGAACAAGTGATGCTTGCAAGCAAATTTATTATTCACTGCGATATCAAAGGCGGTTGCCGAGCTCAGTCGTCTTCAGAAAGCGTGGAACAGGTTCGATGGCCAGTGGCATGGATGCTAAGTCGCGACTTAAGTTTAAACGCAGGTGCGAGGAGGCATTACTTAAACACGGCATACGCGCGTTTTGCCTGTATGACTCTTGTAGGCTGCCCGTGATCTTTAACATAAGTACGTATTTTTTTAACTTTAGATCAGCATTTTTTATTTTGTTAGCGGTAGTTTTGTCTCTATTGTTATGTCGGTAGTTCGTCCAAGGTGTAGTGAGCTCATGCGTAAACTATTCATTCAGTATTCTTTACTCGTTATTAAAAAAGCTGCATCTATTACGTCCACCTTATTAAACAACAAAGTGCTGACTCAGGGTTGCCGCCATTGGTGGACACTGCGCCAAATTGGCTACGTTTGGGCCCCACCTTGCTCCGAAAAGCTCAGGTAGGTCCCATGGCTACTTTTCGGCTACAATTACCTTCTGTATGGAGTATTTAAATGTACATTTTCTCATTATTTGCCCGTAAAAAATAAAAAAACAAAGACCAGCTGCTGTTCTAAACGTTTTTGTCGCGTACCTCTTCACCGAAGCAACAGGCTAATGCGCACCAAAACACCTCAACACAAAATAAATGTCAGCACCAAACTTGAGCTGGTATAATACTGTGGTAAATTTAGTAACCAGTTTTGGAGGGCGGATTTAAGAAAAAGCTGACTCAACATTTGACGTTCCGAAGGACTTACTGGTGAAAACGCTGCAAACTCGCCCTGTATCTGAAAAGAACTAAATACTGCACAAATATATCAGGCGCACTTAACCTATACTAACTTAGTATGAGAGGCGCCATAGTCGAGGGCTCAGGAAGTTTCAATCAACTTGGAATCTTTGACGTGCACCCAAACCATGGTGCACGGGCCTACAGTATTATCGCCTCCATCGATAATGCTATGTGAATGTTCGCAGCACTCTATATGGGCGTAAAAAAAATCTCCCGCGGTCGAATCAGCTTGCCGATGGATCGGCCGAGGGTGCCTATAATTAAATTCTATCAGTTACCAATGCAGCCGCCTGTCAGCCAGAGACCGCGCAGGCAAGCAATGTCATAAAGAGCGTTTTCATAAGACCAAAGGCGTGCCCTTCCCGCTGTAGGAACTTGAGATTGCACGATAGCGCAAGCCGTGAATTGGAGAAACGATCTTCATCCATATCATCGGTGCGGTGCACACTCAAAAAGCCATTCCGCATCCTCCGTACAACCTCCTACCCTCCCCGTTTTCTTTCAGGACAACCGCGTGTAAGTAACAAAGCCCAACTTTGCAGCGGACGAAAGAAGCAAACAACTCAAACAACACACACATGTCTTCATGTGAAAAGAGGCTTGTCTGTTATTCCTCCGGAAATATATTTATTGATCTGCTTGTTTCTCTCTTTCGCCTCGTAGCTTGAGCTTTCAGAATCTTGCATGCTCTCAGACACACTTGACATCACAGCTTTTGGGAACTTGTACGCACCAAGGCTGTGCAAGATGCTCTGCTCGCGAGCACACACAGCCTATTTTACCCGCTCGTAGCGAAATGTGGTGGCAGCGTTTGGCGATGATGGAGCTATTTCTGAAGCCGAGGTTTCAGCCTGAAAAACAACGCAAACGAGAAAGAACAGTTGCCCCTCAAATGCAGTACCGGCTCACACCACCGTACACACTACCGCCTTGAGCTGGATGTGTACCGCTTCTTCGTCGATGAGCTTCCGAGCATTTGTACATTCCATCATAATTTCTCTGTTTCGACTTCTTTACAGTTTATAGAGTGCAGTGTCTCAGAATTATGATGAAACAGACGCGCTTCATTTTGGGTAGATTTTCAGCGTCAGTGTGTCGTGCTTACCACACTATGCTCCTAGTAAAAAAACAAGCAATAAAAGAAAAGACCAATGTTCGCGAACAAGTAAAAGTGGAGGTGGTTTCTCCGTGTATCTGGGCTTTGCTTTGGTTAGCCCGGTTTCCGTCACTTTAAAGTCTCTATTCAGCGGAGAGCCGCAACCCATTGAAACGTCCGGCCTTTTTCAATGTGAACAAAAGAAAGCGGTAGAGACAAGCGTGGTGCCCCGCCACGGTGGTTTAGTGGCTGCTGAACCGAAGGAGGCGGAAACCTGCCACAGCAAAGTGGGAACTATATATATATATATATAGACCCTGTGCTTCCATGACCACCGGATATAGATATGGCAAGAGTAGGTAACCTTTAAACAGCAAGGAATGGTTTGTAGAAATACCACGTCCTCAACAGAAACGAGCGAGAACCGCTTGGTGATTAGAGAAATTCTTATCTTACGAAAGAGTGTGACTTCTTGATTATCCACCTGGTGCGTGAAGACAGTGCGAGCCATTGGGCCTGCTGTCACGCCGCGAAGCGTAACGTGGCAGGTGACAAAAGTCAAAATGACACGTGAGAAATTGACTTTTAATGTCGGAGTATAGATTAATTTATATGATTGATCATGTGAGGCTTAACGTCCCAAAACCACCATATGAATATGAGAGACATCGTAGTGGAGGGCTCCGGAAATTTCGACCACCTGGGGTTCTTTCGCGTGCACCCCAATCTGAGCACACGGGCCTACAACATTTCCGCCTCCATCGGAAATGCCGCCGCCGCAGCCGCGATTTGATCCCGCGACCTGAGCGTTCACACTTCTGCAATGGTAAATTATAAAGCAAATATTGCGCATATCTGGGACATCGTAACAACAAGTCAATATTCTGTATGTGTGTATTTTACTTGAAAAGGCATACATAAGTAATTCTAAGGACCGTAGCGTTTATCACGCTGCGCCGACCATGCAATGCTTTCACGAAAAGTCAAGTGTTTCCAACGCTTTGCTAAGACGACACGGTGGCGGCACCTAGCCGTCACCTTGCGTTCTACACCTTATAGCTTCCAAGACGGGCGCGCCCACCACGCCCTTCGTTTGTCGAAGGTAACTGCCACGAAGCGCTCATGTCTCACGTGTGACGTGACTTGATGCGCTCGTTCACCTCCGCTGCACGCTCGAGGCACTCTGACGCAATGCCTCCAGAATACCATTCCCCGATTTTCTTGCGCAGAACATCAACTAAATGTTTTAGATGCGGAGCATCTTATACTCGCGCCTTGTAGTGCGCCGTCCGCACCGCTTCTCAAACATTCGACAGCTGACGCGCGCGCATGCGCCGTCGCCCACTCTTCCACCATCTGTGCATCCCTTCCTCCTCTACACACCGCGCGCGCTTCACTCCTCCACCATCTGTGCACCCTTCCTCCTCTACACACCGCGTTCGACATCTACAATTCTCCTGATTCTCCAGTGGACGCGCATGTGGCGTCGCGCTTCGAGAACATTCAACAGCTGACAGTGCATGCGCCGTCGTGCTGTATATATACTCAAGGTCGGCGCTCGCTCGCTCAGTTGCCGCTCGTCGGTTGGTTTGTACGGCGCGTCGACGTCCAAGGTCGCGGTGAAATGAATTCCAACGAATCCACAAACACAATGATCGACGTCCCTTCGACCAGCGCCGCCCTTTCGCATACGTGTGTACGTGTTCACTCATTTAACACCCCCTCCTACAACCACGTTAACCAATTTAGCCATCGACCCAAGTAAGTCGCAATTTAACACCCCATTTCACAACCACGTTAACCAATTTAGCCATCGACCCAAGTAAGTCGCACTTTAACACCCCGTTAACCAATTATATGGTCCGCATCCTCCTCAGTGTTCCCCCGAGGGAAGCTGCGGGCAATTTTTTTTTTACTTTTCCAGACGCAATACTATCGTCTTTCGACGACATTTGCAGTGTCACATGCAGATACGGGGCCAATTTTTCGCTTGTTTGTATTGAGGAGGGATTAGTACGATGGGGAGTCAGCCACTTTTCTTGTGTGTTCTTGCATGCGTTTACATGTTTGAGTGTATGCATTTATTAAAAAAAAATTGAGAAGTAGTTCGGGAAGGGCTTCAAACCCTAACCCCTTCACCGTTTGCCTGGCTGCATCAATGTGGGAGGAGTTAGAGGACGATTTCACTACCGGGAGTACCAAACGCCTTCCTGTCAATTTGACACAGAAAACGAGTGGGATGCAATATGGCCGGGTGAAAGGCTGTTTTTTTTTTATCTTTCACTCGCCGTCACACGTATAACACAAAACAAAAGGGCTACTACAGAAAAGAAGACTTTGCGTATGCGTGAAAAGCCAACATATGAAGTGCAGCGAGATGTTCAAGAGAACATATCTAGAAAGCGCATTTCTGTCGAATACAAGGTTATAGATGTGTCAATGACACAATAGGGCTCTTTGTTTTTGATAAAAAATGTTTCCAAGAAATATACAGCAGTTTGACTGCTGCTTGTGCCGAGAATACGCACTTTCACAAAAGGAGGTTCCCATTCGCAGGTGTTACAATGCGCGGAACGATGCGCATACACTTTCTTACCTCTGCTATTAGCGAGCTCCCTCAGTCTGTAATTAATGCAGCGTCCCGTGCGTCCGATGTAGGACTTGCCGCAGCTTAGGGGTATCTGATGTACCACTCCTTGTGTACAGCACCTAAAATGTGGTTATGCTGCTTCTGGCAGCTCTGAGGCTTCCGGCAGCCCCGAGATATGCGAATTGAGCACACTAGCCAGTTGAGGCGATTGGGCCGATTGTGTCAGTGACACATCTATCTCTTAGTTTTCGGCGGAAAAGTCCTTTCTCGATAATATGATGTCTTGACTATGTCACCGCATGTCACATGTTGGCTGTCACATGTTGGCAACGCATGACACATGCGCGGAAATGTCTTCGTTTTTAGTGTACGTTTTTCAGGTCGTCATCAAACACTCGATATTTCTGCGCTTCACTTTCTTCTCTTCCGCCCCCCGTTTTCGCGAAATGCACTTTGCGCCACAGTCAAGTGTACTGACGCAATGTAAGCACCAATTCGCCCAAAACGAAGTTCTTTTGTTATAAGGAAGTCCGCATCATAGGAGGTTCTTAAATGCAGCTGTCATTTGAATTCATGGCTACAGTGTCTCTACTAAGCGGACGGTAAAGGTGAAGCACGGCAGGCATTGCACATAATGTACTGCTAAGGTAATGATTCATGGTAAAGGTACTTTAAGCAAATACAGTACTATACATTATAACAAGAAGCTTCGAAGAAAAGCATTTCAAGAAAACATGTCAAGTGATTAAACAAACAATACGTAAATAAAATTTACTTTTCATTGGAGTCTTGTCTAGAACAACACTACATTTGAATTAACATACGGAATGAATAAATGTACATACAATTTTTTAACTTCGTACTTGCGTAGTTGCAGCGGCAGGTCTACTATGCGATTCCGTATTCCTAACTAAGTGTATGTCTGCATCTAAAACAAATAATATTACTTACTATTAGAAGTTATTAATTCTCCAAACGAAAGCTGTGTGGTGCATTTATGGTTACTCCAGCACACCAACAACTCCTCTACTGTGCCTTTGTTTCACATTTATCATTTAGTCATGTAGAGTGAGCTCTCTGTTTTTCGTGTGCTGTAGCATAGTTAAACTCTTAAATGAGACACTCAAAACAACCCAAAATTAAATGATACAAGGTATTTTCGAAAAGAATTACATCAGGTCGTTAAAATCCCTTCTAACTATGACAAGAAAAGTAAATTTTCAAGTAGTTGCGTTAAACAATATAAATCTCGACAAGCGTCAATTTTTATGTTTAATCGAAATACCTTTAAAAGAAAGTAGGAATATTTTTTAATCGCTGTCTGTTTTCTACACAAACATGTTCTTATCATTATTGAAAGCTTAGAATCTGTTTTTCGTAGTACCAGAGTGTGCAGCTCATTTTATATTTTATTGTTTTTGAAGTACGATTTACAATGTGAAAATCTAAAGGAGAACCTAGGTCTTTGTCAGCCTTTACTCTGGCTTCCTCTCTCGTACAGAAAGGAAATAAACTGCAGTGCACTTCAATCTCACCCAGATATTACAAAAGTAAATCTCGTACTATTGTTTCCCAGAACAATAGAAATGACACCACACAGATATTTTAATAGTTAGAATATCACCAGCACGTAAAACATTCTGCCAGAAAGAATAGTAACCTTAGAAAAACAGCGAGAATGGCTCATTAAGCTCGACTTTATGCCCATTACGTTCCTACCATTTCATTTCATCCGCGGTAGATGCGACGTCCTCGCGTAGTGCTCCTTTTGCTCCCGGCTTTAATAAAGAACAGACCACGGTGTCGTCAGGTGTGTATCCCGGTACGGCCGACAGCCATGGTGATCCTCATATCACTCCTCGCACGTGCGGGCACGGCAGAGTAGGCAGCAAGAATGGGGCTTGCCCTGTGCAATCAGCATGGCTAGCCTAAGTCGTCTCCGCGGTTTCTCTTAATTGCCTCTCGTCCGGTGATCGTTCAAGCGCGTAGGACCGAAACGAACAAAATACTAGACGCACAGTCTCTACTGACAAAAATAAAAAAATAAAAAATAAAACAGCCATGGCACCTTTGATGGTAATTTGGAAATCTCTAGGGTGTTGGCGGCAATTACGCGTTCACCACTGGCCGACAAATTGTTCAGCGCTCCTTTGGAAGAATCACGATGGTCTTCATCTTAAAATCACTATTTCAGACGTCGTCCGCATTCGTGTCACGGTCTTCTGACACGAACGACTGTCATTCGAGACTTTGTCACTGAGCTCTTATGCAGTGTTCATTCTTGTTCCGCGGAGTATACAAGAAAAGGAAGTTGCGTGGCTGTCTTTTCCCAGCTTAATCTTGCTGCGGGTCAACTCGCTGTACTCTTACATTAGGCTTAAGAACCTCCTGGGCAGCTGTGACCTGTCGAGCGACCCGTCGGTTGCGGCACGTTATATCGCAGTAGCAGACGCGGATCAGAGTGTGCGTATAGAAGTGCAGCGTTTCGATGCGTGATGACGCAGAGCGAGTTAGATGATGCGCCCTGTGACCGCTCACTACCGTGTCTGATAGGCGAGGGATAATACAACTGAACGCGGGAGGGCAGTTGATGGTCTCCCAGGACTGCGATTCGGCACCATTGCGCAAGCACCGATTATGGCTTCGACAGCAGGAATGCGCTCCAATTTTCACGGTGCGTTACGCAACGCTCAGTGGAGGTCACCGGTCGTCTACCCGGCGCATATATATATATATATATATATATATATATATATATATATATATATATATATATATATATATATATATATATATATATATATATATATATATATATATATATATATGTGTGTGTGTGTGTGTGTGTGTGTGTGTGTGTGTGTGTGTATGTGTACTTTTTCCTTACTCATTAACGAGGGTCTCGTACTGGCAGACTTGGGGCCTTTAGGTTCTATACGAGGGGCTATTGGTCAGCTGCCAGCTCGTAATAGGTTCACGTGCTACGTGACGCCAAACAGGCTCATAAAGAGTGTGCCACACTCGCCACCATGGATACTGTTGGCACTGACTGACACTCTAACGTTTAAATTCACATATATAACCAATAAAGTGGCTGGGAGGATAGCCGCTGTGGTAGCTATGTGGTAGAGCATCAAACGCGTTGTTCGAAGGTCACTGGTTCGGTTCATGCCCACGGCAAGTTATCTTTTCACCGACTTCTCTTCACATTTACATTAGAATTCGGCCTAATAACTTCGCCTATATCTTTCTTGGCATTATTGTCCGTTTGATGTCATTATTATTGTGTAAAAACACGGAAAAACTAGCCCTTAAGGTTTCGACCACCGGCGGTGGTGGACAACTACGGGGCCCCGCGTTACCCGTTTTCCGATCTCATAACAGCTTTCGCTGAATTAAAGAAGTGAATAATTACCGCACAGCGTGCTGTTGCGCCGCAGGAGCTTTATAAAATCTTCTTGTGAGAAATATCGAATGTTATTCAGCCATTCCTACTATCTTAATTTACTACAAAAGTATACACTGACGCCCTACCGAAAAAAAATCAGTGTAAACGCTAATGTATTTTGGTAGGCCTCGACTGGGTCCCGCCGCGGTGGTCTATAGTGGCTAAGGTACTCGGCTGCTGATCCACAGGTTGCGAGATCGAATCTCGGCTGCAGCGGCTGCATTCCCGATCGAGGCGGAAGTTGTTGTAGGCCCGTGTGCTCAGATTCGGGTGCACGTTAAAGAACCCCAGGTGGTCCAAATTGCCGGAGCCCTCCACTACGGCGTCTCTCATAATAATATGGTGGTTTTGATACGTTAAACCCCACATATACAATAAATAGGCTTCCATTTGCCGCAGTTGAAAATTTTGGCATCGAGGTACAATACGGCCTCAAGTTTTGGCCTCGAATTTTCGGCCTTGATTTCCCGCAGTTGAAAAAAAGATTAATGTACAATATGTCCTTGCCAATGTCTAATCTTGCAACAAAGTACCACGAAATACAACACTACTTTATTTGCCCGTATTACATTCTGCAGAAGGGTTTTCCCTGTAGATGGATTGCATAACCTGCCATGCGTGGTAATTTTGTCTGTAGTGGTTGCGTGTAAAGACCCGATGAAAGCGAATAAGGTAACTGCTAGTGGCACCCAAGACAGTTGTATCAGTTGAGCAGTCGGGTTTGGTAGCTTGGAAAGATGGGGAAAGCTAGGTTATAGTTTTACGTCACGTTTGGTTAGCTACAGGGCTGTTCCATAACTATAATTCACTGCGAAAGCTGCATAAAGATGAGGTCACAGTGACGTGATGGTAGCGATTGTGCTAACCTGTATCATAGTTTCTACATGTGTTCTCTACAAAATACATCAGCAATAGAGGGTAATGACTGTTCGAAAGACCTTGCTGCGTTTTCATGTGTTATGAGTTCTCTTATTTATTCCGTAGAGTCATGCCATCTCGGGAAGATGTTTTACTCTTAGGAAAATATACAGTCATACTAGTGGAATATCCCGTAGTTTCCTATACTCCAGTGAAATGGTTATTGACAAATATCAAAAGTAATGATTTTTCCACACCCCCTTCGCTATGCTGCGAATGACTGTGAACAAGCTTTGACAGATCTGCTGTTAAAGGATGATCAGCGTGGTGGCTTTTTTTTTTCTTTTTATGTCCGGCAGAAACGTGTACTTCTAAACAACCCCGTTATACAACGCACTTGCAAGCGTTCGCATGCAGCAAAAGCGCACAGGAAATAAAACAGCCATATAGCTGAAATGTAAAGAAAACAAAAAAAAGTAACAGCAAGGTTTGGGATAGGGTGGGTGAAAATATGAACACCGATTACCCTCGAAGGCTTCAGCTCTAGGTATGTTTCACAACTGGTGCTTCCTTCACGCTACTTTGATTGATAGATAAAAAAAGCAATCTGAGCGCCAGCAATCAATCAAAGCTAGGTTTTGTATCCAGCATCTTCGATGTTTTGCCAGTGGGCTAAAAAAAATGTTCCTTTTTTTGATTGAGTGTACGGGTTTTAAAAAAGCCGCGAAATGCATAGTTACCAGCATCGCTGCGTAAAAAAGTACACAGCTAGCCATACGGTTATGCACGTCTGCTTTTTAAATTTGTTAGTAAGAGAAAAAGGAATAAGAAAAAAGACTGCACTAGCGAAATGGTGCGTAGCAAGATGAGATGTTCAAGCAGCTGGCATATACTGATACACGTAAAGCACGGCATTGAGTAGGGTGGAGGAGTACGCTAATATTCAGTGACGGTCAAATATACTCAATTTCGGTAGTTTGTTGGGGACTGAAGTGTAGGCTTATGCGTGTCGTCACGTCACCACAATCTCGCGCTAAGGCGCCCAGTTTCTGAAGGCAAAGTTTGACTAAAGCCCGTCTGGTCACGAAGTAACATAATAGAATGAAAAGGACACTGACCATGAAAAACAGCATGAAAAAGACGTGATTGTGATCAAGGCTCCTATCAGGGGATCTGAAGTGTCTTTTTCGTACTCTTTATCATGGTCGGTGTCCCTTTATTCTATCAAGGTGTCGAGTTATACCACAGAAACAATGTGTTAAACTTGACATCATTTTTTGTACTCGGACGACCATTAGACCTTCTTATGCGCTTTTAGTGTCTTTGTTAAATATGTACGCAAGAAGGTTGCTGCGCCTAATACTTCCTCAACATATGTTGAAGGGTGTGAAACATACTGCTGGTATTAACTCGTGTAAAGTAGTAAAGTTTGACCACAGCATTTACAACGTCTTATGTGCACATCACATGACACGGAGTTATTAGCTCCGATGGACTCCACTTCTTCTCCTCAGAAGCACCTCTTTCCTCCCCTACCAGAAAAAGTTTAGACCTCCACGTCTGACGCATAGTGCAATGGGTGCGTATATATGTTTATAGTCTTTAGACTACATTGCAGTGCAGTATATCGTGTCTTTGCGATAATTCAAGCAACAAGAGCGGCTCAGACGTTTATGAGAAGCATGTAAAACGCTATCACGTAAATTCAGAAATGAGATGGAAAATATGGTGCAAAGGCCCTCAGGTTGCAGTGTTCAGCAAACTAATAGAAACGTGTAGCCCAAGTTCTTCATAACATATGCCTATCAATATATCAATGTTCTTTTGTTGGCCGTCATGTTTTTATGGAAACTTCTGGGGCTCCCAAACAATGACAACTATACACCTTACAACAACTTTAAGCACTTTAATAGCGAGAATGTTTAGCAAATAATTTCTTGTTCACACCGCACTGAAACCATCAGCATCATAAAGCAGTGTGTGCCACGGGAAGTGATTAAATGTCACGACTCGCTAGTGGCCCACGAAAAGTGAAGGCAACCGTTACTTGAACAAACAGGTATGTGGCACCAAAATTAGTGTGATTTGGCAGACATGGGAATCATAAACGAATATCTGCCACTGAAGTTGGGCGAGAAAGTGGGGAAGAAGGAACAAGAGGGAAGGAAAGGCAGGGATGATAACCAGTCTAGAAGTGCTGGCAATGGGCCGACCCCACTATTCACCATCGGTCGACTAAAATGAAAAAGGCAACAGTTAGCCCCACAAATGGCTTCGAAACGACGGCGGCAAGGTTTAGACCCCAGGTACGTAAAACGGGAGAATACTAGGAAACTGGAAAGGAAACGACGGCTGCGAGAAGATTCCGAAACAATGGACGACTGAGAAAACGACGTGCCCGTGCCGTGTCTGTGAAGGCCTATGCTTTCACTGGTATCTCTCTTAGCTGAGAATCAAAGCGCCAACAAGCTAGCGTCCCCTTGCTAAAACCCATCAACAATCTATAGAAGGAACCCAGCAACAGCACGCATCACCTATCCTAAGGTCTAGAAGCAGCCTAGAAGCACGTGTTGCTGGACAAGTGTGTAATTGCTAACAGACATGTTAGCAAGTACTTCTGTCTTTTCTGGTAGCGCTTAAGCTACGAAAATCTCTGTTAACTTAGACGCTACAAGATGTCTTCAGAGTTGTCCATTCATTTTTTAAAGGCATATGTGGTTCATTGCATACGTGGCTCATTGTGACAAACTGAAGCCACAACTTTTTTGTTTAATATTGTGGCTTCAGTTTGGTTCATCCACTCGATTGAACTCTCACCAGTAATCCACACTTTCCTGCAGAACTATCACCTCATTCTTAGTGGTCACGTCAAATAGCTGTTCCACAAACCTATCGGAAAGAAGAAACTTTTATTCAGCCGGATAATTAGGTACTGGTCATCTTGCCCCACTTGACGGCCAACAGATCAGGCCCACGGGCAATCTCGTATGTGTGCTTGGGAATGTGGTATATTATGTCCGAGTCCGTTGTTGCCCATCGACATGTCCCAGTTGTTGTCTAGAAGCAGGATTTCGACTAAATGATAATTGTCGCTCGAAATATGCAGACACATATCACCTGGTGGCATAGAGGCAACGCCAAAACACTTCTTCCAACCACACACCGAATACTGAACCAGCCCATTAATCACTTCCTCCAAGAAATACGCATAGCACCCACAGGAGTGTCTAACATGTATACTTTGGACTAAGCATATCTGAAAAAAGGGTTGCTTTGTGTTTTACCTTACGTACATTTTTTGTGAGTGCTGCACAGTCTAAAGTATAAACTCATGACAAATAGCTCAGTATTCTATTCTAAGCAAACCTCGCATACCTATATCTTTCTATCTGCTAAAAACAGGACTAAGTAATACGAAGCGAAATGCACGACGTGGAATCAGAGGCTCTCAAGGATTGGTTGTTGGCGAAACCTGCCACGCGATGCCACCCGCCACAGCAACGTGGGGACTGTATATACCACCATCATACCTATGCTTCCATGACCACCGGCTATATATGGCAAGAGTACGTAACTTTTCAACAACAAGGAACGGTTCGTAGAGAATAAACCGTAAGCACAATTGAAACAATGCTATCTATGTACGCAGTGTTCGATACCACGTTCTAAACACAAACGAGCGAGACCCCCTTGGTGATTAGAGAGATTATTATCTTACGAAAGAGCGTGACTTCTTGATCAGCCACCTGGCGCGCGAAGACGGTGCCACCTATTGGGCCCACCGTCACGCTGCGAAGCTTAAAGTGGAACGTGACAAACGACAAATTGACACGTAAGAAATCGACTTCGATGAGGGAATATAGATTGATTGATATAATCGATCATGTGGAGTTTAACGTCCCAAAAATGTCATATGATTATGAGAGACGCCGTAGTTGAGGGGTCCGGAAATTTCGACCACCTGGGTTTCTTAGCGTGCACCGAATCTGAGCACACGGGCCTACAGCAGCCGCCACAGCCGGGATTCAATCCCACGACCTGTGGGTCAGCAGCCGAGTACCTTAACCACTAAACCACCGCGGTGGGTTATGACGTAACATAGAAGCGCGCTACTTTTGTTCCAATGCTTATGCCCATTTGCAGTGAAGAAAAGGAGGAACGAAGTTCGTAAGGCACAGATCTCGAGCAAATCAACATCCCATCACTAACGGTGTTCAGTGCACTATTGAGCGTAGTGAAGATACACCAGCCAGCGGGACATATAGCAAGGGTACGTGCTGTGTCTGTTTTGCAGGGCGTGTTTGCTTTATTACGCAGCCGTTCCGGTCCTGACATCAACCTCCAGCTGCGCAGATTCGGGAGACAGCGCTTCGTAAACGCTGTAGACGCACGCTACCGGTGCTTCTGCCTTTCGGGGTGGCTGTAAATCAGGCTAAGCTGCGGCTCTTCCGGAAGAAGGCCGCGTCATTGCCGCCTTCTTGCAGGAACTAACGGCCCAGAGACGTGATGTGGACTTTTGATAGTGGCTTCAAAGACGCAACGGAAGACAGGAGACGACGGCAAAAGAAAGACAATGAAGAGTTGAAAAAGTATCCTGCTAAGAACCGCCTTCCCCAAATGGTTGGAAATGCCGTAACGCTGGGCAACATTTCATTCTTAATGGAGCTAACGCAGTGACTTCACATTGCCGCGCCAGTAAGCAAAGTAAAAGGACATGGGACGAGGTGAGGATGTGAGGGACAGCTTGGGATTTTCGGCACTATATAAACACTAAGACAAATTCGTGCAAGGAACTCAAAGCCCACATATACGTCTCTCTAATGAAACTGTAATGTCCTGAGTTTTGTTCTCGTTATACTGCCATGATATTTTTCGAAGCTTAAGACAGCCAAACAACAAAAAAGAAGACAATAAGCCAGTGGGGCTATCTGTGTTACATACATGAAGATAAAACCACTGTGAGCAGATAAATATGACTGGGAAACAGAAAGGATGTACAAGGACCGACGCAAATTCATTCTTTTGGTGCGCATTTCTTCTGTGTCCCAGTCACGTTTATTTGCGCACGGCAGTTTTACCTTCAAGTGCTAACCAACTCGCTACAGCAGCTACAAGTTTTACTTAACTGTTTTAGATAGGCCAGTGTCTTTAAAAAAAAGTTTGCACGCTTTTTACGACACCACATACACAAGAACTCAGTGCAGTTATTCGAACAAAAGAAAAAATGTTGGAGATAGCTAGAGGATACTGCTAAAGTGATGCTTCCAATCGTATTGTTTGTCACGCGGTTAATGGCGAAAGATGAAGAAACTTATGCTGCAGACAGATCAGCTCTTTTCAAATAAATATGTAGTATAGTCATCAGCCTACGACTTTCTTCCGCAAGCGACTTTTTCCGCCTCGGTTTATCAGTGGCTAGGGTGCTCGGCTGCGGACCCGAAGGTTGTGGGGTCGATCCCGGCGGTCGCATTTTGACGGAGGCGGCATGGTAGAGTGCCACTCACTGTGCGATGCCAGTGCTCGTTAAAGAACACCAGATGGTCGAAATTGCCGGGACTCTCCACGACCGCTTCTCTTAAAATCACAGCTTGGTTTTGGGACGTAAAACCCCTCATAAAATTATTATTATTATTATTATTATTATTATTATCTACTAGCAGATTTCTCCCTTCCCGAACTCCCCGCCCCCCCCCCCCCCCCCCCTCGGTGGAATAAAGTCGGCTCGTCTAGCTTTACGTCACACTTAGAAGTGTGGCAGCTTGGACTAGTTGGTATGACATGAAGATAGTTATAGCACGAGAACAGAACGACGACAAAGAAACAAGAAGGAAGCGCTCGTGTCCTTCTTGTTTCTTTGTCGTCGTTCTGTTCTCGCGGTATAACTATCGGTACGCCACACAACATATTTCTATAGTTGCTATACACACTGCTCGAAGTACCGATGCAAGCACACATCAATTTTTATATTGCTGTAATGAAGGCAGGCATTATTACACGCATATTATATCATTCAAACACTACCGAAACGGGCGTAGTGTAGTCCAATGATTAAATACCCTTCGGAACAAAACAAGTGGTCTAATGAGGAGCTGTAGGAAAGGGTAGAAAGCACGTTAATAGTTAGCTGACAATTTATTTGAATGTTGCTAAAACATTGATTGACCTACATAAAGTTAAGGAAAATGAGACATCCTTTATTACTTCGATGTTGCGTCAAGCGGTAACCTGAGGCAAAAAAGCAAACTACGAAAACAACTAATTCAAACAAACATGCCAGAAATTCTTTCCTAAGTACTGGATTATAATAGCTAACGAAAACCTTTTTCGTCGTAGAATTACTTGGTTAAAGGTTTCCTGCAGAAGACAACCTCATGACATAAAGTAAGTTTTTCAACTTCGCAGTTTCCGTGCCACAATTGCGTTTCCAAATGTGTGGGCATCGTCCCCGTCAATAGATCGCTTTACATTCACAAAACGACAATGCTTGCAAGAAGCCACGAACAAGTATAGAATCCAAAGCTGTGATGCTGCTATGCTGGAGCACTCTCACGCACGCATTCTGGCACACGCTAACACAATATAAGCAGGCATCATAGTAGTGAGCTATTAAGGTTATATTCCAGGTATTAACAAATAAATAGAGAGCGTCCGTTAAACTTTGAATGTATACTAGCCACACCGATTCCAACAAATGTTTATTTAAGGCCGAAATATGCCACAGGTGCAAATCCTTGTGCTTGTCGAAGCCGTAGAATGCAACAGTGCACCGGGTAGTATCTCAACTGAAAGGGAGTTTTCCTGCTTCGGTAAGGCGGGTAGGTACGTCAAGGCGGGCGAGAGAGAGTACGGGCGTGTGCTTGCTCAATACCTCTAACACGAGACGCCGGCGCGAAAAACACGTAGTGTCGCCGTAAGAAGCCGAGAGGGCACGAGCGATACAGGCGCAGGAGGGAAGACACAGCAGCCTCATTTGACATTTGGTATATGTATTGTGATTTAGAAAGCGCAGGCTGAACGGATGTCAAATTCGCGAATAGGAGGGTGACCGGGAAGACACCACGAGGCTCGACCGCCCGAACGCAATCGCCAGTGAAGATGTCGTCGTCCTGTTCACTAGGAAGACGAAGGATTGTTGAACCACCGCGTTGGTGATGGTGACGATGGCTGTGTTGGGAGGCTCAACAATACACGAAGTCATGCGCGCGATGATGCCGATGTCCATTTTGCTCAAACGCCAAGGATGGGATTTATGGTGGCGCAAGGACGAGGCGGTAGGGGTGCGAGAGTGGAAGGAGACAGGAGAGCGAGTGAGGATGAAGGCGGTGGGCGAAGGAGAAAATGACTTAACATATGAGGGGGATTAGGGGAGAGGGGTACAGGCCTGGTGACGGTAGAAACTGTACAGGAAGAGGTGGGAGGGTAGAATATGAGATGAAAAAGAGTGGATTCTAGATGCGCGCAATTGGTTATGCAGCAACAGACCACATAAGCCCTTTCATTTGATGCAGCAGGAAGATAGCTGGCAAGAAAGCGAGGCAGCGACACACGCCGGAAACAGCAAGAGAAGAGAGAAAAGCATGGAGAAAAGAGGCACAGTCGATGCCAACTAGAGGTAGAAATCGTAAAAAGAAAACTACATGACGAGAAATATCGCGACAGTTAAGAACGCAGTATACTACTGCTCCAGGGATTGCTTTGTTTTGTTTCGTTTTGTTTTCGTTCTGAAGACAAACGGGCTACGTCCTCCTCCACATCCAGCACGCTCGCTCTCTCCGTATTGTACAATGCCGTTCTCGCTCACCTTTCCGGCTTCCCCGTCTGTCGGGTTGGTTCAGCGAAACGGGCCCATTGCACGTGGCATCTTACTCTGAACAAGAATGTACATAATAAAACAGAATGAAACAAAATACCGGGAGGCATACGAAGATGCACAACGCATACAGACACACTGTACTCTGGAGAGCAAGAGCATGTAGAGATGAGAAAACCTTTTCCGAGGAGCGAGAGCGATCACGCAGCCCCTACAATGCGAGTTCGGTGTTTGACCAAGATGCCCACCGGAGACGTATGTAAGCACTGAAGCGTCGGTCCGATAGGTTTACGCGTCTGCAAGTGACGTAACCCGAGCAGAGAGCTGAAATGGCTTCAGGCTGCATTACTCGATGTGCAGGCGAAGTAATGATGTCGCCATTTACTTGCCCTAACGGATGGCTAACGGAGCTAGAGCGTGTCAAGTCGTCAATATCAATATATTAGAACCAATGAGGAGCTAAGTCCATAAATATCATTTTTATTCGCCGGGTTCAAGCGACTGTCGTAAGAACAAGTTGGTAATCGGAAAACTAAAGGTTTAAGTTCACCTTTACTCAACCAGTCATCCTAAGCAAGCCAAGATCATCCGATTGCTTGAATACTGTGGTCTGTATATGGAAGTTACACCGCAGAACCGAATAGTTGTTACACGTTTGATGAAAAAATAAATTTTGGACTAAATTAATTGACAGAATCCTCGCATGACTTGCTAAACAATGACAACTAAGTTACCTTTAGGTATTGATACACACAGCAAGAAAAAAAGAAAGTAGAAGGAAATATGCTAAAATGAATCGCAAATAGCTTGCTGATATATGCAACCTGTTCAGTATAACTTGAAGCACTTTGGTATAGGGAGTTTCAGAGACGAGACCTTGCTGCATCTTAACGATCATCTATACTCACACAATAATGAAGCAGCTCTATATGCCACTGACATTATTTGTAGTTCACGCTGCAAGAGAACTGATTTCTAGTAACAAAGGCTCGATTTAAACGCCTTTGTCAGTTTCACCAAGTCGACCGGAATTTTTTCTGACTGCGAAGAGAGAGGGAAGAGGGTCTCAATACATAAATTGAGCTGGCCATTGCCAAATGACGTCAGTGATGAATTGCCTAAAATTCGCGGCTTGTAATTGCTGGCCAACGAGCGAGGGGGAGACGAAAAGTTAGTTAGGTGGGCTGATGATATTAAAAAAAATCTTGCATATTCACGTAGGGAATGATGATGAGTAGGGCGAAGTGTCCATCCATCTGTCCGCCCACCCATGCGTCCGTCCATGCGTGCGTCTGTTCGTGCATTCATGTGTCCGTGCATCCTTCCGTGCTTCCGTCCATCCGTGCGTTCGTCCACACACTTGTATTAAACCAATGCCATCTTGAAAATGAGACGAGAAATAGTGATGAGACAGCGCCATCTATTATACTGTTCGGGAAATAATGCCGGTTACTACTGACACAGGACAAGGTTAGACTAAGAGAAGCTTCGTATCTGAAAGTTTGCAGGTATAAAGTGTAAGCAAAAGGACAAGACCGGGTTGATTGGTCGAACATGGTAAAGACCTTTCCCCTGCAGTGGGCGCCGTCGGGCTTATGATGATGATGATGATGTTGAAGAAAAAGATGATGACGATGGATACTTTAGTCGTACTGAAGTACCACAAGAGTCCTGCCTATGACCACAACGTCGCATGTGTCGTACCAAGCGCTGTACCTTTTCAACACGTAGGATAAGGTTCAGCAGCAACGCATAAGTGTCTTAATTGCCGCGATCCCATCATAAGCAGTAGTTTACTCAGTGGTATCTCAAGAAACAAAAAACGCAATCACCCAGGTACTCTCTAATGTTCGTCGCCAAAGGTTTTCGGGTGCTTCTGCAAAGCCGTCGCCTCGAACGGCGGTGCACGTTTATGTCAGACGCCACGGCTTATAGGCTTTTGAACCTTTATTAAAGAGGCTTTATTTTAACGCGATAGCGTTAGAGAGCTTGTATCGCAGAAATCTTGCCGTCGGCATCAGCCCCGTTGGTTGTGAGGAAAAAATCGTCTGTGCGTCTGTGAGCGAAAAAGCAAGTTAAAGAGATCGCCGCGGGAGGCCGCTACTTGTCCACGTGTGCGCACGCGATCACACTGAAAAGCCGCGCATTCGAAAAAAAAAGTTCTCAAGGTCACGAGGCGCGGTAGTCTCTTTGCCCTCCTGCGACCCCTCTCTGCTTAGCTTCCGGCCATTATGTCGGGACGAGAGAAGAGATAATGCAATTGCAGCATGCAACAAACCTTTGCAACTCCACTCGCACTGGACGGACTCCTAAAATTTTTGCGGCGTTGAATTCGGGAGGCAATAAGCTCTTATAGTGAATTCATTATATGGTTAGTTGAAAAAGGGCTTCAGGGCCTCTTTAACGCGTTTTGTTCTACAGGTGTGACGACAAAAACGAGCCTATTCGGTGATGTGCAGGCGCATTTCTGAAGCCTCAGACTACGTCGAAAAAGGCCAGAATAGTGCAGCCTTTGTCGATAAAAACACAGAGGAACTTTCAAACAGCTCTAAAAATAATGGAAAACTATGTACATCTAGCGGAAAACATATCATGCCTTTCCAGAGGCGGTGATCAAGCAAACAGCAAGCGCCAGATAATGTGTTGTGATCTGTGAGGCATTGTGAGACTCTTTATGGCCTCCGAGATGGCGAGTGCAAAGCGTGTATTTTGGAGGCCATGCTACTCTTGCTTTAGATCAAAAACCTGTATGTACCATTCGCGCACGGGCACGATCTACTGTGTGCGTGTGCGTGTGCGTGCGTGTGTATGTAACAAAACATATTAATAAGTATGCACATAACGTTTTAAGGGTGCACTAGGTGCTAGATTTTGCTATCGCGTTCAACTCTTAAAAGCGAAGCCTAAGGGTCCCCTACTTTTTTTCAGTTTTTTTCTTTTCTGTCCATTTTATTTATTTATTTATTTATTTATTTATTTATTTATTTATTTATTTATTTATATCTACTTCTTCCTTTCTCTTTCACTTTCTTGCTCTTTCTATTTGGAGCTTGCTTCCTCATTTTCTTTATATATTTGTACGTACCTGTGCCTAGGCTATGCTAAGGACACTATAGTTGATTTTTCTTCTTTATCTTGCCGATGATAAGTGTTTATTGTTAAATTATTCGAATAAAAAGAAGAAAAACAATTCTCCATGGTGGGATCGTGCACTCCATATGCTTCACAAGGAGCGTTACGCCAAGTTATTACGACAGCCCACGACAATGTAGGCCAGCCCGAACCTCTAAAATGTTGTGCACCTAAAGGAAAACGATCATCGAGGCCCGCATTCATAGGCGTCGTTGAGAGCGACGTAAAAGTGCGTGCACCACTACACGAGGTCGACCTTTACGACAGGGCGCTTCCCAAACTCTTCCTGGATGGTTGTGACTAGGTAGGAAAGTAAGATGAAGAAAAGAAAGATTGGCACAAAGAATGAATCGATTCCCGGCGGAATTCTTCGTCTCCTTTGATGTGCGCGGGGTGGCGTTGGAAATGGGAAGCCGATAAACAGAGTGGTGGGAAATAGGGAGCAAGGCAGTTGAATCTCCAGTCGTGCACGCCAGGCATCGTCAGGGCTTTGTCGCCTGCGGTTGTAATTAAAGGGCAAAGACGCGCCGGTCTCGGAACGCTCGCCGAGCAATACAAACACACGCCATCTCCTCCCCCTCATTCCGATCACGCCTACGTTTATGCAGGCTTTGGGTATATTTGTGCGCATCACAAGCCTCACATTATGGTCTTACAGCGTCCTGGTTAAGAGCATATTACTCGAGTGCTTGCTACAGTATCATTCGTCGATCGACACGACTTTTTTCCCAGTTATACCATACAGCTCTGCTTTTATGTAGTACGACCTAAGCAGTGCGTAACTAAAGGAAACACGCGGAATAAGGTGTCACCACACTTTTTAATTAAATTATTGAAATAAGAGAAGTTGGTTCCA
Source organism: Rhipicephalus microplus (assembly GCF_043290135.1). NCBI lineage: Eukaryota > Metazoa > Arthropoda > Arachnida > Ixodida > Ixodidae > Rhipicephalus > Rhipicephalus microplus. The sequence continues at coordinate 561,266 of NW_027464647.1, read as the reverse complement.
TTATAGTGACACCGGCTACTCCTTTTCTCTCAGTAGACTACATAGGCCGTAAGATAAACAATGATGGCGCAAAATGCGAGACTGTACAATATATTATGTGAAAGTACAAAATAGCCGAACCTCTCAGGTCAGTTCACCTGAAGCTAATAGGTTCATATGTTCCACACACAAGGTCAGTTCACACTGAGACAAATGATTACACATATGAAACACACTATCTAAATATAACACATTTTTTTTCGCATGAAGGCGAAATCACATATGGTAGGTCGGTATTTCCATGAAATACTAGATTCTGAGAAACTTTTTAATAAATGCTATTGCTCTTTCTTTTTGTTTAATCTGATTCCTGTGCCTGTACTAGCATACAACCTCCAATCTGCAATTAGCTGTAACACATTTTATTTTGTAGGTTTCTTTATAGGCTTTGCGGAATGAAAATGATCACGTTTCAATTCTCAGTAGCCATACTGAATAAAAAATTCACTCCAGTTTATTGCAGGGCTAGGGAAATTACAGAAAAATGTTGCACCGTCTGTGGGCAAGCTGACAGAAGTCTAGAGCAAAAGTGCGATATAGATAAGGGGTTACTGCGTCATTTCCTCACATAATAATAATAATAATAATAATAATAATAATAATAATAATAATAATAATAATAATAATAATAATAATAATTGTGGATTCACTCCCCAAAACTACGATGCAATTAAGGTTTTCACACACAACCGTGAGAAATAACAAGAATGCAATAACAAAATCACACACACGAGAACCATCTGTTATGAGTGCTTCTAACTGTCATTGTTTTCAATTAGATGTTTTGTGTAAAAATGAAAAAAAGAAGAACTCAATTATACAAAACGTAGCTCTGACATTTGCACACAACGTATTTTAATGATGTTGTGAGAACATCTCGCACTTCTGCAATTGACCTAAAGAGAGAGCGACTATCAGAAAAACAGGCCAAGCAGGGTTCTGGCGCATTCGTAAAAATACTTAGAGTTGATCCTCCCTTTCATTTCTTCCCTTCCTCCTCCTCTTCCTCCTCTTAGAGTTGATGGTATAAATATGACGGCTCTCAGTGGACGTCCGATTTGTTCAGCATTCACTCACCGCTCTTTTTACTCCGATCGCTGAAGGACTGATCACAGTCGTTCATTCATTATGTACAAAAAGCCAACTCGTCGAAAAGCGTTCCGAGTGAAGAGATGTAACATACTGTTTCGTATGTGTTCGCAAGTATTTGAGCCATGTTTGAAGGTCTTGAATTAAATTTGCATACTCAATTTCTCTCTCATCAATGGTGTTTCTTGTTGCTTCTGAAATGACAGGCTATTTGAATATCCGTGATGAGTGTTAGCGTGAATTGTTAAAAATAAGTGAAAAATGCTTCTTTCTCGTTCACATGCGTTTTTTTTTTCTGGTAATCCTCACAAAATGATCTGCACATGAAAACAAAAAGGCTATATGCATATTGTTACGATTAGAAGACTGACTCGGAATAATAGACACAGATATATTTTCTACAGAGGTTTTCTTTCAAAAATTATGCAGAACTTCGAGTGGAACGACGTGTCACACAGACCTAAAGAAGAAATGGTCTTTTTCTTTGGAAAGTTTTTATTGTATCGACATGTCGAAACAATGTGGTTTCGATAAGGCAAAACACTTCGCTGTAAGAGTGAATAAAATTATGAAATACGACACCCCGCTATCTTTGGCGAAATCGTTTGGTAGCACAAAAGGATAGGAAATCTAAAAGTTTCCACGATTAGGCTAACTGAGGTGAAACAGCTGGCATTGTTCAATTCAAAATGATGAGGTGATTAGTCAAGTCACCTAGAAAAAGTTCCATTCAATTTACCGTGTTACTCCAAAGTTTAAACTATATGCGAATGGAATTAAAATTTTTACGCACACCCATCTAATGGGGAACATGAATTGCAGAAAACAACAAGCGCCGACTACTAGGTAAAATGACAAGAAAATTTACGATTGTGCGAATGCCGACAAAAGTCACCTCTCATGCCGATACGGACATATCGGCTATTATCCGGTGGAAAGTCAAACGAGAAACACAAGCTTCCCGAGCTCCCTATTCCTGCTTCCCCTTCAGTAAGGCGACATCAAATCCCGTTTTTGTCGCAATGCCAATAACATGAATTTTCGGGTTTTACATACGACACTGAACATACGGCAATTAGTTAAGTACATGATTGCAAGCTTGTACTTGCGACTTGCAAGTCTTCAAACGATCTTCGCCAAAAGCTCGAGTTGACTGTCATCATTGAGCCACAACCTAATAGGTGTGACCATAAACGATGAAAAACGTTATGTTTGCCTGCTGTTACAAATTTCACAAGAAGGCCTCGTCTCTCACTTGACGTTTTGGAAAATTAAGAGGAAACGCATTGTGAAGGAAAATGAATTTGTACTCATGCAACCAGGGGCATTAAATAATAATTGCCAATGTTTCCTAAATTTCGAGTGCAGATTTATCAAGACAACGACATATAAGGAAGGGAAAGCACAAACCCACTACCTTTTAAGAAATGATTGATTAGAACATGAACCACGCACACCTATGCTTCGAAAGAGCAATCAGGAATGCACAAGTACACTAGCATTAGAAAAAAAAAACTAGATATAAGTTTATTACACTGAAGGGGCAGTAACGCAATCTCCCAACTCTCCGAATGATTGCTGATTTGATGAATAAAAAATGAGTGATTCCGTCAAAGTGCCTAAGCACAATAACACATTTATCGAAAAGGGAAACGCAGTCGCATGTAGTGCAGTGTGTGGCTAACTAGCCATCGCTGATAACTATATTGCTGATAACCAATAGCTTTCTCTCCACCATTTACCAAAATACACAGAAACTGTCGTTAAAACAGCGTCTCTTGAAGATCCATCTGCCTACATTAACACTGTGGAACTCAAGAAGCTTTAAATTACTTATAAAAACTTGCATTCAGTCTATTTTCTTTTGTGCGCAACATGAAGGAGACAATTCTTGCCCATCCAATTAACATAACGCGATAAGCCTCAGAAATTTGTTAAGGAAATCTGATATTGTTTTACGAAGAAAGACCAGGAACACAGAAGCAAGACAAACATAGTTGCGATTTTCTGTAGTTTTCTCTTTGCTTAGAAGCTTTTTTACTATAACATACCGAGTTACTCCACCTCGCTGGGAGGGTTCACTGAATTCATTTGCACTTCAGCTTCTTCAGTGCTGTCAGCCAAACAAGACGAAGTATTTCTCAAAGGAACAAAATGCAGGCAAGCGTGAGCACGGCGCCAATAGCTGTGTACGTAGAACGCGGAGGACGTGGAAGAGTGAGGGGGGATTCTTTCGCAGATGTTCTTTGCGGAAAGTGTTTTGATCCAGTCCAAAACATCTCGCCGTGTTGATTCCACATTGCTTCCACAGCTTCATTACGACTCACCGCCGTATATATCGCTCCAGAGTGCTGTAGGGCGAAGCTGTCTGGCACGAACGGAATGTGTACGACGAATAGCTTCGCCCTTGCGAAAGTATTCGGAGAGAGATGACTTCGCCACTTGGCATTTCGTCTCCGGCAAGCTGGGTTCCTCGAACAGTGCTCGAATTGGCATTGCGTCGACGTACTCCTTCCTTCTCTCTTATGGGACAAACATTTTGATGCCCGGGTCTCCGGCAAGTGACCCTTCTATAGTGGTGATTTCATTCGTAGAAAGAAATCTAGTGTTGGCCAGCTCAGGAAAGAACCACCGATCTACTAAAGAATGCCGACTGTTCTACTCGCAAGTTCTTGAAGAGACGATGCATGTTGTCCCTATGGTAACACTGCCTCTACTCCTGATCATGACGAATCAATTATAGATCGACATCATCTGATTTTTACGCAGTGATCACTAATTAGTATCCCCGTACGTTTGGTTAACAAGCTGTTACTTATACGAAGTCATTACCAAATGTTATTTGTGCATGTTACGTGCAAGCTTTATTAACGGGGTTAACATAGCAAATGAGTGCCGTATAAACAGCCACATTTCAGAAATTATTTTTTACACGTATGTGTAAAATGAGGGTCAATATGAAGTCCGAGATAGTTTTTATTCGTCATCTCGTGCACTCCATGCACGCTAGCCCAAGTCTGTTTGGTTAGTTCGTGAATACCACAACGTGTATATCGAGGCAACATGTGTTCACATACCAGCCAAAGGTGGTTCTTTCGTCAGCGACGCCTCACTTGGCGCCCTGCTCAAATGGTCACCTGGGAGGAGCAAAGAATAAAAAAAAGAGGGGGGGGGGTTATAATACAAAGAACATAATCAGCCTTAAAAGGTTAAATGAGAAATATACTGGTCATAGTACCTTATAACCAAAACGTAACGTGGAAAATAGTGTGAAACATTTTTGTTGGAAATTCAATTGCCCATGTCTGTGAACTAGTTGTGGATGCAATCTCTGTTGGCGTGTTTCACGAAGTGCGTGCCATTTCATTTTTCGCCGACTACCTGTTCTATCATTGCATGGCAGCACTTATCTTAGTAAAGGCTGGTGATTTTGGCACGAGTTGGCCTTCTACCAACTTAAAAAAAATAACTAAAATGCTTGAGCAGCTACCTCAGTCGTAGAACGGGTAGAAAGCCGCGAGTTCCGCATTGACATGTAGCACCACCATACGCGCACATACACAAGTAAGTTTCAGGTCAACCTTCTTTTGATACACGAAGTGTTTCTCAGTTTATAGACGATGTTTGTATTGTTTTCTTATACTTGGTCCGACATTGGCCACCTTACAGTCTGGTACGATCAATCTATTTTCTCCTGTTTCTATTTTTTTCCGCTCGACGATGCTCGTCTCCACAGCACAGGAACAACATTGGCGTATGTGTCAAAAGTGGATAATGGCTTGAAGCTGCCAGCACAGGGTAATTACGAAACAGAAGTGACGGCAATTTCAGCTTGCCCATAAGCCTTTCGTTTCAGCACAGGGCATAATGTGCACCGTATGGTTGCCATGAAGAAAAAAAAAAAGAGAGAGAAACATGTTATCAGCGAACAAAGAAACCTTTTGATTGATATTTGGGGGTGTAACGTCCCAAAACCACCATCTATTTCTAAGAGACGCTGTAGTGGAGTGCTCCGGAAACTTCGACCACCTGGGGTCTTTAACGTGCACCCAAATTTGAGTAAATGAGCGTATACAGCACTTTCGCCTCCATCGAAAACACAGCCGCCACAGTCGGGGTACCGTTTACACGGCGGTATTGCGTGTGTAAGGCTGTGAAGCTATGCACCAACTGTTTACTATCTTAATTTCAAATATGACAGTACTCTAATGTGTTCGATCATTAGCGAAGTAAGTCACCTTGAAGATGCAAAGCGCAATCTTTGGTTCACAGCATAGTGATGCAATTTATGAATCGGCGTGTGCGGAAAAGGAACATTCCTAAAAAGAGAAGAATTTGTTTTTTTTTTCTTTTTCTTCTTATTCTTCTCTATCCGAGGATGTAGAATGACATCAAGGATTGTGGATGAAATGTGGCATTCGGTATTTTCTTGGCACTGCAAGGAAAAGTAGGTGTATTCTTGGTTTTATTCTCTTTGTAACCACGTAAATATTTCTTCAAGGGTGCATGATGAAAATTATTTGAAAAAAAGACACAAGATATCCACTGTCTACCTAATTTTTTGGTAGTGAAGTTTTTTTCGCGTCTCACGCACTGATCTGGAGTGGAAACACACACACGCATGCGAACACACACATCACCAACGTTTTCTTTTTTTGGTACATTTAGTATTGAACCTCAACTCTGTAGTCTCAAACTCAGTGTAGAATACTGTTAATCAGAGTCACGGGACACCAATATATTTTTTTTACATTAGATAAATCAAATGGGTTTATTATTTTGTTGTTTTCTGTGGTTTTAAAAGTAAGGAAAGCTAGAGGTGACGACGAACAAGTTATAATTTTTGGTGATTATTAAAAGTTACTATCTCGGTTCACTGCACAAAATGATGCTTAGAAGGCTGCTTGTCCGATGGTTCGTGATCCCGAGAAAAAGTATACAAAAGCTATGACTAGGACCCTAAGCGAATCTTCGACATCTATTGTTGGGGTATTGCGTGTGACCCCGCACGTTGCGAACAAGGAGGAGAATACTACAGACGCTTTTCTCAAACGGAGTGGCAAAAAATATTATGAGAAGCAACCGTGTTCACCGTTACAGATCTATGTGCTTCTGTTTCGGTGCTTTCGCTCGCACGCTTCGATAGCCATGCTGATCCGTCAGTACGTGCCGGAATAAAGCGGACGCGGAAGAAACAGCGAATAGAGTGACTTTTCCGTTGCTAACGCCCCTGTAGGCTCCAACGTAAGCCCACTCCTGTCTCATCTACTTTTCCTGTCTTTCCATCAGTGCCCTTTTCCCCGAAAACAGCGCCGATGTTACAGCTGCTATTTTTCTTGAAAACAACAAGCCACTGCCCGGGCTTTTGCTGTCGGGGCCAGACTACCACCTTTTCTCTGTTTTCACCGCTACTCTTCGTGCTTGGATGGAAGATGCGTGTGAGCACGCACAAATAATAGGAATGTTGCTGGCTATCCACCATGGTTGAGCAATAATTACGGACCTCGTCTGCTTACCCAAAGGTGGCGGGTTCGATTCCAGCCATGGTGGTCACATTTCTATGGAGGCGCAACGCCGCAGTCATGCGCACTGTCCTCCACTACGGCCTCTCTCATATGATATCACTGTTTCGAGACGTAAAACACCAGATGTTATTATGGAAATTGTCGTGGCCAGCCACCGTACGCAGTAACAGGCATTGGATTGTCTATAAAACTTTGCTTTGCGTACTTGACAACTTTAGCTGAAACGCTTTTGTTTTTAATTTCAAGTGCATTGAAAAATAGTGAAAGGAATGTTCTCCCAGTTAAGGCGGCTACGTGAAAGGGAGAGGTCGAAAGTTTAAACTGTTAGGAAACCTTGAGTAAAGCAAAAATACAAAATTAGATGTTAAGAAGCTGCGCCGTATTAGTTACCAAGCTCATCCTGAACATTTAGTGATACCGCTCTTAAATTGCGGAGGACCAAACAACTAAGATACATCCGGAAATGAACAAAAATGTGTGGTATACCAACTATAAAACTAGTTTGCAACATAATCCCGAGAATCCATAGCGTGTTATGGTTTATCACGTTTTCCTTTGGGTAATATATTAGACTGCACACTTTTTTTCTTGAGCTTAAAACTGGTGAGAGTAAGAAAAAATTAACGGGGCTGCTACGATAAGGGCAATGGTGGCGCGGCGTTCCCTTACTCTATAGCGAAGCCCCTTTAACTTAGCCTCTATCGGCTGTTCGATCCATGTGACGCGTGGAGGGTCATCTCTTCTGGACCGTTTAGTCGAAAGTCCAACCCACAAGCCGCACGCTAAAACAAGTGGGGCGAATGATGGTCTTGCTCGTTGGCGTGCAAACAGAGTACTTCAATGAATTAGGCCCGCCTCCGGGCACTCTGGCGTGATAACGCGGACAGGAGTTGTGTTCACAAAGCACAGCACGGATATGAAAATCGGTCGATTATGAAAAGCACGAGGGAATGCCTCAAAAAGGAAAAAAAAGAAACGAATGCACGAAACAATTAACCATTATGTGTGGTGTCTCAACTAAGATTAAGAAAACAAAGAAACTGAAAAAAAAATAAGTCAAGCACGATGTACTATTATTCGAGCTACATGTTATTCCGTTCATAATTTGACAATGAAAAAGTCAAGATCACTCAGACTCACTCATGAGATTTTTTTGCACTCGGGGCTCACTTTTACTCAGAATCAGTAAACGCGCCGCGGTGGTCTATTAGTCACAACGCTGTACTGCTGACAGGCTGGTGGTGGGATTGAATCACGGCCGTGGAGGTTCTATTGAAGATGAAGGCGAAAATGCTTGAGGCCCGTGTAGTTAAGAAGTAAATACACGTTAAGGAACCCTTGGCGGTCGGAACTTCTGGTGCCTCCACTACGGCATCTCTAAAAATGACATCGTGGTTTTGGTATGTTAATCGTCAGCGATTATTATTATCAGCAAACTTTCAATCAACTGGGCTCACACTGACTTGGAAAAATTTTCCTAAACCTGACTCACTAAAATTCAGACCCCACCGAAATATTACTCACCTTACTCACTCAGACCTATGACTCCATCTCAGTCTCAGTGAGACTGAGTGAGTTAACTGATAAGTGAGTTTACTTACGATAGGCTTTTCGATCACGGTGTTAATGCTCTATTACGACAATATCTCACAGTCGGCACACTGTATACATGCCCAATGCCAGGGTGCTAAATTTTGTTTTGAAGAAGAAAAGAGTACATTTAGGACCAGTAGCTCCAGCGACACCGAATGTTCATTGATTTCCAAGAACCGCAATAAGGCTCGACCTTGCCTTGAATGCAATAGGACTAAGCTGGCACGTAACAGCTATTACGACGCCTGCCATTTGGCGCATATTGGATGTCATAAATAAGCCCTTTGACCAACATAATCCGTGCATGTGGTTAAAAAAAAGGAAGAAAAGGTAAATACTGCGAAACGAGAACATTCCATGAAACGGTTGCCGAATTTACTGCGGTCACAAATTCTTATTGGTGAACGCAAGAGCACCAAAAACAAAAACAAAAATTTCAATGGTTCGGATGATTAAGTCTGCTCTCTGAATTGTTTCGAGAGCTAAAAGTAATGTTATTGGAATGAAAAAAGTATTGAAGTGGGTCCTCTTTTTTATCTTAAGGCACCAATAAGAGTTCACAAATGCACGCGTATGCCGTATTTACGAGGGCTGTTTTCACGAAGGCCCAATGAAAGCTATGATTTCAGAAAAAAAAATAATGACCGTAGGATAGCCTTGAGGTGGCGTGATATGTACTAACGTTTTTAACAACAACAAAAATATGCAGTGTTTGTTTCTGTCGTGCACGAAGTTTTTGTGCTATTGCGGGAGTTTGTTTAGCATATGACTTGCTCGCGTTCTTTGCCGACTTTCAGGCACGGCTGTGCTGTTTGTTTGCAGGAGTCGCCATCTTAGCCTGGAAAAATATGGAACCATTTCTGGTAGGACGACAGAGTTCCTTCCTGCGTTCCCTCTCGTAAAATTTCATTTTATTTCTTCTACCATAGTTATTACGAGGAAATTAGAACTTGAGAAAGCTTTGTGTGTGTTTTCACCACGGCCACGCAGATAACTTTATTTGCCTGATGTTCATGCGTCATATTGACTGAACGCGACTTTCGTGGCTGAGAAAGAATAGCAGCGTATTACGCTTTCTCAAGGATGTTTCATAGCCTATATGATGTAAAAATAAAAATCAAGAACATAATTCCTGTTCTTTCTTAATGTTGTCATCATATGTTTCTGAAACAATCATTCACCTGCCTGGTGCCCAACAGGAACATAGTGGGACCTCGGGCAAACAGAACAAGTACGCTACTCAAGATTATGTTTTCTTTCTTGAAACGATATAGCAGTTAAAACAAACTACCTCTTAATGAATCTCTCTCAGAGCACAATTACAAAGGCTGCTAGCAAGAAAGTAAAGCTCCTCTTGTACTATAGGATTGCTTTATTCAAAGTGCTCATGGCTCTGGAACACCGCAATCACCAGCCCCAGCCGTTCCCTTTAAATATTTTTCATACTCTTTCTGTATTCTTCGTCCGCCATGAGCATCGGAGATTGCTTAGTTGTAAACCTCAAAATGCTTTTACGGACGAGTAGATAAAATGAAGCATTGTAAAACAGTGATGAATAGATACAATATACGCTGAAAGACCATCTCCACATAACTAATCTCCGAATATAACATAAAACATAACTAATCTTCGAAGTGTACCTGAATGCTCCTTCTACCGACCGAAGTCCATCGCAAGTGTGTCCAGAACTGTCGTAGTTCTGTAGGAAAGGCAACAAAAGTTGCAGTGACGTCACACCAGATCTGCCCCGCCGCGGTGGTCTAGTGGCTAAGGTACTCGACTGCTGACCCGCAGGTCACGGGTTCGTATCCCGGCTGCGGTCGCTGCATTTCTGATGGAGGCGGAAATGTTGTAGGCCCGTGTGCTCAGATTTGGATGCACGTTAAAGAACACCAGGTGGTCAAAATTTTCGGAGCTCTCCACTACGGCGTCTCTCATAATCATAGGGTGGTTTTGGGACGTTAAACCCCACATATCAATCAATCAATCAATCAATCAAATAATCAATCAGTCAGTCAGTCAAACCAGATCTGCACTGAGCGTAGGCGTGCGCAGGTTTTCCCTTCAAGAAAAACATATTCAAGGCAGCTTACCCCTTTCCTATTCTGCCTAGTATGGGTCTGACATCACACCCCCTCCATATGTCGTAGCACCCATCTGTGTTGTGTCAATGTGTGTGGTTGTGTTTTAACCCGCCCCCTCGTATAGGTGACTATGGAAGTGGCCGCCCCCTTACCCCCCTCCCGTGCGCCCACCTATTGTAGTGAGGTGATCTCCAGAGACTTAAGCCACGCACATACCGGCTGCAGTGTACTGTAGTGTACCGGCGAAGCATTGCGGCTACTACACGTTTGTTACCCAGTTGCTTGTGCGGCGCGTGTGTGCGAGAAAGTCAGCGAGAGCAGACAATAATGAGCACGACGTGCGTCACAGCCTTGTATGGGCACGTGACCAAGCTGCACTGCTACGTAACAGTTCGATTCGGTGCCCAGAAAACGAAACAGAAAATTGTCCATATAAAAAGGCGATATTACTTTATTTAGGGAGAATAAAAATAATTTTCGGGCACATATTATGCTTTTTAGAGCTATAAAAAACGCTTGCAGCGAAGCACGTGCAAGCCACAAAAATTATGGAACCACCGCTTTAAAGTGATAAAAAAGCTTTATTGCAAGAACTTTGTGAGCAGTATTCGTTCGTTGTCAAAGAATGCCTCCTACCTCATAAACGCACAGTATTCTATGGTTGCTAATTTCGGACACTAAGGATAGATTAAAATTCCTTCGTTGGCAAATTATATGAAATTATTGTTTGCGTAAGCAACAAATAATCCAGAGTGGTGTTTCTGTTCCTTCGACGTGTCGTTTGCCAATGTAGCCAAACGAGAAGAGTTCAAAACAACATGCCCCTTAAATATCATCATCCTGCGTATTTTATTCGACCATATTACTTCATAACACTAACAGCTTTCAGTGATGCAATACCTTTGTTTATTTTGCCCAATAATATTTAGGAATATTTATTATCTCGTCAAACCCGAGCAACCAAACCTGTGAAATTTATTCTTACTGTGTTTTAACTTCTGATATCGTTTTTATTTTCTAGTAAAGCCCATCTCGTCCTCGCTTAGTTTTTCCTTCACTTCTTTATCGCCAGTGAACTAAAGAAAGATCATCTTCATCTTCGAAGAACCACCGTGTTGCTCGCCCAATAATACATCGCTGACCAGCAGGTGGCTGCCCTTAGAACAATGTTGCCGAAAGGTTTGCTCTTACTTCTTTCCAGCGTTTTTCAAATATCGATTGGTGACGGAGCGAGCACGCTTCTCTCAGGTGTGCGATGAACTGGAAATAGGGTATCACCGGTAAGAAACTTAATCCTACGCAAGAAAGAAACTTCCCTTGAAAGTTAAGGCTCTTATATAAGCCTGCCAGCTATGATTGCGTGTACATAGTGCAAAGCTTATTGAATTTTTTCTGAACCGTCGTTTCAAGCAAAGAAATTATGATCAGCTTGAGGCGACTGCATGTTTTTTTTTTCTGCTTCCACCTTTATCGACAATTTAAATCTTTTACACTTCACTGAATATTATCTGTATAGAAGTTTAGGTTAGTTTAGCTGCACTCATGTGTTTTATATTTGTCCACCCAGCACAAATATTAAGCGCATCTATTCAGGCCCATAGCCATCACGGTGCAATCTTTTCTCGAGGCTATCATTTTGACTAATGAAGCTAAATATGACTTAATTTAAACAATACCTGGAACCAAGAAGTCGTTGACATAAAGATGCTTAATACATTACAAGTATCTGTCAAGATTAGTAATTTACTCTATATCTGTTGTTTTATAATTTGCATACCTAAAGTGATGTGTAGCAGTATTCATGTGTGACATCCGACGCGTTTCGTTGCAGGACAACGCAGAACACGTTGTAAACACAGACGAGTTCATGAGTCTCGTCTAGAACGGCATGGGGTAAATAAATAAATAAATAAATAAATAAGTAAATAAAGTTTACAGATGTCAAAGCGCACGGAGGGCAAAGTCAGGAAACTAATCCATATCTATGTTCTACCGGCCTTATGAACCACTTTTAAACAGCTCACAGCATTTTCGCAGAACTACGGTAGCGTAACACCGGCTGCTAATGTAACGCGCCTTATTGTCACAAAACACCGAACAGTCACCGGGCATGGTTTAAATTGTCAGTTCAATTGCCCTATTTTATTAGGACAATATTGACCTGTAGACGTATTCACTACTCTAAGTAAAGCCATCGTGGAAGTTGTTAGAGTAGGTCATTTGGCACAGAAAACACACACACACACACACACACACACAGAATGATGAGCAGGACAAGTGCTTGTCCTGTGCACCAGTGCCTCTTCTCTGTTCTGTGGTGAATCCAAGCTATTCAGTATTTAGGGTTTTGAACTAACCAACCCAGCAATAATTTGATTGATTGAGGATTGATTTGTGGGGTTTAACGTCCAAAAACCACCATTTGATTATGAGAGACGCCGTAGTGGAGGGCTCCGGAAATTTTGAACACCTGGGGTTCTTGAACGTGCACCCAAATCTGAGTACACGGGCCTACAACATTTCCGCCTCCATCGGAAATGCAGCCGCTGCAGCCGGGAATCGAACCCGCGACCTGCGGGTCAGCAGCCGAGTACCTTAGCCACTAGACCACCGCGGCGGGGCAACCCAGCAATAATTTAGTTCAACTGTTTTATGCTAATCAATGACCAGCAGCAGGACGCCACAGCTATCTACCGAGATATAATAGCTGCATTGTTTCTAACCTTGAAAAAAGAATATTTCAGAACAATAAGTAGACATCAAGTTAACAAAGAATAAAAATAAACAGAATAAAAGTAATTACGGAAATACGGCAGCCCGAAATACAGCTTCACCTGTGCAAAACAGTGCTTCCGATCTTCTGCCGCTTCAAGCGTCGATCTGTTTTTTTTTTCTAGCGACGTTGATGGGAATCGATTTGAGAGCATCGCTCGCTACCCGCCGGAGGCGCTGCGCCCGTTTTTGATTCTCTCGAGATATTTGCCGACTGACTCAAAAAGCAGCGCCACCTGACTTTTGCTTCCTGCGAGCCATTCCTTATTTCAGGCAAACAAACATTCGACGAAGTAGAACGGCTTCGGGAACTTCGCAAAGTGAGTGCGCTCTTCAGAAATAAACAAACAAATGTGCTCGCCCAGTTTGCTCACATGTTAGCCGTGAACGCATGTGGAAGTCCACACGGAAGGAACGTAAATGATAAATATCCGAGAAGAGGTGGAACGATTTAAATCGATATACTGCCAGGGCACTTTCGCGTCGCGCTGGGAAAAGGGTGTCCGAGCTCGCGACGGTCATTTTTATTTGTGATTTAACGCGAGAACTTTAGAGTTAGTGCTGCAACAACTCCTTTGTCGGCTTCGATGCCGACAAAGAAGTGAAAAATTGCGATGATGAGTGAAAAGTTGCGATGGACGGAAATGGTGTAAGTTTTCGCTTTCAGTCGAAATCTAACACTGATATTTTAGGTGGCAACGAAACTAATGCTTGACCCGCTTCAGTGCTTGAGGTTGCGTAAGTCATTTATTCGTGCACTTTATTTTGTTTCCAATGCTTACATAATCACTGCGCAATACTCGTAGCTAAAAAAAATTACACATCTCCCGTACAGTCGGAATCGATGATATGCGAAGCACGAATAAGGAAGGTTGATACGTCCCTTTAAAATCAGCACAACGTTACAAGGCGAATTAAATTATGCCGTAAATCAATTACATGCCATGATTATTATGTTCGCGCCTGTCATTGTGTTCGTCGTTCATTTACGCAACGTAATACCACATTTGGTATACGTGAAGCCATAGCGAAACGACCACGAGCATGCTATCATCCTAGCATGTAGTCATACTTCACATGACACGCAAATCATGACTATCATGTTTGGACATGTAATTTACCTTCGCCGTCTATTCACGTCACGAGATACCAAATTCGGCAGATATGGAGCTAGCGAAATGGCCGCGAGCACGCTATGAGCGTAGCATGCATTCATGCATTACAAGACATGCATGTCATGATTATCATGTTTGAACGTGTAACTTACCTTCGCCGTCTATTTACGACACATGATTTGAAATTTGGTATGTGAGAAGCTAGGAAAACGGCTGCGAGCGCATCACGAGCGTGGCATGTTGTCATGTTGTCACAACACACGCATATCATGATTATCATGTTTGCACCAGTCATATACCTTCGTCGTCCATTTACGTACCGTAACACCAAATTCGGTGTATCTCATGATTTACATGATATGCATGTCCTGATTTCAACGTTAAGATCAGTCCCTTTTGTTTGCCAAGGAGTAATGTCATACCGTACCAGTTTTACAATATGTCATGTGAACAAAACAACCGTAAGAGCAGCAAGACCATGACATGTAAATCATGGCAGTCATGACATAGATGTCTTGATTTTTCAAATTATTTACTTATGCTCGTCATAAAGTCATAATGTGTCATACCAATTTTGGTATATCATCATCATTGAAACGGTGGGAGAGCTAAAAGTCGTAGGTGGCTAGACGGACGGACGGATGGATGGACGGACGAATGGGATGGATGAATGTATGGGTGTATAGATGAAAGGATGGATGAATAAATGGATACGCTCAAAGTCGCCGAAGTTCGTTGAGAAATGCTTCGCATTTAAAACACAAATAACGCCCCCCGTCCCCTTACACCTTCCTTAGCTTCAGCATGTGTTGGTTTCATTTAGTTGTGACTAAAGAAGCTAAGTCCTTGATGGATTCTCCACCTTACCTTGAGTTCTGAGATATCCAAACAAGGAAGACAGTAAAGTTCGGAAGGTGTGACATAAAAATTTTGAAATACCATTCATAGAAATGAAGTGGTGCTAAGAAACTTACGCTAGCAAAAAATAAAGCCAACATGCATGTAACAAGCAATTTGTAATTTTTTAAGGTGCCTCTTTAATCTTTAAATCGGGTGAAAAGTCCGCAGTTACAAAGAAAGTCGATTGCCTTTTTTATTTTTTGTTTTTCTTGACACTTCTCAAGAACTAACCAGAACAAGACAATACGGCTGCCTAAAAGTCACAACGACAATCAGAAAAACTTCGTTTTTCCATAATCTGGAATAGTCTACCATCATCTGCGGTGAACTGTGAAACGATAAATAATTTTTCTCAAGAAATCAGGAATATTTTTTGTTCTAGTTTGTGTATTACACTTTTGTATTATGCTCGCATGTGATCTAAACACTTTATATTTGAAAAGCTGTTGTTAATGACCATCCAGCATTTAACTGATTTTCTCGTTTTTTTTTTGGAACGTGTTTGTCCGTTTCGACAGAATTGTAATTCTTTTATGTACTACCACTCTTACTTGGACCGAGAAAGGGAGCAGTATATTGAAATCAATAACTAAAAGAAATTATAGTTACGGAACTCAAAGTTCTTCCTTTGGAAACCCTTCTTCATTTTTCTAACGTGCCCTCTGAGAAAGCCAACAGGTAAGTGGGGCGTGTGGCTATACATTTTGTTTTGTTCTTTTCCACTACACAAAACAACGAGTTGACGTACGGGTTAGTCGAAGCAAGTAAGAACCACTCTAGCCCCCTCCTTTTTCACTCTCTTACTTCGCGAGGTCGTTCGAGAGGGGGTGAGGGAGAGAGGAAGGAGTGGCGGTAAGAAGTATTGGCGGAACCATTTGGACGCATCCCGATGCGCTCTATGCGAGACGTGCCGGGTTCCTGCTTTTAGGAGACGCCAAAAGTTGATGGAACCTTGGCTATGCTTCCCTTCGCAGCCCACAATGGACCATTCGTGTTTGTTATGTTCGTTTCTTCACCGATCTGTTCTCGTTAGGCAAGCAGTGATGTAGATGGCTTCTCAGGCCACAGATTATGAGTTTTCTCTTTGGAGACAAAATTACCACATAGTTCTCTACGAGCGGCGGTTATGTGGTTCCTCCACAGATTCGGTTGAGAGGCAACGTCATAAGTGCGGTAAACGGATGGGACGTTATGGTTATATCGGCAGTGCAATCGGCGGGTACGCTTGCTGCAAGTGGGAAGGGAGGAGAGCTCTAGGGTGAGTCTGTTGGGGATGTAGGGATGCCTCGAAGTGGTAATCACCGAAAACAAAAAAGCGTGAATGTGCCATATGTTCCACGTGACGTTATGTGTCACATATTTGTCAAACGCTGATGGCAAGAGAATGCTGAGGGTGTTGGTATAGTTGTACAGCGACAGCGTCCACTTTAGTTTAACACAGGTCCACAAAGATACCGGGCAAGGTGGCTGGATGGCCAAACTTTCTTAGCAGTCCCAAGAAGCGTTGCTGCCCCCTCTTTGAGCCAGCGAGGCTAAGCCTCACCAAGGGAAATCAAAATTATTAAGGTGAGGGCTTCAGATGCCTCATCAGACGCGAAAGTTGAACGTCGGCGTCGGCGTTTTCAGAATTTGACGAGACATGACGATACTTCGTGGGTCTTCGCTGGCACAAAGCTGAGTTATGTTGAAAAAAACTGAATAACTAAAATCAGCCACGTAATATTCAAGTGAATATGTTTGTGCAATCAGTGTATCGAAAATCGTTTGACCTCAATGTAACAAGACACCAAACACGACACACACAGTGGCAGGCTCGAACAAGAACAGTGCTACACTCAGAACAAACGTTTTCGTTGGGGAAATACTAGCACCTTGGCCATCAAAGATCTACTGCGAAGTAATGAAAGTGCACCAACGTTTCTTTAAGGACACAAAGATTTGTGATTAGTATTGAAGGAACTTTGTTGAAAGTGTGCACCACGACTGTGCGTTTTTTTTTCTGACCAAATGAGAGTTGTCGACATATAAACCATCGCGAGAGTGTAACAAAATAGGACACACAGGAAAAGACAGACGAGGACTATATAAGTAAGGCTGAAACTTGATGATTGCGCAAACAACAACAAGGGATTCTTTTTCTGCCGTCGAATAATTGACCTGAGCCTTGGAAACTGTACGACTAGCGTACGCAACGAACTGCCCTCACCATCCCGCCACTGAACGAGGACGGCCTGAGACCCAAATTGCTTTCGTCGGTTTGAATATCAGTCTTGGCATCTTCGTCAAAATTTACGAGAAATGAATGGCTCTGAAGGCGCTGTCACAGTCATCGAAAGCATCCTGCTGATCCTTCTGCCAAGTGAAAGGTGTATCTTCCTTTGTCAGCCGCGTTAGAGGTTCGGCGATCTTAGAAAAAGTTTTGCCAAAGCGCCGCCATTACGCGCCAAGTCTCAGGAACCATCTAACCACTTTTATTTTTCGTTAGTGCCGGAAATTTTTGTACTGCCGTGGTCTTCTCAGGGTCAGAGCGAATGCCTTCAGTACTAACGACAAGGCTCACAAAAAAAAGCTCCCGAATTGGCATCTGTGGCTTTATCATGAGATACGTGAAACTAAAAGCTTCAAGCACATCTCCGTCATTCGACATGCTGCTTGAAGGAAGGCGAAAAAACCACAACAACGTCAAAATAAAGAAGACACCACTTCAGTCCGGAGAGCACACTGCCCATCTTCCACGAAAACGATGCGGGAGTGGAGCAATGGCCAAATGGAATTACTTTAAATTCTCATAGCCCGTCTGGTCTCACGAATGCAGTTTACTCGCAATCTCCTTCAAACACTTCTATCTGCCAGTACTCATTTTTCAAGTCTAGGGAAGAAAATAACTACGTATCTCGTAGTCTATCGAGAGTGTCGTCAATCCTTGGAAAAGGATATAAACATCTCGCTTAGTGACGAAGTTCAGCCTTCGGTAGCTTATGCAGAATCGTAAGGACTGATCTTTCTTCTTCACGAGTACCCCCGG
This sequence comes from Rhipicephalus microplus, assembly GCF_043290135.1. Classification (NCBI taxonomy): domain Eukaryota; kingdom Metazoa; phylum Arthropoda; class Arachnida; order Ixodida; family Ixodidae; genus Rhipicephalus; species Rhipicephalus microplus. The sequence goes on along the minus strand of NW_027464647.1, from coordinate 543,124 downwards.
TGACGACCACGGTCGCTCCGACCACTGAATTACATTGTCTTTGAGCATTTCCTCGAACTTATTTCCGATAGCTTCTCTTTCCTTTAGTTACACCCTTTCGGGGTGCTGGCAGATGGGTCTGACTGATTCGTCCACAATGATGCGGTGTTTGGTAATGGGCATTTGTCGGACTTTGGATGACGTTGAAAAGCACGCGGCAAATCATCTTACGAGGTTGTTTATGTCCCTTCCGGTTTGGCAACAGTCGTTGGTCTATGTCAATGGATGCAAGTACAGAATACACGTCCTGGAAATCAAGTGGTGACGTTACAGAGGTGCGAAGGTTCGAAACTTGGACGAAGCCACGGATACTTGCAATGACAGCCCTCTTATCAAGGCGCTGTACTTCATTTACAAAGTTTGTCAGCAAGACGTTAGTACATTCGCAATGGAGCTGCAAAAGGCTCCTTGCCACGCAGATTTCCTTTTGCAGTATGAGCGCAGTGTTGCTGTCGGTGAACCTTTTATGACCACTGAACGTACCACTCCTTACCCAGGCAGCTAGACAGGACCTCGCAGGTACTCTCACGTCGTCATCCGCAATACAGTTATTATTGACCTTCTTTTCTGTGTCGAAAGTTGTAATTTCGTGGTTGGCTGAATATATATACTTTGTTTTCTAATTGTTATATTCTAACAGCAAAGTGGAAAGGGATAACCGTCGCTGAAAAATGGCGACAACAAATCTCCTATTCATTTGTCTATTTCAATAAAAAAAGTTGCCTTTGACGTAATCATAACGTCACAAACCCAGAAAAGTCATGACGTCATTACGGCGCGTTATATTCGCGTATTGTGGATTTGTGAAGTCATGATAACTTCAATACTGACAACGAAACAAACAAGATGTATTTAGTCTTCATGTAGTCACAGGCAATTTATTAGGGATCCGGCGAGTTTCTTCAGGCGAAACGCCTGTCTCACATAGCACAAGCTGTGTTGTCATAATATATTTTTGAGCGCGATGAAGACGGGACGACCAATTGTGGTTGGACAGAAACGTTTCCAACTAGCAGAGAAGGTAAAGATTATAGCGTTACCACTACTGACGCTACCTCTGTTCTATTGTTACGAACTTCAAGGCCACACATTGTGCCTCTAAAAGATATATTTATTGATAAAGTACACCAAATATTGTTATTTATTTTTAGTCCATACCTTTACAATGCGTTGCAATCTTTGCCCACTGCTGGCTAGCCATAATAAGATGCTATGAAAATTTCACATATTTCAAAAACACTGCATAAACGTTGTGGCAGTACCACCTTCAATCTGCAAACAGGCCAATACAAATATTTATAGTATTCCAAACGTTTGTCATATATAGTACTCCACTAATATTCCACTTTTGCCACTGTTGCCTTTAATGTACGCCACTGAATATAGGAGGTCCTCCCGACCGCTTCGAACTTTGGAATCTCATGATTCCGACTATGTTGTCAACATTTACGATCTTGAATTGTTTAGCCACGCAGTTACTACCATTTTTTATTCACCAGTGGTTTCAACTACTTACTAAATCGTGCGTAATCCCGATCACTAGATATTGTTTGATTTTCTATTTTAATATAATGTACCCTTACAAATAATCATCTCTACATTTTGCTTATTACCTGAATGTGTTGTTGACTCTCGCTAAGAGATATATAACGTTATTTTTTTATTTTATCTACAATAACACATATAGTTGTGTTTCAATACTTCACCTTATGTAAATATGCACGTAATATCCCTCCCCCATTTCACACAATCCTACAGCTAGAGCCAGTGAAGGGTTGGTGAATGAATAGATGAATAAAAACAAATATATAAATAAACGAATTTTTTATGCAGTATGTTACCTGTTCTTTACATCTAATAATAGCGAAGAAAGCTGAACTTGAACTTGAAGTATCCCCACAAGAGAGGAAGCAAAGCGAATAACCAATGGTTCGGTGTGACTGTCTACTCTCTTGTAGTAAATATAAAAGGCGAGAAAAAATTAATAGCAACATTTGAACGATCAAGTTATCCCCATGCAGTGCTAATTTCAACCGAATCGTTCGCTATGGTGTCGTGAAATAAATAACGCTAGGAAGAAACATAAATAAGATTTAATCTAGAAGGTGGAGACCGCATAAAATAGAACCACCTCCTCAACTGAACTTGCGTTCAAGCAAAAGAAAGATAGCTTCACTGATTCTAAAAAACGTAAACAACATGATTGAGCTTTAATTGAATGATATTCCAAGGTAAAATGAAGCTACGACCACTGCTCCTGCTTCGCGTTGACGGAAAGAACACACCAGTACCGGTGATTAAGATGGGCGTAATCCCATGCATATCCAACTCCAACGTTCTTTTTTAAAATCCTGGGTATCTATCTTAACGAGTGCGATGATGTCCTTGTTGACGATGAGTCGTGTATATCTTTGTGTGGGCAGTACACATGCTAACGTGGTTTATTTTCATGAGATGGTACCTGCCTTTATTACCTTGCCGTATTTATGATAGAGATCAAGAGAGATATGGAACAGTTAGGTATAGTCTACGCCTTCCTGGAGGGCGCACGAGTCGAGAGACGACAACGCATGAGTGCGTCGTCGGGAAACAGTTGTCGCTGTTGTTTCCGCGCTGAATTATATAGAAGCGTCTCTGGAGTGTCGTGCGCGAAACAGGGAGCGACTCAACACTTACTGCGCGCACGTTCGCCCGCTGTGTTGGTTTAACCCACTGCCACCACACGACTGCTCATGTAAAGAAGAATAAAACGAGGACGCCGCATTACGAGCGGCAAATGTCCTTGCTAGACGAGCAGCGCTATGCACGGTGAGTGCTCTCGTAATAGGACTTGTAGTTCAGCTCAGTGCCACTATGGCGCGCTTTTCACGACCTAGAATGCACGTCGTCATTTTGTCATGCGATTCACCCGACTAAGACTAAGTTGCTGAGTGTCGAGAATAATTTTTACACTTGCGGGATACGTGCCATTTATGAATATGGGTGCTAAAATTATCGGGGTAAAGTTTTATGCGTATGTATAACCAGCCTGTCAAGGCGCAGCTTCGTCCGTAACCAAGTTCACTCCGTGGTCTTCTCGCCGCTGCCGTTACCTTTTCCGTACGCTAGTATTCTCTCGTTGCACGTATTCATGCACTTTGGTCAATCACTGTCCCTTCACAGCCATTTGTTGCGCGAACTGTTGCCTTTATTTTTAGTGAACCAGTGGCGAGTAGTTGAATTTGCGTATTTCTGTGGCACATACCTGATCAAGGTGACGATAGTTTCCGGGCACGCCGGCCACAAAAACTGCGGCTAGCTTAAGCAGCTTCATGGTCAGAAATGGGATTTAGCCAATCGTATAATGCACCAGAGAAGGACTGGCCACCCTGGTGCAGTATCTGGCCACTACCTCCCACATGCATACGTCAATTAACTCACTGCCCTCAGTCTCCAGTGGCTGCGAAGCAACTGACCATGGTGGTGGTCAGATCTGCAACACAGCGGAGGGTGCTAAGAATCTCTGGATCCGGACAGGTGGTCATTAGAACCTGAACTTGGCAACGTTTAACGCTAGAATCTTATTCAGTGAGGCAAGTCTAGCTGCACTATTCGAGGAGCTAGAGGGCATTGAAGGGGATGTAGTAGGGCACAGTGAGGCGAGGAGCACAGATGAGGCCTATACAGTGCTGCAGAACGGGCACTTCCTTTTCTATCGGAGCTTGGCGGACAGAAGAGAACTGAGAGTGCTGCTCCTCATCCACGAAAAAAAAAAATACCGGGCAACATACACGAATACTATAGCATTATTGAAAGGGTGGTAGGTATCGTAATTAAACTCAATAAGAGGTACAATATGAAGGTGGTACCGGGTTATTCGCCTACGTCCAGCAATGATTACACGTCAGTTGAAAGCTTCTGTGAAGACATGGAATTGGGAAAGGGTAAGGTAAAAACACAGTATACTAAACTAATGGGAGACTTTAATGCAAAGGTAAGAAAGAAGGAGGCTGGAGACCAGGCAGCGGGCGACTATGGCATCGGTACTAGAATTGCCAGAAGGGAGCTACTAGTAGAATTCACAGAACACAATAGTTTACAGATTTTGAATACCTTCTACCTAAATCAAGGAAACCGTAAGTGGACATGGAGGAGTCCTAAAGGCGAAAATAAGAACTAAATATATTTTATACTGAGTGCACACCCAGGCATTGTGCAGGATGTGGAAGTTCATGGCAAGATACGATGCAGTGACCATAAAATTGTATGGTCCCGAATTCACTTAGACTTGAAGAAGGAACGATAGAAACTGATACATAAGAAGCCAATCAATGAGCTAGCACTGAGAGGGAAACTACAGGAATTCGGAGTCTCCCTTCCAAACAGGTACTCGGCTGTAAGTGAGGAAACCAGCCTCAGCGTAGATACAATGAATGGTAATCTGACGAGTATCATTACGGAGTGTGCAGTGGAAGTTGGCGGTACTGTAGTTAGACAGGACAGTGGCAAGTTGTCCCATGAAACAAAAAATCTCATTAACAAGCGTCAAAGCATGAAAGCCTCAAGTACAACAGACAAAGTAGAGTTGGTAGAGCTTTCGAAGTTGGTTAATAAGCGTAAGGTATCCGATGTAAGAAGGTATAACATGGAGAGAATTGAGCATGCTGTGAAGAACGGAGGAAGCGTCAAAGCAGTGAAGATAAAACTTGATATAGTCAAAAACCAGATGAACACACTAAGGGACACGATAAGCAATGTCACCATCAATATGAATAGGATAGTAAAAGTAGCGGAGGAGTTTTACAGAGATCTGTACAGTAGCTAGCACAATCATGACCTTAATATAAGAACTAGCAGTAACCTAGATGACACCCCACCAGTAATGATAGAAGACGTCAGAAAATCCTTGGAGAGCTCTCCAAGGATTTGAGAGCTCTCCAAGGATGCTAGCATGAAAAGAGGCAAAGCTGCTGGCGAAGATCAGGTAACATCAGATCTGAAATATGGAGGACAGGTTGTGTTAGAAAAACTAGCCACCGTGTTTACGAGGTGCTTCCTGACGGGAAGAGTACCAGAGTCTTGGAAGAATGCTAATATCATCTTAATACATAAGAAAGGAGATGACAAGGATTTGAAGAATTACAGACCGATCAGCTTGCTCTCCGTAGTATATACGAGCTATTTACTAAGAAAATTGCTAGCAGAATTAAGACAACATTAGAATTCAATCAACCAAAAGAACAAGCAAGATTTCGAACAGGCTACTCAACAATCGATCACATTCATACTATCAATCAGGTAATAGGTAAATTCTCAGAATATAGCGAACCACTCTACATAGTCTTCATAGATCTCGACAAGGCGTTTGATTCAGTAGAAATATCAGCAGTCATGCAGACACTGTGGAATCAGGGCGTTGATGAAGCATATGTAAACATCCTGGAAGAAATATACAGGGTATCAACTGCCACCATAGTGCTTCATAAAGAAAGCAACAGAATACCACTCAAGAAGGATGTAAGGCAGGGGGATGCAATCTCCCCAATGCTATTTACCGTGTACTTACATGAGGCGTTTAGAGGCCTAGAATGGGAAAAGCTAGGGATAAGAGTTAGTGGAGAGTACCTTAGTAACCTGCTCTTCGCCGATGACATTGCATTGCTGAGCAACTCAGGGGACGATTCGCCACTCATGAATATGGAGTTAGACAAGGAGAGCATAAAAGTAGGTCTTAAAATTAATCCGCAGAAAACGAAAGTAATGTACAACAACCTCGGAAGAAAGCAACGCTTCGAGATGGGTAATATTGCACTCGAAGTTGTAAAACACTACGTCTACTTAGGACAGGTAATAACCGTGGAGCCGAACCACGAGACCGAAGTAACTAGAAGAATAAGAATTGGGTGGAGCACATTTGGCGAGCACTCTTAAAGTATGACAGGTAGATTGCCACTATTCCTGGAGAGAAAGGTATATAACAGCTCGATCTTGCCGGTAGCTAGCTACGGAGCAGAAACCAGATCATTTACAAAGAGGTTTCAGCTTAAATTGAGGACGACGCAGCGTGCAATGTAGGTGTAACCATAGGAGACAAGATGAGAGCAGAGTGAATTAGGCAACAAGCCAGGGTTAATGATATCATAGTTGAAATCAAAAAGAGGAAATGGACATGGGCCGGTGATGTAGCACGTAGACAGAATAACCGCTGGTCATTAAGGGTAACTAAATGGATTCCTAGAGAAGACAAGCGGGTTAGAGGAAGACAGAAGGTGTAGGTGGGCAGATGAGATTATGAAGTTTGCGGGTATAATTGGCATCAGCAAGCACAGAACCGAGTTGACTGGCGGAACATGGGAGAGGCCTTTGGCCTGCAGTGGACGTAGTCAGGCTGATGATGATGATGATGATGATAATTAAACTTCCAGGTGAATTGCATAAGATTTTATCAGATCTTTAAAAGAGCCCGTATCGTACAAAAAATGCTCAAAGTCAGGAACGTCTATTTAAAAAGAAACTTCCTCAGCTTCTCAAGCTAGCGACACGTTGCCTCACCTTTTAATTCAGCTTCAGCAATTTGCCCTCGTCAGATTGCAAACTCTCTGCCTCAATTCTTATTGGTGGTTGTCCCTGATGATTCAGCACTTGCAACGGTGAGTACCGAATGAAATTAACGTGAGCGAGTGAAAGATAAAAGCGGACTTGGAAAACAACGAGTTGCAGCCTTCTCTCAGACAGGGCAAGCGTGGGCTACCTGCGAGTGTTTGCTCGACAAACAGCCCTAACTCAGTCAGCAGTATTACCAAGCACCCGTTGACTGTTGCTGCCTCGGCAAAAGCATTCGAAGTTAGTGAGCTGCTGTCGAACGCCGATGAACGGACTTGCAACTGTGTATCAACAACAACGAAAGTGCAGTTCTAGCTGCAGTCGTCCAACTCCGTAAGCAAACAAATTGTTTACTTCGTCATCTCCCATCTTCAATATCTAAAAATAGCGTTTTTTTTAATCTGTACACTGTTTTAGAATTGTTTTTTTTTGCCAGTCGCTGCAGATTTTGTTGCGTCCGGGCCTTAGGATGACTTCACTAACTTTCAATTTGGAAAGCATCCCAGTTGTTCTCAGCTTGATGATTTTAATACACTTCTTAATTATTTGAAAAATAAGCAACGTTGACTTTTCTATACTCCAATTCATTCATTTTATAGCTTCTCTTTTGCTATGTTTTACGACTTTCTGTACTAGAGCCCTGTATGAATCTGCCATTACCTTTTCTCCGTAAAAGTCCTGTCCTGTTTATTCCCCCCCCCCCCTTTGTGATGCTTCTAATGGGTTCTAAGGGTGCTTGAATAAAATTTAATAAAAATAAAAAGAAAAATTGAGCTAGCTGCTCTAGCTGCACAATTGTGATGTTCATTTCGTAGCTCGTGTGCTTGCAAAAGATGGCGAATCGCTGCACCAACATGCGTGTATACACATAAAAACAATTACGGACTAGTGCTTGTTAGCAAAAATAATGATAATATTGTCATGAACATGCAGCCACAATAATTCGTACAGACGTTAATCAATGAAGGCATTCAACGCACGATGAAGTATATTTAGACTACAAAGAAAAGCCCTGCTAAACGAGAGGTAAATAGGCACATAGAATAGGTGAAAGACAGCCTAGACTGATGAGCAGTGAAAGCCTCATATAATACAGTATGCTGGGGCAGGGGTGGGAAGGGTTCAAAGATAAAAGGATAGAGAAGCAGTACCGAGAGGGTGCTCCAACCCACGCAATACTAATACACGCTGCGTGTGAAAGTGCCCTCAGAGCCTTCATCGGTGAATGCTTACAAAGTCGACGTTCCGATACCATTTGCTCTTACCCCTTATTGTCCAATTGCATTGCGAAAATGCACCCGGCGCATTATGATGATTAATTTCTCTCAAAGTTAGTACGACTGTTCTTTCCCTCGACCAAGACTGTGCACTGCATTTACTTATTTACTGTATGCTGCTTATATATATATATATATATACATATATATATTGGGGGATTTCAACTTGCCAAAACCACCATATGATTATGAGAGACCCCGTAGTGGAGGGCTCCGGAAATTTCGACCACCTGGTGTTCTTTAACGTGCACCAAAATCTGAGCACGCGGACCTACAGCATTTTCGCCTCCATCGAAAATGCAGCCGCTGCAGCGGGGATTCGATCCCGCCACTTACAGAATATAGTCATTAGGCCTGTTTACCAAAGAAGCAGTAGTACTCTGCAGCCGCCACTCCTCAGGTCCGCGAGTCCAAAGCGCAGGTGCACACAACAGTAGTGGACCAAGACTTCATCGATCCGCATATGTTCAGCTACGAAAGGGCACATCACACTCGCCGATGATCGAGAGCTCGGGTGACCGCTGGCCAGCACCGTCTCATAGGTCAACAGGTCGTTGCGAACCCGTGTGTTTTGTGCTGACAAGGAGCATCGAATGCATAAGCTTAGAAGAGGTACCTCGTTATTTAATTATGACTTGACCAAGTAAGGACGACAAGCTCAACGTATAAGCTATGGTTAGATTTAACTGGTTTAAATAAAGAAAGCTATTTCGCTTTTTGAGCAATAATTCGTTTCCCGGTAGCAGCTTAGAATTCCCATTCGTGTTTTCAGCAAGTACTTCAAGTTTAAACTGCCCTGATGCTGACAGTTCTTTTTGTTCCTTCAATTTAGAATAATTGATTGATATGTGGGGTTTAACGTCCCAAAACCACTATATGATTATGAGAGACGCCGTAGTGGAGGGCGCCGGAAATTTAGACCACCTGGGGTTCTTTAACGTGCACCCAAATCTGAGCACACAGGCCTACAACATTTCCGCCTCCATCGGAAATGCAGCCGCCGCAGCCGGGATTTGAACCCGCGCCCTGCGGGTCAGCAGCCGAGTACCTTAGCCACTAGACCACCGCGGCGGGGCAATTTAGAATAATAACAGCATATCATTTTAAACGTGTCAGCTGAAGCAATGCACAAGACAGTTGCTGAGCGCAAGGATTTTCATTGCGGTCTATCGGTGAGCATTTCGGCATCCTTTGACAGGCTGTTGAGAGCCGAGGGCGATTTGAAAGTTCGCTGGTTGGCTGCTGGCCTAACACAACCAATGTAATTTGCTTTTTGAATACTATGAAATCCCCGCAGGAAGGGGTAGTTTTTTTTTTTTTTCAAACGGATTTCTTAATCTCGTGTTTGCCAGACTGAACTTCGATCACAATTGACGTACGGGCAATGATCAACGTCAAAAGTTTTTGCACATAAATAACTGAGAGCAATGCATTCGTGCGTGGTTTTTTTTAACTAAAACGGCTTGTTTTATTTATCGTTGGCATGTTTCTGTGGTTTTACGTCACCTTCCAGTTTTACTAAAGGTAACCACGGTAGTACATTGATTGCTTTGTTCAGCTGCTGAGCCTATAGTCTCGAGTTACATTTAGGCCACGGCTGTCACAAGAAGCCCAGGTGGACAAAATTTCGGGAGCCCTATACGTAGGCGTACCTAATCATCATATCATGGTTCCAGCAGATAAATTTTTAGAATTCAATATCACAGTTTTAGAGAACCTGCTGACAATACGGCGCAACTTGTTACATATGTCTGTTATGGAGACTGCAAAAATACAGCTGCCTAATGGGGTCAAAATTCGTCTTTAGGAGACGCACAAAGTAAAAACAATGTTCCCGTTTGGCAAATATTAACAATGTAGTGGCATCGGCGATCTCGCCAAGTAATTTCTACTCTTCGAGACTCAGCGTTAACAATTATGCTGATTTCAACACGTCGCCAGGAGGTTGGCGCACCGTTCACCGGCCACCGGCTTCGCTTCAAAATGCGCGTGCCTGCTTCTAGAGTGTTTCGCTATTAAATGTCAAAGAACGACTTTTTTGGGGATTAGGATTAGGATGTCATCGGCTCCAGGTGGAGCTAACCTTGCAAAGTTTGCGGGCAATAGTCCCGCCAGGTTTTTTCTTTTCGGATCAAATGGGTTTAATGTCTTCTTTAAAGCGAAGTGCGGGCATTACACTTTTTGATAGTAGGCGAAAAGATTTAGACCCCTCGCCCTATTTCTTTTGTAGCGGGTAGCTTCATTTGAACGTCGCATGCTGAGCTGAAAATCCCCATGCACCGAGGACTTGGAAGGGACTCGTCGCGAGGATTACAGAGTAAGACAATAATAAAGGAGAAGTTGTTGAACCGTCAGGTTCACCTTGTAGCAATTGCTGCGAAATACGTGACGTTCCGAAACAACGAGGTGAACTGCAAGTGAAATCTAAGTCACTGTTAGCATGCCCTTTTATTTTCCGATCATGATGTAGGTTCTTAAATTCACAAATCAGGGCTAAGCAGCATAATATTCAAAAACATTAAACACAAAATTTTTCCTGCTTTTGATTTTTCCTGTGCTTTTGTCGTGAATTTCGACTACAACATATAAGCGCCCCCTCGGTGGTCTTCGCCGTAAAGTAGAAATTGTTGAGCTCACTTTACTTTTAGAAATAGAAGCCTAACTAAATAACAGAATACTGAACGCCATATCATTCGCTACTGAGATAACTGAAAAGAAAAACATGCTTTCTTTCCTAGCTCCCGTTCCAATTCTTTTATTCACATGACAGCCCATTGAATAACGATGCGAAATTGAAGTTCACCATCTTGCAGCAAAATGGCAAGTAGTACTCGTTGGATTACAAGATCCGTATTTTGTCGGTGTACTTAAACCAAATTTTTAAACATCATCATACTGTACCAGCGCAAGGCTGCACATCCTTCATATTTGAGTCCAGGTGGTAGCACCCCGTTCATTGGAGTCATTTTAATATGTCACGTTAGGTTGGGCGTTGCTATAACATAATCCTATCATTTACGTAAAGGCCCGTATGAAAGGCAGTGTCTCCGGTATAGTGTCCATGTACGACACCGTACATTTTGATGTACTGCCCCTGTTTCAGCAACCGACAAGAGACGCTGCACACCACCTTGAGGCGTCTTAGAGACACAGACTTTACGGAAAAGAACTGGTCTCATAACAACTGTATGGCAACAGCGGAATTGCTGTGCACCTTGCAATTTGAGCCAGCCGAATGGCAGACCTTGCAGTGAAGTCCGTGACTGACGACATTAAATACCGAAGCATGATTTCGAGCACCATAAGTGCTACGGACTTGAAAATCGCTTTCTGTAGATTATACTGAGCAATGTGGCCACCTGTGATCAAGTGATCAAATCTTTTATGTAGGCACGCGAAATCACTTCTTCCTTTCTTTCGTTCTTTCTTTCTTTCTTTCTTTCTTTCTTTCTTTCTTTCTTTCTTTCTTTCTTTCTTTCTTTCTTTCTTTCTTTCTTTCTTTCTTTTTTCCTTTCTTCCTTCTTTCTTTGACCAGTATAATGTAGCAGGTAAGATGCAACCTGATTAATCTCCCTGATCTTCCTTTGACTTATTCTGGCTCTGTTAGGGCATTTTCTTTAGCAACACCAGTTTCCCTTGAACCAGATGTCTCGGCAATGTCTTACCGAGTCGAACGCGGAATGTTCCCCTATTACGCTTCCTGGGTCTTTGCGTGAAAAATGAGTACAAAATGCAGCATGAAGTACATCCCTCGTGAGCTCCCTGAGGTACCGTCAATTGTGATGGAACGGTGACATGGTGATGCCCAGCAATAGCCTACCGTATCTACTCGCATAAATGAGCCATGGTTAGCAGTTTCTCATGTTGGCTAGTTATTGGTTAATGTCAGTTAATGTTTACCGAAACATGGCTGGTGAAGGGCATTGCTGTGTATTACAGTGCGTTTCAGTACTCGCTGAAGATGGCAAGATAGTTTCGCCGAGACACCGTCAGAGACAAATACGATACAGGCAACTTTGCCATAAAAAGAAAAGGGCGGCTGGACGGAATGCTTGGATCTCACCGGTATGGTCATCCTCCCCATAGTTGACGCTTTTGTACGCAATTTCACTGATTCGAGCGCGAAAGAAGCTGAATGAATGTCAGTTTTCTTTTGTTTTTACTTATCCTCATCTTTCTCATGTCAATGCAAGATTACATCATGTAAGACTGATGTCATGCAAGAACACATGAGTTTACTAATATGACATGGGATGGGTTATTGAATTTAATCTCTCAGCGTAGACAATTCACGATGCCGTCCATAAGTACGACTACACCCAGTGTAGGCTAATGCAGGCTCAATATGATCAACGTCAGCTAGTGCCCGCAAATGACGCCTTGTGTTGGATAATGAGGGCTAACTTACGGCCTCTAACTTAATGTGGTATATTGCACGCTATCCCCTTTTGCAACAGCAGCCCTGTTTTTACTCAACCTCGATACGATCCCGCAAATAGGCAAGCAACGTGAATTCGTTTCATCCCAATGAAAGTTTTTTTTTCCTGCAACATGTCTAATGAAAATGAGCGTCGATGACAGCCAAATTGTCAGTTTATGAATATGAGAGAGAACTAACAAAATAGAGTAAAAAGGAACTCAGGAAAGGTGCAGGGGTCGTTGCATTCTTGCTCCGGGGCTGCCACCACTCAAAGTGGCCGCAAAAACGAATTCAGCGCGAAAACGAATTATTGATCTAGGCCCACCGAGTTTGCATACAACACAAGCCTTCACTCATATCCCGTCTATTCAAACCTTCTCAGTTCTCTTCAATACTTCTTGTGGTTGCTTTCCCCACTTTATCGCGTTTTCGTAATTACAACGAGACGTTCGGCATGAAAACACTGGGATGTGTGACATGGTTTAATGGAGAGAACAGAAGGATCAATGCCTACAACCTACTTTCATTCATAGCAAATAAACAGTACCCTCCCCCAAAACAAGAATTTACAATTGCTTGCTGCGCGACAGACGCAAAAGGAAGCAAAAAAAGAGCGTGAGAGATGAGCTCAAGAAGAAGAGGACGATGAAGGGAAAGGCAGGGGAAAACGAAAGAGTCCATGGATAACAAAGGATGGTGGCGAGGCGGCCACTTGAAACGTCTAAAATAGAATATTGAATGTGGTTGGCCGTGAGTGCTGCCGAGTATATGCGTGAACTCTCTGGCGTTATCCTGCTTTCTCACAGCGCCGTCTACACACACGCCCGTTCCTACAGCTAGTTTTTTTCTTGTATTTCTATCAAAATTTGCTCGATAGAAAGCTGATGAATTGGGAACTTCTATTTCGAAAAGAATCCCGTTTATCTGATGTCCTTGCGTAGTCCTTGTAGACATTATTATGGTCTTTTTGTCTACAGCACTCTGACGTCATTTCTTTAACACTTCCGCTTTAAAAACAAGGATTCTCTTTTTCTACATTTTGACTTTGACTTGGTTCTCGTGACGCATTCGTTCGGCGGCTCTTTAGCTTTGAAGACATCGGTACAATAGGCCACTTTTCATTTCAAAGCACGGTCGCAGCCAACATCTATTCAAGGCTCCGTTCCCAAGCAGCCATTCTAATCACATTTCACCACCAACTACGCCTAAAGCTTTCCTTTAACTCGCTTTGCCACGGATGGAAATTGATTTTCGTTTATCTACTTGTGAAGTTGATGCGCGGTAAGCACGTTCTAAATGTTCGCAATTTAGCAGCCACCACAGACGAGAGTCGAAGCAAATCTGCACTTCCTATGTTATCGGCTTTGCTGATTTTATGCGTGATTTCTTGTTACTCGCTTGGGTAAAGCATAAAGATGACTGATAATTGTCCTGCTCTATTCTTCGGAGTCTTTACGGTGTTTGAAAGTGAAGCTTCACCGAATTGCATGGTGGTATACGTAGTTGTAAAGGTTTCTTCTAGAAAACAAATCTAGGTTCATCTTCATTGATCGTTGTTCTTCAAACGGTTTGCCAACATACTAGCGCGACAACGTTTAGCTTTCTTTACCACGTGCAGCTGCAGTTGGCGTGGCTACGAGTAAAACACGCGACATTGTGCAGCGCAGCACATGTCACTGCCAACAATGAGCCTCCGGGATGAGAATTCGTAAGGTTGCCCTCCAGCTGGGGTAAAATTCGATCGATTATTTTGCAAGCCAACACATTCGACATTATAATAACTTAATCGATCATTCAATCGGAATAAACGTGTCCGGCTGCAGATGTCTATGCCAGTTTACTCACATATGTGTGCCTGCATTATCAAAATTTCACCCGTTTTGAATGACCACGGAAAGGCTTGAAGGGGGTTGGGTGAGAGGAGAAGAGGGTGTCACTCAAGCAGCAACACTCAACTTCGATTCTAACTGCGTGGTCACGATCGCTGGCGCGTGTGCTTCCTCAAGAGCCCGTCATTGGGCGACTCGTATATCCTTCGTGCTGCGTTCTCAGCCCAAAGAAACTGCGCAGAAAGGGCATCTCTTCATGGAGCGGCTGTATTATTTCACACCAGCGTTTTCTGGAGTTACACGAGATCGAATCAGACATATTTGACAGCCTCACTTCGTATAACATTACCATATCTTTCTATCACATTCATTGCTTCACCATTGGGGTGACACAGTAAATTTTTTTTCTGCTTCCCAAGAACGTTGTCGCTTGTTTTAGGTGTTTTAAGGACAATTGCCAGCCTTGACTTTCTGAGATGACTGATTGAGCTATATCAGATAATCGAGATAGCAAGACTAGCCTGCAAGTTGATTAACGTTATGCTTGTTACGTGATGGCACTGATGGGACACGTTAGTGAGATGACTCCACTCCTCATGTGAACCTCAATAAAGAGTGTGTCTGTGCGAAATCAACGCTATAAACTCTACATCAGCTCCCCCTTTATTAACTTGCGGAGACCCTGTAATTATATTACATACAGTTGTATTCAAATATGCGAATTATAGTGTGTTGTTGTCATTACAAACATGTGTGGAAGCGTACCGAACACGTCCCCGTAGACATCGGAAAAGTAGAAACGAGTGCTGCTGTCCTGCCTTTTTTTTTCAACTTTTTGTCCCATGCATGTCCATGTCGGTGCACTTGAGATTTCAATGAATATCCCACACACAAATTTACTCGTCATCTTGGTGAACCTTTTCCAGCTTCCTTAGTTAGTCGTCTTCATACACTGTACTACTCCTTGTCAACCTGATTGTATTCTAACCTTATTGTAAAATCTCGGTAAGAGAAGCGCTCCCTGGGTACTTCTCAGAAACCTATACCGCAATAAAACTTCCTACTCGCAACAATACTAATCTGCGTTTGCCTATCTGCTGATATTCTATTGGTCTCGGCATTCTTCAATACTTCTTATTTTCGATATAGGATCCTTAGGAGATGTCGATGCCGAGACGTTGTGTCATTAAAGCTCCTTCATAAAAAATTCCAGGTAGTGGAGGCAAAGCCTAAAGTCACAAAATATTGACTTTGAGACAGCTCTCGATGAATCTCCCTGTTTCACCCACTCAATAAGCTCTGTCATGTGGACACAGAATAAGCTTATACCATCAGTTATTTATACTACTGCTCAAGACATAGTTGCAGTGCTTTTTTTTTTGAATAATTTTGAAGAAAAAAATCAACTCATAGTAGAACTAAGAGACAAAGCCTTAACCTTAACGCAGCCCTTCAATGCGCTGGCATCTAATGAAACACTGATTATTGTAATAAATCGCAATACTTACTAATACATGAACATGCTTGTCAAGCGTAATCCTGAGCGCACATGACATCGGAAAGGAAGGAAATTCTTTTTCGTGAAACTTAAATGGTGTTCTTCTGTAACTTGGCACTGCGAACAAGTGAACGACAGTATTCTTATCTTTTGTCGACAGGCCTACCATTTTGCGGCTTTCCGCTGTAGGAATTCGCTACATCATTTTACAATGAAACTCAGCACCATCTGGGATTATGCGATGAGTGACCAAAATACATATAACAAGAAGACTAAAAATGACTTAATTATTTTTGAAATCCCACCAGGGTCCTACTGGTTCTCATATATTTCTTAAACTGTCTGCTCTATTCTTTCTTCTCTGCTACTCTTATGGAAAATAATGGTGCCAAATTCGTGAAGTGACAGATTTCGGTTTTTCACAATTAAGTACAGCTTTCAGGAAGCATCGATGAGTTCTTTTTAATCACGCTACCTAACCTACTGCGCGAGACTGTTCGATCCACGTTAGACTATACCAGACGCCTTCTACAATTTTTCGAAGAAATGCAAAAAAGAATATCTGAAAACAAAACTTCAAGAGGAACCTCGTTTGATGTTTCGGAGAATCTTCGTAATCAAACTGAACATGAGGGGTATGAAAGTATGAAAGTATGCAAGATAGTAATTCTCACGATATGTTACACATAAAAAGTTCTTCACACGCATGTGTTTTTTTTTTTTAAGCTGAGTAGAGAATACCTTTGAAGTGCCGCGTCCGCGTTCAATTAGCCGGCGCCGTCTTTCCTGTCTAAAGCAGTTTCCTTCCCCCATGTTTTTCCAGCGTGATCCGATCTTTCTGTCGTGAGTATCGGTGTGCCAACGCGACAATCACAGTGACGTGCACTTCATGTTATCGTGGCAATCTCTTATGATTGGATAATTAAAATAAAACTGAGGTAATGTTTTGTTCAAAACTTGTTAGTAAGTTGGCGTAATAAGAATTTAAAGCAATGGCTGAAGTTCATTTAAATAAAGCGACGTTTTTATTTAATGAATGCAGGCATGTATTAGTGTAAACATAAAAAAGCATAGCGAAAAACCCAAAAAATGTACATATTGAGATATTTTCATAATCTTTTTTATAAACTTTTAGCCGCTATTTCATGCAGCATAACAAATTTACTTGTGCTATTGCAATAACGGCTCTCTTGAAGCGTTTTGCTTGATTTTTCTAAGCGAGACAAGAAGTACCAGCTTTATCGATCACGACAGTATGAGTACTGTGTGATTTCGCTCGACGTAGCAGTAGTTTGAACGAAAGCAAGCAAAACGTTTTCCACATCTGTTTTTCGCGTGATGATGAAGTCCGAGTAGCTAATCTTTATAAGTTGCCCAATTCTTGCTTAGTTTTAAGAAAGAACGCCGAGAATTCATCAGATAACCGACTTCCAGGGTCGATGGGTGAAAAGCTACCTGAATGCGGAGCACCGCCGACCGTGTAATTCTTTCTGATCGCAGTTTGGAGGCGCGTTCAGCAATAGGTAGTCTAAAAAATTTGAATTGATGGAGTATCGTCTTTCAGCGTGTCTCTGCCAGGTATCCAGAGGCGTTATCTTTCGTAAAGAAACCGCAAAATTTGATTGCGGGAGCTGAAAACACAGCTTCGACGCCGATTTTTTACACTCAAGCTTCAGTGGGTCAAGGTAATTTAATTTGGCAAAATTTGAGAGAACAATAATGCAGGAAAACGGTAGCCTAGTTTTCGAAAATCTTTTTACCCGTCGCAGGCCGTAAAAAAAGTTGTCAAGTAGGCGCGAAGCAGCCCATCTTGGCAACTATGTGAGCATTAAAGAAAACTAGCAGATAGCCCTAATTTTCAGAGCCCTCACTACCGGTGTGCCTCATAACCATATTGTCGTTCGGGTATGTTCAATTCCTCTTATTATTATTGTTACTTTGTTTCAAAATTATCGTTTATTTCCCACTTTTCTTAACAGACTTAGAGGGTAGCCAAGCGACCTTGATATACAGAGGTTGCTTTCTTTGAGGTAATATTCGGCCTGCAAACACAATCATAAACATTATTGGCTTAATTTTATTAATGCCAGTCATCCGATACCCTTGTGTAACGAATGAATGATTCTCGCGCTGTCAGCGTTGAATAATATTCTTGACAGGAATCGGCAAGCACCGAGTTTGCAAGAAAGCGAATGGAAGCAAGCCATTATACGATTATCACTGGGGCACAAAGATTCCGCGAAGGATGTACAAGTTTCGAGGCGCTATACGCTAACGTAAATAACAGAACATTTCGTTAAAAAAACATGAAGTGACATGCACTACCTCAAACGCCTTTAATCATGCAATCGTCCGGATATAAAAAGTAACTAATCAATCTGTTTCGTTTCTTTCTGTTTCCATTTTTGTATCAAGTCCCTTCTTGCACCGCCCAAACGTAGACGGACGCTGAAATTGGGAACACATCCGATGGTTGGCACGAAATCTGAGCAGCCTTCCCGCACTGACAGATACTAATGCACGCCGATAACTCGCAGAACATCTTCGTGCGCATGGTCCCTGTTACTGTCCCATGATCAAAACAAAGCATTACCGCTACACAATAGAGGTAGGACTACGGAGCCGTGGCTTCCGGTTGCTTCTCAATTGGACCCCATTTTTCGCCATTCAGTGCCCATCCACGTCCATATGTGACCCTACGATCCCTCCGGAAGCAGAACAGGAACCGTACAGTTCACCGATAATACCATAGGCGTGCAGACGAGTGTGGTGACTCTACCGCGTCTCTTGCGACGGTTTCACGAAGACGTAAGAAACACAACAATAAAATAAGAGCTACAGTCCAAATGTCGTGCCGAATAGCGGTATTTTCGAAGTGATTCTACAACCTGCCACTCCTTTATTTTCAAAGGGAGATGTAGTGAGGCTTCAATTGGGGAGTCAGGCTTCCTGTAGTGCCCAAACTAGTCGCTCAACATATACAAATGAAAGAAAATAATTCGAGCGTTGCCACGGCAAGCGCTGAGAATTACGCCTTCAGAGCACTAAAAAAGCAAGCGGAGTGCCGAACATATTGCAAATAAAAGACGGCCACTAGGCGCTCCAGAAGCCGATACGAAACAGAAGTCTTTTCTTGCGTTTCCTCTTTCTACTCGACCGATTCTCCACAGGTCCCTTCGTATTTCTCTACTTACTAGACGAGTATTATCCTCCCAAAAGCGGCGGCAATTTTCCACGTGCTCTGTTTTGGGGGCAAAAGAAGTAACGATTTCTGGGCGGGTGTGCACAGTGCTTGTGTACTTCGTGTGTTTCAGCAGTATGTTCTTACGAAAAAAAAAAAGAAAGAAAGAAAATCCCCCTCAGGCATCAGCTTACCGAAGCTGCAGGTTGTGCTCTTAAAACTGCTTCTCCGCCACTCTGGTTGTTTTAAAGTGCCCATGATCCCGTCGCTTGGCGCGTGTCATCGCTATTACTTCTTTGTTTTGTTTAAACAGGTGTATGGAAGAGACTGTTTCTGGCTCTTCTTTTCTCACGGCACCATGAATTCAAGGGTTATCAAAAGTGTCACTTTTCACGCCTTCAATGTGTCCTATAAGATGTTCCAAAGGAAAAGATTGAAGATGCTGAAATAAAGGGAGTTTACTATGGCACCTAATGACCTTGTGGCTGAGGAAAAGTATCAAGAAAAGAAGGGCGCTAAGCAAGTAATGACACTTAGGTACTTAGTACTCTTATTGAATTAGAATTTTTTAGTGAGAACTGTATACGTCCTTACGCGCTGATTAAGGCCCTGTCTACACAGAGAATTTCTTGCACAGAATTACCCGCTCTAAAACTCCTGAGTGTCATGGCGAATTCATTGATGAAATCATGCACGTATATCACTTCGTTATATAAGGCCCGCAACATGACACACCATGACGCCTGCCTAAATAACCATTATTAACATTAGACCACAGACAGCTAAGTTAAAGTACTCTTTTGGGCCCATGGCCAGGAAGAGGATTACAGAAGTGCGCTTCAAAATAATAAACATTTTTTCATAAAATCAGTGGTGTTGGCGGCCGTTATTAGCAAATTTCAGCTTTGTTTTGTTTTATTAGCAAATTCCAGCTTTGTTTTGTTTTAATATCGCAGTGTTTACTTAACCGACTGTTAATTATTTTTGTATTGGTTCTGCTACGTAACCACTGTTTGATTTTGGCATCCACTTCAGTACACATGTATGTGACTGTTGATTATGTTGTTTTAACCATTGCCCCGCCGCGGTAGTCTAGTGGATAAGGTACTCGGCTGCTGACCCGCAGTTCGCGGGATCAAATTTCGGCTGCGGCGGCTGCATTTCTGATGGAGGCGGAAATGCTGTAGGCCCGCGTGCTCAAATTTAGGTGCACGTTAAAGAACCCCAGGTGGTCAAAATTTCCGGCGCCCTCCACTACGGCGTCTCCCATATTCATATGGTCGTTTTGGGACGTTAAACCAAACATATCAATCAATGTTTTAACCGTTGTGTAACGTCTTGAGCGTTGTGATAAGCGGTGACTTCTCAATGCTTAAAAATGCGAAAATGTGTATCTTAAGTTAGAGGCCTCTAAGAGCTATGAAGTAGGTGGTTATGTTGAAAACATATATTGTAAAAACAAGGGAAGTATGTAAAGACCGTCCCATAAGGGGTAGGCACCTATAAATAGTAGGCGGAAATCCATAGTGCGGGACCCCACTGGTATCGGCTCTTCTGGACTAATCGGATTCTGGACTTCAGGCCTGAAAGTTAAGAAATGACGAAGCAGGGTCACCTCCCATTTCTTCTGGTTTGCGCCGGGGATAAAATGGGTAGCAGGATTCGAGGGCAAGGCCCACACCATAAGGTGGATTTCCGAAGACTTCTCCTCACAGTGTGGGCAACTGCCATAAGAAGGCGAGAAAGAAGTGTTTGATTGCGGCCGAGCACATCATATTGTTTGTGAAGAGTCGGAGTAAAAGCCATCCCTCCTCCACTTTACTTAACCCTTTGCCTGGGGGTGGACGTAGGTTGTGGTCGATGCAGCAATAACATAACATAACATAACTTTATTTTCCTTAAAGACGCCTTGAGGGGGTATTACATAAGGGGTGGGTTAACATATAATTTTTTTTTGTTGCCACAAGTTTTTGGTCGATCCAGTAATGCTGCACAATTTGACGGAAATGATAGACTGGATTGAATTTGAGACTGTCCTGATCGGGGGAGGCGAGTAGGCGCCGGTGTCGACTGTCTCATTTACTTCTAGTCCAAGGTGAGCATAAGCCCAGACTAGAGCGGGGTGAGGGGAATCTGTGATATTCACAACGGTGCAATAGCCGGTCGACTAGGTACGCGATACAGCTCTTTACTTTGCTTCGACAGATTCTTCGAGAGAGGGCGATGATAGTTTGCCATGTGAAGTGAAAACGAAAGCTTCCTCCACGTTGAGTATGTCTCTGGCATCTCATTTCTGCCCAACATCTCCTTACACCCTGGATGGACAGACAAACTTTATGGGTTCTTTCGGAACAAGCTTTAGCACGTATAGGGCCGCCCCAACGTTGGAACGCAAAGACCAAGTTTTTATGCTGCACTGTGAGCCCGTTGGGCTGCTCATAATTGTTTTTTCGAGTCAGAAACTGGTAATAGCAATCTCCCATTCAGACGGTGTGATGAATTCTCTAAAGCATAAAGTGGCGCACGCCAGAGTATGTGTTTCAAGTTAGCTGTATCCGCGCATAAGGAACGTACATTATTTGGTTGTATTTATGGATATTTCTTGTGCAATACTGTGGGTTTATTGTACGCTTTAATGTGACGCAGTTTTAGTGTGAGATCCTGAAGCCTGCCTAATTTTCTGTATGGTGGAGGGTATTGCCCCAATGCCAGGTAATGTTTAGTAAGTTTGTTATACGAAGTGGTACAGTCACGATGCTTCAAGACCTCCCTGCCGCAGCCCCCTGTACACCATGTCAATAAAAATTGCAAACCATAAAGAAAGACATTGTGTCTGATGGTATCAACCTAACGTGCCATTTTAGTTATTATGGGTTCGTATTAGGTTCTTGGAACGAAGACGACCGCAATATTCACTTTCTAATGCATAGCCGTCATATACGCATTATTGCCTGAAAAATGACAGCCAATTTTCGCACAATAAATTCACATTCTAGACGGATCTTGAATTGAGGAGGTCATTTTGGCATGTAATATGGCATCTAATGAGGTTCTGACGAACGCATATTCACCACCTACGCAGAACAGATGTTTTCTTTTTTTCCTTTTTGCAGTGGGGCTGTTCAATCTAGCCATAAAATTTTTGGTGCGAGGAGAAAACAACACAAGTAAGCGCCAAATAAAGTGGGCAGGCTCGTCCACCTATCACAGCAGGTGTGAGCGGCAAAAGAAAATTCTGCCCTGTGAAGTGAAACACGTGACCCATGTGAAAGAGAGATAAAAGGAAAGAGAGAAAAAAAAGCGAGAAATGCTGAGAAATAAGTGACAGAAAAAAGAAGAGAAAAAACAATGACAATAAAAATAGAGAAACAAACGCGACATATAGAGATGGGGAACGAAATCGAAACAGAAAAAGAAGGAAAGAGAGAAGAGAAACGAAACCCAAAAAGAAACAAGCCGGAAAAAAGTAAAATAGAGGAAGAAAAAAATAAATATCAAAAGAGAGAGAGAGAGAGCAAAATACACTGTGAAAAAAAGACCGATATAGAAATTGACATGTACAAATATTGATACAAGAAACTCGGACAGCGAGAAAGAGAAAGAAGAAGAAAAAGAAAAGCGAAGACAAGCCAAAGAAAATACTAAAAAAAATCGCCTACTACTCGGCCAATCCCCTAAATTAGCTATAAGCCATCAGACGAAAAAAAAGAAGAAAAACACGGAAGGTAATATAATTTCGATACCCCAAGAAATTAAATGCATAATATCAATCAGATATAGAAAATTACTATTTGTACAGATATGATGGAGATTATTACTAAATGGACAGACTATCAGCACCCAGATATCCCTGAAAACTTCAGTGGAGTCAGTCTAGAAAGTTAGAAGTTATTTTGAACCAAATTGAGGCGGTGCCTCCCAATAAAGTATTATTTACACTGAGCTGATTTGACGATATCTCCCCTGAGCCCATTCTGCGAAAAAACAGAAGCGATTAAGCATTATTTTATATATTGTCGGAACTACTCCTTAATTAGGAATAGACCTCTATTTATTCCGTTTTCTACAGTAGGTTTAAATTTAACTGCAGATAATGTGCTCAGTTTCAGTGCCTCCGACTTGGGACATTGCCACAAAAACGTATTCGCTGTAGCATAAAATATTATGCAAAAATCTAAACACATGTCAACATAACGCCTGCTTTAATATATACTTGGAAAACAGTGGTGTTATAATTATTAAATTGAATAAGTGTGGGACCTACAACAGTGGAAGCTTGGGCTAGTTGATGCGTAGTCTTATTTGCAAGCTTTTTTTTAGTGCGCGAACATGGAAAAAACGGAATAGAGAAGACACAAAGAGCGCTGAATTCCAACAAACTTAGTTAGTTAGTTAGTTAGTTAGTTAGTTAGTTAGTTAGTTAGTTAGTTAGTTAGTTAGTTAGTTAGTTAGTTAGAAGGCAGCACTCTTTCTGTCTGCCCTGCCTCTTGTCATATGTTCGTGCGCTGAAGAAACTAGCAAGAATATACTAAGTCCATTCGATTTTGATCGGCTGAGGTAAACACAACTCTCTGGTCAGCTCACAACTTCAGTCTTTCGGTATAGGTATAGCTCTCACTTTCTTTTTTTTTATTCATTTTTATTTTAGTATTATTTTATTTTTTCGGAAAAGATAATTGCAATTTATTTTTTGTACGTTTTAGTAATAGACTGAAGGTCATTGTATAGTGTTCAAATGGTTTAATAATAATGTCAACTCCCACTGGGTTATTTACAGGAGTAGGCTAATGTAGGCTAATACAGGTTTTTTTTTTTTTGCCCAATCCCCCAGAGTGGGAATGTGCTAATGTTCACGGGCAACAAACAAACAAACCAAGCTCCACTCTTTCTTTAGGCTTAGCAACACTATGAAGAAGCTGTTGTACTTTTTTTTTTAATCAAACGAACTTTCCTTCTACCTTGTCTTTGGTTGTCGGAGTTATTCCCAATACAACGGAACTGATCCAAAGTGCACATGATGTCGTGCAAGCACTGCGTGGTTCCCGAGTGCCGCCATAGAAGCCAACTACTTCCATGCGTCGCACGTCAGGCAGTTACTGCCATTAGCGACAGCTACACGCTTTCCTTCTGCGTGCTGCTGAAGTGCACTGCACCTGTTCACCTATCCCATTGCACATCGATTCTTGTTTGGTACAGAGAGTGAACTAGAGTGCCACAATTACTTTGAATGTTTCTAGGAAGTGACCAAGACATTGAAGAAGAAAAATGAACTGGTGATATGCAAGTTTTTTTTTAACATTTAACCTGCGTAGGCTCACACGTTTGTTTGTTGCAGGAAAAGTAGTAAAAGCGCTGACGTCACTGCCGCCACGTTTTGTAATGAAAATGTCGCATATTATTCTGCTGGCAAAAGAAAGGAAATTCTCTTTGTGTTTTCAAATAAAAATATACAACCTCATTTTCACAATACCTTGAAATATTGGTGCCAACTCCAGGGATCACTGCGCCGATAATAGCACGGAAAAACCGAGACGAGCCATTCCCAAAGACGACACCACTGAGTCTCCGAAATAGCACGAAACAGACTTGAGCACTCCGAGAGGCAGCAGATGCGCTAGGCGATTTTCAAACCACGTGGCCGTCGTTTCTTTTCAAAGATGGGAAGGAGTAGAGTGCCTTGGCGTTCCAACACCGCAACAGGATTAGTTAGGGCTTCGGTAGGATTGTCACAAACACACAATGACGGTGAACTTTCCACAAGGAGCACCAAAAGGCTTCAGATATTGAATTGGTAAAACTTCTCTAGAAATGCTAGCGCACTGATACGCTAGCGCGGGGATTGAAAATTGTGAAAAATTGGGGCCCGCCTTTCACCTTGCTTTTATTTTCGAAGAATTGGGGGAAAAAGCGCCAAGTTCTGCACGGGAACGACGTTCAGGCTGTTTTGACAAAAGCGTGTCACAACGCCGAGGCGCTTTTTTTCCCAGATTCGTACGCTTGGGATATTGGACGAACCAGAGTTCTCCTTCGATGCGAGCTTTTGCTCGAGGGACACATCCGCCAAAAGGTCGCTTGTCCGGTGGCAGCTTCTTTGTCGCAACACGTGGTTCCACCGCAGCCGTTAGGAAACTCCGAGTCGATGAGAGCGGTGCGCAGACATCCGTGTGCACAGATGGCCACGCGACGGCGCCGATGTGCGCACGGTGGCAGTTGGTGTCTTGTCTACGGTCCCTCCGCAGGACTCGGGCGAGAACGGCATCGAGCGGTGTCGGCGGGTTCCACACCCGTGGAGGTGTGCGGCGCTGTATCCGTAAAGCGCCGTGCCGCCCCTGACGCGAGCCGCCACGCGGGACTCTGGGGAGAAAATGGAGAGGGGGAGAATGAGGATCGAGGGTCGGATTCCCCGATCCTCCTTTTCTCCTTCCGCTCTTCCTCCCTTCTCACCTGTTTCGTTCCACGATGTTGGGAAGCAGCGCTATCTGCCCTCGCGTACAGGTTCGTCGAAGCAGCCGCGTTTTCTGAATTCCTTTGGTCTACCGCGGCCAGGGAAGGAAATTAGCCAGGGACTACGTGTTAGAGCAGGGTCATCAGAAAGAAACTTGACAGGAAATGATCAATGCGTGTGTTCTTGTGGCTTTGAAATTAAAATTACGTTTAGTGTTTTGGACGGCACACGTGATCCTGTCACTATATCTTCAAACACCTATATTCAACTTCAAAGCGGTAGGCAACAGTAATTTTTTTACCATGTTTCAACTGCACACATTCTCCGCTTTGATTGTACATCTGACGTCTCTATGCTGCGTCCTTATTTCTCCCCGCTGCTCAATACTGAACGCGACACCTTAGAGTTAACCGGCCTTATTGTAATCATTCTTAGCTTCTGCGGCAACCCATGAAACGGTGCGACGCAAGCCTCCAAGCGCACGTTTGCGCAATCTTATTTCATCTTCATGGTCACAGTTAAGCGGGAGGTGGCTAGCCACTCTAGCAGCAAACGAGACAGTCATGCCATGCAAATAAGCCCGCGGTTCTGGTTCTTCTTTCATTCTTTTGAAGACAGAGGTGGTACAAAACTGTGACTGTTGAAATTATCTCAACATTCAAGGCCTTCAAGTAAAGCACGTGCCGAGTGAAATAAGTCTTCAAACTTACGTAAAAAAAGCGCGAAAAAGAAACGTTTAAAAAGGTCCGCTTTGACGGCAGCTGGCACTCGCGTAAGAGGAAGCTCAACGTCAATCGTCTAAGATGCAAGAAATCGTTTCACCACCTTGTTTATTATTCAAGAGAGAGACAGGCTGCACGTTTCTTGGATGTATAATTCTGACAAGAAACCATGGGTTCTACTGCCCCCATAAGATGGGTTAGATAATCGTCAGTGTAGGCTTTGTGCGTGCCTCACATTACTAATTTAAAGGATTCTATGTTCGTTTGCTCGTGCAAAAGCAAGCATGAGCAAGCGTTAAAGTATGCGTGAAATGATACTTCAGTGTAACAAGAAGGACAATTGTAAGAAACACTGAACACCTAGATAAATACAAGTATCTTGGAAGGGGGCTCCACTGCCACAGCTATTGAATAATTTACCAGAAATGTGTGAATCAAAACAAGAAGTACTCTATAAAAGAAATGTATGATTGAAGTAATAAATAATGAGTAATCATTGAATAACGATATCACGATACTTTATGGGCATTCTAAACAGTTAGTCAGGGTGCACTGCTTCTTCATCCGGTATTGACAAACGCACAATGCAACAGAAATCATGAACTTGAAGGAGAAGAGCAAAGACAGGGCTCATTCAAGTAAGTACTATCACCTCTATTGCTCTACGACTTTATTACGAGTGAGAGTGGTATACCGGCGATGTAAACGACTGTTCTAATCACATTATATAATTCAGAATAAACTCATTCTTGAATGACAGTTTCTATGTATTTGCATGAATAATTTCACAGAGCGTGAAAAGAAAGAGTTTCGCGTAACCTATTATGTGCTGCCTCGCATTCAAGAACTAGAGTTGAAATGCACATGCCGTTAGCAAATGAGACGCTCATGGGGAAACGCTCAGACTGACAACTTTAGATTGGTGTCAGCTACGGTATAGAAGATTGAGAAAAACAAAGCAGAATGAGGAATAGTTCAGGGACGTATTCAGGCAATATTAAAAAGATAGAAACAATGAAAGACTGGAGAAAATAAGAATACAGTATATATACAATAAAATTGTTGTTATAAAGTTGTGCAAAAAGTTTCGAATTCGTCAACTTAGATTATTGAGCAATGTTCGCTCCGGCGAGATAAGACAATACTCTTCCTACGAACGGTGAGGGTTAACAGACTGAATCAAACTACTTTCACAGTTATCTGTTTTAAAAGGTTAATATTTCTAAGTCCAAGTTAATGGGGAGGACACCTTCAGTTCAAGGCCACTAAG
This sequence comes from Rhipicephalus microplus, assembly GCF_043290135.1. NCBI lineage: Eukaryota > Metazoa > Arthropoda > Arachnida > Ixodida > Ixodidae > Rhipicephalus > Rhipicephalus microplus. Next base: position 515,861 of record NW_027464647.1, on the reverse strand, counting down.
CAATTTTCAACACTGGTACGTCTCATAGAGCCCGTAGGTCTGATTACTTTAGGCTCTTTCCAATTATGCACTCATTGAAAGGCGATCACGTCGGTAGGGAACAGCAATCACGCTATTTCTGTTAGGCAGTGGACACCACGAAGTTGCGCAGCGACGAGCGGCCCAACAAATACAGGCACCAATCGACGTAAAGCCACCGTGCTTCGCGCTTACAAAAGAGTTACTCCTGCTTGTCGCTAGCTTTGAAGCACCCGATGACAAACATTGTGTGTATACATTGTCTCTGTGTACAGGATCTCCGAATTAGAGATCGAAATGCCTTTGACAGGAAAGTTCCCCATGTGACCAGATTAGCGATTGGACCACGACCCGCGCAGCAGGCACATTAAGGTCATGTCATTAACGAAATCTCTCACGTCGCGCCGTGAGGCTTCCCAGTCAAAGAGGTTCCTTGCAGGATTGGGGCAGGATTGAGTCGCGACTCGGAAGCTAGTTTCATTTGATCGGATTATACGCAGCGGGGTCACTTCCGAGAGGAAGCTGTCGGTATAGGAAGTTTTTTTTTTTTTGTCTCTTGCTTTCACTTTCGCTGCCTCATACTAAGGGTGTGCCTATGGAGGAGTGTGTTTGGTAATCATCGAACTAATGTATCCAGTCGATAGCCTATCTACACTTATCATTAGCCTAATTCAGCTGCATGATTACGAAAGGAAAGAAAATGTAAATGTTGCCAGCATCCAGTAATATTGTGTCCCGAAGCAACATTCAACAGAGACAGCATTATATTGTCCCACATTTAGCAACACGTGCCACACCGCTACGATGCTCCCTCCCACTTGTTTTTTTTTTTTTGTCTCGGAAATGAGAACTCATGCTGTGTGATATGCTCGTTCTACTAGCATGTCAACAAAATTGCCATGAGTGTGAAACAGACGTTTAATAAAACCACGAAGAACCTGCACAAGTAACTTACTCTGGATGTTTTAATTCGTGAAATTCGACACCTCTCAGTATAACAATACGTATTGCACTTTGCAAACACAAGCGCCACAGCTCAACCACACATTAGATAGATAGATAGATAGATAGATAGATAGATAGATAGATAGATAGATAGATAGATAGATAGATAGATAGATAGATAGATAGATAGATAGATAGATAGATAGATAGATAGATAGATAGATAGATAGATAGATAGATAGATAGATAGATAGATAGATAGACAGACAGACAGACAGACAGACAGACAGACAGACAGACAGACAGACAGACAGACAGACAGACAGACAGACAGACAGACAGACAGACAGATAGATAGATAGATAGATAGATAGATAGATAGATAGATAGATAGATAGATAGATAGATAGATAGATAGATAGATAGATAGATAGATAGATAGATAGATAGATAGATAGATAGATAGATAGATAGATAGATAGATAGATGCCAAAAATGCTTGTAGTACGCAAAGTAATGTGTCACATTTAAAATACCTCTTTATGTTATAAACAAAACATTCCTTAAAGCTCATCACTTTCGATGTGCCTACACTATTTTATTTTGTTTCTACATGCCAGACATTTGCCATCTTCAAACTATGCTCCTTAAGTAGACTGTCGAACATTGTGTGGAAGCTTGGGTTTTTTTTTTTTTTTTCGTAGAGAACACACATAGCGCTAAGCACCAATGTTCTAATGACATTCTCACTCTGAGAAACAAAGGTACCCTGACAGTAGAAGAATGTTTTTGCATTTGATAGCCCGCGGAAATGGAAGTGACGAAATCTTGCAGCCGTGGTTATTGTATCATTCGCTGCGGCCGTTGATTGGTTTGAACTTGCTCCTGACACAATATGGGTGGGGCGTCCTGTTATGATTTACGCTTAAGCAACATGGTGCAAGCTTAGTGACGAACTCGAGCCGCTATATTAATATATATTAGAAGGGCGCTGAAGGCAGCCAGTACATTGACATGGCCTCGATCACATTGATTCAGTATTTTAGCGGAGCGCAGCGTAGCACGAATGACTGCGATAGCGAAGATAGCACACCTGAGAGGGAACAAAGTAGTGGTGACACGACAGGATCCGCGGCCGCCACCCTCGGCGCCTCAGTAGTGCAGACTATTCTGCGGTCCTCAATGACGTCAACATACGTGACGAAGGTGCCACGGATGCCATATATATAAATGAAGCGCCGCGTGAACACTGGCTTTTCTGCGGCTGCTGTCGTGGAACGTGCCCACGCACTGCCCTCTGTGGTCTCCGGCTAACGAGGGAGTCTAGATTCAACTTATCGCGAAATCGAAACGCCTTAACATCTGCGCTCTAAATTTGCATTAAGCAGTATTGCAATTGTTGTTGACGTTCAATGCATTATAATAGCTTAATATGCACTGTGCCAAATGAAAGACTCACTATACACTTTTGCAGTATAAGAATGTCAACCTGGTCTCTTTAAACTTGCACAGAAAAAAATGCACCCGTGTGCAGGCAGTCTTGCACTTCGTATCAATTTTAACGGGGCTGCCACGGACGTGATTGTGCCTGCGGACTCACAATCAGAACTGGAATGATGTGGTTTATGAGATGGTCCTCTAGGATTACGAGATTGTCCGCTATGGCTTCGTATACAGGCATGGCAGCCTCGTGCAGTGAGTGCTTTTGTTTTTGTAGCCTTCTAATTGTTGAATGTTTGCCCAGTTTCCCTCCACAGCATCTTTTGCTGTCGTGGTTTCATGCATTGTTTTTTTTCCTTGTTTGTCAATGAAAACATCGCGTCGTAGACCTCGCGGTCATAGGAAGACGTCAGAGATAGAGAGAGAATAAAATGAAAGGCAGGAAGGATAACGCAGGTGTGGCTCGTTTGGCTACTCTCCATGTAAGGGGAAAAACGGGAAGAGGGTAAGTATTAGATACGATGGAGAACAAAGAATAAAAATTAAAAAAAAGAAATGAAGTAAGCAGTCCGCGTGAACATACACAGAGATACACGAGCGTAGAGCTGCCTTTAAAGAAATACGGCCAGCGAGTCCATCAATGTAAGGTGTGCTTTTCTGTGCTTTCGCCGCTACGCTGACAAAATTATCACCCCAAGCATGAGCCTTCATCGCTGCCAGTGCACATGGCAACAATGCCATTGTAATAATGGCAACAGGGAAACAATCAAAGCGTCCCGACAGTTTCTGAGACGCGCAGGAAAGTTTGCGCAACACTGTCGGCCACAATTCACATTAGCTAACGACGTTAACAAACGACGCTTTCGGTTAGCGTGCGAAACGGCCCGCGAAGGATTCTTGCGAAACTTGCGCAGCGTTGCAACAAACTAAGGTTGTTTCCTTAGAGCCAAGATTGAATAACGACCGTACAAAACGGGTAGTATACCGCCCTTATCCAAAGTCGCAGCCTAATGGGAAACCAATGGTTCATACGCGGGTGCCGGGGAAGGTTTGTGTGATTCCTTCCCGATAAATGGCCTGGCACTGCACATGGCAGTCGCAGCAAGCCTGAACGAATGTTGAATTTCTGACGCCCTGCTCTGTAGCATCGCTCCTATCTCGGCGGCAAGTTCGGGTGAACGCCGATGTTGGATTCGAACATGACATAGCGATAGTATGAGATGGAGCAGGTCGGCAATTTGTTGGATTTAGTTCGAACAGGTGAAAAGCCATGTGTCGTTCACTCACACTGGCATGAATGCTTTCGAAGGCATTTACCGCATGTGAGAACTCGCGAAGAAGATTACAAAAGGCTGGCATATCCAGACCTCGTAGCTGTTCAAACATGCTCGAGTAAAGTTTTATTGCTGGAGCTGACCTTCAAGCGTCTCTTCATGGTTATTATAATGTTACTAGAAGCAGCACTACTAGTAGTAGCGTCTCATTATTAGAAGTGATATAGCTTCCCTTATTCTCTATTCTTAATGTAGAGTGCCCTCGTGCTCTTCTGTAAAGCGTGCTTCACAGTGTATTGATTTCATACGAGGCGAAGTACCACATTACGTGCAGGGTCTTCGGAGCATCGTTCTCGCAGCGAAAGTCTCATAAACCTCTATTAAACAATAATGTTCGACATATCTGCAATACTGACAATGTAGGATCAGTACCAATGCTATATAAACTACAAGCATCTACAAAGACGCATGTAGATAAAAATGTGTATTGTTGGAATTGCTTGTGTCTTCAATGTATAAAAAATAAAACCACGTGCTTTTACGCCGAGAATAACATGAATAAAATTCTCGGTCTTAATTTGCAATGTATGCTCCTAGTAGTATACCACCATTTCTTTAAAATATGGTTGCTGTGATTGCTGACTTAACTCCGGCACGACCCTTACATTCACACAGTCCATATCCTTACACTGGGACAGTAATTTAAGAAGGAAGTCCTGCAATTCTGTGTAGTATGTGCGCAGCGTGTCACTTCCAAGTTGCACTTTGTTTGGGAAATTGCGAATTCTCTCTCTCTTTTACTCCCCTCACCCCCTCTCCATGTGTAGGGTAGCAAACTGGACGCGTAGTTTAGTTAACCTCCCTACCTTTCCTACATTCCTTCTCTCTCCCTCTCTGCAATACGAATTTTAAAAAAATGAGTAAGTCTGCCTGTGACAAGAAACAGAAGAATGATTGCACTCAGTAAAGCATCATAAAAAGTTTCTAGTCATACTTTCTTTGTAGATAACACCTTGATTGGCTTGAACAGAAGCATCTGCTTTGCTCAAAAAACCTTATGAAAGTAGGTACTTCCAATTACTGTGGTGTTCAATGCACCTGAACGAGCACAGTCTTTTCCCTTGTACAACCGGGGATGCGAGAAGGTTGAAGATTTTGACGAATCATCGCGAGCACATTTTCACGTGAGAGAGATGCTTTCATGTATTATCTCCGCGAGCACAGCCACATAACTAACACACACACAAACACACACACACACGCATGCATGCACACACACGCGCGCACACACAAACAAACGTATGCGCGCGCGCGATAGTATTTGCTGTATATGCAAATATTTTTGTTTGTTTTTCGAAATTGTACATTCTGTTTTCTTATTTTCTTTTTATGATAAGGAAAAAAGTACCCGGGAAGAGGCACTTGCACGCAGCAGCGTCACTGCTTTGAAAAGCCTGTTACCAAAGAAATATTTACGCCGCAAGCAAGTTGAACAAGCAGCAAAATCTATCGACCAAAGTGATAGGAAATTGCCAAACCCACCAAAGACCCGACTCTCTGCCGTCACCACTGATGCTCTTCATACTATGCACTTTTTATTAACGGGACCATTGTAGTGCTTCAAGAAATATTCTGTGTTATTTAGAACATATACTTTCATCTCTACTTGGTACATTGCTTTGGCAAGAATGATATCTTGGTCCGAGTGAACAACCTAAGAGTGTTCTCTTCAACTTAACACAATCACTTGGGGCCTGCTCATAGTATAGGAGCATCATCAATCAACCCTTACGATGGCGCGTTTGAAATCTGCAATGGCATTTCGAACGGGAGTCAAGTTCAATGCCCCCCCCCCCTCCTCCTCTTTCTTTTTTCCTTGTTCCCCCTGAACTTTATTTTAAAGAAGGTACAACAGATATCACTATTGAAGAGCTTGTTTATAACCTCAAAAACGTTCTATCAGAATTCTTCAAAAACACATTACATTAAACATTCACTCATTAGTTGTGCTTTATAAGGAATAAACAGAAAAACATTATTTAGAGCTCGGCCTAAATAAAGTCTTGCCTGGCCACAGCATAGTGGGCTCTCTGATTTGCTCCCCCTTACCGAGCCTTCCCAAACAGGTATTTCATCTTGACGTGTGCCAGAGCTTGACCTGTGCTTGAACTGTTTCTCGCCTCACATTGCTAAAGCAAGTGTTCTAAGTTAGTGGAGCTAACTTATAATCGAGACCGCATTAATTTTTTCACGGGACAGTGAGCAATACTGAGTTGGTTGGATTCTCATGATGGCTATGCAAACTTTTCTGACAAACACTTAGTAAAACGGATACGTACTTCAATAAGTTTTTAGTTTATTGAATTTCTTGAAGACTGCTCGGATGCCCTGAGCTCTTTCTTTTTCTATGGCTTTATATCCGTTCTTCTTTTTTTCTGTATTTTCACGCGACGCTCTCCTTTTTTTTTTGTGGCCAACTGGAATACACTGTAACTGTCCTCTTCAAAACATCAGCTAAAAACAAATTAATGTAAACAAAAATAGGAAATAAAAATGAAGCAAAACTTTACACGGTACTGCACTTCGTGGCACCGAAACATAAACTAAATAGTAAATGAAATGTATTGACAAAAAATGTCAGAAATACAGTTGAAAAATAAATAATAAAGTAGCCGTCTCATTAGGTATCCGCTGGTTTTCGTGTGCACGCGCCGGTGCATACCAGCAAACTTGAACCTCACTTCACAAAAGTAAATGCGCTGCCTTTCTTTCCTTTATTCCTCTCCAGCTTAACCTACTGACCTGGCAAGCCAACGCACAATCGTCAAAGGATGACGTTGGCTTGTAATGTGTGGCTCGGTACATTCTGTAGCACGGCCACGAAGTAAAATGATAGCAAGGACGAAATAGAGAAATCGAGAGAGAGAGAGAGAGAGAGAGAGAGAGAGAGAGAGACTGAAACCGAGAAGCACGGTGTAACTATAGATGTCAGACACCATTGTTTCATGTCATCGTATAGCTCTCTAGAGTAAATGAAAGACCCCGTTGCCTCAGTGGGTATTGAGAAACCGGGATGGGACTAGTGGATGTGTTATGTCTTTTTTTTTCAGCCTCGCTTCGCCTAACGACTGTACATCTTGATATCTTGTTCTGTACGCTAGTTTTCCTACTTTTCGTGTATCAGGGCGTGAGCTGACTCTTTTTGTTGCTGTAGTTTTCTTCTTGCTATGTAGCGTGCATTTTTGCACCACGTCTTGTTGGTGACGAGATCATTCCCCGTGCCACCATAGGCTCTTGTCGGCTTCGGAGTATCATGAGAGATCTACGCAGATGTGCTCCTAGGAGTGTTAGACAAGTGACCGGTGTGTGCGATGCAGTGAGATCATGGCAGCGGCGGGCTCGGTACTAATTGAAATAGGAGAACACGGCAAGGGGACTTAAGGGCACTCTCAGGTCCTTTAATTGCGTCTTAAGGCATTACAGCAATCGAAGAGTGCTTGCTCTAGGATGAGAAAAAAGTTATTTTTCCGAATGTATTTTTTTCTTGGTCTTTGAGTGTTTCAGATAAAATGGAGCACAAGAATGCGGTAATATTGACGTTACGTGCGTGCATATCACTACGATGATGGAAGGAGATAATTTGCAAAGAATTTCATCTTTGCTCGTTTGCACTTCATAGTTTTTCCTTTACAAACCCAATAGCCAATTTTATGATTCTTCTAAGTAACATTTTCAAGAAAAAATGAAGGCAAAAAAATGGGCACACCTTACTGAGTAAGTAGAATACCGGATAACTATAAATGTTTCAAAACTTTGGTTAAACTCCCGAATTTTTTTAAAAGTGCGCTTAACTTTCTGAGTTATGATGAATGATGGCCACATATACTGAGTTTTAGTATCTTTAAAACCTGGATTTTTTTATTTCGGTAGGTGCTCTCCGAGAAAGAGACTGACGACAAAAAAGTTTGAGGCACTCCCCGTAGAAGGCAGGATACTCGATAATCTCTTATAGCTGCGACTCTCACAAAAAAAAAAAAATACAGCTCTTTGGTTAAAAATTCAGAATCGATTTCTACGAATTGTGAACGTATCAAAAAGTGTGAGCAATGTAAGTGGATGCGTTCTTCATTGTAACATTGTCAACTGCAGAACGCTGAGCGCTTAAACGGTGATTCTTGTTCAACATAATGGGACACAGACGGATAATGGACATCTCTGAAGCGAAGGACATGCTTAAATGAAAAAAAGAAAACTTCACTTCGCTTATTTGAAAGATTTTATTTGTGAGGTGATAAAGTAAAATAAAAGAAAAATGGACTTGCGGGGCACTGCAACTACAAATGAAACATTTTCTTGCCAGGAATTGCGCCAATACGTCCCATTTAGTACATAAGGTACTAAAGGTACATAAGGTACATAAAATACATAAGGTACTCCTCGCTATTTTTAGGCGCCGGACAGGTACGCCTATAACAGTATAAAGCTTTTGGATGCTAACTGTGTTTAGAGGCGACAGCTAACTTGCCTTAACTCTCACCTTTGCTTGCACATGACCATTACCTAGCTCGTTTAACAAGCTGGTGATTCTAGTAAGGTTGAATGTTTATAGAACTACCGCTCACGCAATTTTATGGCGCAAAGACGAACACAGGTTTATATTTTCAAGGAAATTTAATACGGAGACTAAATTACTAAAAAACAGTAAAGGAATGATTGATTGATTTGTGGGGTTTAACGTCCCAAAACCACCATATGATTATGAGAGACGCCGTAGTGGAGGACTCCGGAAATTTCGACCACCTGGGGTTCTTTAACGTGCACCCAAATCTGAGTACACGGGCCTACAACATTTCCGCCTCCATCGGAAATGCAGCCGCCGCAGCCGGGAATCGAACCCGCGACCTGCGGGTCAGCAGCCGAGTACCTTAGCCACTGGACCACCGCGGCGGGGCCAGTAAAGGAATGCAGAAAAAGTTACATGGTGGGATGAAAACTAAAAGTAGCGTCACTCAGGTGATGTCTGCAAGGCATGTTTAGCGCTAAAAAGACGAGAAAATTATGGGCAAAGACAAAGACCGTTAATGTGCAGAGAACTTGACCAGCTGTGAACTCATGCACTGTGAGAGCAGAATCAAAAGCCGAAACAAGCTTCATGGAGACGTTCTTTTTCTTTGTCGCCTAACGCAGATGCCCACAAAGCCCACGGAACCGGCCTTATTGGGGACCCACTCATTTCGCGGCCGATAATCAATGAAACTGGAAGTTATATTGACCAAATTTAACATAGAAGCTGCAGCGCACTTACACCTGTCGCCTGCATATAATTCACAACCTGTTGGTAAGTTGACGGTAGTTTTCCCTCAGGTAACAGCCACGAAGCTGTCTGTAATTGATTGCTATAGCAGGCAGACCAAAGTTTTCACAGCTGTAAATTCTCGCTTATAAAAATATTGCCGTACAATATTACTGTGAATCGCAGGCATAATTATAATAATGTGCATGTGTAACAAAATATGACACAGTATGATCCATAGTTCTCGCTTTGACTTCCTGTAAGCTCACTTATATTTAGCGCAGATTTGTAGCCACGTGATTCACACAGGATTTGCTAAACCACGGAGGAGTGAAGTGCAAAGTTGGAAATCAACTTTACGCAATGGTGGCGCCCCTTATGCTTTACATTTTTTAACAAACACTGCGTAACTGAATTTCTTATTTGCCTTGCTTTAAAAAAAAACGAGAATAAGACTTTGAGACAACCTTCAAAAGCGCTGTCATGCGTGGGCGGGCATTGTCTATGCAAGATTTCCTTCATTTTTCAGAAAATTGACCAAGCTTCTAGAACTATATCAAAGCTGCTTCAGTCATCGTCTGAAACCATCCGAGTGTTTCACTGCATGCGAAAAGACGACGGAAAGTTTTGTACTAACTTTGCCCTGAAGGGAAGGAAAATAAGACAATATGTATCCCCGTCTTTTCGCATTCAATGAAAGACTCGTATGGCTGGGAGGTAAGACGTCAACGTGTGTCAAACACGACATGCTTCTTGCTCCGAGCCCCCACATGCAATCCTGCCTTTTATATGACTTAAGCCATCGTAGCGGTTCTTGAGTGAGCATTGCCTAATGCGAGCCACCGGGGCCGCTTCAGTATAGAAGCTTTACTTGCAACGAAAGAAAGAGCACTAAAAAAATAATTTCTTTTTTTCAGACATAGCCTAATTAAAATAAAAAGAGAATATTTGCATATTAATTATGGTTAGATGAAAACTTCAAGTGGAAGTATAGACAAGTTGCCTTTTCGTGAAGCCATACATTCTATGACTATATGGTCTTTGTGTCGTCATAAAGATTGTGTCTGACAAAGCTTTACATTTTATACTTCTGCGAATCCCCTTTCTAGTGTCTATTCAACCGACACTGCGTAGCTGGGTACGATGAACAATTTCGACCAGTTTCGACAACCGCATTCACTAACACACCAATAGCATTTATTTAGAGCTTGCTAACGTAAACTTGTGTTGAATTATGTTCGCTAAGTGTGGCGGGCCCATCTAAATGCTATCCGCTGTCCTTGAAGACAGCAGCGCAACATTTATTCTACAACATCAGTGAAATGTCTGCGTTTAATTAGAATGCATGTAATGACGAAGCGACAAAAGTTTAATGTGCACAAGCAACGCTGGCGATTCTATATAAATTGAGCAGTGTTACAAAGCCAGCGAACGAGCAAATCTACCTTTCTGCCGAGAAAAAAAAAACGCTATCGTCGGTAAACAGACAGTGCTTATCGGGTGCGCATAGGTAGTTGTTAGAACTGAGGTGTTTACTGCAGCTTATAGTCTACGTGCATATACCTCAACATACTGTTGCAGATGCTTTCGGAAACAAGAAGTCTGTTTCAATGGTAGTTGTTTCCGCAAGCTTCCCGCTTGGCGGTTTCTGCTCACATCCTAATGACCGCGTTGGTTTTAACAAAGCCCCAGGGGCTGATTAGCTTCAATGCACATCTCGACAAAAGGCTCTCGTATTCTCCGTGTGACCGACAGAATACTACCCCGACTGGCAGTCTGGGGTAGACAGATAAACACAGATCCTACGAGAAACTTATTTTCGAAGCGGGATAAAACTGCCTCTTGAAGTACCGTGCATAGTGGCAGTGTTATCAGAAAAATACCATCGTGGCTGAGTTCGTGTCAGTATATATAAAACTCACCGCAATTCTTTTTGTAGAATATGTTATTCATCAGCATGAGGTATATCAGCAGCCAGACAACTCTTAATTACATGTTTCAGCTTTATTCTTGCAGAGACGACACATTCTTCTACATGAACTGTCGCTGAGCCTATAGAATGTCTCTTTCAAGTCTTGTCATTTCTCCAAGTCTGCGTGTTCCCCGGAACTTAGGCATTGCTTGTAGTTTATTCTTACTGATAAATAACTGTTTGCTACGCTCGCGCATTGCACAATGACCGAATAGATAGGCGGTCAAACCTTAATGAGGGTACTGAGAGACGAGACTAGAGCGCAGTGGGCTATTCCTCAACTATGTCATAGGTAATTGAATTCGAAACTAAGAAAATGATATGCATATCCATAGAGTGAATGATGATGAGTGGAGCGAAGCGCCCGTCAGCCCGTGCGCGCTTCCATCCGTCCGTTCGTTCTTGCTTCCGTCCATCTGCACGGCCATCTGTGCGTCCGTCCATGCGTCCGTTCGTCTGTCTGAGCGTCCGCCCATGAGTCCGTTCATCCATCCATCCATCTGTCTGTCTGTCTGTTCGTGCGTTCTAAAGCGGTTATGTGCCACCAGTGGCTACGTACTGCTACATACATACATACATACATACATACATACATACATACATACATACATACATACATACATACATACATACATACATACATACAATGAATGGTCAGACCCATGCCTTAAGGAGATTCGCCCCCTAAAAAACAATGAATTTCCTTTTGAACTATCATTGTCGTTTTTACCAGATTACAGAATTACTACCCTCACGATAGGAGGCAGAAAATCCGGGCCACAAAGCTCTTCTTCGAGACGCTAACCACTTGTCGAACGTGCCACTATCCAATAAAAAAAATTACATTATTCAATGCGTCATCATCGCTATCGCATCTTCGTCATTCGTGCTCGTTATACTGCACACATAGCTAGACTTGTAATGTAACCATGACACCAAAGTTCGTAAGTAGATCACTGAACATGTAAAGGATGTTGGGGAAAGGACACTCGCGTCTTTTTTGTCGAACCTACAACGGGGCAATGATCCAGCGCTGGGAATTAGACTAGCACGAAGAGACACACCCTGGCAATTTCGTTACCCGCTCGCACAACTCTCAAATCGGCGTCTCGTGACGCTCCCGTCGCATCATGGACTAGCTTACGCGGCCGGCCAAACAGTACGGGTGAGGCGATCAGTGAAAGTGCGTATACGTCATTAGTGGAATCACCCACGTGGTGCGCGCGGTGGTCCAATCAAGAAAGTGGCCACTGAGATTAGCACCGCCTTTGCGTGTATAAAAGCGTTACTATTCCCGTATATCAAGATAAAAGAAGGTAGAAAAAGTGAATAAAGCGCCTCGCAAAGTATACAATGAAGCTGCGCCGGTCTTACCTTGTTTCTGGGCTCCGCGCGCCTCATTTCCTTCTGAACGCAGATGTAAGGAAGATTCTTTCAGTAAGACCCGGGGTTATGTGCCCAGATTATGCGGTTGAAAGGAAACGTGTTCCGCGCTATGGCGCATTGCTTCGATAAGTACATAGCGATGAATACATTGCTCTTGATGTAGGAGCACGCATAACGACATTACCTAATCTTGGGGCACATGATCAAAGTGATCACTACCTGTTTCGCACAAGAGTGTGCATTACGATCGTTGGTTCTAGTGAAATACGGTGACCCGTTTATTTAAAAAAAAGGCCATTCTTCGTGAGTTTCACAGTAATGACTATTGCTTCGAACGGTGCACACCAATAGACAAGTGAATCACTGCTTGTTTTTACATGTCAGTAAAGGATCTCGGCACGTTCTTACGAACATTCTGATGTAATAATACTTCATAACGCTGAATTTCGGTCACTTTGACAATACCGATGTTACAGATAACATTAGGGTGACCGCTTCTGGTAAGATGCGCTGAAAGCTCGGAAATTCACAAAACCAACTGCACGGCTGACTTATTTTGAAACCAATAAAATCTTGCTGTTTAGAGTGCCAGATACATTGGGAACAATGCAGACCAACGCAGTGCGTGCCCCGCAGGATCTGAATAAAGTTGTTCCAACCAACAAACGCAGAAGAACACTGGCAATAGAGCGAAAGGCAGACATTGCGAACGCGGGTTATTTACAGAGATGTCAAGTTTCCTTCGTTTCTTGAACCGCTTGAATGTAGCCGTAATGCTTAGTAGCAGGAACAGCAGAACAAGGTGAGATAAAGAACAGCCGACCTGCCGCAAAGGCACTGTCTTCAAGTCTCACTCATTACAACATACTCCGTTGTGCCTTTTTTCTTCGAAAGAAAATACGAAAAAGAAGCATTCTTTAGCATCAACAAAATATGTGAATGAAAGCAAGCAGTAGTGAGCGCACCTCAAGTGTGAAGCTCAGGACGTTGACGAAAAATACGTAAGAGTCTGACTGAGGTTCACCTTGCACATCTGTTTTTTTCATTATTACTGCTCTACAAATGACCGTGTAGCCATAATCAAGTGCGTAGCGCTACAGAAAAAAAGTGCTTTCACAGTGCGACAAAATCAGCTTTGTCGTGAGGATGAAAGATCATTGGCCTCAATGAAATACAGGAATACTTCTCACAGTGATACTGGAAAGAGACAAAGAATGCGAAAGAGCTTAGCCAGGTTTTATTCGAGATGGCTACCTTGAACCATAAAAATGAGTGAAGAAAACGTTACTGGAGCACCGAAATGCTCTGTTTACGGTTTTTATAGCACTCTAGCATATTTAGGTATTATTACTGAAATTACCTCAAAAAGATTGGTAAAAACTAGCGCACAGAAATGAAAGTTATTAGAATTTAGTGCTGGAACCAAGCAGATGTGACGGAAAAAATGTTTTCTTTTTCGCGCTGAACTCTGCCAGGGACGTACGTCACTGTCTACTTGCCTCGCCGCGGTGGTCTAGTGGCTAAGGTACTCGGCTGCTGACCCGCAGGTCGCGGGTTCGCATCCCGGCTGCGACGGCTGCATTTCCGATGGAGGCGGAAATGTCGAGGCCCGTGTGCTCAGATTTGGGTGCACGTTAAAGAACCCCAGGTGGTCAAAATTTCCGGAGCCCTCCACTACCGCGTCTCTCATAATCATACGGTGGTTTTGGGACGTTAAACCCCACAAATCAATCAATCACTGTCTACTTAAAAAACCACGCACTTCTTCCAGAGATACACCAGGAGCCGTTCTCTTCGTGGTCGTTGCGCAGGGCAGTTACAGTGAGTGTAGCAGTTGTTTTAAATTGAACTGAATTTAAAGCTAGAAATTATTTTATATCTGGCAACGTTTAAATTGTGTGTAATCCACGGGTGATCTCGGCATAAATCGGTACTGTGAAAAACATTTCGTAAGACAGTAAAACTACCACCTAAGCTCATCTCCATCCCTCTTCGACACACCGATAAAATGGCGGCCAGCAGGTAATATTTGTTATAGAGAGGTTAATTTTTTCGTGTTATTAACATTGTAGGTCTATCAAAAAGCAGCGAGTAGTATGAATAAAATACCTTGAGAAACAAAAAAATATCTTTATCAAATTCAAAGCTGCTGTGCTACAGTAACATAGCGCCATTCTTGTAAGATAAACACGAGATAGGAGCGTCTTCGAAGAGTGTAATTCAGGTTTGAAAAAAATTTAAATAAATAAAAACTGTTTCCCAGTTAGGGAGCACGAAACTATCGTATCACTTTTTCCGTCGATTATCGTAAGTGGTTGGTAGGAATTGCAAAAAGCAGTTTTAATTTTACAAGTTGCGAGGAAACGCTCTAGAAAGAAACATCGTATGACATATTGCAATCAATAATCTCGCTCTCAGGAGAATTAAAGTAAAAAGACATGCACTGTGAGAAAGTCGATATCTTTCTGGATATTGGTGACAGAGGTAGCGACTTCAGTGTCTTGGGCAGCTCAAGAAATCAATACGCCCTTACTGACGTAAATGATGCAACTTCGTTATTTCATAATAACTTTTCTCAATATGTTGTGGCGTAAAAGTGCGTATCATTAAATAATTAAAAATAACCTTACCTTCTGCTGCCTAGAGAAAAGGCCACTCGGAAAGGCTTTCGAAATGACTTTGCGCTGAGCAGCCATTCGAAAAGGTCGCCTTTCAAGGATGTTACAAATAACTCGCACGTTGTTTTTTCTCCTAGAGTAAGCTAGATGCTCTACCAATTCTTACTGTGTGGTCCAAATCGCGAAGCTTGAATCGGGTGCAACTACAATGCCGCTTCACCTACAAAGTTGCCAACGGGAAGGCGCCAGGCTACACTAAACAGCAGCGAATACAGACTGCCTCCCCTTGTAGTGGCTTTCCGGGCCACATGCGACATCTAATGCGTCATTGTCACGAGAATACTTTCAGAAGTGGCCCCCACATAGATGCCGCCCCTTCGGTTCTTTTTACCAACACCACCTGAAAAACTCCACGCGTCACTAACGCCACTAAAAAGCTCAGGAGGCACGGAAGGAAGCTTCTCGCTTTCAGGCAGTTACGAAAGCTCATACTTCTTCGAGGAAAACGCAAACGTGCTGTCTTCTACGATGCGCACAATGTTCTACAAGGCTACTCCACACCATTTCACATAGGCCCCCTCGCGGCCACCGATACTTTTTTGAAGGTGCATTCCAGAAATATGCTGTTTCCTTGTACTTCCACCTACATTTTTTTACATCATCCCTCTTTTCTTTTATTCGTATTCCCAAGATGGGTTCTTATCGCGCGCTTTGTCTCCTGCCTCAAAGCTGCGCTGCGGGAAGAAATTTTTCCCAATGCATTTGTTGAAGGGCGTCGAAAGATACCAGGTCGCCGCTGCCGGTGCAAATGAATGGCCATTATAAATGGGGCCTCGCTAATAGAGAGCCGCGACAGTGCAGCCACCGAGAAATGTGGTAGTCGCGCGACTTGATGTAGGAGCCACACTGGATGGTGTTCGCGTGCGGCGTAAGTCTCCGGCTAATGACGTCGGCTGGCAGAACGAGAATGGCTTGCCGTTATATTACACAAAGAGAAAGCAAAAAAAAGAACAGCAGAAAAAAAGATGCCATCCGAAATGTTATGGTGTCGAAAACTACGATCCCCGCCATCGTGATTTTAAATTAGGCTGAGTGGCGAGAAATCCACCAGTACAGGCCTGCAATTTCCTGTCATTGTAAGAAAAACAAAAGTAACCACGCAAACATAGTCAAGCATTCGATATATTTATAGGCTTGATTTGGCTCCACAGTTGTTCTTGCTCGCACTTGCTTCCAATTGTTTCCTTCCTTTGCCTTCATAAATGACGGAAGCAGCTGCTTTATTGGACGGTGATAGCTTGTAAGATAAGTTAGTGTGCTTGTCATGGTAGTTGTTTCAATTCTGACATTTATCTCATTTTCGTCTTTTTTCTACGTACGTACGTTCAAAGGCCTAAACCATGCACTGCATATATATATATATATATATATATATATATATATATATATATATATATATATATATATATATATATATATATATATATATATATATATATATATACGCTGAAGAAGAGGAACCGAGATCGCAAACTCCCCCGCGCTGACGTAGCATTGGTGTGCCTCCGTTAAAAAAATTAGAACGCACCCCATAGCCCGGAATCGGCGTCGAAACATTACGGCGAGTGCTCGTAGCTCTACGCCGCACCCGAATAAAGCAATCACACCAAGCGGCGAACAAAAATGCGCGATAAATTCTACAGCAAAGCGGCACTAGTTCACCATTAGAAGCAGTTTGCGTAATGGGGAAACCAACCGCGAGCGATTTCCGGTTCGATAAATCAGGCTCGACTGTAGAAGAGGGGGAGAAGAGAGCGGTGCTTTCGAGGAGGATTTCGGAGACTCCTGAGCTCGCGCTTATTTGCGGGTATGTCTCAAGCGGTAATTGTGGTGGTAGCTAGGAAGGAAGCAAAAAAATGGAGAAGGCAGGGAGGTTAACTAGAAAGGCATCCGGTTGGCTACCCTACACTGGGGGATTAGGGAAGGGGACAAGAAAGACGAGAAAAAAAGCGGAGAAGGAAAAGTAAAATAGAGAAGACTGACAGTAATTTCACTGCAGTGTGTAGAGCTCTACAGCATGTCACAAGCGTTCACATAAGCCTGTCTTTCTCAAGAAACACAAGTGGGCTTTCACTGCCTTGTGGGCTGTCGAGGGATGCGGTGGTAGCTATTCGCTTAGAGGAAGCAACACGATTAAATTAAGAGTTTTACTCTCTGTAAGGCACTTCTTCCGCTGGTACGCCTGTTGATAATACAAACGTTTGTTGGGAATCGTCAAAGCGTTCCTCAAGAAAAGATGGTCTTAAGACATGGCATCTCGGAAAAAAAGCTAAAGAATACCTTCAGATGAAAATTAAGAGTAGTTCATGGAAAGTTCGCAAAAATATACGTAGCCTAATATATTGTTCTTCCTCTGCAGGTAGAAATTCACAACACTATTTATGTTTCTGAGAAGAGCAGGAGGAATAAACTTCATTTAATATAAACATTTTTTTAAAAATTCGCATTCCCCTCAAAGATATTGCGTGTGCCTGATTTCTCTACCTTCTAGGTTTTTACGTTTACCGGATTACCCAATGCTTTCTTGTGATTGAGTTTCCTGTGATTGAGAATGCATTCCTGTGATTGAGTTTATATGATTCGTCTCCTCGTATGTCATCGCCTGGTACGGCAGAGCGTACGCAACACTATGATAAATGCATGGACGAATGCAATGGTTATTTTCCAGTTGTATTGCAGTAACAGCGCGACAACTTTACAAAGAGACAAAATGGACACGAAAGCACTGTTGAAATTAGGTTATTTTTATTGTCTGTTTTAGCCCCGCTTTGCTATTTGCTATTCGTCTCACCATCCGCGTTACATTGCATGTGGTTCCCCGCAACTTTTGCAGTATTTGTTTCGTTCACGAATGGTCTTGTATCCACATTGCTTGTACATTTGTCTACCTCTCCGATTTACCTTTCGTCCAGCGATAGCTTCATCGATATGATGTCCTTTTTATTTGCGAACCATGGTCTAATTTTAACCAATTTAGCTTCTTTTTCCACTAGCGAGCATCCTTGGGATGGTCACAAAACCTTGTATTTTATATACTGTTTGCTAGAGGGTGTTCTGTTTTCCGCATAAGACCCAATTTTCTCCGTAAAATGACATCGTCTGCATAAAAAGCTGCCCCTACACATTTTGAAATTTTCGGCTTACCTGCTGGCTTTCTCAGGCCTGTGATATATAGTATCGGTGACAGCATGGCTCTCTGAGGGGTGCTTGAGAAGTGTGCAGACAATCTAATCATTTTTTAACAAGGCGTTTCAAGATATTTTTTTCACTTCAGTTAGGGCCATAACCTCTAACCTACATTCTGTACTTGTGGGAGGAAAAAAAACCCGCAGTCTTAACATTAAAACCTCTATAATTGAAATAATTATTATTTTAGCTTGAATATTCCAATCACTGTGTGTGCATACTTTCCTCTAATGTGATGTCACTTTTCAGAAGCTTACCATAAATATTTTCGACCAGTACCGAATATCGAATTACCTCGAGCGATGCATGAGCGAGTATGAACCGCAGGCGTTCGTTTGAAGTCGGAATTGTGACAGTTATTGTATAAATTATTTTTGCTTCAAAACGATAATGTCACGTTATATGACGTAAGTATGTTATGGTTAGGTTTGCTTAAGCTGTAGACCAAAAAATATGAAAATAACGAGAAAGGGAGATATAGATAGAGATAACGGGAAGAAAGGCTGAAAAGGAACGAAAGTGAGAGAGCAACTTTAAGGATAGAGAAGTGCTGAAATGAAGGAACAAGAAAAAAAAAGAAAGAAACTAAGGGAAATGAAAGACATACACACAAACAGACAGAGGGAAAATGAGATCGAAAGACAGACACAAGAAAGGGTCTGAAGTCAGAGCAAGTGCAGCTTTGTATGGTACAGTACAGGAAGGGGTGCGAAAAAGTCAGATGAGAGGTTAAAAAGCCTAGGCAAGTCAACGCAAGCTAGATACTCACCAGGTCTGCTGGGACCCGGGCTCGCGTGAATTATGGTGGGCTGCGCCAGTTTTCTTTCTCTCTGCGAAACGAAAGGCAGAATGACGGGGCTCCTCCGTGCGCTCTGATTAGGAATAGCTCAAAGCACCTTCATTATTACCAATATATAGGATAAGTTACGGCAACGCTCCCAAGAATTCACGCTGTTTGACTTGTCTTTATTTTCTGCGTTGGGATGTTACGACTGCGGAAGAACGAAAGCGAAGAATTTAGCACTTTTCTCTCAGCAGTTGGTTTGTTTTTCCAAGCAATATTGTGTTAGGACCCTAATTAAGCATGCTAATAAAATATGCGTTTTATCTCTAGGAGTCAATGATTTGATTGTCTTTATTCTTGTTTCGCAAGATGTCTAATGAATGTTCGTGACGTTGTGAAAAATTCGAAGCAATTAGGTTCATGAAAGCATTTTTTTTTTGCAACGTAAAACAAGGAAAAAAAAGAAAACATCAAGGCATATAGTAGCGAGTTTAGCCAAAGACACCCCCAGTTGGCTGTCCAAAGCTGGCGATGGGAAGTAGGAAAAAAGGTAATCGAGAGAGATGGGTGGTGATGAAAACTTGAGGGAAATACTCTTGCTATGACGGTACTACGTGGAATAGAGCATCTTATAATAACGATAGCTGAATGAAGTAAATTAGCTAACCTTTTGTGCAGGTACCGAAAGTGCTGTTAACGGTGAACTCAATACGTGTGGTTTGGGTCCCACTGTTTATCTGCGCAATACTCTCGGCAAAATCAAATTTAGGGGAAGCCAACTCTTTCGGCTCCAGATAACAGCCAGCTTCCCGGAGGGCTTTTTCGGTGAGCCTTGACGTTTATACAGCTGCCGAGGAAAGCACAAAATATGAAGGCATGTTTTTTTTACATATTTTTATGCTTTCGTTTAAAGAGAGAGAGAGAGAGAGAGACAAAGAAAAAAGAAAATTGACACTCGAACGCGATGAAGGTGAGATAGGGATTAAATATTCTGTCGGAACCTAAGGAGTCGTGCGGCTCAGAAAACCGCGCACACCGACAACACGAGCTCTTCGCATTGATGAACACTTCTGACAGGTATTGGATTCACCGAACGGTTCATAGTTTATCACGGCCATTGCAGATAAAAAATGAAAAAATATATATATTAACGAACAACCGCAAAAAACTGAAACGGTTTCTGGAACGAACTGCGGTGTTGTTAAGACGGAAAAGAGTGAGAGAACTCTTCTCTCTAAGCTCGCTATCTAAAACCCGCAATTTTGACAGCCCACTGCTGTCAAGCAAACAGCACAAATTCAAAAAGGAATCGTCTCGCTGCTATCGGTGCTCAGTCTCCTGTACAGCTTGCATTGTATGCAGGCTTACATTCAACCGCCAAAATTCAACGACGCTTTAGAAGCGTTATAAGTGTGGAAGATCTGGAGTGCAATAACAAAATGGCAGCATATCCACGGAGTGAATGATGGAGAGTGGGGTGAAGCATCCGTCCATCCATTCGTTCTTACCCCGCCGTGGTGGTCTAGTGGCTAAGGTACTCGGCTGCTGACCCGCAGGTCGCGGGTTCAAATCCCGGCTGCGGCGGCTGCATTTCCGATGGAGGCGGAAATGTTGTAGGCCCGTGTGCTCAGATTTGGGTGCACGTTAAAGAACCCCAGGTGGTCTAAATTTCCGGAGCCCTCCACTACGGCGTCTCTCATAATCATATGGTGGTTTTGGGACGTTAAACTCCACAAATCAATCAATCCATTCGTTCTTGCTTCCGTCTGTCCATGCGAGCGTCTGTGTGGCCGCCCGTGCGTCCATTCGCCCGTCCGTGCGTGCGTCTATTCGTGCGTCTGCACGTCCATCTGTGCGTCCGTCCCTGCGTTCGTCCATGCATCCGCCCCAGCGTCCGTCCATGCGTCCATCCGTCCGTGCAGCCATCCGCGCGTCCGTTCATGCATCTGTCGGTGTGTCCGTTCGTCCATGTAGTCATCACTCCAAGTACCACCATCACGCATCTTTTCATCATATATTCCGCATATAGAAGCACCGCCATACAGCGGACATTCCAAGGACTAAACGAGAGGTCGCACACACACACTTTCTTATGGCTTGCGCATGGTGTTTACTTCCCGCCTTTAAACACCTCGAGTTCATCATGGTATATACTAGTTCACTGTATTCATGGCACTGCGGCCCAACGCTCGCTAAAGCTTTCTAAAACCAAGGAGGTTACGCCCAGCGGGTATAACGTAGCAACCCTTTCTTGTCAGATGGTGCTCAATGTATAAGCCAATGGCTGCTAAAGGGGAATGAGAGACAGGAGAATTCAGAGTTTAGTTAACGCTCACGCAGCAAATTTTTTATTGTTCGACAACGCACAGAAGAAATCTCTCACCGGCACCATCTTGGAGGTCAAAATGTAAGACATTTTACGCACTACAATCACTACGACTACGAGGGACGAACATGTGCCGCTATAAAAAGCTTCGCCCCTTAAAAAAAATTGGAAATAATCATCTCGCCATCAGCAAATAAGAAGGAGACGCTCTAGGGGCCGACCAGTGCGGACGCGCGAAGATCGGCTTCTGCTTTCAAGAATGCTTTCCTGTGGTATTCACGAATTTGTCGCCGAGTTTTTACTCTCATCGTGTGCCTAAGTTCTTAAGAAATCAGAAGATACCACCTTTGTGCCAGTGAGTGGACTTTTAAATCGTTTTTTGGGACATTTTTACACGGCAACGCCACCGGGGGATTTAGGCCTAACCAAGGAGGCGATTGTCGCCGATGCGCCGGCCCGGCGCCAACGCGACTCAACGCTCTGCGCGTTCCAGTATCTGCAACTGAGAATGGAATACCAAGTAGATGGAGAGGACATCTCTCCAGAGGATTGCACGGAAGAAATGGGTTGGAAGGAAGCCGAAACGAGACGCTCAAGGAATGAGCAAGCCGCGGTTAGCGTTCCTGCTGCCAAGGGTTCGACCGAGGCCGGCGTTGCGGGAGACGCTCGAGCCAGTCGTAGTAGGTATGACACCAAGCATACAATCGTGCGAGCTGGACGCATGCCGCCACTACCCAAGGACTTCAGCAAAATTGTGCTACGACCACGTGGAGGATTAAATATCTCGAGAATTGGCACTGGAGCCGTGGCAGACGCGATAGTACTGGCGGCCGGCGTCAAAGAGGAAGAGGCCATGCAGGACATCATCTGTTCCAACTTGCAGCAGAACATTATGGTGGCAAGCACTCCAGACCAAGACAGAGCTTCAAGATACCTCAAGGTCAAGCAAATTGACATTGGAGGCAAAGTTTTCGAGGTTAGCGCGTACGCCGCGGCACCCCACGACACTTGTAAAGGAGTGATTCGCGGGATCCCCGTAAGCGAGACTCAGGACATTTTGACCCGAAAGATTGTGAACGCGAACAACCCGCTCGCGCTGCAGGCCAAGAGAATCAAGGACACCGGGACAATCATCATAGCGTTCGAAGGACACAAGGTGCCCAGATTCGTGAGATATGGACCTTCACTTTTGCAGTGCTCCCTTTACCGCAAGAACATCGATATTTGTTACGTCTGCGGAAAGCTGGGACATCGGTCTGACGTCTGTCCGAACCCGGCTGAAACAATCTGCAGAGGCTGCGAAATCAAGAACCCAGATAGCCTGCACCAGTGCAATCCAAGATGCAGGCTGTGCGACGGTCACCATCCCACGGCAGACAAGGAGTGCAAGAACAGGTTCTTAGTG
This sequence comes from Rhipicephalus microplus, assembly GCF_043290135.1. Taxonomy (NCBI): domain Eukaryota; kingdom Metazoa; phylum Arthropoda; class Arachnida; order Ixodida; family Ixodidae; genus Rhipicephalus; species Rhipicephalus microplus. Next base: position 493,154 of record NW_027464647.1, on the reverse strand, counting down.
CCATACGTCGTCAGACGCAGACGTTGGGAAAGATCGCGAGCAGCCGCAGAAGCCCGGGACGCATCAATCACATCGAGTCTAGACATCAATGACAAGCAGCTTATTCCAGCCTACGGGACCCAGAGCATCCAGACTACACAATAACAGAAAAGGTGGCCCCACTCCAGGGGGAGGTCACGTTCCAGAAGAGGTTCTAGACCCAAGGCCCGCTCCCAATCACGGGGGCGCTCGAGTTCTCAAGGTCACCATCAGGGTCGGGATAAGCCTGGGCGGCACCCGAATGGCCAGCTACCTGGCGTTCAGTTTGATATCACGGCTTCACACCCGGGGAGGACGCCTGCAGTTACTTCGAAAGGCAGCTGGGCTGAGCGAAAGCGCAACGGTGGGGCAGAGGTGATGACAGGTAAGCTGCCAGAGCATGATAGAATCGCACAGCTAGAGCAAGAAAACGCGAGACTCATAAAATCGAATGAGAGGCTATCAGCTGAGTTAAAGGAAATAAAAATTCTTCTCACTAAGGTAACCAGCGCGCAATCTTCACAGCCAATGCCTCAGCAAGTTGATGTCCCTGTGGCTGAAAACGTGGGGGACTCGAGAACCGCGAAAAAGAGGGCAGTCATGGCAGAACACGTGGAAGCCAACCAAACGACCATGTCAGATATGAAAGAGGTGTTTGACACGCTCAGCAAAGTAGTAGCCAATCTTAGCGAGCAGATGGGTAGGCTACAATCAAGCGTGGCGGCACTGGAAGAGCATATGACTTTGCGCATTACAAAGATCGAAGCATATCTGCACAACACAGCAAGGCCTCCTCATGCACCAAGCTCACCCCTTCGGCCACCAATACTAGTGGTACCAAACCTGTCGACAGGTGCAGCATCAGGCTCTGGCCGCCCATGTAATAACCATGATGGCAGCGCTACGTGAAGCATTTCGTATCTGGCAATGGAACTGTAGAGGTTACCTTAAAAAGAAGGCAACCCTGCAGCAGTATATCAGGAGCAGCCAAGAAAAGCCTCATATTATATTATTACAAGAGACCCTTTCACCGCAAGCAACGTTGCCTGGATTCCGGCCTGTAATAGGGGATACTGAAGGGAGGGGAGTCTGCACCTTCGTATGCAACAAACTAACGCACGTAACCCATGACCTCAAGATAGAAGCAGGCCGATTGGAACACGTCTTGGTAGAGATCGTGCCGGGTACGAGCAACCGTCAGAGCATTTTCATTCTTAATATATACAGCAGTCCAACGGAACAAAAGCAAGGGTTCAAGACGGTTCTAAAGAAAGCTGTTAATGTCGCCGGGGAATGTCCACTCGTCATAGCAGGTGATTTCAACGCCCCTCATCATACATGGGGTTACAAGTACAACACTGGGAAAGGAAATCGACTTTGGCAAAGTGCCAGTGAACTTGATCTCACCCTAATCACAGACCCCAGCCTACCAACAAGGCTTGGTACATCTTGCTGCAGGGATTCCACCCCGGACCTTACATTTGTAAGGAACATCAAGAAGGCCCAGTGGATGAACCTTGCTGTAGACCTAGGGAGTGACCACTGCATTCTTGCCACTACCTTCTCCGTGGAGCGTAAAAAGCAGAGAGAATTCCACTTCACAGACTGGGATAAGTTCAGGAAGATAAGAATGGAAAGGGAACAAGATGGCCACAGACAAGGCTTGGAGCAGTGGGTCAAACAGATTAAAGATGACATCAAATCTGTCTCCTCCACCATTACCACAGATCTTCCGGTTGAAAGAATGGATAGCCGGCTTGCTCATCTTCTTGAGGCAAAGCAAGCACTACTGAACCGTTGGAAGGGTCAGCGCCTGAACCGAAGACTGAGGAAGAAGATAGCTGAGGTAAACAGATCAGTCGAGGAACATTGTCGCGCACTATCGAGGCAGCAATGGGACGAAATCTGCAACTCCGTCGATGGTCAGATGCGCAATGGCAAGACATGGAATATGTTAAAGCATCTCCTCAACGAAAACACCACCAAAACAAATCAAAAGCATATTATCGCTCAAATTTTGCATAAAGAGATAGGGCGCACTACAGAACAGCAAGTTGTCCAGCAGCTCGTGCATAAGTACCTCCCAATAAAAAGAGGATTGGCACCACCAAGTAGACAGTACCAGGGCACGCCAAATCCAGGTCTTGAGGGCGACTTTAACATCGAGGAGATCAGAAGAGCCTTGCATGATCTCAACGGCAGGTCGGCCCCTGGCCCGGACGGTATATCAAACAAGGCCTTGCGTAACCTTGATGACGATTCAATTGAAACCCTGAGGGATATGATCAATTCAGCATGGAAAGAAGACAGGGTGCCAGAGCAGTGGAAGCTGGCCAGCACGATCCTTATTCCTAAGCCAGGAAAGCCCCCTAACTTGGACAACATGAGGCCAATATCCTTGACATCATGTATCGGCAAGGTCGCAGAACATGCCATACTGCACAGGATAAACAAGTACTTGGAAGATAACAACATATATACACACAATATGGTTGGGTTCAGGGCAGGGCTATCCACACAAGATGCATTGAAGCTTATCAAACACCAGGTCATTGACAATGAAACCAGAGACGTGAGAGCCATTCTGTGCTTAGATCTAGAAAAAGCGTTTGACAACATCCACCACTCATTCATACTCGAAGCAATTTCCAAGCTTGGTCTAGGGAAAGCCTTCTATGACTACGTTTGGTCCTTTTTTACAGATCGGAAAGCCGTGATGAAGATTGCAGATATCGAGACCGCAGCAATCGAACTAGAAGCAAGGGGCACGCCACAAGGGGCAGTGATTTCACCAATGCTGTTCAACATTGCCATGATTGGACTATCAAAGAAATTATCGAGCATTGAAGGATTGAAGCACAGCATCTACGCAGGTGACATTACCATCTGGTGCACAGGTGGAAGCGAGGGGCAGATTGAGAGCGCTCTGCGAGAGCCGATTGACACCGTAGAAGACTACCTTCGCCCTTCCGGGCTCAAGTGCTCCTCGAGTAAGTCAGAACGTTTGCTTTATCGGACTGCACGCCGGGGACCAAAGCCCAGGGGATGGAAGCCGTTAAACCAGATAGACATCCATCTCCGTACAAATCAAGGGGATGCCATCCAGAGGGTCGACTCCATCAAAGTCCTGGGAATGCTGATAGAGTCTACCAGCGCCAACAGCAAATCTATAGCCAAGTTACCTCGGAAAACAGACAGTGCGGTGCACCTCATACGCAGAGTGGCCAACAAAAGAAATGGGATCAAGGAAGACAACCTCATCAGGTTGATGCATGCGTTTGTTCTAAGTCACTTCGCATACGAGGCAGCAATGCACAACTGGTCAAGAGCAGAGTCCGAGACACTGAATGTGCTTCTTAGGAAAGTTATCAAGAAGGTCCTGGGCCTACCCATACATACCAGCACCGAGCGTCTGCTTGAGCTTGGCATACACAACACGCTCGAAGAAATAGCAGAAGCTCAAGAGAGAGCACAGTTTGCAAGGTTATCTACTACAAGGTCGGGGAGAATGATCCTGCAGGAGCTGGGCCAACACGCAATAGCAATCAGACGCAATTACAATGATATCCCTGACAACATCAGGGAGACTATCACGGTATCTCCTATACCGAGAAACATGCATCCAGATTACAACGTCGGAAGAAGAGTAGCGAGGGCCAGGACTATACTTCGTCAAGTCTCAAACGAGGAACGAGGGGTCGTATTTGTTGACGCGGCTTCCTACGCCAATGGGAAAGCGTTTGTGGCAGTGGTAGTCGATGGGGCTGGCCATGTCCTCAACTCAGCGACGGTCAGGACGAAAGACCCAATAATTGCGGAACAAGTGGCCATCGCCTTAGCACTCAAGATGGATAACATTGAAGTGGTCTACAGTGATTCCATGGCAGCACTACGGGCGTTCGCCAAGGGGACGGTCTGTGAACAAACGCTAAAAATACTGCAAGGCAAGAACATAACACATCATCTTCTGAGTTGGTTCCCAGCTCAACTTGGACAAATCAACGATTCCCCTCCCAATCTCAACGAAGCAGCACACGAGACGGCGCGAGAACTCTCCAACCGCGCCTCCCCGGGGATGCGTTCTACCGGTGAAGGGGATAACCGGGAAATTCTTACAACATATAACGAGCTCACTAAACATTTCTACCTGTCTAGAAGGATTTTTCCTCCACCTCACAAAAATCTAACCCGGCCCCAAGCACTTACAATAAGGCTTTTGCAAACGCGGATGTACCCTACTTTGAAAATGTTACACATCATGTACCCTGACCTATATCCAAGTAATCTTTGTCCACATTGTGGGGAAATAGCTTCATTAGAACACATGCTCTGGCAGTGCACCAAATTCGCTCATTTATCGCACATCACCTCTGCCAGATGGGAGGCGGCAATCCGCAGTGCGTCCTTGGCAGATCAGCTCTGGGCTGTCCACCAAGCCCGCGAGGCTGCTGAGGAGCTTGGCATCTCAGTCCCCACGTGGGAGCTGCCCGCAACACAGTGATCTGTGTTTTGGAGGACCAAATAAAAGTTTATCCAATCCAATCCAATCAGCAAATAAGAATGAATGATTTGTTGACAAGGTGCCATAAGCACGGTGAGCGATGGTTCTGCGAGACTTATTGACAAACTGCGCTTATAAGTTCTCCAGCAAAATATATTTGTCTATAGGGCCGGCGGGAGTTCCACTACAACATTTGCTTCACCGTCGCCCGGAAGTTTTTTTTTTTTTTGTTGTTGTTGTTGTTAAAAGAACCACCCAGTTTCCACTAGAAGAGCCGATGGTTGTTGAAACATTAGGAGCAGATACATTATCGGTGAAGGAATATTTTTATGCCTCCGAGAGCACACGACTGTTTCTTAAATGGCCGCCTTGTGTACGCTGCTTATAATACACTATTTTGGTTATAATTATAAGAGCAAACTGTCCTATCGATTTGAGTGCTTGGAAGTCGCGAGCCAAAAGCTAAACTTTAACAAATTATACGGAAGCTCTAAAGCTGGGAACGTTTCTTCTGATATTTAGGCATCGATTTCGTACCGATTATTCTGCCACAAACGACCGAGATCGCTCTGACGGGGCAACCTGTGACAATCACGTTGAGCGTCTTAAACTTTCTTTGTAGTTTCGAATGCACGGACTGAGAGAGAGTACTGCAGTGCGGCTTGCAGTAATTGCAAGCCGCAATTTATGGCGAGATTCGATTTCCTCCGTAGATGCATTGAATAAAGACGCAAGAGGAAATAAGGACGCGAAGCGCGTTTTGAAATTTTAATGGTGGTTTCCAAAGCACTTTACGCTGGTGGTGTTATTGATTTCTCATCAGACTCCATTTATACAAATTTTACTTGTGGGTGACACCACTGTTTTAGTCTTGATACTCTTGCTTTTTTAGCAGTAGATATACAATCAGTGCCTAATGTTTGAAAAGGAAGTGTAACAAGTAAAAAGACTTTCAAACTTGCCGAAATGCTGAAGCACGTCAAGATGGCGTTGAGTTAACTCGTGTCTACTGTGTACAAAATAAAGTAAGTTATTTCGCTCACTCAAAAGAAAGGGCAAAATGCGCTTCATGACGCTTGGACTATTTGAAAAAAAAAAGTACCTATATTTCGTAAACCATTTTCGACTGAAATCTCAATATATAAATTATGTGCCTTTTTGAATAAAATTTTAACAATAGGATAAAAGTTTTCAGCTCTAAAGTGAGTGTTCAGGTTAGTACAGAACAGCACGAACAATACGGAGCGGAAGGGCCTCTAATGCAGCCATTCTCCGGGCTACATGTCTTGTTTAAAGCCACACGAAGAAATGGTGGAGCTCTCCTTAAGGCTTGAAACAGTGACACTGGATTATTTCGACGGCTAATATGTATGCTTTAAGGTTGTTTTTAAGCCTTAGAAAGAATACGAAGGGTGTTTCTCGGTTGCTTCTAGGTCTTAGATTAGGTTATGCTAGGTTGATTGTCAGTTGATTTTCAGCGCATAGTGGTTCGAGTTAAACCACAGACAGTCAAAGGCACGACAGTGACGTTCAGGTTCCGGACACAGAGCCACGTGATCATGCCAAGCGTATCAACTCTTATATATATCTGCGGGCACGTTAGCGCTCACATAAGCCTTCCCTCGTTTTGGGCTCTTCTTACAAGCACCGCTGAATTTCTCCGTTTTCTAGCCTCCACTCGTTGTACGAAGTCGGGTCTTCAACTTGCCATCGTCGCTTCGCAGTAATTTGTTGTGCTAACTGCTACCTTCTTCACTTTTAGAAACCAGTGACGAGTAGTGTGATCTGTCTAATTCCTCTGGCAAATACTTATGATGCATAAAGCTCAGCAACAACAGGTACGATGTTCTAAAAGAAAGGAGCAAACGGGACTGGCGCTGACCTGTTTGCTTTCTTACGTTTCGTCCATCGTCTGTTCGCACTGCCCTTTACGAATAATAAATACGTACCAACTAACTCAAAATTTCATTTCATTCTACATACCCATTTTACAGACAGAGCCATGAAACGGTTGCCAAACTTCTTCCGCTCTATTTGGCAGAGCCTTGTGCCGACTTCATATTGGGGAGAAGTGCGACGGGACATCGATATGTAAACAAAGTTCATTATCGAGGGAAACAACAGTACCGATGAAATATGAAATTGTGGCTCTTGTGGCGGCGTTTATACCATGTATACCATATACGGCAATGCCACGTATACAGCAATGCCACGTATACCTTATATTGCCACGCATACGCCAATGTCGTTCCCGCTAGCTTCCTTCACTGTGAGCTTTCTCGACCTCGCAAGACCGGCGCAGATGGCACTTTTTGCCGAACCACAGACTTTTCGGCTGATGGCTGCGAATGACTTATGACGCAATAGCTTTTGCAAGCCAAGGATTGCCGCAAGTCGGACCAGGTGATCGTAGCCCATTCCTTCTGATCGCACAGCCGCAACATCTTTCACGTTTACAGCGTATCTATCGCGCGAGCTACGGCTTTTTTCATCTATAACGGAGATAAACACACGAGAAAAGTGGTTGTTCAGCTGTGCTCCTCGACGACACACGTACTTTGCGAGTATAGGCTTCACAACACACACAAGCGCGCAGTGGCCAATGGCGGCCTCGATTCGTAGCACGTGCACATGATTTGAAAGGCAGTCGCAACACTTAAAAAGCGTGCCATGAGCTTGCTTTTTTATTTATTTATTGCGATGCAGCAGCGCGTGAAACCGTCGTTATTTGAACAGTGGTGCTCCGCTCATCGCCTCATGCGATCAAAAGGGTGAGCGGCAGCGCCTCATCAGCGGCAAGGTGCTCGAAGAATGGCAAGGTGTTCGAAAAACTTTCGTTTTTTTAACGGCCACGTTGATTGATTATTATGTGGAGCTTAACGTTCCAAAACCACCATATGATTATGAGAGACGCCGTAGTGGAGGGCTCCGGAAATTTCGACCACCTGGGGCTCTTCAACGTGCACCCGAATCTGAGCACACGGGCCTACACCATTTTGGCCTCCATCGTAAAATCCGGCCACAGCAGCTGGGATGCGAGCCCGTGACCTGCGGGTCAGCAGCCGAGTACCTTAGCCACTATAGAGCACCGCGGCGAAGCAACAGCCACGTTGTGGTCTTTGGATGCAAATTACGGCGTTTCCCGTTGAGTCTCTAGATACAATCTTTTTTTTTTTTCAGAAGAGTCTTATGAAAACAGGTAAAATAAAAAAATGACAATGTTTCGGACAACTCGCGTTTTTCGACTGACATCTACCCTTAAAAAAAGTTCTTACCGCATCGCCCACACCAGTTTATGGTGGTGATAGTTTTTTTTTTTTGACAGGCCCCCACAAATGACGGCTAGCTTAAACAGCTTTGCTGCTAACCAAAGTTCGCCTGACGCAGCTCATAAGTTGCGAATTACCGAAAATTCAACCTCATTCGACTGCTGGAGTGCTCCAGCTATCAATCATCGGCAAATAAAACATGCCGTTCGACACTGAGCCCCAGTAGCGCGGTTCTTTCTTTCTTTTTTTGATTCCCCAGAGAAAACGTGAAAACGCAGAAACGCTACAGTAGAAAACGCGTCACAAGCCCCACATACGAAACGAGAATTATCAATGCTCATTTACTTTTATTTCCTTGATTATTAGCATTGAAGGGTTCGAGCCTCTGTGAATATCCAAAGCCGCATTGCGCCTATCTCACTTGCACATGCAGCCCGTGCAGCCGACCACCGCATTATAGTCATGACTCACGCGCTATTGTTGGAACGAGCATCTCTCGAGTGTCTGGGCCGAATCTGAGCAAATTAAATAAAGAAACATCCGCGTCACAGAGATTAAATGAGTGATCGTTTTGATTCACGGGACTCCATAAAGTGGCATTGGGTCAATGACGCTGTTTTTACCAGGGTGGCTTCAAACGATTTCAGTCATTCACTAATTTAGTGCGGTGTATCACTGTTTTCGAGAGAGAAGAGGAAGAAGAGAGGTTAACCGGATGGCCAATCCCCCAGAGTGGGTACGAGCCATGGATTAAAGGATACAAACAAACAAACAAACAAACCGGATGGCAAGATCCGGTGTGCTACTCTGTATGGGGGGGGGGGTGCACATACAAAATGCGGCTAGGGATAAAAAAATAAATAGGAAAGTCAGCTGATGCAGATCACTCAGTGATGAATGCTCGATTGCCAATCTGCAGTCTATCTGAATCGCCATGGCCTCACCAAGTATGTTCTATAACTATGACACGATAACGCGCAAATAAAACTGGCTTGTTCAAGCGTGACATGTTCAACTGTCTTGCGGTGAATAGTTATAGCACGAGAGCAGAGCGACAAAGGGACACGAAGGAGAGCCACGCAAGGAATAGGTTCTGTAGCTATGAAAATTATCTGTACAAGAAACGTTGTGCCATGTTGGCGCGCTGTCCTCTTTTGTCGGTGTGCTCAGCCATTTCTTCTTTGCCGTTATACGGCATACAAATTGAAGCTATATTATAGTATATTGTTGCAGACTTCAACGAATAACCTGCATCTCCTACTCTTAAAATTGACCATTAAAGCAGCTTGAAAAAAACTACGTTTACTAAGGACAGATAAAGTGCTTGCTGTAAATTTCAATAAGTGAAACAAACGTAAAGTTTGTTTTACTCATTCACATTTCAACAATAAAACTACAATGTCTGAAATTTTGCGTCGTTGCCTTAATGAGCAAATTGTTGAATAGTTTAAGAAAACATAAACTGAAATTCACAAAGGTTTTCTTAATTCTCTTTTTCAACTTCGACATAAACACGCAACAGTTGTTCGTCACCGCTTCACGGCACTCCCAAATTTTCCACACTCCTACGCTTCTTCCTTCACTTTACCACCTCTGTAAGTGTTTTTTTTTAATTCTTTAAGCAGCCGACGTTGCAGGCTTTCTTTAACCCTAGGCATTGTTTCCTTATAAAGATCTTCATTGGGCTTAAATACGGCACTGACCTGCAGAAATTGGAGCCAACACGGACAAACAAAAAAAACGATAATGCGTCCCTTCATCTTGGCTGCTTTTCGCGGCTTCTGAAAAGATGACAAAAAAACATACTTTCCGTGGCATTGGAAGAGAAAAAAAAGAGACATGCCAGCACACCTGGTGTAGTAAAGTCTTTATTTTTTTTTTATTGCACGAGTCTCACTGATGTTCTTTACGAAATGCCGCACGTTTATCGCGATCACCCACGCACTCCACGAAAGTTAGCTAATTAAAGCTGAGCGGGTGGATGCTTTCCCAAGGCTTTCCTCGTCGTACATAGGGGGTGGGGGGCGTCTTCCTTCCGGCTGCCAAATGCAGCCATTTGAAGATAAACATCGTTCTCGCAGGCGCATCCGCGGCACAGTGTTTCTAATTAACAGTCGCCCTCTTAATCGCAGGCCTTTGTGGGCTGCGCTGGAGATCAGAGCAGCTGGCTCCATGGCGACGCTTTTTGCTAACACTTCTTCGAGGCATCTCAGTGCAGCCTAGTGTATTAAGCGGATGTTGGAAGTGTTTGCGATGAAAAAAACACAGGAGACGGCAAATGAGTTTTTAAAGTGCTATATATATATATATATATATATATATATATATATATATATATATATATATATATATATATATATATATATATATATATATATCAGATCTAACAAACAGTAATGCCAAGGAATGTAGAGGGGAAGGTATTAGAACCAATGCAATGTAAATAAGTCGAAAGAAAAGTGGATGAAAAAATAACCAGCCATGAGCAGGAATCCAACCTACGACCTGTACATTCCTTGGCATTACTGTCTGTTAGATCTCATTATTATTGTGTTAAAACACGGAAAACCTAGCCCTTAGGTATATACTTCTTTCCCTTATATATATATATATATATATATATATATATATATATATATATATATATTCGATTTATATGCGGGGTTTAACGTCCCAAAACCACCAAAACCACCATATGATTATGAGAGACGCCGTATTGGAGGGCTCTGGAAATTTTGACCACCTGGGGTTCTTTAACGTGCACCCAAATCTGAGCACACGGGCCTACAACATTCATGCCTCCATCGGAAATGCAGCCGCTGCAGCCGGGATTCTATTCCGCGACCTGCGGATCAGCATCCGAGTACCTTAGCCACTAGACCACAACGGCAGGGCAAAGAGATATATATATATATATGTATACATCAACTTAGCTACTGCAACGAAGACACTGCTGGTTGCTAACACAGCTTATGAATTGGCAGTCGTCATAAAAAGAGAGCGGACAAAAAAAATAATATTCTTGGGAACTATGTTCAATAACTAAACTGAAGGAAATAAAAGGTTTAAGGTAAATTCAGTTTTCGTTAATAAAGCGAAAGCGTTAAATGCCTCATCAGACGTTGGCCTTAAAAAATACCCGACGCGTGGTATAGAAACCACCTTTGACATCAGTTTAGGTAAGTTTAGAGACTGTTATCAGAACCAAATGCTCTGCATAACAGCCAAAAGTTCCACTGCAAGACAAAGTAAGCGCTTGAAACTGCTTGAAGGAGATTTTGTAAAGACGTCCCACAAGAAATTAAATCCATGTTTATTGTGAGGATGTCTCGTAAGGCTTGCCACCTACTAAAAAAGGCTTAGCATTCACTGAGTTATTCACTTGTAAATGTCCGGAGAAGCAACATCAACCGAACGTCCAGCTATACTGTCGTGCGCGTATTGACTTACACGCGCACATTTGGTACTTCGCTTAGGTCCGCATAGTTGTGTCTGCATACGAAGAGAAATATATTTCCATCAGGTGTCCGAAGGGTCCATGTAAAGGTAAAACAAGGGCACAGTGGTGTTCTAAAGTTTCCAAAAATATTGCCGCATACGAATACACCGAATAGTGACCTGAAATCTTTTGAACACCCTTGCACCTGCTCATTGTGGCAGATTTGCCTTAAGTGAAGGCAGGCAGCCTCTCACCTTTTAGATGCGGAAGCATCTTATACTCGCGCCTTGTAGTGCGCCGTCCGCGCCGTCCGCACCGCTTCTCGAACATTCGACAGCTGACGCGCGCGCATGCGCCGTCGCGCCGTCGCCCACCATCTGTGCCGCGCGCGCTTCTCCTTCGAGAACATTCGACAGCTGACAGCGCATGCGCTGTCGCGCCGTCGCCATCTGTGCCGCGCGCGCGCTTCTCCTTCGAGAACATTCAACAGCTGACAGTGCATGCGCCGTCGCGCTGTATATATAGTCAAGGTCGGCGCTCGCTCGCTCAGTTGCCGCTCGTCGTTTGGTTTGTACGGCGCGTCGACGTCCAAGGTCGCGGTGAAATGAATTCCAACGAATCCACAAACACAATGATCGACGTCCCTTCGACCAGCGCCGCCCTTTCGCATACGTGTGTACGTGTTCACTCATTTAACACCCCCTCCTACAACCACGTTAACCAATTTAGCCATCGACCCAAGTAAGTCGCAATTTAACACCCCATTTCACAACCACGTTAACCAATTTAGCCATCGACCCAAGTAAGTCGCACTTTAACACCCCGTTAACCAATTATATGCTCCGCATCCTCCTCAGTGTTCCCCCGAGGGAAGCTGCGGGCAATTTTTTTGTGTGACAAGAGTGCTGTATAGTTTTGTCAAATCCACATGAAGAAGAAGTTTGTTAGATTAATGTGGTATACCATGTGTTCTTTCTAATTAAGGCAAACGTGCTTATTAGCCATCGCCAGACTTTCCTATTACGAGAACTCTCTGTCGGTCGGCCAGCCGGTCACTTAGTCTGCGAAGAATCGTGATTAACGTTACTCATTGATATCCCCGACGTATGTTTGACTTCAACATTCAACTACTCAAAGTCCTAAACAAATGCGATATTAACCACCAGACCACCACAGCGGTGGCATGTTTCAACAGTACTGTGACCACTTAGTGATTTTGGTGGATGGTTAGTACTATCCTGCAAAAATTCTAAGCACTCCACATACTAGTTGCCACATGTTTCTTCCTGCAGATAGAGAGGTACAACCTCTGAGAAATAAACGTTTTTCCAAATAGCCCAATTTGATAAATAGGTACCAATGAGAGTATGAGGTTAAACAGGCTATGGATCAAGGCCTTAATTAAGACATGCCATCAGTCAAGGCACTGATAAAATTATACCTCGGTACTAGTTTATACGTAAATCATTAGGTGTAGCATTCCACTGTGACGAATATTCTCACAAAAAATAAGAAACTCTTTAAAAGTAAACAGCCCTGAAACACGGTGCCAGGCATTCTTTCAATTCAAGCGCGCTTCGATTTAGGCATTTTCGGGTTGACAGTGTCTTTAGTGCTGGTCTGAATGAAATTTTTAAGTGCATAGACGCGAAATTTCTAGTACATGCCGAAGCAAATAACCACAACAACTCCATGTGAATCACGTCGGCCCTTTTTCGTCTTGAGTGCCGGTGAGTTAGGCAATCAGGACTTTGCATTTTGGAGTTGGGCTATGTACTTCGAAAGAGCATCAACGGAGCCTTCCTGGTTGAGCACAAGGTTTCAAGAAAAGTTCTCTATCACCCATTTAACGACTAATGCTTCGGGGAATAGTTGATGATATATAAAACAACATATTTGTGTTTGGATTTATCACGCAGAATTTTGGGGAATACTTTTGACGGAAGAATCCCAAGTTTTCTATCCTTCATATGACAGCACAACTGAATTTTTCCACTGGCTGCAGAACTTAACGTTCAATTGTAACGTGAAAAATAAATGATGCATAATATAATTAAATACTTTGTCACGCATTATTATTTTGGCACCTGCCTTGAAGCTGATTTACTCAGTGACTGTGAAACTCATGTTTACCAAAACGCTAAGTTACTGCACGTCTAGTCGTTCATTCATTCATTCATTCATTCATTCACTCATACATTCATTCATTCATTCATACATTCATTCATACATTCATACATTCATACATTCATTCATACATTCATACATACATTCATACATACATTCATACATTCATTCATACATACATACATACATACATACATACATACATACATACATACATACATACATACATACATACATACATACATACATACATACATACATACATACATTCATTCATTCATTCATTCATTCATTCATACGCCCCGCCGCGGTGGTCTAGTGGCTAAGGTACTCGGCTGCTGACCCGCAGGTCGCGGGTTCGAATTTCTGCTGCGGCGGCTGCATTTCCGATGGAGGCGGAAATGTTGCAGGCCCGTGTGCTCAGATTTGGGTGCACGTTAAAGAACCCCAGGTGGTCGAAATTTCCGGAGCCCTCCACTACGGCGTCTCTCATAATCATATGGTGGTTTTGGGACGTTAAACCCCACATATCAATCATTCATTCATACATTCATACATTCATGTATACATACATACATACATACATACATACATACATACATACATACATACATACATACATACATACATACATACATACATACATACTATATGCTGGTTATTTTTCATTCTGGTTTTGTCAGGGGTCTACACGGAGGCCCAACTGCATAATCAGTGCAACCAGCTGCCACAGGTGATGGATATTTATCTCCAAGAATATGAGATCATGTACAAGAATTCGTTACGCTATGCCTTCCTCGCACTGACTAAATCCTAGCTTTTCCATTCATAGTGCCACTTTAAAATGCACAGGTACTCCCTGCTTAATCTATTACGGAGATATATGTGCCAAATTTGGGATCCTAAATCTGCTATGCATTTATGCACTACGTCGGCCTTGTTCTAATTTCGTTCCCGTACAAACACAGTTGTCATGTGTGGGATTCGAACCATCGTGTTTGAACTTAGTATCGCAATGCATTAACCACCAAGACAGACCACAGCGAGTGCTCCTTGCCCTAGGTCCATGCATCGAATGCTTCATTTGGATAAAGTGAAAGAAAAAACAACATTAAAAAAATCAGAGCCTGTTCGTTGGAATGGTAAAAGAGAGAGAGAGAGAAAAAAAAACAAGGCACGAGCCCTCGGCGTCACTTGAATTATGCATTGATTCGAGGTTGGCGAGGGGGTTTCTGCAGCCGTGTGAATTTCAAAAGAGCTCTTCAAAATACACATGCATTCTTGAATGTCCGCGCAGCTAACGTGGCCTCTCGTCAGGTGCATCATTCAGAATTCATCAAGACGCCGGTAGCTAGGCTGCTGCGGCAACGAGTTTGAATCTTTCAACGCAGAACAACGCGCCTCTTTTTAAGCGGGAAATCCTTAAATTAATAAGTGGATGCAGTACAGAATTACAGAATCTGTTCCACGGCAGTTGACTGGCGAGTAAATTATCACTTTACCATTTTTCTGTTTAAAAAGAAACTACAGGAACCATGTGGGGAAAAATAAATCCATAGAACTGAAGGGATGACCTGTATAAGAACGAGTGGCAATAAAAAGGAGAAGAATTACAAACCGAAGGTAAGTGCAAGCTAGCGCCTCTTCAACAGAGCACCTTGGATTGTTTAGTCATCGCGAGAATTAGGATATGTAACACGAAGTGATCTTACACACTGTGTAACTCAAGTGGTTTTTTTCTATGAGTTTTTATCAGTGGCTTTCAGAAGAGGGGGTAATAACACTGCGCATTTCAGGGAAACAACATATCAAATTTCTTGAGAGACAGTAGGATTGGGTGTGTTGGTATAACATGATAAAGAGGGCTCACCAGCGCAAACGACAGGACAGGAGGGGACAGGAGAAGAGACGAGACAGAGCGCTGAACTGCCAATAATTTATTTCTTGCGAAGGTCTTCGCTTTTATACAGTTACTAGTCGCAACAGTCATGCGTGAAACACAATGACCTATGCATTGTCATTGTGTTTTTTTCTTTTTGTTTCTTTTTTTTTCTTTTTTGATTTGCTGATTCACAGTTCTTTTTTTTTTGCTGATTCACACTTGCATTAGACGGCCTTAAGAAGCATGAAACCGAGCTTTTGAAAACCTGGAGTTATCTTGAAACAACTGAGGAAGTATTACAAATGATCAAACGATCATTTAACAAACGGAATAAAAACTGCTGCAGACTATTGCACCAGCGAGAGCAGAAGAGAAAAGGGTATTAGAAGAAACAGGAGAGTTCAGCTGAACAAACCCACAGGAATGGCCAAAACAAAGCCCATCAGATGTCGACATGTTTTTCATTTTATTAACCTCGTAATTCACGTGAAAACCAAGCTAGAAAGCATAAAAAATACTAAAGTCTTAGCGTGAAGACATCAAAAATATTTTTAAAAAAGTGAAACAAATTGACGACGTCTACAAAGATCGTTGAAGCACATGGCCTGATATGTTTCAAGCTGAAAGGATTTCTGTGTCAAGAGTAGTTCTAAAAACTTCGACAATAACAGCGCACGCCGGGTCATGTTGTGCGCTGTTGCGATTATGTGTTTGTTAACCATTTCTATATATACCAAGGACAAGCTTTGCGTGACGCGCTGGGCTCGTCCTCGCCGAAATATTGTTTGGGGGAGCCGCACTCCATTTCCTCTTGTTCATTTTGCTGAATTTTCTCTGGCTTGAGCAGATGTTGCCGCAAAAGAAAGATAGAAATAAACGCACTCGGAACATCTATTTCGGCCCCCGAAGTATTCTTGGCTCCGAAGTACAGACAGGATTGTTGTGTGAATGTGACGTCCTGAATAAATGAATGAATGCTGCTCTAAAAAACATTCATATTTAAAATAATTAGGGCATGGTCGGTGGAGCTGTAAGCCTTGAAGTGATGATCCCCCCATGATATTACTTAATATTGGTCATTCAAACTTAAAAAGTCTTTGCACTTTTATGCACAGTTTAGCTAACATGTGCCGTTGGAAGTGCAAAAATATGCATCGCCATTGCACAAATGGTCGTCCTTCTCTTGATGCCTCCAAAATGTCATCCCTTTAAAATTAAGTAAATGAAGGTGTAAAAGTGCACTAAATTACACCGCAAGAGCGACGAATAAAGAAATGACAAAAGAGAACTTAGGAAGCTTAAATTTCTGCTAAACATGCAAAAACATTTCACCCATGTTAGAAATTCATGTCGCCAGTTTTTTTTCACTCGTATTAGGTATATGGTACATGAAACAAAATCACGAGTAATGTATATTATTAGTCATTTTCATCGTATGTACATGAACACGAATCACGTGCTGGCTTACAAACAATGCAGAGAGGTTCGGAAAAACGTGAATATTAGTTGGTAGCTCTAACGACACCCGCTGTCTAAGAATTTTTCGTCGCTTCCTGCAGGCGGTGTTTGTGGTGGAGATAGTGGTGAAGTTGCCAAAGATGGGTTCAGCTTAGCATACCTGGCCGCCCTCGGGGAGAACCCAAAATCTCTTAAGTATGTTTTTTAACCTTTCTTGCTAGGATGAATACGAGAAAGCAGACAAATAAGGCTATGAAGAAGTCGCATGGCATGTATAGAAAGTACGCAACAGCCTGAACAAAACGGTTCTCTTTTGTTTACGCAAGCCGCAAACTGTAATTCAGGAATTCAACATTAGCAACCAATGCAGTGTGACAATTCGTACGCGTCTTCGCGAGAGCTAGGGCTGCAGAAAAAATGTGCCGCTCTTGTCGTTAAACTGCATTTCGAACCACCAACCGTGAGTCCACTATGTTGTTCACTCCCCACGGAGCACACATAACAGCAGCCTTAATTGCTGCTTCCACAAAGTCACCAGAGGGACAAGTGTGACAGAGCCGTGCTGTTTCTCTCGTTCCATAAATATACACAGCTTGTATTGTTAGCGCTTCATCAGCACCTCGCGTGCGATCTTAAGCTAGGCAGGTCAAACATGGCTGATTGTACGGCGCCGCGAGCGTTCAATTAAGCGCTTCCTACGTCGTGTGGCATGTTGTGTTGCGAGCGAATGAAGCAGCTTATGTAGTCCAGCTCTTGAGCACGGCGTTTTTTCTGTCATTCACTCCAAACAATTTCAGTGCCACCGTGGATGAAACCAAGTAAAGATTGCTGTTTTGTCATAACCTCACAGAGCACATTTATGTGGTTGTTGACCACGTGTGTTTGGACTTGAAGGTTTGTTTGCGTATGTTACGTTGTATTTCAAGATAACCGTTTATATGCGTATGCAATCGCTGACTATGTTGCGCTGAGTGTTATCTGATCACCATATCATTTACCAAGATAGTGTTACTGGGAACATGATGTATGACCCTCAGGCATTCATAAAAAAGGACATTAGTATAACTTTCAGTTCAAGTGCACGAATAAACAGAAAGAAGAGAGGACGAGCGCTTAACATTAGTCTTTCAACTTTGGAGAGGTCCTATTGCAGCGCCATGGTGTCCTTCAAGCCGTACATTGTGTGCCCTACGTCTCTGCTGTGTTAGAAAGCTGTAAACCCTGAATGCTCTATGTTCTAACTCTAAGGAGTAGCTAGCACCTCATTTGTGCACGAACAACTCCTTCTACTGCATCATGCTTATAAAAGAAGATAATAATAAAGACGAGGAACATTCCAAATAGAAGCAAAAAGCGTAGTTGTATAAGCGATCATCAGCATGAATAAGAGTAGACATATAATGCGATGAAGCAGCACAATGAGAACACGAATGAAACAATTTATATTCGTTTCAATTCATTTGTTTCTTTTCAAATAAACTGGGTATATTGTAGAAATGTGTTTTAACGCCACTTTCATACATGTGGAATATAGTTGCAAAATATATGGATTTCTGAAGAACTAATTATAATTCTAATGCCATATTTATACGGTGGTTATCCATACTCTTATCAAAAGGCCACTGAATTGTCTGTTTGTTACTGCAACCGTATTTAAAAAAGCCGAAGATCTGCCGGAAAACTTGAAATGATGGCCTCGGTACAACAAAAAGCGCTATCGAAAAATATGTGTCAAGATGCACAAGCTTCATGAGTGACCTGGGAGGATTCATTATTTTGGTCACCTTAATCATTCAGTTGTTGTGCCTATTTTGGTACCCTTTATAATTTTCTAGCTTATTCATGCTTTCTACGAGAGTAAAAAAACTAAACATGATGCAGAAGCCAACAAGATTAACTGGATCACACATATGTATATGAACCTAGCAGAGAGAGAAAACAAATACTACATTTACTAAGCCAACGGTGCAAGAATAGAAAAGCAATCATGCATCCAACGTGCTCCTTTCACATATTTTTTGTTGGCCGGCTGTACTCTGCAAGGTGAAAACAACAAATGTTTTTGAAACGACAATGCATCACATCATGTACATCCTAGCAATTTCTCTTTAGTGCCGTTCTATGTCGAATGTTCTTGACTGTTTGCATAATCAATAAAATATGCAACCATGTTTGCGATGGGAATAAGCACTCTACACCCTGATTGTTCATGGAGCCCGTTTCAGAGCTTCTTAAAAATGCACGCGCGATTGTCGTTTTGTGCTTGTCTTATGCATTATTAATGTGCTCCCACACTAATGGGTGCTCCGGTAATCTTTACCGTTTCACATCGATCCCTTCACTGCAGATTTCTTTGATAGCAAACAATCAATTATGAAACAGTGTAAATAGTGCTCGGTATAGAAAACAGGCGTACTTGCAACCAAGCACAACAGCGTAGGCACTCTAAATGTGACGGACGACGATGTAAAGGGCGGTAAAGCAATACACAGGTCGGTGCATTTTCCTTACCTTTAGGTTTCTATGTTTCCTGTTCATGTGTATGACGGCAACTAGCAGATTTTTTTAAATTTTATTTCGAAGAACCTTGTTTATCAAAACAATGTCAATAGGAGATATGCGTGAATAAAAATCTGTGGCTGCAGCGGCTCAACAAAGGCCAAAGGCTCACTGCTTGAACCCGGCATTCACGGAGAGCAGATAATATTCATCCGAAGACAAACGAACAAGCAGCTTACCTATAACACGCATTTTCCGAATTATCCGCAATAGTTTAGTAGCATATTGCGACAGCTTACATATTCAAACATATTGATAAGTAAGTAAATAAATATAAATAAATTCAAATTAACAATATATATGCTCTAGAAAAATTAAAATAAGCCTTTTTACAGATTGAGTACACATTTCTAACTGTCTTGCTCTAGAAAAATTAAAATAGGCCGCTTACATATTGAGTACACAGTTCTATCCAAGACGTTCCTAAATTAAGAGTTACAATCAAGACCACGTTCGAAATTAGTATACTTAAGTGGCATTGCGAAGACAGCAAGAGTTCACGTGAATTTGTTTTATTTGTGCAATTGTGTAAATATATTTACCATAAAGAGAGATCATCAATATCAGGCATTGAAAGGATAATATACTGTAGAGATTTTACTTGATGCAAAACCACGGTACATGTCTTTGACTCTGGGTTTCAGTTCATGTTCTCTTTCAGCAGGGATTTTGCAAGACAAGCGATGCGAAATATTGTCAATGTGTTTGGTTAATACTCATAGTTTACCTACGCGGTTTAGCTTTCTCCAAAGAAGCGATTGTTTGACCACTACCGCATAACGCTTGTTATTCCTGTAATATTCTTTCCTGATCACATGGAACAGAAATTCGTGAAATAATCACCGACCTATGGAAAGCAGAATATAATATATACCTATCACCTTGTTATTGACGTGAACCGTTTGTTGACACGTAGCCCCAAGCATCCCCGTAGAAAATGCTTAACATTTTGTCAGTACTACATGCATGTACCTAAATGCGTTGAAACACGTGCGAAGTGGCAGTACAGCTTGGTAGAGTAGTAGCAGTAGTAGGAAGGCAGTTAGTAGAGCATCGGGCACGTCATTCGAAGTCTCAGGCTCGGTCCCTGCCTTGAGCGAATTAAATTTTTGTCAGCTTTCTTTAGATTTATGTTTACACCACAATTGCTACAAATAACATTTTCTATGTCTTCTTCGGCTTTCTTGTCTGTTAGATCTAATTATTATTCTGCCCCACACAGAAAAGGTGAGTCCGGAAAATTCCCCTTCTTTAGCAGTACCCGTATGAGAACAATCATATAAACTGAAAAGCCAGCACAGTGACGGAGAGTGTGGTGACTAGAAAGAGGAACGCAGAAATACAAAACGTGAATTCCCGTACCCTGAACACTTTACCTATTCATTAAAATGATAACATCAGAGATAAAAACGAAAAACCACTAATGTCTGATCACTATGTACCACCTTGTGCTTTGGTGGCGGTTGATTCTGTTCCCGGTGGGATTATTAAATCGGCCTTTAGTGAGAAAGTCTTTTGACAAGAAGGTTGTGTGAGCGTAAACTGATTGTTTACCACTTGGAACAATTGGCTGAAGGTGCGTGGAGGAGTATGGTGAGTCCTACGGTAAAAGCACGCAACTGGATGAATAGGTTAGTCCATACTTGTATAGAAGGCGTGATGAATGAGCGCGCAAACGCGGATCATCAACATCTTTTGTTTCCAGCTGTTAAATATTCATAGCTGTCGAGCAGTCCGACTTAACAAAAGACGGCATCGTGTCAGGTACCCTTTGTAAATGATTCACGAATGAAAAGGCACCGCGAAGAATGTGCTTCATGCAAGCACTAATTCTTTGTGCTCGAATGAACTAACATATAATTCAGGTGAATCGGCGTGACCTTCAGTTAAGCATCGCTGTGTGATGGACCCATCTGGAAATATAAGCATGGTTAAACATTTGTTAGCCCGTGAACTTTCACTTCACCTTCATGGCGCCTTCCAGTTTACAACAGTCGTCGTACCGAATATTAGAAGAAACACATGCTTTTCTCTGCTGTAGCACAATCCAACGGCTTTTTCGGCTGCACGAAACAGAATCCAAGGTTTGTGAGACTACTCTCAAGAGCTAGAGCTAAATAAAATCGTATGTTTGTAGACTGCGTGAAAAGAAAGGAAAGTGTCAAGGGCATGCACATATACAGAAACCTGACCTGTAATGTTCAAGCGCGATATACAAACACTCACAAAAATAGAAGCGCTCGTATTTCTAAGCGCACACCTCCAGAAACAGAATTTGTCCGTAGCAATTAGTATTGAACGTGACACCCGTAAAAAATAACTAGTGTATGCTTAAAAAAGAGGACAGTATTTGTGCGCATATGTCCCACAATATCAGTAATCTTTATGCTTCAATGTAAATGATATAAAGTTCAATTGTCCGAAATTCGGGAACAGGGGCTTCGTGAAATTCGTGAAATTTGGCTCCAGCTCATACCCCCTGTTCACGAAATTCTCATCGCAAGCTTCCATCTTTTCCTGCTTGCCTTAATTTTATACAGCCCCGCCGCGGTGGTCTAGTGGCTAAGGTACTCGGCTGCTGACCCGCAGGGCGCGGGTTCGAATCCCGGCTGCGGCGGCTGCATTTCCAATGGAGGCGGAAATGTTGTAGGCCCGTGTGTTCAGATTTGGGTGCACGTTAAAGAACCCCAGGTGGTCTAAATTTCCGGAGCCCTCCACTACGGCGTCTCTCATAATCATATAGTGGTTTTGGGACGTTAAACCCCACAAATCAATCAAATTAATTTTATACATTTCGAATGTAATTCACAATCTGTAATGTTACACAAAAAGCACATCATACTGCAAAATATGAAAATGTTTATATACACGATGACCTGTATACCCGTAATGTGTACACAATATACGACGAATAACGGTTAGCGAAAGCACGCTCATCAAAATCTGATCCACTGATGTAACGCTATGTGTCCGTACGTCAGTCCTGTTACCCTCAAGTTCAATCGCTGGTGCCCGTCCACGCCACAAGATGTGCCCTACCGTTCCCGTTGTGCACGCAATATGGTTATACTGTTCGCTATTGAAAGTATTCCAGAATGCCTCGACCCGTATAGACACGGCTTGTGCACAGCAAAAACTCACAAAGACATAGGCTCCCACCGAAGGCCAGCATACAGGACACTGGCCTATGCCCAACTTCCCTGCCTTCTTTCTACCTCTAGGCCATTGCCTAACACAACTTGAGGGCAAAAGCCGTTTCATGTGGCTTTTTTTTTGCGCACTGTATATCGCCGTTAGATTTAAATAATTAACGTTCGTTAACATAGCCGTCACTAACTGAATCAGTCTTGCACTTATTTGTTTCCATTATTATCATATAATTAAAATTCGTTGTTTAAATGGCTGCTCATAAAAAAGTGAAGTGAGCAGAACGTTAGTGCTCTCACGTCACGCATAAACAAACGAGAAATATTGTGCGAGAATACTAAAATGACCATTTCAAGGCAATAATAAACACCAAAAATCCATGAGCATGCACATACAAAATACTGCGATAAAATCATAAGCCGAGCTATAAGAACAAACAAACAACATTAGGCCCTTATTTTCCTTGTTTGCTTCCATTGAAACCAAACAAAAGCTGGCAAAAGATTATACGTCAAGCACATATTACAGATGACAGGTGCCATGGCTGCTTGACACATTTCCCAAGTCACCACTGGTTGCAAGAAGCGGAAGTACACGAACCGAAGGATAGTTCGAACAAGATAACCTTTGTGCATATGAAATACGCATTTCATTAAAAAAAGTATTATTGCGGCTGCCACCACGCCTAAATTTATGTACAACAAGCTAGGAAATTTCGAAACCAACAAATCGTCAGTAAGCTATTTAGCGAAAGCGCAGCACTGTACAGTGAAGCCGCAGAAGAACATGCGGCTGCAGAAAGATGGACACAGAGGACCTGGAAGACGGGACACTTTGTACTCGCCGCGAGGCAGACGTACGTTTTCCACGCCTCACCAATGCACGCATTTCCTAATTTGACTGCTTCAACTTTCACTCGTGTCTGTATAACGTGCGGTGATGGTAACGCAAAGAGCGTTCTGCAACATGATTGTCAAGAAGAAAGAAAATTGAAACGCAGAAAAGTGAGAAGTCACAACAGGGCGAAGGGAGTAGCGATGCAATGTTGCCGGGCAGGCCATTTGACCAGTGCCCGAGCTGAAAGGATTCTCGTGTTCTAGCCCGACTAAAGCATGAACAATGAGTGCCGCATACTCGGGTGAAATGTTTTGAGCCCCGGCTTCTTCCCTAATGCACACTTTCCCATTCCTTCCGTTTTGGGAAGGGAAGCCGCTAAGGGTTGAGCTCGGGTTGATACGCACGCACTTATAAGTTTAGATAGCGGTGTCGGCGCTTTTCAGCTACGCACGTCAATTCATCGCCTCCAAGGAAGGCGTTATCGATTGATATTTTAGGCCTCAGTTCAAGCACGATCATGACGCTGAGCTTCCATGTTGAGTAGCATGCAGCAGTACTCGAGTGATGTCTTGAATGGTCTATGTACTTAAAAGAATCGCACTTACGTTTAAGCTGAAATGACATCTTCAAGAAGATGCAAGCATCTATAGAGACTATTCATTGTTCAATTACTTCGTTAATATGACAACAAATTGGGGCAGCTACGCCTATAGTGGTGCGAGTACTTGAACCAGTGAAGCTGGTGACCTTCCCCCCTGCGTTTTTCTTCTCTTTTCGCTCACGTAAATGATAGCCAAAATTTTTATGATTTTAAAAAGTGGTTGCTCAGCAAGGCCTACCAGGCCGCGAGCACCAACGAGTTGTCCTCTCTAGCTCGCTTTTTGCGATGCTCCATTCATCTTTTTATGAAAAAGCCGGCTGCAGGCGATTGTAGCCCTGCAACTCCATTGCTTCTATATGTTATTTTTTGTTTTGTTTTTGCCGTCCTTGGGCATTCTACGACTATTTCAATAACTGCTCCTAACTTCGAAAGAAGGAACTGGAACAAACATTTTCATTTAAGGCGCAATGCTTCGGTATCCAAGAAGCTTTTCAGCCCTGTTTTCCTAAAAATTGATGGATAACAAGGTTACTTTTTTTAAAAGTGAACGTAAGGACAAAATTGATGTGTGCTGTGGTAGGTGAAACTGAAAACTTGAGTGAGAAAGTAAAGTTCTGAAAAGCCAAGCTCTTATGGGACTGCCGTCTCGGTGGTTGGTGCCCTAATGATGGTTGTGAAAGGGGCGCCGCGACCTTTGATGTCGTGCTTTGTGCGCCGCGTTTTCCCCGTTACCAGGGCCCTCTCACAAAGAATAGCCGTCGCTTGCAAGCGTTCCAGCTCGAAGCATTCAACAGGGTATTAGACATGGTCCAAGTCTGGCGGCTGCAGTGTCACCAGGCATTTACATAGTTGCACTTTGTAAGTCACGCAACGGTGTGCACGGGCGCTGCAATATGCTTCACAAAGTTCTGAAGTACAAGTTTTGTTTTTATCTCAATTTTTTTGTGGTCGACAAAATGGTATCAACAAAAAGAAATCCAAACTCACACAATCCGTTATGCGTGCGCCTAAGACGACTCGAAAGCGAGACCCATCTTGCGTGGCCATTTTGTTGTGAACACTATTCTAGGTGAACAAAGCTTTTGTTCAGTTTTAAATCACATAAACATGGCAACGACCAAGTTAACAAAAAGCTCGCGCGCTTTACCCGCCAACCTGAATTTTTTCTTTTCAATTTTGAATGAATGTCCACAGTCGGAACCAGATCAAACGGGGCGAACAAGAAGAGAACGAAGTTCTGACGTGCGAGCGGCTTCAGGTTTCACTGCAAACGCAATCGTCTGCTTGGTTAGATGAAAAACATTAAGCTAAGGGCAATGTGTAAAAATTTGAGAAAGGTTCGGCTTCGGCTTCAAGAGTAGGTTGCATAGCGTAATCCCGCCTCGTGCGCAACATCCTCTGAATTGCTAGCCTCCTTCGTTTTTTCGTGCATGTCTCAACCATGTCGTAAGAAACTGAACCACTGTGCGCGCTACATTGGCTGTTTCAAAGAATCATTGAAAGCCTATTGAAAGCCCATTTGTTAAATGCCCACCACGTCATAACTATTGATTTTATATGTAGGGTTTAACGTCGCCAAACCACCATATGATTATGAGAGACGCCGAAGTGGAGAGCTCTGGAAATTTTCTCTACCTGGGGTTCTTTAACGTGCCCCCAAATCTGAGCACATGGGCCTACAACATTTTCGCCTCCATCGAAAAACAGCCGCGGCAGCCGGGATTCGAACCCGTGACCTGTGGGTCAACAGCCGAGCACCTAAGCCATAACTATTTCTTTTGCGAATTAGTGAAGGACCCACTATGCGCTCTCAGAGCAATACGCAACCTACGCAGCTGTTCACTTTGTTGATGGTCATGCTGCTGTTGACTATTACTGTAACTATGTCTGAACGCTTTTTAATGCATGCGCCTTTAAAAAATTCACTCGTTGCTCAATTCGCATATTTTGAGCACTGGCTTGGTTCTACGCTTTTGCCACACAACATACGATGCGCCAAGAAGACTCCTACTTCTATATGACATTCACAAACCGTTTTTTTTTTTCAAAGCAGTTTCAACAAATCTTGTTGCTCTGTGGTATGACACTTGAGTGCCTCGTAGATGACCTGAGTTTATTTCTTAGTGGGCCCGTAAATATTGATTATTTTTTTCATTGGCTTCTTTCTCAATTTTTCGGTCACTAAGAAAATTATGTTTATTAGCTTATAACTACCGAAAACGATGCCGACGCCGGAGTTTCTTCAACGCGAGCTGGTTAATGGCTGCTGAAAGATTTTTTTAATACCTGCTGATGTATGAGGTTCCGAAGTTTTTCTATCAGCATAACAATAACTGGAGTGACATAACAAGAAATTGGCAGCTCTTGGGTATTCATTCATGGGTCACGGCTCACATATTCTGTGGTTAAAGGTTAAAACAGAAAAAAAAGACATACAGTGAAAGGCAGGAAAACGAATCAGGTTAATAAGGCGAGAGGGAATGGGTGGAGCTTACATGTCAGATAACTAGCGCAGCACTAGTGATGCGGCCCTTTGCACTACTGACGGTGAGGTGTACTCTACTATTACTGTCCTTTCTGGCTGCATTAACGAGTATAAAGGTAAGTGTTACGTAAGAGCGCGAAAAGAGACAGATGCTTGTGTTAAATAATAAAACACTAACTTTCCTGCCCTCACCCCGATTGTGAAGTGCTACAAGCGTTTGAACACTATAGGAAATTCTATGTCAACGTTATGGACTGGCCGCGCCGCCCACATCTCTGACTCACCGTTGCTAGATATAAATTTATAAGCTGTAACAGAGAGCTTTGTGGCTTACGAAACATCTTTTAGGGCTGGGAGAGAGAGAAACGGATAATAAAATCAGCAAACGACATGGTGGTCAAGCAAAAGTATAACACCTGTTTCACCATTGCCGAGTGTAAGTGAATCTGGAGCCGCCAACATAGCCGAAAGCCAAGCACGTAATGACTAACATAGCAACAAGCACTACAAGACAGCCTTCGAAGCATGGAAGGATGCACTGGGGAACAGTTCGCCGCATCGTCATTCGGTCCAATGGACCTAAGAAGAGAAACATTCCTGGCCGCATCTACGCTCGTCAATTACACATCGCTGCCGCCTTCTCTGTTCAGGCCCTATTCAGGGACCAACAAAATCTGTCACCTATTGGTTTATGTGTCCTAGCTTTCTTTCACGAAGGCTAGCTGTTTGCTTTACTGCTCATTTCACTGTGTAGCTCTGTTTGTGACGGCTCTGATTTCAGATGGTATACCAAAGGGGAAAAAAACTCATCAAGAAGCGAAGTGGTGAGTTCAAGATTCATCTGATCTATTTACTCTATTCGGCAGCACCATAACGTTTGCTTTAAGTGATTGCCGAGGATAAACTAGGAGGGTATGGAGAAGTAAACGAGAAGCTGTGACGAATACACAAATGCTCAGAACCAAAAATATTTGCACACGTCAAAAACATGTGCGTGAATGGATGGCATACGTATCCATACCATAGCATTAAAAGGCTCATTTCGCTAAAGCTTCGTCGTCAGCGTCGGTGACATTCGTTGGGAGTGAAAAATTAGCGTTGTCCGTGAGCAAAAATTCGGTATGAATGCAAATAAAGCAATAAAACATGTTCACATTAAGAAAAGTTTCAGCTAAGGACGTCTTTTTTACAGGCAGGGATTCCTCCACCCAGTTCTTTTATGTTCTAATTCACCCGGGCTCACAATTGCATGACAAAAAACTATATATAAAGGCTATGTAGGGTTAGGATCCCATTAATGCATGTAATAAGGCGTGTCAGAAGCGTCGAACCTGGCCAGTAGTCAAAACATGTCTGGTATGCGCAGAGTGCATGATTTAAAGACCAACCGATTACAAAGGACATAGGCACACTTATTATCATCATCATCGACAGCAAGAACAACGTGTGCAGCTGGGCAGATGCGCCGCTTGCCCTATGAACGCATAGTGAATTCCTCGCAAACTCACAAAAGCAACAGGAATGTTGTATTGGGCACTTCGCAACTGTACTTGCAACAGCCATTTATGCGCCACGGTGGTCTAGTCGCTAAAGCACTTGGGTGCTGACCCACAGGTCACGTGATCGAATCCCGTCCTCGGCGGTCGCAATTTCGCTGGAGGTGAAAATGTTTGAGGCCCATGTCCTTAGATTTAAGTGCATGTTAAAGAACACCAAGAGATCTAAACTTCTGGAACCCTCCATTACGGCACTTTTCAAAATCTTATGGTGGTTTTGGACGTTAAACCGCAATATTCATTATAGCAGTAAGCATTCTAGCGTAGGTTGAAAAGGCCCATTGCGGCATGGTTTGGGTGTCAACATTAATCAGTGATACAAGGCTATCAATTGAGAATTTGATGCGAACAGTATTCAATTACGCTATTTATCAGGCTCAAATCAAGCATCCTTCATATTTTCGAAGCTCTATTGATGCAAGCAGAAATGCACACTGAGGAAACGGGAGAGAGGGAGAGGGAAAACCAGTAGTGAAAATTGTCTTGTTTAGGTAATGGACCAACAAAGAAGCTAGAAAAGCGCAGAGAAAGAATGGCCTTAAGAATTCATAAAATAACCGTGACTGCTTCCACTCCGTCTATTAGGATGAAAGAAAAATAACAAACAGTATTTTCATATGATCTGCACCCGCATGCATAAAAGAAGCCATGTGTGTAGAAAAAAAACATCTGGTCTAACGAAGTATTATTGTCACAAAAAAGCGATAGAAAAAAATTGCCCGCAGCTTCCCTCGGGGGAACACTGAGGAGGATGCGGAGCATATAATTGGTTAACGGGGTGTTAAAGTGCGACTTACTTGGGTCGATGGCTAAATTGGTTAACGTGGTTGTGAAATGGGGTGTTAAATTGCGACTTACTTGGGTCGATGGCTAAATTGGTTAACGTGGTTGTAGGAGGGGGTGTTAAATGAGAGAACACGTACACACGTATGCGAAAGGGCGGCGCTGGTCGAAGGGACGTCGATCATTGTGTTTGTGGATTCGTTGGCATTCATTTCACGGCGACTTCGGACGTCGACGCGCCGTACAAACCAACGGACGAGCGGCAACTGAGCGAGCGAGCACCGACCTTGAGTATATATACAGCGCGATGGCGCATGCGCTGTCAGCTGTGGAATGTTCTCGAAGGAGAAGCGCGCGCGCGGCACAGATGGCGACGGCGCGACGGCGCATGCGCTGTCAGCTGTCGAATGTTCTCGAAGGAGAAGCGCGCGCGGCACAGATGGTGGGCGACGGCGCGATGGCGCATGCGCGCGCGTCAGCTGTCGAATGTTCGAGAAGCGTTGGGGACGGCGCGGACGGCGCACTACAAGGCGCGAGTATAAGATGCTTCCGCATCTAAAAATTGGACCTATGGATGAGAAGGCAGAAACAGCGAGATCAACTCCATCACACAAGCCTACTTTTTGCCGAATATATACTGGACTCGTCGAACAAGTGAGCCTTGAATGCTGGCAGAGTGATCCATCTTGCCCCTTTGAGAGAGAAATAGAGGTCTTAGCTTCCCGTCGATGTTCACCATCAATGCTTACCGTAAGATTCGAGAGCGGTGAAGTGAATCCTTCTCACATTGCAAACATCATAATTCTTTATCGTGTTTCACGACTGAGTATGTCTTCTCAGTCCCGGTGTCCTCCTTGCTTTCCATTGGCCCGCTCTTTGAACTTTGGCTCAGTGGAAGTAGAACTTAGCCAACGCAATAAATGACAGCGAAAAATAAATGATCCCTACACTTAAATTATTTTTCTCGCATGACCGCAGTATGTCTTTCCCAATAATTGCATACCGCTCAGCTTCAAAGACGTTTCTGTTGCGGAGGTCACTGACAATGCTGCGCTTCTTAAGTCCTGTTGTTTGTTTTTAATCAATGTTCCCGTTGCTGAGTTACTGGAGACTAATGGCAGCGAAAAGCGGCACTCTGTAATCTAAAACTAGCTATCAGTAAGGATGAAATGACCTTCTAGATTTCTCACGACATCATGTGCAACTTCACGATTTTCCTTTTGTGCAATGTCATCCTGCAGTATAGTGAATACAGCTCATTGAATATTTTGGCATAGCTAGACGACGCTGGCTTGATTACCAGCTACGCTCAACAAATTTGAATGCAGGTAATTGCAAAACGAAAAAAAAGCAGCAAAATACTTACGTTTACTTAAACCTCCTCGTTAGAAAACTGGAGACGGTGACAATTATTTAGAGTTCATCACTTAGATGGGTGCCTAATTATCGTTTCCTTGTATTGGCACGCAATACTCCAGTGCTAAATTAGCCTTCATGCCGTACTCTGTTAATAGTGCGACACTTTCAAATATAAGAAGCTACTTGCAGGCAGATGTGGTGAAGCATATGGTCTATTTCATTATTAGTCATTTTAATGATTAGTAAACCACGTACCAGTTTCACTGTATGGCCTGTTGTTGAGAAAATGTTGGTGCTTTTATATACCACCGGTTATGGCTTTTCACAGAAACCATACTTAGTCAAAACCGCATACTTGGCAAAAAATACTACTCAAAAGCGACTTTATGGTTCTTCTGGTAAAAATTGTAAAAAATAGTTTTATTATTTGCATTATTTCATTGCGGTGACATGAGGTCTGAATGTGCTTTTCATGTTCCGGAAGCGCTAACTCAAGCTAATGTCACGACAAAACGAGGAAGAGCAGTACTACGTTTGTACGAAGAAAGATAACACTCATATAGGCATAGCCAGCAACGTAAGTTGGCAGAAAAGGCTAGCCTTGTATTTCAAACCTCCTTCGTCGCTACATGGCCCAGGGAACACAGCGATCGAGTGGTAGGGAGCAGCTGAACAATGCCTGTCATTTGAACTCTCTTGTGAAGTAGAAGAAGAAAACTAGACTTGGCGAAACCAGAGAAAACAGGTTTTCTTCTTACGCGTGAGTGCCTACCGGTGGAAAATGAAGTTCAACAATAGCCTAATTTGGACGAGTTGGTTCACCAACAAATAAAGTTCAATCGACATAAAGTTTATTCTACATTGAGCACGCTGTCATTTGTGGTGGGATAGGCCTAATCACATGAAAGTGTGCAGCTGAGCTTCCAAAGAGAAAGTGGCTTGAAAAAAAAAGAAACAGCGCGAAATAGTTTGCATTACAGAAGTTTATAGGCTCTTTTGGACAAATCTCACCATTATAAATACCTTTGCGTAATATTACCGCTCATCTCTCCCAGTCTACCTACGTGACGAACAAAACCAACCGAGTGAATCAGGCTTTGTGTTTTCGTTGTACTAACACCGGACTGAAACGATCTACTTGCCATGTTCGTGTACCACTGTGGTCTACACCCCTTGAAGGCTATTTCTCAGATAACTTTTTTCACTGTAAACAAAACCCATCCGTCATGTAATCTAGAAAGAGAAGTCTTGAAGGAGAATGAAATGATTTAAGTAATATTCTGACTATTCACTTACTGGTAGCTTCTGGAAAAGTGTTTCCAACAAACTCCATTATCAGTTGCTTATGCAGTTAGCAGTTGCTTATGTCTCGTACCTGAACTCATTTCGTGAACACTACTTACCTGAGCGTAATGGTTTGAGCCCGAGTAAGTTAAGGGTGCAATATCGATCTGCCAAGCGAGGAAGCCACAGCATCGTAGTGGATAGTGGACTACGTGCCGATAAATTTGTGTAGTACTCACGATATACATACAATCCGGAAACAGCCATATTGGTTAAATTCGCATGAAACTGTCTTTTCTTTATTGATTTTCGTCATTGGTGGCTAACAAATATATTCCTGTACTGAACTCATCCTACAGTTATTGACAGTTATTGGCCATTTATGGAGTTCAATACTCCTAACAAAAGACTACATGCCGATGGCTATAGCGCCTGCGAGCTCAAAGGCGCGAAAATATTTCGTTCGTTGAGATTGGCCGCAAAGGCAATATACAATGCTTGTTGTGACTTGTCAATCACAGCGTGACTGACTCTGATTGCGAAGAAGCATCTGCCACGCTGCAATCAATTACAGCTGCGCATCTTGCACACGTGAGACCCATAGAGCTTCTCTCATTCCTTCCGAAAAAACGCTTGCGTCGTGTAGCGTCAGCAACGCATGGTCGTGGCACTGGCGGAAGCATCACGGGGCTCCCACCCATTACGCACGCACAGAACTTAATCGATTTCCTGGCAGGCAAGGAAAAAATGGGAAATTACTATACAAACTTCTCGCTCGCCTACAGACGCACTCGATCAGCCTAGTGCAGCCGGTGGTGTCACTTGCGAGTGCAGGGCAGCGCTCCCCGTTTCCGCGCTCTCTTTGAAACAATGCCGCTAACCTTTGCGTGGGCAGATCCCGCCGGTTAGATGCCGGCGAAAATGCCGTGGGCCCATGTGCTCAGATTTAGGCGCACGTTAAAGAACTCCAGGTGGTCGAAATTTCCGTAGCCCTTCATTATGGCGTCTCGCATGCTCATATGGATATTTTGGGACGATAAATCCAGATATCAATATATCCGTTTTTGAACCTGCTGCATGAGCTGACCGGTCTGCACCGAACAAGCTCGTTTTGATGGCAAGCTAGACAGGGTGCCGTACACCGGAGTCTCGGCCAGTCACATTGCTTGCATGGTCTCGACGAAAAAGGTCGCATTTTATCCAATACTTCAAAACGAGTTCTTGCCAAGGCTGGCTCCATGACCTCATGCTGCCCCCCCTTTTTCCTCCATGTTTGCCATAAATAAAACAAGTGATTCTACGGAGCCTCTTTATGTCGCAACTGAACTGACATTCGCAAAGTGGAACTTGACGAGATTTAGCCCCGCCGCGGTGGTCTAGTGGCTAAGGTACTCGGCTGATGACCCGCAGGTCGCGGATACGAATCCCGGCTGCGGTGGCTGCATTTCCGATGGAGGCGGAAATGTAGGCCCGTGTGCTCAGATATTGGTGCACGTTAAAGAACCCCAGGTGGTCGAAGTTTCCGGAGCCCTCCACTATGGCGTCTCTCATAAACATATTGTAGTTTTGGGACGTTAATTCCCAAAAATACGAACAAAACCAGCAGGGCAGCGCTCCCCATTTCCGCGCTCTCTTTGAAACAATGCCGCTAACCTTTGCGTGGGCAGATCCCGCCTCATCGATTTCCTCTTTTTCCCGCCTAATTAGAGACACGTGATGTCACTCCACCGCCATGCTCTGCGGTCACTTGTCCTGCGGTAGGTTGGTGTTGCATAAAGCATAAACTGGATTGTGTTAAGAGCAATGCAATCGTATTAGGGTACTGTGTTCTTCAAGTTAGGGTAGAAAAGCTGCCACGATGATATAGAAAAGCTGGATAGACTAAATCAAATATATTTTATTCGCTGACCCGGATAGTTAATGTCTGCAACATTATACACGCGAATAGCGAGTCTTTCAAGGTGTTGCGCAGATTTTTGCGCAAGTGATAGAATAAGTGCGCACGCATATTGGCGCACTCGGTGTCCGTCCTCAGGGCACTTTTGCATAAGTGCTAAGCATCGCAATGTGTTTTAAATAGAGCTCTACAGTAAATATTAACTGAAGATTTGCAGTAAAGCTGTTTGAGCTCAGGAAACAGACACCCAGTTAACCTTCATCATCATGCTGGCGCGTGCTCTCTTTATTTATTTATTTATTTCATTTATTTATTTACATACCCTAAGGACCCGGGAGGGCATTACATAGGGGGGGATTAGGAAGATTTTCAACATGTGTAATATACATTAAATATTCAGAAGCATCATTATATAAAGCTTAAATGAAAAAAAATTGAAAAAAAGAGTACACACAACAGTGGTGATAAGGATAATTCGTCCTTCTCTTCGTCCTTCTCTTCATCTTCTGCTTCGCACCCTGAACACGCGTGCTCTTCCGCTGCAGTGATTTGTCCAGTGTGTGGTGCAATGACCAGAATGGGGGGGGGGAGGGGAAAGTGTACCAAGAGAAAGAGAGAGATAAAGAACGAAACAGAAGATGATTGTTATGCGGGGTTCAACGTCCCAATACCACCACATGATTCTTAGAGACGCCAAAATGGAGGGCTCCGGAATTTTCGAACACCTGGGGTTCTTAAACGTGAACCCAAATCTGAGTACACGGGGCTACAGCATTTTCGCCTTCATTGTAAAATGCAGCCGCCGCAGCCGGGATTCCGTCCTGTGACCTGCGGGTCAGCAGCCGAGTACTTTAGCCACTAAACCACCGTGGTGGGGCAACGAAATAGAAGGAAAACGAGAGAGAGAGACATAAAGAGAAAAGAAACAAAAAAAGAGAACCAAGTACAGAAAAACAGGAAAAGAAATAGTCAAAAGCGAGAAAGAAGAAGTAAACACATATAAAAAAGCAATAAATAAACATCAAGACAGAGAGATAAAAAGTAGCAGACATAAAAGCAATAATAACAACTAAGTTACTTTTTAATCCCTAATGCGAAGTGGTACCCTGCTACACATATCCTTACAAATAGGTCGGCGAACTCACTCATGTGTCGACGCGCTCGAACTCACTAGGACTCAAATCGAGCCGGGAGTCTGAGTTCTCGTAGATTCGGTTGAAGAAAATTTTGACGAGTCCGAGTTCAATTAAGTCCAAAGCGCAAACTATATTGAGTGCATCTGAGAAAGCTGTACTTTCTTTTTCAGCCGAATCGTTGTCCTAACTACTCATTTTCAGCATTACTATTAGCCTTAAATGGATTAACGTTTGCGCTCATGTGTACTCACACGTATATCAAAGGAATGTCGTTCATGCATATTTTCAATAGTTATTGATCAGAGTCATGAATTGCACAGATGGATGTCTTGACTTCTCCCCCCCCCCAACCCACCTACTCAACCAAGAAAGTTCTTGACAAATATATACTATGTTGTCACCACTTTAAGGAAAATTACCTTACTGATTTGAGAGTTCTCATAACTTGTGTTCAAAGGCACTATTTCAAATAGTACCAAGAAAGGCACTAGTTACGTTAAATACTGGTGGTGTTAAGGAGTACTGACATCCCGGTCGAAAATGCTGATTGTATGCTAGGAGGCTCATGAGTCGATGCACTCTGACTCACTCAGACTGAGATTGAGCCGTCAGTCTAAGTATGCCGAGGTCAGTAATATCTTGGTGTGTATGAGTTCGAGTGAGTAATGTTGGAGAATATTTTCGTAAGCGTGAGCCCAACTAAAAAAAAATTATGTGAAAGTTCGATTGAGCGCTAAGCGCCAAATTTGTTTGCTGAGTGAGTCCGAGTGAGTTCCACAAGTTCGGCTGACCTATGCCTTCAGATGGTTAGTACACGGGTTCAAACCTTCTTCCCTCCCAAACCAACTCCTTCCATAGAATCTCTCTATCTTTCTTTATCTTTCTCTCTCTTCACCTTCCTCCCTCTCTTCTTTTCTCGCTTTCTCTACTCGATGTCCCGCCAATCAGAGTTACTGCACCGAGCGTCGCGATATGAACTCATGTGTTTTTGAGAGCAAAGAATGAGATGAAGTGCAAGACAACAAAGACATCGCATGCTGTGAGGCACTCCTCGGTAGTTCCCCGGGGGCGCCAAAGCCTTCTCGGTCGCCAAACACAGCTCCGTTCTTTAAAGAAACTCCAGCTGATGTGAAGCAGGACGTATTACCTATTGCATGAAGCTGAAATAATACAATATGCACATTGAAAGATTTTTGAACTTAAAAAAAGTTTTACTCAAACCAGCTAAGGACTTTTTTTTATAGCTGTGTTTCACAGGTGTCCCAGCTTTTTTGATTTTCGCAGTGATCATTTTACAAAGTTTGCCAACCAATAAGCCTCACTGAATTATTCAATCTGGGTTGATTTTTCAGTGCTTGTAGAAATATTTTTAGATGTTGTTAAACTGCTAGGAAACGCTGAAACAATTAAAAAAACACACAAAACACCACGAGTGCACTCTACCATTCGTAGTGCTGTGTTGTTAAATTACCTCATGCAGTTTTCTTCGTGATGTTTCGTAACTTCCGAAATCTATTGACCAACTACACAGCAAGAACGTCTTGAATGAACGAAAAAAAAAATATTTATGACCCGGAAGTTTCCTTCGGGTGAGCTGACTGGGAAATGCTAAATGTTTACCTGTTAAAGGCTGCCACGAAAAAAATCTGAATAGACAAAAATGACTGAATGATAGATAGGATGCGAATAACGACGTAACAGATAATCAGAAACAAATCATAGCAAGAAATCAGAAAAATGACAAAACCTTATAACACTTTTTGCGACATCTTTATCAGTGTATCCTCAGTTCAGCTTAATGACCGCTGGGTGAAACCCGTGATGATGACCTCACCGGTAGCCGTGGAAGCTAATTTTAGTTTTTATAAACACGCATTGCTGATGAGAGTAAGGGAACGGCGTGACACATTAGACAACCGAGAAAGCCTAAAAAGCTAGTAGATTGTGAATATCTGGGCACGCTTGCTTCTCCAGAGAAAACCTCTCTGCTCTAAAAATGAGCCGTTGCCTACGCCACACTGCCTAACGACTAGTTCTTCGAGAGCAGTAACGAAGTCCACAGGGGACATGGTTCGTTCACAGATCTAGCTCCAAGAGGTGAGCTTAATTAAGTGTCAGGAGAACGCTTTAATGTGTTCCTTCGTATTTTTTAGCATTCTGTTTGTCTGCTGAGCCGTAGCGGGGACTGGAATAAAGCAAGGTCGTGCAGGCTATATAGAGAGACAATGAGCCCCGGGCTGACCATGGTACACCTAAACAAAGCTACGGGAGTGATTTGCATGCCACATTTTCCATAGCCACTTGGTCAAGGATTCGAAGAGCCTGATGGGTAAAAGTGCGATCTGCATCACAGCCCGACTTCAGGTGTCCCCGCTGTTATTGCGTTTTCAGAAAAATGATTTGCCTCAAAGGCTCTTACTGATAATCATAGTAATTTTCAAGTAATGTTTCTTAAGGCCAGATATCATACAGGCGAAACTACGCAAATAAACTTGAAGACAATGGGAAAGCGCCTAGTGGTTAATAAAGAGTTGAAACGAAAAAAAAAGCCTTTCTTCCCTCACTCCTGCTGACGCCTCTTACAGCAAACACAGACTTCTTCCACCACCATTCGTATGCTTACCGAAAAATCATGTTCTATGGTAACTAACAGAAAACTTTCTCGTGAATTGTGTGCGCTGGTGCCATGTGTGGTTACGGAAACTTGTTTTCTCTTAAGCAAACAGTTGGCAATAAAAGATAGACCCATTTCAAAGGAATGAATGAACGAATAAAAACAACCTTAGTATATATGGACTGTATATATGGACACACTATAACTTTGAATGGAGTCTTTTTTTCTTCGCAGATACACATGGAGCTATCAAGAGCTATGAAGGTACTTTTCACAAGACTGCTTTTAAGGAGCACCGTCCGAAATTAGCTTCAGTGCCAATGAGTTTTCCTTGACTGCTTATACTTTGTAAGTTGACTGCGAGCCCTGTTGTGAAGGTTTCTTCATTTGGATTTGGGCAGAATAACTGCTTGATTGTTTATACAAGGACATAACACATTGGGCTATCAATTTCATAACTACAACGCGCTGGTTCGATCCGAGTCACAGCGGCCGCATTTTCAAGCAAGCGAGAGGCTTTTCAAGCCCGCGTATTGAGTTTTTCGATGCACGTTAATGAAAGCGCTCGATGGAGTGGAATTAAGAACCGCAGGTAGCCCGCCACTACGATGTATCTCATAGCCTTAGTCCCTTTCGGACATTACACTGTAGAATAACATATACGTTTACATTGGCTACAATAAAAAGAGAGAACTTCTATTTAATGAGAAGTGAGGGCTCGCTTAAAAAAGGCAATTTTTGTGTTGTTTAAATCTTGTACTTGTAAATCGATGTTGCTATTACGATTGTTGTATTATATTTCAGTACACACAATCTGCGTAATTTTGTTCAGCATGCCACTATGCCACTATTTGATGATGCCGTTGTATAAGACCGGAAAGTCTTGATTGGTATTTGTAATTTTTTTTAATGCATAAAAAGAGGAATACCCGAGTTACAATGCAATGTACTGCGTGCTTCGTCATGCAAAGCATAAAGTACATCATTGTGCCCCAAATTTCTACAAATTCAATATACAATACTCAATATTACGTGCCTGGGTTTGAGTGACACTCTATAACTTACTGCATCAAAACACGACAAATATAGATCTAGAAATATGGATCCTTGAATCAATTTCAGATATCTTACATTCGTAACGTAAGTTTAACTACGCGACTTTAGTTACGGAAACCAAGATCTGATAATAAGGTAAGCCACACCGGAGGCAGCACTTCAGATCACCGACTTCAAGCCATAGTTACATCATGAAATGGTGAAGATTTACTCGCAATTTCTACTAGGAACAAACAAAAACAAGCACTATTACATAAAATATTCCGACTGCAGATCTTCAGAAGGCACACAAAATCACATGGAGGTCATGGAACACCCCAGCAAGGACCCGGATCAATGCAATTGGCCAAACAACAGGCAGCCGTCGAGTGCACACCAATTCGCAGTGCAATCGTAGTCGGCGCTGTCACGTGGTAGAAATCAAACTACGCGCCTCTCGACCATAGGGACACCAGCAGCCTACCGATGCATGCCCGTGAGGAAACATGTGATTTTGTTAAGTAGTTCCCGTCAGCCCTCGTTTCGTGCCCGCTAGCAATTTTCTGGGTCACCGAGGTGGCGTGACGTGCCTCTAGAGCAGCACGTTGCTGTGATAACTGCCGGTGAATTTAGTTCAAGTGACCATCCAGTCACGAAAAAATCAAATGCCAAATAAGCACCGTCAGCTCCTTCAATTAATAGTATTTCCACTTCTTGAAAGCGATTTCCACAGTGAGGCTGCCGGTAAT
The DNA here is from genome assembly GCF_043290135.1 of Rhipicephalus microplus. Classification (NCBI taxonomy): domain Eukaryota; kingdom Metazoa; phylum Arthropoda; class Arachnida; order Ixodida; family Ixodidae; genus Rhipicephalus; species Rhipicephalus microplus. Next base: position 454,418 of record NW_027464647.1, on the reverse strand, counting down.
TTAGGCTGATTTCTCGGACACATGCTGTCATTTTTATTTTGTCACCACATGTCGGGCCTCATTTATTGGACACCAAGTATGGTAACATTGCAGGTACGTTGTTGGTTATGGGTTAACGTATGGGGCTTAATGTCCCAACGTGACTTGATTACGGGAGGAGGAGGAGGAGGAGGAGGAGGAGGATCGAAAGAGGAAGGACAGGGAGGTTAGCTGATTACGGGAGATACCAGAGCAGTGGGCTGCAGATAATTTCTAGTATGTTCGCAGACAACCTTTCTTGAAAATGAAGGGAAAGCTACATGGGCGGAGCTTCTACACATTTACTACAACGCGAAGTAGCCCGGTATGCCATGCATGCCGTACCGTTGTGGAAAGTGATGGCTGCACGCGATGAGCATTTCATATTGACGTAGACGCCGCTTGGCGTTCTAAGTACATGTGTAGCGTTAAGGAACGCGAAGAAAAAAATGAAATGAAATCTTGCTGGCGTGAGCGGCTTCCTGTGTCACAGAGCTACATGCAAAAAGAAATGACGGCAATATTTTTCACATTCAATGGTGAAAATAAAGACAATTGTGTGACTGTGTAATTAGTGCTAGAATACACGCTATTTCGCTCGTAGCCTTCGCTGCATTGCCAAGAAAAGTTGTCCGCGAGTATACCTAGGGTTCCATAATGCGCACTGAGATCACCCACTACGCGAACCTCTAGCATCTACTCTCTATAGAAATCAAACCAGCATGACCGTGATCCGCGAAGAAGCCTTTGTAACACTAACATGGTAAATATGACAACATGTTCAGTCATCGTGAGCTATTCGTTGTTGATTCTCATTGATTCTATTGGAATTGACAATTCAATTCCAATAGTTAGACCATTGACAAGCTGGCGGCAGATATTAGAGATATCGTGCACGTACTGTATTTATTTGTTCAACATAATCATATTTTTTCAATAACTCGGATATTTGTGCAGTTTTAAAATATATTTGCAAAGACTTTCTTGTATACTCCATCCAGACCAGACGCGAGTCTGGTTGTCCCTCTTGTCGTTCTTGTTCTTGTTCATGCACCTATCCTTCATTTTCTTCCTCCTCATCCTGTTCCTCCTTGAGCAGCTGGACACATGAATATGATACAAGAAGGCCACAATTTACTATAGGCACTGCGCCCTGCTCCGGACCGGGCAGGTGCCTTTCTCCTCTTCTAATTACTACCACTACCACCACCACTTTTTACCTTGATCAATAAAGTCAGGAGTTGCCTCGGTTCTATTAGAATTCTATCAGTCAATATTTTATGGAATGAAAATGCAGACGAAAATTTTAGGGTTCATTAGGATCATGTCGCAAGCGTGCCAGTTAAAGAGAAAACATTCATTAGCAGGTAAGAGTTTGACGAAAGTCAGTGTGGTCAGGTTACATGATGAGAAAGAATTTGTGGTCAGTAACCAAGTCTATACGAGAATAGAGGGAGATGTTTCGCGACCCGCACGGGTTCCTTGATCAGGTGATGAAGAAACCCGTATGTGTCCAGAGGTGTATGCGTCTACACCTTGACTTGGGGATTCGCCACATATTTTTTTTCTGACGATGTTTTACTTACGTTGAATTCGAATGGCAGATCCAGGTAAACTTTTTCTTCTCTCACTGAATCAATCATATTCAACTGGCAGAGTGGGAGCGTGAATCGTATGTGACAAATGAAGATTGAGATCAACTGCAGATTACGGATTGTCGCGCCACTGAAATTCTGTGGGAATTTTCGCTCCGCTGAAATCAGCGGATTTTACCGGAAGCCCGTGTGACGAAATCTGTGCGCCCGCCTCTCACCCCGTCACGGCCGGATGTTTGAATTCGCGGGCAGCCATGGACAAGTACGAAAACGCTTCACCCCACCTTTATGCCCACACACAAGATTTCCGTGTATAGACTGCTCCCATCGAGGCTTGCGCGTTCCAAACAGAGATTTTACGATAGCAATCCCGCTCGATTCTACATTTGTGCGCACGATTCAGTCGAACGCTCGCAATTTGCCACTGGAATTAAGCATTGGGCGTGTCAAGGTATAACTATTGACCAGTGCTTACAGTGTCCTAAGAAATCAATTTTGTACGCACTCATTTATTGCACACGAAGAGCGTGCAAAACTTCAGAATTGGGAGAGGGGAGGGTTGGGCAAAACAAGACTTGGTAGAGCATGTTGCATGTACTGTCGTACTCTTGGTCATATTCAGCATAAGGGGTTAGTTTGGTTGAGTTACACTTAAAATATAAAAAAAATTAATCAATGATTTCAAAGAAAGAATTACCCAACTCTCAAGAGCAAAAGACAGTTTCCGCAAAGCAATTGAAATATCAACACACAAGTTCTTCGCTTCTTCTATGATTCCTTGTTTGCCCGTCATCTTCGATAAACATACAAGTGCTTTCACAGATCTGACAGTTGTCACCTAGCACGTCTCAGTGAATTCAATGCTCATTTCCTTCCTCCCTTCTTTGGTCCTTTCTTTTTGTATTTTCTCTCTCGATCTCCCAGCGTCAAGCAACCAATCAGCTACTTTCTTTGGCAAACGGCCATCCGTCTTTGTATTTCCTTCCTTCGATCTAGATTTCACCAGTGATACTGTACTTTGTGATCGATGAATTGAGTAAATCAAAGCTATTCAAATAACAAGCAACGCGTTGCTACCGGACTGGATGAACTTCCGAGCACCATATTTGACAGGTGGTGCTCTGATGGAGCAATCACCGGTAACCTGTTGTAAGGCTAAATTCGCCTGCATAGAACATTCTCCCTTCAGCATTTCTGTTCATCCTCGTCATGAGCGCGAGAAACAACGCAGTTTTTTTTCTTTTATTTTTGATCACCACTCTATAGAGAAGGTGGCAGGAAAAGTGACAACCTATATTACGACATAAGAACAGCGACAAGGTGCTGCTTCTCAGCGTCATGCGACGAGCTTTGCCCTTCAGCCTCTCGACAGCGCACATGTAGCGTGTCCTACTTCGGCAAGCAAGATTGCCTCATCCCCTTGAGGCTGCCTGTCTCGAAATGTTCTCGCTTGTTTGCGATCGCGGGCAAGAAAAGCATTAGTCTTGACAGCACGTGCTCCTGAAGCGTTTTTTTTTTCATGGCACTTGATCGAGCCGTTCCTATTGCGTCACATCCAGCAATTGTGACTGCATTCGATAGCTTTCATTACCACCAGCGCCTCGCTTGGCCATGGTTTCTTCACGCATACTAGAAAGAATTTGCTATTATATTGATACAAGTCATGATTAACACCAATGAATTCACCATGAAGGCAACGAAGATGACAATTAAACAAAAGCTCGTGTTGTTGTTGCCACTCCGCCATCTTGATTCAAGGACACTGTGTACTCCGTGTACAATCTATAAATATATTTCTACCCTTTGCCTACTCTCATTTTGTGACATTTTTGTGGAGGTGCTAGGTCTATCATGCATTTTTTTGTCGAACGATCACCTCATTACTTCATTTTTTGTTTTCCTGGTTCCTTATATTTTGACGTCTGAAAATATATCAGTTTTTTTTTTGTCTTTGTGGAGCTTGCTCTTCGCTAGTGTAAAATGTTGACACTGTGTGCCTGTGCGTAAAACACTTCTTGCGCGATGACATCACAAATTGACGCACGATTGATTGCAACATAATTATTGTATCAATCTAGAAATTTAGCAAAAAAAACTGTCTTAATTCATTCATAAGCCTTGCAGCAGCTTCGCGGACGTTGCTATGATAAAATACCATGACGAGACTCGAAAAAAATAATTGAAACAAGAAGTCTAAATCGAGTTCAGTCACAATGACTGTAATTTTCATCACTCTAACAGAGCATTGCCATTATACGCAGAAGCTGCAACAATCTATATTTAAAAGACAATTCACAGGTTCATCATGCACGGCTGTCAGCGTCATGACTAATTGTGAAGAGTAAAGTTAGAGTCAGAGCTCTCCTAACGGCCTCCCGTAATGTTGTAGTTTTTTTTTAAATTTTGTCCGGCCTGCACGCTATACGCATGCACAGATGCAGTATGGTTGTAACAATGCAGCTCGAAGTCTCGATTTAAAAAAAAGTACGTATCTGAATGATAAAACATGCTGTATTCCAGTGTCCCCGAACTTTCATGAGGACGTTCCTGGCTGTCTAATGCAGAAATAGAAAGAGAGAGAGAGAAAGAGGAAAGCTACGAAAAGGCAGCGAGGTTAACCAGGTTGCACCCGGTTTAGTATGCGATGTGCATCCTTTCATCGACTACGTACATTGGTTCTCAGTAAAGGGTGCTCTTATTCTATTCATCCTTTTCAAAAAATACCTAAAAGAATGAAAATAATAAAAAAAATGTGTTCGTCTATCTAGAAGGAAACTAATCGGGAAAATGAATTGGGGACAAAAAGTGAACGTGGCCGACAGTAATGTTCACAAAAAGAAAAGCAGGAAGACCAGAGATATCATAGAACGGAAAGCCAACCACAAGAAAGACTTCTGGGACCACACTGACAAGACCTGTCGTCCGTAAGCAAACTTTGCCAGTGATCGTTGGTCATGCATAAACCGTTTTTTTTCCTAGTCAAAAAGTCGCTTTGCGAACAACTCAAGTGCAAGAGCCTCGTTTGAACACGGAGCCTGGTTTGCGTACACTGACAGGAAAGTAACAAGACAAAGAAACGAAAACATCGCGGAAAAAGAGATTGAATGCACACAAAAAATGTGGTTTCGTCTATTTTACGGAGCAGTGACGTAATAGCTGGTGGAATATAAAGCTCAGAAAGCTTGGCCCTGCCTTATCTCACGTCGGTTAGAGTAAATTTCTGTAGTTGTGGCAAATGCCAAAGCAGTATACTTTTCTTGCTGCCGCAGTGGTCTAAAGCAATACTTTAGGCAATACTTCGAATTGCAAGGCAGTCCTTTTGTTCGTATGACACTATATTATAACAACCTTAATGAACAATGGGTCGCTAGCATAATACGGCTTCATTATTATGTTTTATGTGAGGAGGAGGAGAAAAAATAAAAAACAGAAGAAGATGGAAGGTTTGTCAGTTAATGCACTACATAGCGTAAACGTGAATATAGGGTCATTGCGGTGTCAACAAAAGTGACCGTGCAGATAAAGTCCTCTTATCTCCACATGAAGTTGTACATTCCCTAGGTATGCCGTCATAGAGGAAAGAAAAATCACGGATTTCCAGGGAGGAATGATGATAAGGGGGGCGAAGCGTTCATCTGTCCATCCGTCCGCGTGTCCCACCTTCCGTGCGTTCGTTCGTTCTGCCCGTTCGTGCGTCCATTCGTGCTTCCGTCCATCTGTCAGTCCGTCCATTCATGCGCCCATCCCTTCGTCTGTCCTTCCGTGCATCCGTCTCTCTCTATCTCTCTCTCTATCTCTCTCTATATATATCTCTATATATCTCTCTATATCTCTCTCTATCTCTCTCTCTCTATCTCTCTCTCTCTCTATCTCTATCTTTCTGTCCTTCCGTGCATCCGTCTATCTTTCTGTCCTTCCGTGCATCCGTCTATCTCTCTGTGTCCGTCTGTCTGTGTCTGTCTGTGTCCGTCTGTGTCCGTCTGTCTCTGTCTGTCTCTGTCTGTCTCTGTGTCTCTGTCTGTGTCCGTCTGTCTGTCTCTGTGTCTCTGTCTGTGTCCGTCTGTCTGTCTGTCTGTCTGTCTGTCTGTCTGTCTGTCTGTCTGTCTGTCTGTCTGTCTGTCTGTCTGTCTGTCTGTCTGTCTGTCTGTCTGTCTGTCTGTCTGTCTGTCTGTCTGTCTGTCTGTCTGTCTGTCTGTCTGTCTGTCTGTCTCACACTAGCACAACTTGCTGAGAGAGTCATACAACTAGGTGGTTACTAACCGATCACAAAGAGACATGCATGGACAGATCCACGCCTTCAGGAGCTGCACCCTAAAAAGAAAGCTGGGAGCCGTACGTTACACGAGTGAAACCTACAGTGTCAGCCCAACAAGCGATAAAAACGTGAGATCGTGCGGTATGCCATAGTGCTCTCGGCAGCGTTCTGTTTTTGAACCTGGCCTCGCCGCGTTAATCTAGTGGCTAAGGTACTCGGCTGCTGAACCGCAGGTCATTGAATCGCGGCTGCGGCGGCTGCATTTTAGATGGAGGCGAAAATGCTGTAGGCCCGTGTGCTCAGATTTGGGCGCACGCTAAAGAACTCCAGGTGGTCGAAATTTTTGGAGCCCTCCATTACGGCGTCTCTCATAATCATATGGAAGTTTTGGGACGATAAACGCCATATATCAATCTATCCGTTTTTTTAACCTGCTGCATGAGCTGCCCGGTCTGCACTGAACAAGCTCGTTTTGATAGCAAGCTATACAGGGCGCCGTACCCCGAAGTCCCGGCTAGTCGCATTGCTTGCATGATCTCGACGAAAAAGGTCGCATTTCATCCAATACTTCAAAACAGGTTGGCTTGCCAAGGCTGGCTACATGACCTCGTGCCCCCCCCCCACCTTTTTTTCCTCCATGTTTACCTCAAATATAACGAGTAGTTCTACAGAGCCTCTTCTCGCATCTGAACTGGCACTCGCATAGTGGAACTTGGCGAGATTTATCAAAGATCGTCTTCACAACTGGGATCCGATATTACAGCTCAGTCTTCCGTCGGGATAGCTTAGGAAACAACCATGTGGCTTAAAGTGGCCTCCACGAATGCATTTAAATTAGGCACAGCCGCCCATCTGTTGAATAGGCATTTCATTCGATAGACAAGGGGCCTAAAATTTGTATAAATATTCGCATTGAGCAAGATGTCATGTCAATTATAATAGAATGAAACGAAATTTTACGCATCAACTTGAGTTTGTGTGCATTTCATTAACCCCTTGTCTAAAGCTTCACTACATTTAGATTCAGAGACATGCGTTAGAATTTCATATTTTATTCTGTCTTATATTTTTTTTTACTTCTGTTCTACAAGAGTTCAACTGATGAATATAAATGAACACTTAACCTAACAAAGAACACCTCAACCGAATCCAGAAGAGACCTGCGGTTGACTAGGATGCGGGATGTAAATCTTACTTACCTTGTCAAACGCATCTAAAGCTGCATTATGTGTTATGCAGTGCGTCATTTAGTTCGCGCGATAGGGCTCGCTTTTCTCGGTTGCATCCCTGTATCTCTCCATCTTTTGTACTGTGTTGCGTATGCGCTGCTGACTTCATAAGCCTCAATGAACACAAATAAACGTGAAAGTGGCCGGCTGTCATCCGCGTGAACAAATATCTTTGAGGCAGGATGCCATTGCTAGCCGCTGAATCCGAAAACATCAAAAGGAAAAGCGAGCTCGGGCTTCCCGTTCAATTTTTCTCAGACAGTTTCATCCTTGTACTTGAGGACAAGTGTTCTGCATGCAACGTGTTTGGAGAAGAATCTTTTTGTTTCGCGCAATAAAAATGACACACTGGGTGATGAAAGGACAAAGGTGACAGAAGGTTCTTAAAAGGGGGGGGGTCTTAAAAAGAGCTTTTTTTTATTTAATATCCTACTGTCATGAAAATTACCATGCATGTGTACCATTGAATAGAGAATAAAATTTGCAAATAGATTTCAAATATCTCATTTAGAAAAAAAAGTAAGGACGAATTTCCACATTGTATTAGGTAAATTTTTACGGGTCGTTATGGTAACTCGCAATAAAAAAGTAAGTTTTCAAAACTACATGTTTCTTCTAAAAGATTCATTCACAGGCTAAAAAAAACAGGATCTCAAAACGGTTATTTCTTTGATCAGAAATAATTTTCAACTTGGAAGATAAAAATGAGCTTCCAGTTATAGCAGGTATTTGTCATATAGTTAGAGTTCTACCTCGATTGAATTAAGAATAGAAGCTTTAGCCTGTATTTCAAGGGCTGCGGAAAAGAATGGTACCAAGTTTGCTTGGATATCTTCACAAAAACCAGCTAAAACTTCCATAAGACGCATTCATTTCAGAAAAATAAGAATGTCTAAAAAATTATGTTTTTTTTCCAGTTTCAAAAACATTTGTAATTTCATATAGTAAGCTTTTAACGACAAGAAATGATATTTTGTCATAGTATAATATTTTTCCAAAACATACTTTCGACTATAAGTACCTCAAATTGCAATTTTTGAAAGTCGGGATTGTTTACAATTTTGTGCTAACTTAAGACCTTTGTCCTCCCTTACCAGCGCATGCTTCGAATTGATAAAACTTTGTCACAAACAGTGCAAGCTTTACTATGTAACTCATAGCTGTCACCAGAAGGCTTCATTTAAATTGTCCCTTCGTAATTTTTTGTTACAGATAGTGTAAGGTGTAATGAATCAGTCTGAATGGAATGAAAATTGTACTTTGAAAAATTGTGAAATAAGGGTTAAAGCGTATAAGTGATAGTCATCAAATCAAGGTACCATCGTTTGTATTACTCCATAAACTTTACGAATGCACTTTTACATGTAAACTACAGTATAGTGTTTTATGTACAAACACGTAGTAGTGGGGCATGTCGTAGTGCGAAAAGTCGGATTGATTTTACTTCCTGAGCTTCATCAGCGAGCACATGCATGATTCCACATAGAGGTTTTTGAATTTCGGTCCGATTGAACGAGGATACTGTAAACTCGAATGCATGCTCCTTTAGCAGCGCAACGCCATAGTCGCTAATAATGATGGTTGGCTATTCTTCGAATGACAAAGTTGCGCATAAGCATGCGTTTCTGTTCGTTTGTCTTGAATGCAGTGCAAAGCTTTATTTTTGAGAATACTGCGCGAGTTTACGCGAATTCACACGTTTTCAGCTTCTTAAAGCGGCTTGACATTGCATACCCCCTTATTAGCATAGCTAAGTGTTTTATGAATACGTAATTAATTGTGCAGCGACTTTAACCAAGGTTAGAAGAATAAAAACTGAGAACTTACGCCCTCAGTTGCGTGTTCACTTATACGAAATGATGTATCGATCGTTTTGGTTATTGTGGCAATACATTCTGCAATAAGCAAATCATGCAAATTACTCTCTTCGTAGCAAAACATGGGCCTGCGACCTATTCCAGGAATGAATATCTTAGCTTACCACCATAAGAGGTTCACGCCAAACCTATTTATTATCTTCACATAAAAAAAAGCAACAGACGTCTTAGTCAAGAGAGTGCGGAAGAGATCTTTAGTAACGTTTATTGGCCGCCCGCAGAAAAGTCTGGCTCATGCTGACGCCCAGATATTTCTCAAGCACGCATGCTTCGAAGTCTGATGAATGATGCAAATAAGCTCCGCCGTAAAAGATGTTTATCGCGCACTCTCAGGTAACAGAGTTCATGATTAAAGTTTTTTGTTTGCTTCAAACTAGGTCAAATAGTCTTGTTTAAATAATACACCTTGATTGAAGCTGAGCGTAAGCACTAAAGCGATGCTGTATATGATTGTGAACCGAAACAAGTATGCGAACTTACATCATTCATTTTTACCAGCTACATTTGCGTTTCATTGTTGCTGCTGTTCGCTCGGTTCTTTCTTTCTCCCCCGGAAACAATTTCATAGTTTCGGGATTTTCTAAACTCTCGCAGTAGCGTGTGTGAACGCACGTCATCAAAATCTTTGGCATACCCCACCACGCTTGTGAAAAGAAAGAAAAGAAAAAGCTGAATGTAGTGTTGAATAACAAAGCTCATACAGTGCAAGCGGCAAAATAATGTAAATATTCAAATCAGGATTTGCCTCTGGAGGTATACCCTATTTAAATTTACAAATATTGAAGAGCTTTTTCGTAGACACTTCACTGAATATGATGAGGTTTGGTGGTATTTGAAAAGGGAAAAAAAAGGGGGTGAACACGGAGTATAAATTTTGAATTATTGCCCGCAACTGACTCTTTTTGTAATTCGTAATTTTCTGGAAAAGTTTTTGTAAAGTGCGTAATTGTAGAATGCAGAATAAACCTATGTATTAAGTCCCCAGATGTGTGATTCCGCGTTAAAAACCATTGCCAAGGTGTAAACGTATGATTTACTGTGGAGTGGACTCCAGAGTCGTGGACTCAAGTAGTCACGCTTTTACTCTACACATTTTCGCTGTATGGTGACTTCGGCGGGAACATTGTTGCTAAATGTGGGCCGTGTCTACTATAGTGCTCAAGTGCACGATTTCAGTTTGTTCAAGCTTTCGGGGGAAGAAAAAAGCATCGTAGTAGCCCCGTGAGCCTCAGCAAGTGGCAATCAGTGCAGACCGAGAAAGAAGTATACACGGGGAGGCACTTCCACTCGAATACAGTTCCCAGGCAAGTGCTTGTAAACAACCACCTCAAGGCGACTGCATTACCTGCCCGAGTAGACTTGAGCAATCGAGTGTCTCTTCAAGTATCCGAGCACACAGTCTGTGCAAACGCTCGTACGTACCTCCACACCTACATGAAAAGAAAGTTTTCATTTCTGTCTCCACTGTACCCTCGCTCTCTCGCTCGTTTGCTGCCTGTTTCTTGCGCTGCACTACACTATGACTGACTTGTTCGAGGTCGCCCAACAAGGTACGTTTGCTTCAATTTCTGTCTAGCCTGGGTCACATGGCGCGCGATAATTAAATGTGCAACATTCTAGCACACCAATGTGAAACATGCTATGCCCCCCACGCACTGAGTATTCTTTCACTATGTTTAGAGTCCCAAATCATTAGATGATGACAAAAATGACGGGCTAAAGGAGTGAAAAACGAATCAAACTGGAAGCATATCACCTGCTGCCAATATAAGTATGATGCTGCCAACTGTTATTAACAACGAAGCCGCTTAGGCGGTTGGTAACTTGGGACCCATCGAATAGAAATCATTATCATAATCATTAAATAGCACGCACTGTTCATTCTCTCTACAGGGATGCTGCTTCAGTTATCGGTTACTTGTGAGTCATTGCGTGAAACTCTTTAGGACGTTGTGCGCCACTAGGATTGGGAAAGACCCTCTGCAGTTAGTATCAGGTGCGAGCGCCAAGCACAACCAAGCACGCAAGAAAGAGAGATAGAAAGATAGAAAATAGAAAATTAGAAGGGAGAAATAAAGGGAGAAAGTGATAGAAAGACAGGGTGAGATAATAATGGACAAAAACAGCGGGAATACAGGCACAAAAGGCTAGAGAGTATCAGAAAAAAAGAAATATTAATAAAGGATGCAAATAAGGGACAGTGATACAGTTTGAAATTATGAACAAATTATTTTATGCAGCAAGGCACCGGTCGCTTTATGGCCAATCCCCCATAGTGGGTTGCACCATGATAAATGGGCAATTAATCAATCAATTAGTAAAGAAACAGCAATGCAAGAAGGGCTACAAAAATAAAGAGAAAAAAATATACAAAAAAGGAGACGAAAGAAAGATACAATAGAATGACAAAAAAAGAGACATAGAAGGGTCTGGAAAGAAACACACGTAGAAAAAAGATAGAAGAGAGAGAGAATGAAAAATAAATTAGAAATAAATAAAAACATTTAGAAAATGACAGATAAAAGCACAGATCTGTAGAAAGGGAACAAGGCACAAGAAAGAGAAAGAGATAGATGTAAAAAAACTAGGAAGAAACGGATACAAAAAGAAGACACAAAAAATAGAAAAAAAGATAAAGATAGGAAGGAAGAAATATAAAGGAAAACAAGACCACTCAATTATTGGCCCATCTCCTACGGTTAGTATGAGCCACAAGTGAAGGCCAACAAGAACGAGAAGAAGGAAGGCTACCCAGCTGCATTCTTTTCACCTTGAACACCTAGTACGAAGATGCCTTATTTTATTTTATTTTTTGCTACAGACACTCTCTTCGGGAAGCTTGAGCATCGGCTGAGTCGTACCACGAGTAGGAAGGCAGCCGTCTTGTTTACGGTAAGAAAATCTAGTGAGAACCTGAATTGTATTATAGCATTCCAGTGAACCAGCCCAACACAGGAAAAATGGACGAGGACAAGGACGTTCTTGACGTCCTCCTCTGGATGGCGTACGTTCCATGAGACCAATTCACATTAGCGATTCCAATAGCTAGAGTACACGCAATTGCAGTCACGCATGTCCTGTTAGGCTAGTTTACTCATCACCTGCACCACGGCGTTCTTCCACTAAATTTAAGGTACTAACTTTTGCAGTCCCGCGTCTTTGAACCATAAAAGGGGTAAATGTCTTTTTAAACACGACAGTGTTTTCTGCGAGGGTTTACCAAGGCGTCAGTGGCGTATTCCTGTCACAGATATGACAGTGATAAAGTGGACGCTAACGAGTGAGAAAGCAGAGCTATACGAAAAAGTTCCGCTGCCGGATATTGAAATTACGATTTCTTGGTCCGCGACAATACGGGCCCGGTGACTACCGACTAAGCAAAGGAAGCATATGCGCAACGCTTCACGAAGGTGTCTTACATCTCTCGCATATTTTCTCACGACGTTACTCTGTTAGTGGGGTGACGTGAGGTGCGGCGGGTGGGACCACCGTCTGTGTGGTGGAGAGGAATAACACGATATCACACTTACTAGCGACGATAGGAGACGATTCGGCGATTGCACAGTTAAAGCATAGCCTTCGAGATTGATGATCTCGGAGGCCGTCATTAAAGCGTCTTTATAGCCGCTGGGAATACTGCTCGTGCTAGCACGGCAGATTCACCCTAGAAGCAGGTCCATTCTTTTCTTTCCGCTATGAGTCGGCATGTGGCTGTTCGTAGTGTGAGTAATGAAGCTTCCACACGCACCAACAGTGCTTCTCTACCACTGACTGCATCGAGTGCGGGAGCACCAACTGTTAAAACTGCTGTAATAACCGCCAAAGAAATGCAACTATGTCGACGGGCTACTGCCATGTCTTCGTGCAGCGAGGCAGATGCCAGCAAGATGTGAAATTCCCACGGGCGTTCGTGGCTACAATTCTGTGCTTCCGCGTTGCTTTACTTTAGTGTGGTAGTGTGGAAGAGTTCAGGCATACATTACCATATTTCCCAAGGGCCCACGGAGGAGCAATAAGCTTTATTATTCAGAAAAAAAAAGGGGGGGGGGATTGGGGAAACACTGTGTAGTTTAAGGTACAAAGTGCCCCCTAGGTATTCGGTTTGTCCACATTTGCGGTCGTCACTGTGTGTCATGTAGTCAAGGTTCATCATAGGAACACCAGGCGTGCACGTAACGCGCAGCACAGTCACAGCGAAAGCTAGAAGAGCAGATTTTCAGAGTCTTTTTTAGACACTCTTTGGGTAACTGCTACAATCACACTTTCTGGATAGCCACGAAGCCAGCATTCACTATACGCCAGCATGTAGCATGCCCACTATTCATGTATAGTACGCCCCACCTACGCCAGAATGTAGTAGGAGAGCAGTCACTATACTATACCCTTCGTCATTCTTCGGAGAACCATGGTATCTGCTACACACTTGTTAGAAAATTTGTGCATTTATTATGCAGTGGCTGACGACGATGAAGAATTATGCCTGAAGTGGGTTTGCGCAACAGTTAAAAGGTGATCAAGAAGAAGTTTTCTAATGGGTCAGAGCATTGGATCACCCATTTGTCACGCACTTTATATTGCTAGTGACGCCTGCCTGTTTCTTTGATGTTATAAAAGGCTTTATTACTCATATTAACGCGGTAATGTCCGTGAAATGAAGCCTGCCTAAGCCAAGTTTAAACACAAGTTCCAAGCACTGGCGTGGCTCAGTGATAGAATACTTCGCTGGCCCGCAGTGAACCGGGTTTTAAATCTCACTGTGTCAATTGTGTTGTTTATTTACGGACGTTTCTTTTTTTATTTTTTGCAATATTGGTTATGAACACCGGTAGCGGTGGCAGCGGACAAGTACGGCGCCGCGCATGACCCATGTTCTGATATTTTGACAGCTTTTGATGCGAAAACGGGTATGCACCAAGAAAATTGCGCAAATCTTACTACTCAGCACCGGCCCACTAAAAATGAAGAAGGTAACAGGGCTACAAAGAGCTTATGAGATTAGTGGAGCCTAAACATTCTTCCCGGCATCTATTAAGGGAATGGGAATCGAAGATGTAGGTAACAAAAATAAAAGTAAGAAGAAGAAGAACCACCTTAGAGTTGGCGGCATTCCGAAGCAGATTTTCACGTATGTGCAGCTGGCACTCCTTTTCATACATGCCTTCCTCCTCCACAGTTTTTCCTACGTCGCCTCACCACACGTCGCCGCATCATGACCGACCGTAAGCGAGTGCATGAAAAATTCGAGAAAATGAAGGGCCCGTCGAAAATGCAACTTAGATTGCACAACATTGATGTAAACTTTCTAGTCACGTTTCCGTGATGTTTATTTTAACCTTACGTCTTAAGTTGACTCTTCTATTTGTTTATTTGTATTGCGCCTCTCCGTCTTCCGAAATTGGAGACGTCAAGAAGTCAAGTAATGCAGAAAAATTGAACCACAATATCGTGGAAATGCGTCATGATCTATGAACAGTTTGTGTGGTATGCTTTTGAGCAGTTTATGCGGTAAACACGTCTGAAGCGAGTTTCGAAAAACTTTCCCCTTTAAGCTGGAAGATAATTTTTCTGACTTTGCTTCAGTTAATCGTACGTCCTATTTTGCTGAATGTACGTTCTGTCATTTTGTTTCCTCTCTTTTCTCCAAACTGCAGTCCTGATTTCGTTTCAGGTTTCAATAGACCTTTCCACCGTAGAAAGAGGCAGGGTCTGCGTAGCAGCTGGTTTTTTATTGTTGGCACGTTATTTCACTCCGAAAACGTTTGTGTTGTATAAATTTGCCACAAACGGAGTCGCCTCACGGACAAATCGAGGTAAAGCCAGTACTTTCTAAATTCACATCATGATTTCTCTTCCTAACATCACAGATTGGACTTCTAACAAAATCGGATTGGTGATTTGATTTAGTTTCCTCAATACTATTGGTAGCGCTTTCCACGGTGTTCTCTCTGGCATTTCTTTCCTGCTTTTTCGAAATCTTTCTAATCTTGCAGTTCTTTGATTGCAAAACTATAAAGAACAACAGTACATTGCCATTACCGCCGAGCTGTTGAAATGCCCGCAAGAGCGAAACGAACCGTAAATAGATAGAAGAAGTAGAAAAAAAAAAAGGCGAGATAAAGCTTAGATGGCGAAGTGATGACCGGCGTCAGAGGAAAGCAGTTTTATTTCGGATTTTTCTTCACGGGCTCAGTATCAGGTTTCCGAACGAATATGTATAAGGCTGTTGCATTGCGTCCTGCCAAGCACAAAAGAAAAGTACATTGAGAGCGTCTGGGCAGTAATACCTGAAAAATTATCAGCATAGTTATTGCGGCACCCTTAACACTATTGTGAAGCTCCCAATTGCGCGCTGTCTTGGATGCAAAGTGCTTCGAAAAAACCCTAAAACATCTCATTCGTGCGCCTGTTCTCCGTGCGCTAATAAATATGAAAAAGCTTTTACGTCTGAACGGGCATAACTTCCGTATTATCTTCACATTTTTGATAAGTACCGCACCTTATCATCTTGTTTAATTTGTGTATTGATATTGCACGTAGGGTCGAAATACTGCACCAGGGTTCCCATTTCTTCTCTGGTTAGGGAGTGCATTACTGACTGAACACCGGTGAGGCTTCACGCCACACCTCTTTAATCAATTCTGTCGTCATATCAACTTTTTTTATTCAAGTGGAGAATGGCGTGGCACTGGTAGTCGAACCTCGGACTTTTTGCATGCGACGCTGATGCTCTACCTCTACGCCATTGCTGCAACCTCGGGCGAATTGTAGTATGGTTTGCCGCAGCCCTCACGTTGAAAATAAAAGTTAGAAACGCTTCATGATGTACGCATGCCCTGACATCGTGCAGGATGTGGAAGTGGTTTGCACGATACGATGCAATGACCATAAGGTGTTATGATTTCAAATTCTTTTCGGCTAGAGGAAGAAAGGGCAGAAAATGATGCACAAAAAGCCAAATAATGAGTTAGCAGAAATACATTTCGAAGAAGACAAAGAAAGTGTTTCGGTAAATAGATAGTGCAATACTTTTTGTTTCGAGGATTCTGATATCCCACAAGTATGTTCATGAAAGTGCAGCCTGATTCCTGAATAATGTTCCAGCGTATTCAAACTTACAAGTGAAGCCGGTTTCCCGGTATCACCCCTTTACGCAACGAACACGAGTGACTACACAAATGGCAAATAAATATTTACGCCGGGAATCGTCTTTGCTGAGACGTTGTTTCTTCGACTGAATTTATGCAACAGCATCTGCTCAAGTATGCTGTCTGCTAGACACCGTCATTACAATTTCAAATAAAACTGGCTAATGTGCCAAGGGGCTGGCGTGCGAAAAAATAATTAGGGCTGCCGTACCAGCCTTCAAATTTGGGAACATTGTCGTCAAGGTAGGCAAGACAATACTGCTGTGCATTTCTGCCGTCAGCGGCATCGAGTTCTCTACCAAGTGGGCTACTTTTTGCGTGTGGGGAACCCTTCATCACCTAGAAATACTGTATCTGCTATCTTCAGGTGGAAGAGTTGCGCATAAGTTCGGCTAGCAGCTACAGCTATGTGGCGATGCCACCCTCTGTTTTCGCAGGCGACATGCTTAAAGGGACACTGAAGGCAAGTAACAATTTCCGTCAGAGCTTTGAAGGATTAAGGTTTTAGAGCACCTAAAACGTCGACATCAGCGCTCTAGAAATAGAAAAGTTGGGGTGAATACACGACAACATGTGCGCCACGAGTGTGACATATTCAATTGATGCCAACGGCTTCAAGAGTCCCAAGTACAAATCTATCAGTACTTATCAAACAAGTTGCAATAAAAAATAACTCTCAGTGCATTACAGCTCTTGATGACATACTACTTGCCGATTTCTGTTTGATTTATAGAAAAAATAACCACTTGGCTTTACCATAAAAAAATGGCGCAAGTGGGCCAAATTTCTGTTTTCACCTAACTGCGCTTAGCGCACGGGGTCGCGTCTCAGCGGTGATTGAGAACTTCTTGCTGCGCGAGTCGGTGCATATCTGTGAAGGGAATCGTTGCGCATTCGATCGGACGAACACAAGAGGGAAAAGGCATAGTAAGCGGAATGTCGTGTGCCTACAAACATATGCGTTAACAAAGGACGTTTTCAGGCAGTGACACCATGCTACGTCCGACAGTGCCACCCCAGAAAAGTATGACCCCTTCTTGACACGTCTCTCTCGTGAAAACTTCGTTGTTTCGACGAAGTGGCTTCAATGGGTCGGAAGAATACTAGGACTAAAGCGTGTGAAGCAAATAAAATGGTGTGTGGGGCGAAATATTGGAACTGTTGAGTGCCGAGTTTTCAGAGCTTTTACCGGCTCGGTAGTGTAACCCGTGAGCAAAGCGAAAAAGTGCATTGCGACAGAGGAGTTAAAAAAAAGAGCTTGCATTAGAGTCCTGCACGAATGGTTCCGCGCATAGAGGGATTGCTAAATTTCCACAGGAATTCACGTGTTGGCTCACTAGCCGTCACAGCCGTCCACTGTTGGGACGCACTCAGCTCGCCTGGGCTCAGCTTGGCTCGCTTTCGTTCGTTTTTGCTTATTTTGGCAGGTTTTAGGTCGTACCAAATTTGTCCAAATGATACCACATTTGTCCTGTATAAATACGCGTATAGAGGGATTACGCTTAATGGATTATCCATTACATGCATAAGCTGGTGTTGACAAATGTAATCCCTACCATATTTTTTAACATTTTTCACCCCTTCTTTTTACCCAACAACTTTTATGAGACACAACCACCAAAAATAAATACCAGGATCGAGTTTACTTACGAAAAGTAAGAATTGTTGAATGGATCGCAAATATACGGGCGTATTCCAGTTGCTAGCAATTCCACACCACAATTTAACGAAGCTAAGGCTGAATTTAGCTGAGAACTGATATGAATCTTGCCAATACAATACTTTATTAAGAAGTACTCGTCTTCAGCTTCCTCCCTGTGCCCCCCTCCCTTTAAATTAAATCTGTTAAAGTGATTCTTCCACACTGCTGAAAGTACTGTTTAGGAAAAACACCAATTTACAAAGCGACGCCCAAACATGACTGAAGCGATCAGAAATGTCAGGGCAAACGTCTTAAGTGCCTACTGCCCTTAGAACAAATAACGACCCTTATTTTCGCCATTCTTCCCAATTAATAACGATAGCATTACGTGTGCTTGAGACATTTCGATTGATCTTGACACAAGTGCAAAACGAATGCGAGTGACGGGGACTGACTTGGCACAAACTAGCATATACACAGCCCGCCAGTGACGTGTATTGACCATTGACAATGTAATCGCGAACTGCACATATACGTATAGCCGTGGCCTAGTGCATTACTGTCCACTAATATAAAGAATATACCAAAATATGTCAACAATATGCCAAATAGAACAAGCAGTCTTCAGAATACGCATCAACATGAACAACACAAACACACTACGCGAATTCTCGCGCGAAAACCAAACGAGAAGCAGAAGCATGTTTTAACATCATTGCGGTGTCACGTCATTGTGGCGTCAGCGTCCAGAACAAGTGCTTCCCACTACAAAGTTTTATTCTCATATACAACATATTTATTTAGGCAATAATATTTGCTTTGTAAATTGTATTTAACGAAGTAATCGTACACTGCATCCGCACATCGGGTGTCTGCAGGTAGCGATATACCCATTAGAAACCCAGAGAGGAAGAAGAAAATCACAGACAAAATTATTATGTTTTGTTCTACACTAACTGCGATGGTCTTAAATATTACACAAATTGGAACAGGTGAACACAGGCAGTGCTAATGATGTTATTTCGCGTGCCAAAATACGTTATCACCCACCTCCGGCCCTTACGTGCTTATTTTTGCTTTTTGTTGTGAACTCGAGGAATCTCGTTAAGCGGGCACGTGTACAACTGATGACCGAAACATGAAGGAATACTAGCATTTAGATTATTCAGAAGCGAACACGTAGCATGCATCGTCTAGATATAAGTGGTAGTGCTGATTATACGTGAATGGTTCAATACTGTTATAATAAAAGTCAGGGCCCACCACCTTGTATATCTACTCGTTGTCGCAGCCTGCCTTAATTTATTACTAAGTATACGCTGAAATGCCCGTTTGAAAACTGCTTTCTGATTCCTCTTGAATGGCATAATTCAAACACCGAAAAACAAAGTGGTTCTGCGTGCCAAATACTAACGCGAGAAATGTTAACAGCACTGATATCACAGATCAAGCTCGATGAACGGCAATTTGGGAAGAATTGAGTGTCACTTGGCGTCACTATGCGACAGCCAGAATTCTCTAAGAATAAGCATACAGTTCTTTGCTTCAAGGAACAGAAAAAGATGAATCGCGAGAAGAAAGGAAGGTTTGGCTAGATTAACATTTTAAAGGAACTTGTGCTCGTCTGAAGAAAAAGATAATTGTGGTGATTGCATACCCCAGGCCTTGGGCTTGTTGAAAGCTAATAATATATCTTAGCAATTGATATATCTCTTGGTTTTACCACGTGCTGCAACAAAACAACCCGGTAAATTTACATAACGATTCACAAGTTTTGGTACTTGCCTTGCGTAATGCGCTTCATTAGACTAAAGCTCTATTGTGGAGGTATACACCCTGTGCATATATGAAACGAGTAAATTATGTCACTTTGCACGTCTTATAGTATGCCGAGTGCTTCTATGCACCTTTTTATGTTGATATTTTTCTAATTACTAGCGCTCTTTCGCAGGTGCCCCTTCCTGCTTGCTCATTAACGCTCTGCCTTCTCATTAGGCTCCCGTAGATCACTGAGTACCGTCATTTGTAACGGGAATGTCTACGTATTAATAACGGTATTTTTAAAAATTATCGTGTTAGTCCAGCACTGTACGTTGACGTAGGCGTTTGTCTACAACATATATCAAGTGCTACTGAATAATCAACAAGACCTACATTAATTTTGTTACATCTTCACTGCTCATCTCGTTTTACTCCTACTCTACTATGAGGAGTTCCCCCAAAACTTTGAACATTGGTGGCGTTTAGAAATTCTAAGGTGCACGGAGTGTGAATTTATCAGAGGTTTCAAAGGAAAACGAAAACGCACAGTCGCATTCAGATAAACATCATACGTGGTGCATTTGAAAGATCGCTATCTGTGCCCGAAACGACAAACAAAAAGCAGAAAGCTTCTACGATTCACAAACATATGTTCTTTCCACTTCCCGGCAGAAGAAATGAAGTGCTGAAAGTAAAGCTTGCTTGTTTAAAGTTTAGGTAAAAACAGCCCATGCGTTGCAGAACGCTTGTACTCGCCTACTTAGGATTGATTTGTGGGCTTTAACGTCCCAAAACCACTATATGATTATGAGAGACGCCGTAGCGGAGGGCTCCGGAAATTTTGACCACCTGGGGTTCTTTAACGTGCACCCAAATCTGAGTACACGGGCCTACTCACCTACTTAGGAAAAACTTAACCTCGACGTCAATCGCTATATAAGAACTTCGACGAAAAATGCTTTCCAAGACGAGAATTAAGAGCGCGAAATCTACCAACAAGCATTTTGGCCACTCAAGAAAAAATAAACACGTTAGTATGAACAGCGGTGTTCCAAAATAGAACAGAGATATATAAAAAAAAGACTGCCAGTAGCACATCTTTGTACACTCGGTAGGTTCTTGCCACACACCCTCGCTCTTCAATATACCAGAAACGCAGATCAGCGGCTGTTCCTCCTGATTATGGCGTGCACCTTACTAGGCATACTAGTCTTACAGGTATCTCACTTACAGCTTGCTAGGCTTAGCGTAGATTAAACCACGAAAATACTATACCTAATATAGCACTCAGTGTTTATGAATCAAATTAAATAGGGTAAAGCCACAGGAAAGCGCTCAAATACGGGTGAGCATGTAGGAGCATACATTCAGCTCTCAATCAGCGTAACCAGAGATGAAACCACTACACTGATCTGGTATTGAAATTTTAACAATACTTTCTAACATTTTTTTTCATACCTAGGAGGCTAAAATATTTCAAGTATCGACTCTCTTTTCTGCTCTTGCAACAAATTCTTGCTTTTAGGAAGCTTAGTACAAAAATATATTAAGGAATTAAATAGAAAAAACGATTCCGACCGTCAAGTGATATTCAGATCTTTGAAACATGCCGGAAAAAAGTATTGGGTGCTCCGCAATACCTTTGTTGAATGTCTTGACCTTCAGTGGTCAGTGAATCCGCATGTGAGCACCGTGACGCAAACTAGCCATCCTCAGAAATGTTACAGTTCCACTCAGGCACATAACACACGCTTTCTTGTCGTGAAAGCAGCCAGTCGTGCGTAACAATCTTGTTTATCCACAGCTTATACGTTTCGAAGAAACGAAACACTTTTGTTCCAATGCACGTCGAATAAATCGATTCAACTCTCACGCACATGGGAGCACCGAGATGAAAGGGGACGAAGAATCGTCCGATATCTTGCAATGGGATCACTTCGAGAACAGCTGCGCGCCGTTGGTTCGTTTTGCTCGCGCACCTGCACAGCAGCAACAACACGATCATTTCTCGTCCTTTGCGCGAAAAGTAAAAAGAAACGCGGAAATCATTTTATAGGCTCGCCAACAACGCCTCTGGGCGTGTGATCATTTAAAGATCGATTTTTTTATCAGTTTCAGTTGAGATGTCAACTCCCCTAATTTTTTTTTCAGTGAACGCAAGGAAGTTATTTTAGTCTAACAAGTATAAGATGAGCGCTGCATTAGTGCCAGCGCTATACCTATTCGAGTCTTTTGAAGTGCCGCGCCTGTAGCGTGGCACTCATTGAGTAAACCGCCAAGAAAATGTCGGGTGGGAGCGGGTGCCGCATCGTCGAGGCACGCAGGAGTAGGGCGCCTACATACAAACGCTCTCTATGCTGTAAAAAGTTGGCCTGTGGTGAAGAGGCAGCGCCGGCAAGAATGGTGAGAACCCCATCGCACGTCGGTAGCTTGAGGCGTTGTATCTGTAATGCGCTGCACCAGGCCTTCCGACGGGAGCAGGTACGACAGAGCGATGAATAGGAGGAAAGGTAGGAAGGTTAGCCACATTGGAACACATTCGGCATCTTACATTGCACTGGGAAATAGGAGGAAGGGGCAGCGAAAGACATAAGAAAGAAAGAGTGAGCCAAGCGTGCTGCTTAGCGTGGCCTGTCAGGTGCTATCTTGGAAGCAATCTACGACGCTAAGAGTATAGTTGATGTAGTTGCAACGAAAGCTGATGACACTGTGTGTATTTCTTTCAGCTTGAGTTCGCCTTCAAGCGAGTAGCACCGTGATTGTTGGCGCTCCCCCGTTCGAAGACCAGCAATGTCGCGAAGTTGTATCTATTTGGGTAGTTTGGGTCAGATCTGGTCTGCGGCACGTTTTCAGACGCACGCCGGCAGTGTTTCGTGCCTTTATATGATCAAGACCAAGCCGGAGAGGCGCACAGACGTTATTACACTCATGCGTCGCTTTAGTCGACCATAGAATGATACACTAACATCGTCGTATAGCCAACGTGTTGGAGAACCAGTACGACGGGATACTGTGTGTGTGTCTTACTCTTGTGCAAGACTTTTTAGGCTATGTGACTTCAATGCTCTGCCCACGGTACCCGCTTCCTATGAACACCATGAACACCACAACTGTATACACACGGATTGTGATCATTGAGATGTAGCATCTAATCTTTTTACTTAACAAGCTCATGTACAAATACAGTTCATTCAACTCAACTCATATTTGCTGCCACTGTTGCCATCACACGTTTCTAAAGTTGTTGCCTATACCACGCGTGACATTCAAATTTGATGCTATTGCACTCACTGTGTCACCTTTTCATTACTTTTAACTTTTATTACGCTTATGATGGGTACAGTCGCGTCTATGTCTGTGCAGACCACGCGAGCAGCCGACATAGCTTTGCGGGGTGACACCTTGCGGCAGTTGTGGGCACTGACGTGGTGTTCTAGGCGCATGCGCGGCCTAATTGCCACGTTGACCTGCTCTGCAAGAGCAAAAACGTTGAAATGTGCGCTTGTGTAACAGTATAGACATCAAAAGACGATGTTATCGACTCCTGACACGTGCCTGACTATATAGGCGCATGTCAGTCAAAACGCGTCATCTTTTGGAATCAAGAAGCCGAAAGCTCCCTGAGCGTGCATAAATGTTCGGTTAAACAAGCCAATGCCAGCTAGAAGATTATCAGGCCTGCTCACTGTCACCGTGACGTCACGTACTCGTTTTGCCCGAGCGAGCGTGCGTACGGGAGTCTGTGAATCAGTTGCCGCAATCGTCTCTCGTTCGTGGCAATTTTCACATCCTTAACAGCTTTTTTTCTGCCTTTTTGGTTAAAAAAAAGGGCACTGGTTCAAGTAATGTATTGCTCTTTAAAGCATTTGGAGGCTCACCTGTGAGTCATTTCTTCGACAAAAAGGTCAAGGATTGACGCTATCGAACGTGTGGTCGACCTATAGGAGCAAAATTTGATGGACGAACAAATTGACAAAATAAATACGGTAAATTTAATTCATTCATTATTTAGTTACAGACACACGCACGCAAACACACTGCCTAACCTCCCTGTCCTTCCTCCTTCCTTCCTCCACCTAGAGCATACAGAGGAACTCTTCCCAACTCATTTGCAAAGTGTCTGCAGTTTTATTTGTACTCTTTCAAACAATCGTCTTCATAGACACGTAGTCATTGAGGATAGTGTGTGCTGCAGCCACAATTTTGGTGTTCAGCATATTATCAGGGAGATGGCCATTGCAGGAGAAAAAAATATTTCGTTTCACAAAAATCTCTTGTGACTGATACAAGAAGCGACATTTCCTCTTTTTCTCTGGCCCCTCTCGCAATGGTGCGTAGTCGGTCATATAACCTAGGGCCCGGAAAAACTGTTAGTACTGCGTCTATATTAAACCACGTAGCCCCCTTGGGCGCTTCCACCACACTTCCAGTTCTTGGATCCGTATATTTTTTTAAGCGGTTCTTAATTATTCTTTCTCAAAGCAGAGATTACAAACCTGGAAACCAATTAAGGAAGCGCTTTACAAAAAGCGTTTACATGCATCTAAACTTTAAGGAAACGTATTAGACTAAGGTTCTGGCCGCAATAATACTGCAATAATGTGGTATGAACACCGGCAAGAAAATACCATGCACGAAACCGATGCACTATGCAATGCAACAGCAGTCCTTCCATTATTATCAACCAAGTGAACAGAGGTACTTCAAGTGCGCGGCGCTAATCGCCAGTTGCAAAATGTTTACTGACCCCGAAGGAAAAACGTCTGTTCTAAAAATGTTCTGCAACGCGCGTTTAATAATTTAAGGCCAGGACCTACGCCAACAAGTCAAAATGTAGTACGGACACACGTACCTTCGGGTCCCGAAGAAAATGGATGCCAACTTCAGCTTGATGAACAACACGCTCTCATTTTGTTCTTCGGTTGTCCTTAGGAAATGACAACACTCGCAGCATCGGTCCCTTTGCCGCGACAATTCACCACGCAGCATTGCCTAACCGTTCGGATTTCCAGCCGTACAGCCACACTGCAGGTGATGGACACAGAAAGTCTCCAACAAGAACACTAGCACGCAACGAAAACTTTTGTCGGGCTTGGCAATCCATGTCCGTCGAGCGACGAGAGCAAGCGTAGTCACGCCTGTGCAGCACTGCAGCGAAACACGCTGGTCAAAACGGAGTGACGTCAGAGCCCGTAGCCGACACAGTGAGCAGGCCTGAAGTTATCTTGGTGGAATTAAATAAGCACCCCTTTCAGCGTTGTCATTCGCGCAAAAGAGGTTAGTTTTTGTATTAGACGACAAATTCTGCTGGGCACACAATGTAAGCCTGTAACTGCCACAAGGTGCTGCTCTGCAAAGCAATTGTTGTTGCTCGAATGCTATATACACTCGGCTGTACATTACAACCCTTGAAACATACCGCTACTCAAAATGTTTGAGCGCTGCTCTTGCTTAATCGGCATAAGCGAGCGCATAGAAGAGGCTGGGGGTGGGGGGAGGATTTAGAAATTAGATGACTAGCGGGGGTGAGTAGGGGTGACCAACCACCCCCCTGATGATCTTAAGAGGGCTGCCAATTCATTCCCACACCACTGCTTAGTAGTACCTTTCCAGTAATCTTCAAATGCTCACCGTTACTGCTACGCATATTTTTTGTGAGAATGGCTACCAGCGACCCATGCTGCTTCATGCGAAGAACTCTCTATCTCTCACGTATACTTAAAAAAAAACATAGTACCAATGACAGCCTTTCTGAGAAGCGGGCTATTGATTCATTTTCGTTTTTGCTCCCATTTCGGAGTTTGTTTTTTTTTTTGGGGGGGGGGGGGGGGGAGGGCTTCTGTGGTTAAGCTTAGTGAAGCCCGCGCATGTCTATCGTGTCGGGTAAATGAGCGGCACATTTATCCTATCACAAAGTTATGCCAATATTTTATACTCATGCCCTTGGTTTTACTCGAACACTTAGAACACAGGACATTTATACCTATATTTCACAGATCAGTGCTGCGGAATCCCCCCAATGTGCAGGAAGGGTACAATAAGCAAAACACATTCATGCACGTTTCGCTAGTTAAGGTGTCGGAATTTCCCCGCTTCTCATTTATCACGGACGGTCATGGGTTACACCCCCTACCAGGGCCAATTTACTGCGAACTAAGATGCTTGAGCTTCTGAGAAACTTTTACATGACAGTTTTGTGTTACAACTGGCTAAATCACCATTTGCCCTGTCAGAATTTCTACATATAGCAATGTTTACTAAACATAAAGGAATGACGACAATGCGTTTTTTCACCATCGCATATCCCATACGAAGGTATTAGCTCGAAAGATGCTCTTGTTCAGCAAAACCACGTGGATAATTGCTCTTTACACACCAAGCTCGCATGATTGGTATTTTGGGACTCGTAAAGGGTTAGGTAGTTTTACTGACGCTCATGCGAAAGAAATCTCTGCCTCGATTTCCATATGTCAAACCTCGGGAGAGGCATCTCAGGCGTGATAGCACCACAGAAAAAAAGAATGATACAATATCAGCCTGGAATATTCCACCGGGAAGCTGCGCATCTTGCTCTCGGAGATGGCGGTAACGGGAGCATGTCTTCGTGTAATATTTAGGTGCCCATCTCACCAACCATTGCAAAAAAGGGTGGCAAGCTTCTCGGAGCGGGATGGCCATAACGGCGCTATGGGAGCTGCATCCGGAGTGGATCGAAACATCGTTACAGCCTTCCGGCGACGACCTGTTTCTTGGTGCCGCTACGTGGAAGACGATCAGGCCTGGTGGTAAGTTTGGCTTTTGCGGGAGACAACGCAACTATTTTGCATTTGGGTTAACAGCAATGTGCCTTGGTACTGATATTGCTAGTCAGGCACTGACCTAACCAATCTTCGTTCGCTCTAATCTTTCGCTGTACACTGTACAGATGGTATTATGTTCCGAAACGTGTCATTTTTCCTGCCATTCTGCAGTTCCAGTATGTGCGCAACCGACAAAGGAAGATGAATATCATCTGTGCCGTTAATATTATTTTTAAAACTTTTTCTCACGATATTGCTTTCTCTAATGCACAATATTTCTGCAAAAGTTGGCAGGCTCATTTCAGCACACTCTACTCTGTTTTTTTCGTGTTACGCATAAACCCTCCCTCGCTGTCTTGTGTATCAAAATAAAACCATATAGCTGATGCTCAGTGCGAATTCTTCTCCAATTTGCTCATGACACCCATGCACCACGTGACTGTCAGCCCATGTGATTTCTATATCTCACTGCATTCAAGAGTTGCTGAAATTCTTACAGAAGCGGAGCTGAAGGCATAATTTTGAATTCAAGCTTCGCATTACGGTATGGTACATGATAAAAAAAAGAAAAATACAACCGTGTATATTACCGCTCTCACGATGCAATCGATTTGTTATCGTCTTTCTCGACAGCAGTCACTTCGCACAAAATGCTCGATGTGTATACATGCGGCCATTTTTTTTCCTGGACAAATAAGGGCATTTTTGTGGGCTCAACGCAGAGGCGTTCAATTTGTCTGAGCAGGAATCCTATTCCATGGCAAATTATTTGATTTATTTCTAAGCAAGCCACAAAGCTGAAGTAATATATTTGTGTATCGCTTTACTTTCTTATCGACTGTGGCGAAACACCAGTCACCGTGCACGCAAACTTCCTTTTTTATTGAGAACACACATACATTCTGGTGCACGAATTCAGTAAGCCTGATTCTACAAGAAACGAAGGTTGCGATGCAAATTCTTTTCATTGATTTGATTGATATGTAGGGTTTAACGTCCCAAAACCACCATATGATTATGAGAGACGCCGTAGTAGAGGGCTCTGGAGATTTCGACCTCCTGGGGTTCTTTAACGTGCACCCAAATCTGAGCACACGGGCCTACAACATTTCCGCCTCCATCGGAAATGCAGCCGCCGCAGCCGAAATTTGAACCCGCGACCTGCGGGTCAGCAGCCGAGTACCTTAGCCACTAGACCACCACGGCGGGGCAAAATTCTTTTCATATTTCACCTGAATCACATCGTACTTCAATAGGAAGACAAAAAAAAACACGACGAAATCAGCTAATATGGTGCTAAAACGATTTGACCACACTGAACAAAGGACAACCACTACAGTATATTTGTTTCCAGTTTAACCACGACAGATATAAGACAGAACAGAGGCTCCGAACCACAGCACGGGGGCGAAATCGTAGAAGCTCATGTATGTATACTGTGTGACTGCATGTTAAATACTACCATATTGCCGATATTTCCGAAGCCCTCCACTGCGGTGGGTCTCGTAATAATATCGTGCTTTTTGGACATAAGACCCCAGATATTATTGTATTACTCTTCTACGGCATACAATCACATGCACATAAACGTGCATGATGTAATAAAGAAGTGTAAAGGCAAGAACATTTTGTCTCTAATTGTCGTCTCAAAACCGCCCAACCAAGAGGCCTGCATGCTAAAGGTCTAATTGCAGAAAGCAGCGTCTAGAAATTTTAAAGTGCCAGCTGTCGCGAAGTCATTACTGCGCGTAACGTCCACAGCAATCTTTCTTTACCATGTGCACCTTTGTGCAAGGTATGGGCTTATGCGCTCTAGCACGTCCATTTAAGCCATATCTGGAATCGAAGTGCTCGCAGATGTAAACCCTCTTCCGTCGCTTAATAAATGCTAGTCTTAAAATGCCAATTTACAGGCGAAAAAATGTCTCAGCGAAAGAGATGACGTTCCTAGTGAAATATTTTCCGTCACACCACGGCACACAGTCCCAATGAAGCCGTTCGTTCCCGGGGATTAGGCGAGCGACGCGTGAAATTATGGCTGAGTGTTTCCTTTGGTCGAGTTAGACTTGCCGGAGTGAGACACGGTGACTGCACCTTTCAATCAGAAATCTCGCTAGTTTCCAGTGAGGTAAACCGCTTGATTGCAGACAGGTTCTATTGGCCTACGTAGTTTTCGCGGAGAGATGGTACCGAAGAGAACCACGATCTCAGTTCAACGGATATTTCAGTGTAACATTGAAACCTAACTACGTGTGACTCCAGTATCTGAGCTTGTACATACACAAAAATGTTTGTGATTAGTCGAAAGCTTATGCACTTTTCTGTGTTTCTAAAAAAAAAGAAAACGCTGAAACACCAGCATCCATCAAAATAGCGTCATGTAACACTGGCCACGAAGTAAATAGGCTTGCATCCATTTTCTTCACTGGATATATGGCAACACCAGTATGGCGTTCCATGATTATACGAAAAACATAATTCACAGGTCCTACCATAAAAATTATCACTTAAATATCACTTAACGCTTGAGTTAAATGCCACCGTCATGGTGCGGTCAAGACCATTTCGCAAGCTTAATAGATACCGGAATAGCCATAGCGGGTCATGACTATGCGACAATCACAAATAACATGTCGTTAGGTAAAAATAATATGTGCATGTCGAGTGCATAATAACTTACAAGTCATTTTCATGGTGCGCTAGTAGCCGTTTCATTCTGTGGCACGACGCTGGGCTATGGTGCGACGTGATTGCATTATGCACATAAATTAAGGCTCTAAACATGAAAATCATGATATCAACGTCATTTAGGGGACTATTTACAAGACACTATCTTGGTGTGCTTCAGACCATTTCGTTAAGAGAATATATACCAAGATTGGCATGGAATGACATAAGTGCGTAACGAACGTAATTGATACGCCATATACTGTACACATACCAGAGCCTGTTTCATTACCATGGTATATACCAGATTGTACATACATACTTTATTTAATATGGGATAGTGAAATAGATGTCATGGAATTAATTCCTTTATTTGGCTCAACGAAAAACGATGCATTGTATGCAGCTCTTCGCTGTGTGCTTCGCAATACACTTATTCACAGAGTGGGATCTGCCGGGATTTTAGATGCGAAGCAGCTCTTCCTTCAAGCCTGTGTAACGCTGTGCCTCCGTGCGTCCGTACGAACGCACCGCACTCCCTTTGCCGCAGTGGTTGCGGCAGTGCCAAGTGAAGCTGCGCGTTGACGCCATGCTCCCCTGGCAGGGCGCGCTGGCGTCACTCTCTCTTTCGCCTGCCGCGCGCTTGCCGCAGCCTCCGCAGCTGTCACTTCGTCCGCGTACCCTCAGCACGTGCTGCTACCGCCGCTGGCTCCACTACAGCGACCGCCACAATAAACCTGACGCGTGTCTAACGTACGCGTTGAAACATGTCTGTACATGTCACCTCACTCTCACTTCGCCCTCTCCACTGCTCGTAACGGTCGAGCGCACTTGGAGTGGCAACACTCGTTCGGCTCCCTTATCTGCGATGGAGAGGACGCCGTAAGATGATGCTTCTTCACCTGCAGAAACATCCACACAAGTGATTAGGCCTAAAACAGCCATCACCGGCGTTGCGAGTTTTAACGAAGCTTATCACGTTCGCTAATGGTGACGTCACGCCTGCAACACCGATGAGGCGCGAGCCAGGGAAGCCCAACGCAAGTGTCGTCAGCGCTGCTGCTTGGCATCTCATCAGGGTTCCCTTTCGGGTCCGCCGGATCACCAAATAAAGTCTTTCTCATTCACTCACTCACGCGAAGGCTAGGCGATGGGAGAAAGCAGGAAGGGGCTAGAGGCGAGAGTGGTGAACAACTGGATCAGGCGCATCTGGCCGGCATCGATAAAATAGAGGAGATGGTGTAAATTTTTTTTCCTCTTCACAAGGTACATATAAAACACGTTCTCACTTTTCTATCTTCATGATAGTTTCTTGAGGTGTGCAAGATTTTCAGTCTTCGATTCATAATTCTTCCTAAACAATAACACTGATAAGAACATGTAATTCAAGATAAGCAAGCATTACATATGTTCGCAACAGCATTGTGCTACCTACTCTTGCATCAGCAGAAAGAGTCAGCTTCTACGCAGCGAACCTTTATTTCTTTATATTTTTTACCGCTTAGTTCAATCTTTTTTTGTACTCATAGGTGTGGCTTTCATCAGAGTGTGCACACATTGCTTCGCAGCGTTGTTGTTGTTTTTTTTTGTTTTTTTATTGATTCGTTTATTTATTTATTGATACAATATATGGTTCATTGATTTATTTAGGGCGCCTTAATGGCAAATGTGAAGACTCTATACACGTCAGTCACAGGTATTTGCTCGTTCAGGCCCACGCATTGTAACTCAAATCACTTGCGATTAACCGAAAGAGTCCCTTCTGAACATCTGCTGTATTTTCTCTTTTTTGTGCGCCTATATCTTCTTTCTGCGCGACGACGGATCGCTCTGAGCCGTTCCAATTCCGCTTGATATTGACAATAATCTGAAGTATGTTGAATATGATAGGTCGCTTCTAGAGTAGCACCTCTAATCATATCCTCGAGGGTGTCAAGAGGAGGCGTTTTATTGAGGGAGGCAAGGCGCCTACAGAAAAAAATTCAGCGGCGAATCATTTCACTTCAATCCTTTCGCTGGAAACATCTGTGCGAATCTTTGGATCCACACAAGCCTTTGACGCAGACATGGAGGATTGTCCGTGGCCTACGAACATCGCCACATCAACATCGTCCCTTCAAGTGTCTTTCTCTCCACCAAGGACGCACCGAAATTGAAGTAGCAGAAGATTTCTGCATGAAAGTTGCCGGTCATGCGTCCACGTGCACCACGCGCCACCTAGAAAACGCTCCAGTTTCCAGAGATTCAAGAATGGACACCTTTTTCTCTCTAGAGGAACTACAAGCGGCCTTGACGGCATGCAAACAATCTTCATCGCCTGGTCCGGATGGGATCACGTACATGGCTATTTGCAACCTCGCAGAAGCAGCTCGACGGGCCCTTCTATCCGTGTACAACGACTCGTGGAGCAGCGGACTTATCCCTCATTCATGGAAATCCAGCCGCCTCGTTCCTGTGCTTAAACCAGGTAAATCTCCTCTGCACTTGACCTCTTATCGCCCCATCGCGCTTACCAGCTGTTTCGGGAAAGTGATGGAGAGGATGATTTTGACTCGTCTAGAGTGGTACCTGGAGCGCCACGAGGTATACCCTCATGCTATGACGGGCTTTCGGCGTGGGAGGTCCGCAATTGATAACGTTATAGACCTGGTCTCATCTGTTCAGCATCAGAAAAGACTGAAACGTTTATCCGCGGCGTTGTTCTTGGACGTGAAAGGTGCATACGGTAACGTATCACATGAAGCCATTCTGGATGTCATGGAAAATGTTGGATTAGGGGGTCGGGTTTACCAATGGATCCACAGCTATCTGAAAGGCAGAACTTTCTTTGTACAGACGGAGAGTGGCACAACAACGCACCATTGCAACCGTCGAGGCGTGCCTCAAGGCGGCGTTCTTAGCCCCACACTTTTCAATCTAGCGCTACTCGACCTAGTTGATGCACTTCCAAAATCTGTCCATCTATCAATATATGCAGATGACATCTGCATCTGGGCGTCAGGCGTAACACGCCTTCATTTGCGTGCCCGGCTTCAGAGAGCGGCAAAAATAGCGACAAAGTACCTGGAAGAACGGGGACTACAGCTGTCATCAGAGAAATGTTCGCTTATAGCATTCACGCATAAGGCTATGAGCCCATATGTTATTAAAATCAACGGACACACGATCAACTACGTGAAGACCCACCGATTCCTCGGAGTCATAGTTGATCGCGACCTCTCCTGGAGCCCTCACATCGCCCACATGAAAACTAAACTCACCATGATCACCCACGTACTGAGGTTTCTTGCTGGAAAAACGTGGGGTGCATCGGTACAAGCAATGCTCCAACTCTACACTGTTTTGTTCCTCGGTTATATGTGATACAGCTTACCTGTGCTTTGCGGGATCGGAAGAACAAACTTGCGCGTCCTCCAGTCGATCCAAGCCCAAGCCCTGAGGATATGCCTTGGTCTCCCGAGGTGCGCGTCTACAGCAGCGACAGTAATGATTGCGCGTGATTATCCAGTCAACGCATACATCCGCGTAGACGCTTTGAGAATGCACATAAGACATTTCGCTCGGCTTCCATCTCATCACCTAGCCTCACTTCGAACTTCCAGGCCCCACTCAGCGTTCAGCGCAACTGTAGCTCAGCATTGCGCAGTGCTTCCATTGCACTTCACGCATGCAGCACAGCCGCCGATACCATTATGGTGCCTACACCCACTCAAAGCCCATCTTACAATTCCTGGCATCCAAAATAAGAAAAAGTCGTCGCATCTAGCCCTGAAACAGGCCACATTATTTTTCCTGCAAGAGAAGCACAACGGACGCCTTCACATTTACACGGATGACTTGGTGTCTTCAGTAAGCTCTGCAGGGGCGGTGGTTATTCCCGCGAGGAACATCACAATTAAATTTATGACATCGCATATGACGTCGTCGACAGCTGCAGAACTTGCAGCCATTCGTGCAGCTCTGGAGTTTATAGTGAAAGAACCTTCGGGAATTTGGTCAATCTTCTCGGACTCGAAGGCATCTCTTCAATGTCTTATATCACCCTTTAGCCATGGACCTAATGAACAATTAGTAGCTGAAATAAGGCTTCTTCATCACCAAGCAACCGAAAAACAGCACAGCATAGTGTATCAGTGGATACCAGGTCATTGCGGTATATATGGCAATGACCGCGCAGATGAGGCCGCTAGATCTGCACACGATGGTACCCAATACACAGCCATCCCGTTCTCAAGAACCGACGCAGCTACAAGACTTCGTTCGCTTGCACGTGACCTCACACTGGTACAGTGGAACTCGACAGACTTCACAAACGCGCGCCTGCATAACTTGGATCCCGATCTGCAGCTTCGTCTTCCCCCAAGGATATCTCGAGCTGAGGAGACTCTTCTATGCCGCCTGTGGCTTGGAGTGGCCTTCACGAACGCATACTCTTATCTCATCGGGATGGCCAGCTCTCCTACATGCACTTACTGCAGTTGCGAAGAAACCATCGCGCACCTTCTGTGTGAGTGCACCTATTTCAACGTGCAAAGACAAGAACTCACTGCAGCTCTGGATAGACTAGACAATCGGCCTTTGTCGGAACAAAGGATTCTGGGTCATTGGCCAAGCCCATCCTCAGCCCAGAAGGCTTTGAAAGCTTTGCTGCGCTTTTTGCGGACAACTGGCCTCAGAGACAGACTTTAGTGTCTTATACTCTTTGATGTTGCCTTTCCTCTGTCGCAGTTTTTTTTTAGTTTTTAGTTTTTAGTTTTTCTTTCTCTTCGCAGCATTTCTTTTTAACATCTATCATTCCTCTCACCCCTTTCCCCAGCACAGGGTAGCCAGCCGGTCTAAGAACTGGCTAACCTCCCTGTCTTTCCGCCTAAACTTTCTTCCTCCTTCCTCCTTCTCTTTTTTTTTCCTAGTTCTTAGTTTGTTCGGTTAATTCACCTTCTGAAGTAGCCTCCATGCAGGGGAGTTTTGGAGAAAAATTTGCTCACTGGACCGAGTTGAGCTATTTGGGGCAGAAACCTAAAAATATATATATAAAAACAAAGAAGAGAAGCATTCAGAGAGAAACCAATCTTTCTGTTAAATGCCGATCACCTCCTTTCAAAGACGGCTAGCTACTACATCGGCCTCTTTTCAGCAGCGCTTATAAATACCGCACAGGCGGTGCCGGGCTCAAAAGACTGGGCAGCGCGGAAATAGTTCGATGGAGAACGGCTCAGCAGCAGGTGAGAGCACAGCCCACCCCTATCCAATTTTCTCTCAGGCTAGGTTAAAGTACGGAGTACGTGAAGCGAAAACTAAAGGGCGAAGCGTGCTCGGAAAACTTTGTGGTGTTGCGCAAGAAGGAAAGACAGCTTTTTTTATTGTGTGTGTGTGTGTGTCTAAAGCATTCAGAGCTGCACGGCATTGATAAACACTGAGATGAAAGAAGGCGTCAGCTTCACTCGAACCTTTTCATCCGATCGCTGACCGTCTCGCTGGCTGGTCTATACAGATCGAGAAGAGCGACGAACCCAGTCGTGCTTCCGACAGTGAAGGAATGAGAAGTATCCCAAGAATGAGAAGTATACTAGCTTACTTATAAGTGTACAGTTCTCCATCAGCTGCAAGACTCTCACGAACTGTCTGTGTCGTCGTTCTGATGACTTCCCTTCCTTTATTTATATTCTTTTTGGTCCTGCTTGGTCTTTGCTCGGACTTCGACCGGAAGAAATGACTGAATGCATGCCCATATCTAGATTTCGGAGGCACGTTTAGACGTTTATAAGGGGAAGGCAGCGCACATCATTGCAATATTCTTGCTGAAGTTGCGGATGGCGCTTTTTTTCCTTCTAATCGACATAAGACCGACACCAGGCTTACAGCTAAGTATACTACAAATGTGGATTATTATTAGCTTTCGGAAAATACCACTGGAATGGCTGTTTAAAAGCGCTCATGTCTCAAGCTCCTGCGAGCATGCAATGAAAAATTTTCACATGTACTAACCCATATAGTTACAAGTGTGGTACTCAGTTCCAACTAGCTCACATGTTTACATGACATGACCCATATAAAGGTAGCGTTTATCACACCTGACGGCCTCAATCAACTAAATAATGTAGCCATGATTGAGGAACAAACCTGCAATATATGAACACATCAGATACCTAACGTGCTCTCGTAAACTAATTGGTACCGTGTTCTTTTCGCTAACATTTATCGCGCGCATATTGCAAGATGATAGGTCACGAACTCATACGAAAAATACGCTGACATGCTGTGAGCGCTGCGTTGAGACACCAACAAAAAAAAGTGAGCAGTACACGTGTATGATACAACGTTTTCGCATCAGTATACTGTACTCAGTTTTGTAAATAAGAATTGGTTGCACGAGCATAAATTCTAAAATTAAAAAAAAAGTATGGCCACCCAGTGCTACTGATGGTCATTATTGAACGCCCTATCTGGCAACTGAACATAGCAGTAGAACAGTGATGGAAATGAAAGTTTATAACGCCACTAACAACCGACCTGTCGCGCAACTCCCTGCTCGGCAATTAGTAGGAATTATTGTGTGCCGCATTGACTCTGATGCTGATGACGTTTGTCCAAGTATTGTGAAATATACAAAATGCATAATATGAATATAGGGTTGTCACCAGTCAGGATGTTCTGAACATCACAAAGAGAAAGTTACTACGAGGAGCACAGCGCCTGCTGATGTCAAGTTTTGCCGCAGTTGTACTAGAGGAATTCAAAAGTGTCAGATTTACTATTATTTTTCACACAATTCTTTTTCAAGAAAGGCAACAGTGCAAAGACTGCATCATGAAAGTTTTAAGCTTTTACTTCGCATCTGCCTTTTAACCGCGAATTTTTCGTAGCTCGGTCGAAAATGCATTGCCATTCCCGAAAGTTGTCATCATCATGAATGGATACATGCCACAGCACTTCGGGGAATCCTAATACTCGCCGGTACTGCATGGCGTGTAATAGCCTTAAGGACAAGTACAGGGACAGCAAGAAAAAGAGAGAGAACCAAACAGAGAAACAGAAAAACATAGATACGAGAGAAAAAAAGAAAATACTTTTGCCAAAAACAAAGTATTCACGAAGCATATCGGAACCCGCGATCTGAATACGAGCTTCGTAACCATTCGGCTATCCAAGCACGCTATAGCAGGGCTGATCATTGACTTGTATTGTATAGTGCAGCAAAGGGGTGGGAAAAGAAAATGAGCTCGAGGAAAAGAGATGTGACGGTGAGGATGACGGCTATGACGAATGGGAGAGTCAAGCGTAGCACATAAAGAATGAGAAAGAAAGAAATAGAGAGAAAAAAGCAATACAGAAAAAAAGGAAACAGACAAAACATTAACAAAAGAGAAACAGAAGCAGAGACAGAAAAAAAAAGAACGGAAGTGAGCATCGTGTCATTTAGACATCACTTCGCACAGGCGCCATGCGAGGCAGTTAAGCAACGCTCAGCGAAAAAGACATCGCACGCAACCTCCACTTCGTGGCGCGTAGCCTGGCTGCGTACTACTGCGTACTACTGCTGCGTACTACTGCGAATTATACTGGGAGACATGAATGCGCACATAGAAGATATAGATGGGTATACCGACCCGACAGGCAAAATGATCATGGATATGTGTGAAAGGCTTGATTTGATCATTTGCAACAGTACCGAGAAGTGTGAAGGGCAAATAACATGGGAGGTAGGAAGGCTTCAGTCGACGATAGATTATGCACTGATGTCACATAGGATGTATGATAAGCTCAGGGGAATGCACATAGATGAAGGTGGCTCCAGAAGTCTGGGTAGCGATCACAAACGTATCAAGCTAAGTTTTGGAAGAGCAGTGAAAGTGGGAAGGAGACAAGATGAACAACTACAGGAAAATTTTTATCCAGAAAGGCAAATTGAAATAGCCACTAAACAAATTGAGAAAGTAATCACGGAGGATAATAAGACAGTGTGGACATACATGAATCTAATTAGACTCTTTGAGCTAGAGCTTGCTAAGACGCGTGACAAGTCACCCCGGAAAAGAAGACACAAACCCAAAAGTTGGTGGAATGAGGAAGTTAAGAGAGCCATAGCAAAACGTCAGGAAGCCTCTAAGGAACACAGACACGCTAAGCAGCGGGGTGAACCGACAGATGATGTTGAAAGAAAATGGGCAACCTTTCTAAGCTGTAGAAGGGATGCATCCCTTCTGATCAATGAAAAGATTAGAAGGAAGGGAGCTCAGTGGCTGGCAGAAGTACATAAAAAAGATAGAAAGGCAGCTGCGAAATTTCGGAACCATCTAAACTCCCTAAGAAATGAGACGAGCCTAGAGCAGAGTTTTATTACTACAGCCCAAGGTGCTAGGCTAGAAGGGGACGAAGCTATTGAGTATATAAGAACAAGGGTGACAGAAAAATTTCAACAAAGAAGTACTTTATGCACCACAATAGACAAGGACGAATCAAGTGGTGCAATGGCTCCATTTTCACAACAAGAGTGGGAAAGGGCTGAGAAAAGGGTTCCTAGTAGTACATCAACAGGCCCAGATGGCATTCAAATTAGGCTGATAAAGACATTAGGTCCGAAGTCTAAGCAGGCTTTGAGAGAGGCAGTGAGCACAATAATAATCGATGGTGAAGTTCCCGATAGATGGAAACTTAGCAGGATGAGCATGATCTATAAAGGAAAGGGGGACAAAGCTGACATAAACAACTACCGTCCTATAACAGTGACATCAGTGGTCTACAGGCTGGCGATGCAGATTATAAAGGAAAGACTGCAGGCGTGGATAGAGGATGAGGGGGTCCTAGGGGAACTGCAGAATGGGTTTCGGAAACACAGGAGGTTGGAAGACAATCTGTTCTCACTGACGCAGTGCATCGAAATAGCAGAAAAGGAACACAGGCCCCTGTGGCTAGCATTTTTGGATATCAAGGGAGCGTACGATAGCGTGGTTCGAGAGAAATTGTGGGGAATACTGGACACACTAGGCCTGGAACATGTAGTCAGTAATCTTTTAAAGGGTATCTATAAAGGTAACAAGGTAGTTATAAAGTGGAAAAAACAGGTATCCAAGCCTGCAAAGGTAAAACGGGGGCTTAGGCAGGGGTGCCCCCTGTCACCCTTATTATTCATGATGTACCTACAATGATTACAGGCAAAATTAGAGGGAAGTGGACTGGGCTTCAACCTCTCTTTAGTCAAACAAGGAAAACTTATTGATCAGGCACTACCAGCATTAATGTACGCAGATGATATAGTGCTAATGGCCAACAACAAGGAAGATTTGCAGAGATTGATGGACATCTGTGGTAATGAGGGAGATAGGTTAGATTTTAGATTCAGTAAGAAAAAATCAGCAGTCATGATCTTCAATGACAACGAAGGTAGTGAGCTTAGAATACAGGAGGTCACGTTAGAGATAACAGATAAATACAAATATCTGGGCGTATGGATAAGCAATGGGACCGAGTATCTGAGGGAACACAAAATATACGTGACGACTAAAGGTAACAGGAATGCAGCAGTCAGGATAAATAGGGCACTGTGGAATTACAATAGGTATGATGTTGTGAGAGGAATATGGAAAGGGGTCATGGTTCCTGGGCTGGCGTTCGGCAATGCGGTCTTGTGCATGAGATCAGAAGTTCAAGCAAGATTAGAAATTAAGCAACGTGGTATAGGTAGGCTTGCTTTAGGAGCTCACGGGAATACACCAAATCAGGGAGTACAAGGTGATATGGGATGGACATCATTTGAGGGCAGGGAAGCTAGCAGCAAGATAAAATTTGAGAAGCGATTGAGAGAAATGGAGGAAGAGCGTTGGGCTAGGAAGGTTTCCAGCTACTTGTACATGAAGAATGTCGATACAAAATGGAGGAAGCGAACCAGGAAGTTGATTGGTAAATACTCAGAAAACAGCAGGTGGCCAAACCAAAAAGAACTATCGGTTAAGAAGAAAGTGAAGGAAACGGAGACTGACATGTGGAGAATGGGCATGCTTAAGAAGTCCGCACTAGAGATCTATCGAGCTTTCAAGCAGGAAATTGCCAAGGAAAGGATCTATGATAATACTCGGGGTAGTTCTCTACTGTTTGAGGCCAGGATGGGAGTACTGCGAACCAAGACATATGGGGCCAAATACGAAGGGCTAGACACAGTATGCAGTGCGTGTGGAGAGGAAGAACAAACTGCCGAACACTTGATAATGTTCTGTAAAGGGCTTCACCCTATAGTTCAGGATGATGGTGCAGAGTTTTTCAAAGCACTGGGGTTTAGGGACCGGGAGGGCAAAATAAACTTTAAGCGGGTAGACTTAACTAGAAGGAGGTTATCTGATTGGTGGCTAAAGCCAAGGCACGACTGAAAATTAAACTCTTCACTGCAAAGTACGAATCCTCAAACTCACTTTTTAAGGGAAAAAAAATAAATATAGTTTTTGGTTCATTAGGTATTACGGCTTGGTGGCGCTAGCCACCGCCCGATCTAAAGGGTACAGCCATATCCATCCATCCATCCATCCATACTCCAGAAAAGGGACCTGGACATCTCGAAGCTAGATGTGTCGGTTCGCGGTATATACGCGTGGTGGCTGGCCCATGATTCTCTATGGAAATCATTGGGTGACCTAAAGCAAACTGCCAGCGTTTTTTGTATGATTAGCTATATATCTTCATAATATGGCGAGAATCGTGGGGGGCTGAACTTTCCATCGAAAGACATTCTCAGACGAATATGGTTTGTGCATGCGTGCTACGTTTCTAAATACCGTCCCCTACTTAAGTGGCACGAAATAAGCGGCAACAGACTAAGAGACTTACACTCGCTTTTAATGGATGTCTTAAAAGTGATCCAAAATATTTTTGGCGAATTTCGCATTAATTTTGGAAGTGAACTGTGTGAAAAAGTTTTTTTTCTTTGCTCAAGAATACTTGGACTCCGAAGCGTTGTCTTCAGCGGCATTCTAATTGGCACCGTTGAACGCATGTTCATGCATTGACGTGAAATAAAGAAAATGCTCAGAAATTTCACTCTCAATTGAATTAGCAGCCGTGACGGTGCGAGCAGCAGGCATGGGCGTAGCCTGGGAGGCGGGCGGTTCAAACGTTTCCCGAAATTTGTCCATTTTCCTGGAGTGTATTTACACGCATGAAAATGTTAGCTGTGCCCCGCCGCGGTGGTCTAGTGGCTAAGGTACTCGGCTGCTGACCCGCAGGTCGCGGGTTCAAATCCCGGCTGCGGCGGCTGCATTTCCGATGGAGGCGGAAATGTCGAGGCCCGTGTGCTCAGATTTGGGTGCACGTTAAAGAACCCCAGGTGGTCAAAATTTCCGGAGCCCTCCACTACGGCGTCTCTCATAATCATATGGTGGTTTTGGGACGTTAAACCCCAGAAATCAATCAATCATCAAAATGTTAGCTGTAACCTTAAGAGACAAGAAAAGAGCACAGTGTATTAGGGAACAAACGGTTCTTATAAGGACATCATAGTCGGAATCAAGAAGAAGAGATAATTGGCAAGGGAGGTAGCGCGAGGGCAAGGTAACCGCTTGTCGTCAAGGATCACAGACTGTATTCCAAGGGAAGGCAGATGGGTGAAGAGGATACAGAAAGTTAGGTGGGCAGGTTAGATTGGCAAGTTTGCGGCTATAAATTGCACAGTAAGCACAGGTCCGAGTGGACTGGTGGAACATGGGACAGGCCTTTGTCCTGCAGCGGGCATAGTCAGGCTGTTGATGACATACACGCACATACAAACGCATGCACAAACGTATATAAACTATGGATAACCCTCCACCCCCTGAACAAAATTGCAGGCTACGCTCCGAGCATCAGGCTTAGATCTTACACGATTGACTACCATGTGAGCCTGGCAGTAAGTTTTATGGGGGCTAGCGCAGAGTATTTTTTATTGCATCAGATAGCACCATCTTCGTCGTTTGCCCCAGGCACTCAGACCATACGGTGTTCCAGCCATTTGTTTACCAGCATTTGCAAAAAAATTTCGTAACTGAACAGGCGTGAATGAAGTTTATGTCCGAAATCGTGCCTTTCCGTCACGCGATAAATTACTGAAACAGTCTCCCAAGCTTTCCTACATTTTAGCGTAAAAAGCGACAAGGATTTTACAGCATAATGAGCATGGTGCACTCGTTTCAACGGTCGTTGCCGCTCTGTATGTGTTGGTTGTCTCTTTTTTTTGTCCAATTAGTCTGAATGAAAATTGACGTCATTGACAAAATTGATTTGGTTATGAAGAGTATTTTTTTCATAATTGTATTACTGGGGGATCATAAAAAGGTATTGAAGTTTTTAGACCCAAACTGTAATTGTGATCTGGCCACCGCCACTGCAATTCGGACCCGGAACTTCATTCACAAGACACTGAACAGTCCAGCACTGTTGCATATTGTCGTGGTTCAACGTAAGCAGATCACTGAGACGTTGAGTCCGAGAATTGACGGCGTATGTTTTTATGCAGGAGCCAAGAGCAAGAGACATAAACAAAAGCACGTTGTCTTCTTCAGTGTCCCTTTTCACGAGACTGTTGGCGCGCACATCGTCTTCGTTCTATCTCTATTTCGAGCGCGGCAATATTCTCGTTCTGTGACTTGGTCACTTACGGCGTTATTTCAATCATAATAACATAGCCCACCGAACGAGTGAAGTATACCAGCTGATAGTGTATGCGTGATCGTGGGCATGTTCAGGGGAGGTGGAGGTGGGGAAGAGGGGGCGAAGGTTAGGTTTATCGCAGCCCCTGTCCTCCCTTTTATGTCACTGTATATAGCTGACTTTGCACCCCCCTTCCACCCCCCCCCCTAGCCATGCATAAGCCTATGCGCGTGACGCGTTTTTGATAGACTGCTAAGCGTTATTTTGGTAATCTATTCCATCAAGCCTGGGCTGTACCCTTACTAGGACATAAATGGTGGGCGATGAAACAAAAGGCCAATTATTTTTAACAATGTGTTTGAATTGACTAGTTGTAGTTGCATGGTAGACGATGACTAAAAGAGTGCGAAAGACGGGACAAGCGGAAAGAGAACGCAAACACGGCACTAGACTAGCAGCCATTGTTGACAACCGGATTGTTAGTCCAGAGTCGTGTTTGTGTTCTTTTTTCGTTCATCCCGTCCTTCGCGATCTTTTGGTCATTGTTGGCCGAATTGTGATCTAATTTTTCTTTTCTTTTTTGTCACAATGTCTACCGAAAGACACCTTGAGGGAGTGAGCGAGGTGGGTGACTGCTGTTGTCGCCTAAATGACGTGCTTGTGTGCGACGGACAGAAAAGTGCGAGAGAATCTTGCTTGCCTGAGCCAGTTGGTTTTACATCTCACAGGAGGGTTTCCTGAAAAGCGCCCCGACACAGGCACAGGAATTTGTTATTGGGGGCGAAGCTCCTTAGGGCGTGGGCTGTACGTCTCCTGTATGTAGCCACCTCTAGTTTAGTTCTTGCAGTGTTCACTAGATGGCGGTAACGTCCCCTGTATGTAGCCACCTCTAGTTTAATTCTTGCAGTGTTCACCAGATGGCGGTACCGTCTCCTGTATGTAGCCACCTCTCGTTTAGTTCTTGTAGTGTTTACTAGATGGTGGTACTTGTAGCTGATGATGAAAAGATGCAAGATGTTATAAACTAGAAATCGGTACTTGTAGTTGATGAAAGACGCGAGATCTTATAAAATAGGAATGATGTCACATATGGCGCCTGTCATTGGTTCAAGGCAATCGTTCGATTTAGTGCGGCGACGTACGCTAGGGGGAGCGATGTAATAAAATCGAGTGGGCAAAATGTACAGAGTATTTACGGTTTACCAGGTTTACCTCCGGAGCTTCGCCCACTCGTCATCATTCACTTCGTGGATATGGCGGAATTTTTTTCTGCGTCCATGTCAGACCCTCCTCAAGATAAAAATCATGAAAAGTCGTCCTTTTTTCTCTTTCAGCGCCTTCTTATCATTCAAGCCTTACTACACATGCCGACAGGTTTATAAGAACAGCGTTACAAGTTACATACAAATAATGTATGTAACTTGTAATGTACATATAATGAAGCCTGCATTGTGTTCCGATACCGAATTCTAATAACTTACTTCTTGCAATCTTTACACTGATGTCTGTGTACTTTCATCTTTATTTGAAAAATAGACAGTTGGTAGTCTTACAATATATAGATGCAGTCTGGAATACTCTTAGTAAAGAAGGCCATCAGCGGACTTCAAAAGTTTATGAAAGACAGAGATAATGCATTGAAAACTAAAGCCCTGTGTTTAATATTAACGTTTTTTATGGTTATGTATGAGGGCCGGTCGAGTGCCTTAGAAAAAAATGTGAAAGAACAAAGGTCACTTGTTTTTGAGCGAGCGCACCAGTGAAAAGTTTTAAAACTCCCCCAGAATGCCAAACTAATCATCCCCTGTCATAAGAGAAAGAAACCATGCATATCCAAGCAAAGCAATGCTGTTAAAACTAAAGCCTTCTTGTTTTAGTCCATTAACGACAGCTGTGAGTTTAGCTGAATAAAAAATAATGTTAGGCAAAGTAGAAGGCAAAAATATATAATTCCTTTATTGCACGGGTTGGTTTAGTTGTGTTGTGCAGGCCACAGAGCATTGTGAATAAAAAATGTACAGAACTAGAATATCAATATCGGTAGATCTGTACATAAAAAGTTACATCAATACGCCTGACATAACATGCTTGCCCTGATAAAATAAAAATTTAAAGAGCTATAATCTTCATCATGCAGTACGTTATCTTCCCTTCCAGACTGACTTAATATAAAAAAATAATCAAAAACTCTTCAACAGCGCATGTGACTTGGTAGCAGGTACGAAGTCGTGTATTCCTCTTGCACCCTAATTGTTAAGATAACCCACATATTTTAAACAGCCTTACGTAATTCGTGGTTTCTGTAAGTCACTTGCCTATAAAAAAAGTTATAGTGACGTTTTTATAAAGACTCAAGTAAGTGCAGGAGCAAAAAGATCACAGGGTTCAAAATATGAAAGCGCGGAAAGGTGCTGTTAGGAATAATTTATGGCGAGCCATGGTAATAAGTAAATTTGAAAGTGCTTCCGAGAGAGAGAGAGATGACTTATTAGAAGGCAGAGAGGTTGGCCTGGTGCACATGAATATTTTATTTAGCTCAGCCTAGCCCACAGCCTCATAGGTTACTATCAGCTCCTCCTTCTGCTTTCTTCTCACAAAAGTGCCCCGGTATTAGGGAAACAAAGAAACAATTGTAGTTTGACCCAATAATATATATATATATATATATATATATTTTAATGCTAACGCACGGCAGCGCAGCATCTGAAACAGCTATCTCGAAAAAAAATTCCCCAGGGAGAGCTGCTTAGTCTGTGAATAATAGTAAATATTCCGAAATAATTTTTTCTTTCTTTTTCAACAAAAAATGTATTAGACGAGAAAAAAATCCGGCGAACAGGGACATGCTAAGAGTTTGGCAGAGGAAGGCAAATGACCTACCACAAGGAAGGCTATTCTGCAAGGAAGGAAGGAAAATAGGAGGAAAAGAACGGCAGGGAGGTTAACCAGCCTATAGGCAGCCGGTCTGCTACCCTGCGCGGGGGAGGGGGATGGGGGAGATGAAAGATAGAGAACGGAGAGGGAAGAGAGATAAACAGCACATTCGGCAGCACACGCGCACACACTCAGTCATAGTCCAGTCTTGTCTTTCGCGGTGT
This sequence comes from Rhipicephalus microplus, assembly GCF_043290135.1. Lineage (NCBI taxonomy): Eukaryota > Metazoa > Arthropoda > Arachnida > Ixodida > Ixodidae > Rhipicephalus > Rhipicephalus microplus. The sequence goes on along the minus strand of NW_027464647.1, from coordinate 409,722 downwards.
GTGACGTTGCTGTTACAGCCGCTTGTTCAAGTCCGTGTCACGTAGGAATTTCAACAGAGCTTTTGTCGCCTTCTGTTGCAATGTCTTCTCTCGGGCACTTGGCAGAATAGTGTCCACAGACTTTTGGCTGTTGTCGATGCGCGCAATATCGCAAACACAGGAAGTACGCTTTCATAATCAACAGTTCCGGCTTCCCATGCACGTTGTTATCGAGCAGAATGTCTACAAAGAGCACTCAACTTTTTGGAGCGAAAAATATTGTCTTTGTATTCTGGTGTGTCACGTAACCTTCGTTTCTGATTTGCATCATACTGTGCATGGATGGGCTACAGTCACATAAAACAAAATATATGAACAAAGCCACCACTGTCTAGTACGGGCATCTGGTGTCGGACAGATTTAAAACAAAAGTTGAGGAGCTTTCCATTCTGTAAACGCACAACCAGCAAAGCTGTGTAGCGCAAGGCACACAGATAAAAATTTTGAATAGTCAACCAGCGATTATGTAACTAAATCCACAGCATCTATCCTGATGGTCCATTTTAAATTTAGCGCACGATCCTTTAGAGTTTTCGATTTGAGCAGTATTTCAGCAGCGTTTATATGAACGCACTCTCGTCTAGCTTATTGCATGCACTTGTCGTTTTGTGCACCGCCACTAAATCATGTTTACCAATCGTGTGTTCCCGTTTTCGTTCTTATTACACCAATGGGGAGTCGTGGGGCGAGCCCGATTGCTGTAGCACATATATGCGCTTCCTAGAAAACGGAATGTCTCAGGCATGTTACAGCTTCGTGGTTGGAAGGCTGCGAGGCCTGCCCGTTAACACTATCCATCACCCCAAATAAGCTTCGTAGTCAGTCCAATCATGTGTATGTAGCAGACGTTCTGCACCCCGACAAGTGTGGCATCGTCTACAAGCTTCCATTTCACGTGGCCATGTGCGCATCAAACTACGCTGTTCTTGACCACCAGTTAGAAGTTACCGGTAGTCAATGTTAGTTCAGTTCAGTTTCTTACCTTAAAGGCCCACCTTTCTAGGAGGGGCATTACATAAGGGGTGGGTTTTTATTTAGGTTAACAATAAGCAGTAAGAGTTGTTTTAGCATTGAAGATGATCAATAACACGGTCTTGAAAGGCAGATAATGAGGCGATGTTGGCGATGTCCCGGGGGAGGCCGTTCCAGTTCGTGGCTGCTCGAAAAAAGAACGAGGCAGAAAAAGCAGTAGTGCGCGAATATGGGCGGGAAACCTGAAATGGATAACTGGTTCGATGAGATATGCGTGCTGCGGCTACTATATAAGGTGGCTGATTGAGGGAAGAATGAAATAACTTGTGATAAAGCACGAGAGTTGCAGTGCGGCGGCGCAAGGAAAGCGTGTAGGAAGCGTGTTTAATTGTGCTCCATTGTACCACATGCTGGTTCAGTCCCCACACCAACGTACAGCTTGCGAAGATATAGCAGTATTGTGTAAATATACATACTCAATTAGACGAAAGAAAAGGTAAAATCGTGAATGTCTGATGAGTTTGCATAGACCAATCGTGTAGGATTCCTTTGAAATGTGAAGTCAGCAGCAAACCAAAGTGAGACTCCAGGTGACCTCAAAGCACAGCCAGTGAGAGCGCGAAGAATCAAGTAAAAACTAAATGAGATCTTCTGCCAGAAAAAGAAGCCCGCGGCCGCGAATCAAATGAGCAACCTTGCATGAAAGTCTAGTAGCCCTCACTTCGACTGTCGACTCCCCAAGTACTGGCGCCGTTGCAGTAAGTTCGGGTTACGGTACATCGTAAACATCGCAGTGGCATATTTCACGGCCAATATGACAGCAAACCCACCACGCGCTGCTGCAAAGATAAACGCCGTCTGTGCCCACGCGCATTAGTATAGCCTCTAGAAATATCCTGAAGAAGGCGGCACACAGAAAAAGAAACAAAGAAATGATTACAAAGCTGAAAGAAAGATCAAGCGTCTAGTACCAGAAGAAAAACGAGAGGCGACCGCAGTAGGGCATCGTTATTTGGCTCAGTGCGTCGGAAAAAAACACCACCGTAGCCATGACGTTGTTCGTACATTAGTCATTTTTGTGTCATGTACATTCTTTTCGGGGAACTGTCGGAAGCGACGAGGCGCAACTATTGTGGCCTGACTTGCCTAGCGCCGCTGCGTGGAGTGGTGGTTGTTTGTGCTCTTAGCCTTACTTCTCGGGCAAGTGATTCGTTTTCCTGCGGATCTGTTTCGTGGACACAAAGGCACCGCCAAGAAGACTGTCCAGATTGTTGCCAAGGGAAACAAAAGAAGAAAGGACACACAGCTAACCATGCTGCGTACTACGTAGAACACTATCTGTTGCCTGCACCCACATCGAAACCTCCTCTTGATTTTCTTTTCATTACGCTTCTCCATAATCGGTCAGGTTATTCTTTGAAGTAGCAACAGGAGTATACTCGCCAATATACTATAAATATCGTAGCTACAGCGCAACAGATATAGCAGGAATAAAGTCGAGAGATCCCAAGCCTTGTGGGAAACGAAGTCGCGTGAAGCAGTCGGTCAGTAATTACATATGCTGCCCTTTTTTTTTTGCTTTGAGACAAGTGTTACAAAGTAAATGGATCTATTTATAAGCGTATAGCAATTGTGTGTACAACGCCGACTCACAAAGAACGTAGACTGTATACAATGGCGTTAGGAGGATATTTATGCTCTGGCGTATAACATTAGCATTCACGCGATAGAAAACATCCATCAGTATTATAGAAACGAAGTACCCTTTGCGGTGTGATGATATGAATAAGACACTTGAATTTCCGTAGCGTATTCCTCCAAGGCAGACCAGTACTTGAATATAGCTTGCTCTATCATAGGAATAGAAATGTAATGTTTCTTAATCTGATATAAATGCGGAGCCAACACTGTAACCACAATAAACCCGACGTAACTTTATTGTTGTAGGTGTACTTTGTTAATGTTTACTGATTTTTAATAAATGTAACTACCTAGCACTGCAACCATGACTGACATCGCACAGCATTACACCTTCGTACGCTCTTTTTTAAAAGCAGTTGAAATACCAGGCGTAGGTAAGCGGTAGAATATCTGATTGCCATGCAGAACATTTGGGTTCAATTCCTGCTGAGATTGTGATTGTTTTTTTTGCACTAGTCTTGTGAAAGCTGTTGATTTCCGTTTTTTAACGTTCTCGCATTTAAATTACGAATGCGTCAATCGCGTGTCAAACACTAAAGCAAGGAAATTGCGAAAAATTATAAAACACATCGCACTGAGTTATTGAACGATAGTACGTTTTCTGGCCTATCCATGTGGGAGGTTTACTAGCACTGCACTTAAAGTTGTAAGATAATATGTTTACTTAGGACAGGTATTAACCGCTGCGCTGAACCACGATATTGAAGTAACTAGAAGAATAAGTATTGGGTGGAGCGAATTCGGCAATTATTCTGAAATCATAAATGGTAGATTACCACTATTTATAAAAAGAAGGTACATAAGCCCTGCATATTACCGGCACTTACCAACAGAGTAGAAGCATGGAGGATTACAAAGAGGGCGAAGTTAAGTTAAGGACAATATAGCGATCAATGAAAAGGAAAAATGATGGGTGTAGCCCGATAAGTGACAAGAAAAGAGCCGAGTGTATCAGTAAACAAACGGGTGTTAAGATCATCATAGTCAAATGAAGAACAAGAAATGGTCATGGGCAGGGCAGGTAGCGCGAAGGCAATATAACCGCTGGTCATTACGGATCACAGACTAGATTTCAAGAAAGAGAAAGTTAGGAAAGACAGAAATTCAGGTGGGCAGATCATATTAAAAATTTTGCGTGTAAATGGCAGCGGCAAACACAGGACCGAGGTGGCTGGCCGAACATGGGAGAGTTCTTTGTCTTACAGTGGGCGTAGTCAGGCTGATGTTGATGATGAGTACTTGAAAAGAATTATTAGAAAATCAATGCTTTCAAATCGTTTATAGTATACAGAAAGAAGAGCACTAATGTAGATACTCTATTCCACAAAAAAAAGAAAAGCAACGTGAGCTACGTACAACATCAACAGAGAAGAGAGACACCAGTGCTAAATATGGAAGAAATTTGTCTCAACTAGATATCAGTTGGCTCCCTCCGGGAAGCACAATTCCCTATTTCATTCCGTTAGGCTTCCTTAACATAGACGGCTGGTTTTGCAAGGTGAGGCCGACGAAGCAGCATACAAAATAAAGAAAAGTGGCCCAGCTATAAAAATAAATCCAATCCACAAGACTGCAGCCTATGAGCAAAGCCAAAATAGGCTGACTTCCGAGTTGAAAGGCTCCCCTCGTCAAGTGGCACTCTAAGAACGCCAACAATGACAGCGCCAGGTTCGGGTAAAAAAAAAGAATTGGAGCTGCAGTCTTCATATTATAACGTCCTCTCTTTCCATTTATTTCTCTTAAGAGAGACGCGAAGTAGACGTGCGTTACTTCTTTTTCTCTTTATCACCTCCTTCTCCTTATTCTTCGTAGCTGATGAATATCCTGCACTTGTGTGAGTCTTTCCTTCCTTATCGATGCGGCGTCAGGCACTGTCCTTACCAAAGTGTCTCTTTTGCGTGCTGAAGCACTATTTCTGCAGCCAAACGGTGGCAACTATGACTTCAGTGATAAGAAAAGGAAGTCATTTAGCCATGCTTAACGTGTCGAAAACACCCTTGAAATTGGCACTTCTATAATTTCTGGTTGCGTTTGCCGGAGTGCTGATTCCGGATACTGTTATAATAATTACATTTTTGAAAGGCCTACGCACCCTAAATTTTTCCGCAGCATCTAATCTCGTAATTTCCATAGGAACACCATTGTGCTATGTGATTGTGATATTGATATTGTGGGTATATGTTTTTTGTCACCTATTCATGTGCTTGCAATTTGTGAGTATTCTTGAAGTTATTAGTGCCGTAAAAATGTTGACGGCAAAAGTATGCATCCCCTGCTGAAAGTCGACCTTATTCAGAGCAAGACAACAAAGCGAATTAGTTATATCGCACTTCTGGCCATACAGTATGGTCATGGTGATACTTGGCGATTCGGTGATGAGCGCATAGAGAAGCGAATGCTTCGTAGAGACCCTGAGAACGGGAATTGTACGCCCTAATTGAGTCCTCCTGCTTCCTATCAGAAGACGAGTGCCGCAACCAGTAGGCCACAGCGGTGATGCCAAGAAATATGTGGTTTGACATAAATGTGGGTGGAAGCCCAAACTTTGCAACTTACAGTGAAGTTTTTAAATAAACAGCCGACAAAAAACTTGGAATCCATGACAAACCACAACTGTTTGAACATCGCAAAACCTACCTGGAACAAAGCTGATACCAAAAGGCAATGAAGCTTCTATTCGACAAGTGACAACAAGGCCACAGATGGGATATTGCACTGAGTGATCTTGTGCTTGTGCGGAAGGGTTTACAGGGTTCGGACACAAGAATTCTCCGACCTTTTGTAGTCATTCGAATATCGGTACAGCGAGGTAAGATTATAGGCTACCTCAACGACAGACAGCTAAAATTTGCAGCCACAACTAACGTTCTACGGTACCACCCCAGGAAGGATGAAGGAAAAAAAAAGGCAGAGAGATTTAGGAAGAAAGAAAAATAAGACACAAGAGTACAGTTTGTCGAGACAGATGAAGAGAAAGGCTTTTCGGATCTCGGCGTCGTTGCAAGTGTTTCTCCAACTTCTCTTGTCGAAATAACACGCTCCAGAGAATAGCAAGCGGCAGCTCTTTTGCACTGATCCTTTGGAACTCTGTCGTCGGTGAGACATTAAAAATATGGCGTATTTGAAAGAGGAACGAAATTGAAATAAGAAGAAAGTTAGGTCAGAAATACAAAATTTGCGCGCCTTGTCTTCGCGAAGTACTATCACCTCCCTCCTCCTCCCTTTTTCCGCGGCTCTTTACTCTAACGTTCAATCAGGAGTAATAAACTATTACATACTAGCAATAAACAACAGTTATCCAATTTGCTAAAAAAAACATTTTTCAGCTTGCGCATTGTGTTAAGTTGAGAAGCTCAATTGCAGTGAGATCAAAACAATAAGAATCTGTACTTCCGTTAGGGAGTTGCTAGACCTCCATCCGATCTTTTTCTGCCTTATTTAGTTAGAAATTCACATAAGACACTATATATATATATATATATATATATATATATATATATATATGAAAAGAAGTGTATACTTAAGGGCTCGTTTTTCCGTGTTTCACACAATATTAATGGGATCTAACATACAATAATGCCAAGGATAATATAGGAAAAGTTAAGTGATTAGGCCGAATTGTAATGTAAATGTGAAGTTAGAAATGTTGGTAAAAAGATAACTTGGCGTGGGCGGGAACCAACCCTGCGACCTTCGAAGGTCGCCGGTTCGGTTCCTGCCATCAAAATGAACTCTAACACAAATTAAAATAAATTAACGGCAAGATTTTAATTCGTGAAAGAACAAACGTGTGCAGCGGCTATGGGCCGAATAGGAATACACCACTGATACGGATGTTGTTCAGCACCTTTGGAGCTATACGCACAATGAGAAGTCATATGCTCTTTTTAAATCTGCAATAAGAACGCATAACTGCGCTGTCTCAACGATTTCTACCTTCTTTATCTCTCGGATTCAAGTGCAGGTCAATATGACTGCGTGAAAAAGCATTCGGGAGACAATGCGATAGAAGCATCTAAGCTCATCTTAGAACTCGATCCAATCTTTAAGTGAGTACCTTTTGTGAATGTTTGTTGATTAGTTGCTCATATTATTACGTATCAAAAGTTTCATTAAACGAAAGCAGGCAGCTGAAGTATAAGACAGGAAGCGTGGGTCTCATAAAGCGTTCACAATTTCTACGCGAATCTCATGTTTTCCATATACAGCTCAGTCACCTCAATACGAATTTTTTCATCAGCTTTTTCAAGTGTTGGAACGATCGAACATGCTTCGCTTCTAATTAATTTTATTCCGAGGAGCCATCGCTTCTGCAGAATGAATGCGCAGTTTGCTGCCCCGCGGCGAAGACAAATAAGCATTGCGTCGAGAAGACAGTGAACTGCGAAAAAAACAGTGGTACAAATTGTAGCGACCGAGAACCAAATTAAGTGGCTCGAAACTCCGACGAAAAAAAAATGTGCCCTTCCAAATTGAGGACGAACCGAATCAGCAATCATCTAAGAGCCCTGAGCGAATCTCGAGAAAAAAAGAGGCCGCCACACCAAAGATTGCAGGCAAAAAAAATTGAAATATAAGGGGGAAAAATCAAGGCAGAAAAGATATTTAGGGATTGTCCCTATAAGACAACCACTTAAGATAAAAACGACACTACGGACATTGCGCAATCAGCGCAATATTAAGAGTGAAACGCGTGATCTTTGTCCATAGATGGACTTTTTCTCCTGTGACATTCACGAACACGTAAGTCTGATGAATTCTCCCTTCTTATGTTGGTACTGAAAGTCGACTAACATGTGGGCAATGCGTAAAGATAGCCGACTTCAGTGCACCAGTGCTCATCTCAAGTTGTGTGTGAGTATTCCTGGGCTCGCTAAGATTGCCGTCTGCCATGAATGAACAGTTCTGAGGCTTATAGTTTTCAAGTCAATTAATTCCTCCAGGATTTAATATACTTAGCGGCCGTTTGGCAGAAAGCGAGCACAAAAAATGAGATTATTATGATGTCCCTTTGCATTATGTAGTTTGAAGCACTGTGTAATTTTTGTAGGAGAAAGAGAGAGAAAATAAATTAAAAACTCGGCTGATCCCGCGTAACTTCGGAATCGACGTTATTCAAAGAATTCGTAAGAAAAGTTACTGTGCTGTAACGTTTTTATTGTGTAAAACGTAACGAAGTGGCGCAAGAGATATGCACAAGTGCACGCACAGACGGACGTTGAACAGCCGCATACGTTTTATTTAACCAGTTGTTTACAGTTGCGTAACAATGTCAACAGCAGCATGGATATTAGCACAACCAGAATCAGTGATATGAAATACTGGTGCTCGCGAAGATGGTAGCTCTGAACACTGCTACATAAATCAACTTGAGCGGATGACGCTTAACTACCATTGACGCTCACAAGATTTCATAGGTGTATCATAGAAGTGTGTATTTGTTGTTTATACAATTGTATTGCCAACTCTGCTACCACAATTGACTTTTCACGAACATTAGAGTCTACTTGAAAAGTAGTTCGGATACTTGGCATTGCTCTGTGGTAGAAAAGTTGATTTCGACGTGCGATCCTCGGGTTCGATTCCTTTTGGGGCCCCGACATTTATTCTTTCCGGACGTTGGGTCAATGCTGCCGATCTGTTTTTTTTTTTTAACGCTAACGCTCCTAAATTTAGTTGTCAGTTCTCATCGTTCCTGCGAAGATTTAAATGGTCAATCCCCTGTCTGGTTTAGATTGACAGACAGACAGACAGACAGACAGACAGACAGACAGACAGACAGACAGACAGACAGACAGACAGACAGACAGACAGACAGACAGACAGACAGACAGACAGACAGACAGACAGACAGACAGACAGACAGACAGAAACACGGACGGACGGACGGAAGGACAGACAGACAGACAGACAGACAGACAGACAGACAGACAGACAGACAGACAGACAGACAGACAGACAGACAGACAGACAGACAGATAGATAGATAGATAGATAGATAGATAGATAGATAGATAGATAGATAGATAGATAGATAGATAGATAGATAGATAGATAGATAGATAGATAGATAGATAGATAGATAGATAGATAGATAGATAGATTCAAAGTTCCCGCAGTACGCAAAACACGCTTCGAATTTAAAGAGAAGCAAACAAGGGGAAACGAACAAAAGACAAAGAAATAAAGGAGGAAATGTGGGACATATGTCAGACACGCATACGCGCACGTTTGCTTGCCCCCATTTTCCCGCTAGGGCGAGGAATTCTGGACTTTTTTTCAACGACTGGCACGTGGTAGCGGCGGTGATTAGAGGGCACTCGCCGCACAAGCACACAACTTCAGCGCCAGCCTGTGCCATTAACTCAGTCTATTAGACGCAGCCGAAAAGACGATTTTCTTGCTAACATCTTCTACTATCTCACCCTATTTTTTTATTCTCGTCGTTTCTTAACATACGCTCCACAGTTCTCCAATACATTGTGGTAATAATTCTGTATCTATAGTGATATTGCACCATGCTTGTTTGGTAGGACAATGTAAAAATAAGAAATAGTTCAGGAATTCCCAAGCACGCGGATTTGATCTGCGGCGAAAGATAAGTTCTTACACGAAAGACCACCGCTATGTAGCGTACTTTCTCTTAGTGCTTCAAAACATTATTCTTTATCGCCCATTCCGACGATGGAGCGGCTCATCATCCTCCCGCATGGAAAACTGGAGGCTATTTCTTCAAAACCTCAATAAAGTTTAGTACCTACCAATCTCGAGAAGCAGGCATGTTTGATTCTTACTTGTTCTGCTAGTAATCACAATTATTTTGATTGTGATAATATAGTGATTAGGAGTGGCTACTGTATAAGCTGGACAGACTTATATTAATTCACTTGAATCTAGTCGTTGAGAAAAACTGTTCCACATATCAGCAAAAGGGCTATCTTGTGCTCAGCAATATTTTCGTGCAGTGCCTTGTCTATCGGGTAGAGGAAGAGGCGCACAATATAGACCAGTACTTTTTTTATGTTCGTACTTTTTGTTTGTTTCTTTTTTGGCTTGAACAACTGAGCCAAGACAAATTATAGCGCCACATTACGGAAATGAGTTGTGCGAGCGATAGCGCTAAGGCCTGGGCGTCGTGCTGGAGTCCGCAGATAAATTTGCGCGATGATAAACACGCAGGTAACTGTGAAGAAAGTTCAATTTCCGTTAGGATATACACTGAACATAGGAGTCAGCTGTGTCATGCTGAGAGAAGCAGAAACAGCAAGACTTGTTGCAGTAAAAGACACAGAAATAATAGTTAGCAAGTTTAATAAGTTCACCTTTTTTTTCACAATGCAGTATTCGTAACAGCTCTTGCAAGAGCCAAGACCCGTCACAGGTAAGAGGGCTGTACGTTGAGATAAGCGAAAAAAGCGTCTCATGTGCGTGCGAAATGAAATCGTGTTTTTTTATTGCGGTAGCAAATATATTGTTACTTGATTACGAATAAAACACAACGTCTGTTCCCAGGAGCACTGTACTTCAAGCCGAACCGATCACGAGAAACATGAGCTCATCGGCTAGTCTTCTTCTTTGTCCTCTCTTATGCTAAAACAGTTGCTTGGGCGAGTTAGTTCAAGATTATTTAGACTGATTTATCAGTCAGTGTGTGTGTCTTTTCTAAAAGTTTCGTCTTTCTTAGGCTGATACATCAGTCTAAATAATCCTCTCTTATGTGTCACCAAACCACATACACAGTGACATAGCCCAATCTCGTTCCATGCCCGTAGCAATACGGACACTTCAGGTGCCTTTTTTTTCTCACCGTTTCCGTCAACGTGAGGTTCCGCATAACGTGCAAGAGAGATAAGATCACTCCGCAGGTGACGATAGCGCTGATGACAGCGGCTCAACCAGAGACAAAACACGCCTGCTCTTATGTCATGGCACGAAAGAACCATGATAGAGGCCTGCGATGCATGTGCGTCTCTGTGTGGGAAGATGGGAGCGGGAGGACCTGTGTGGGCTCAGAGCAACTGCATACTTTGAGCAGCCGAGTGTGGTCGCCGTATCGTTACATTAATCCGCAGAATGCTTATACATTTGTACGTGCAGTGTTCCCGCAGCTCAGTTTTCGTTAAAGCAAAGGACAGCATGAATGTTGTTTCGCTCGCTGCAAGGGCCACGTATTTTTGCGCCAGCGCTTTGTTTAAATATGCCAGGTCGCATATACGCTGAACAAGTCAGGTGCTAGCCTTATTTTTCATCACATTCCCCTTTATAGCTATTCCATTCGTTGTGTTCGCCCTTGTCGAGAATCTGTTAGCAAATTCGTTCCACATTTCTTGCTCTGGGTCTCATTGCATAGAGTAAAAGTAAGAGAAAAAGAGAGAGAGAGAAAGATTAGGAGGGAGGCTATTTGATTAACAATTTATTAGCATTCGGTATACGACCCTGCACTGGGCCGGGGATATACGGGTTGGAAAGAGTGTGTCGCGAAAAAGACAAGAAAAAATAAACACGCCCTACCCCACACACACCGAAAAAGAAAGGAAGAACTCACACAGGAAGTCTGTTCTGATTACAGTCGTTCAGAAAGCCCACTCGTCAGCAAAAAGCCCAGTAGCGCTTGCAGGGCCTTCTTTTGCGACATTCTGTTGTGTAGACGGCGTAGAATTATATGTTTGAACAAAGCTCTGTCATCCGACTTGTTAGGCGCTTTGCAAAGACATCATCACTGTGCACTGCACTTTCGCCAGTATGTCCGATTATACGTCCCCATGCAGCGGCTGTGTAAACACGATAATTGTCGAACTTATATGTCGTGCGAAAGAAGTGTGATGATGAAGTGAAAATATTAGACGAAAAACATAGTGTTGTTGACACTGTCACTATGTTTGGAGTGAGTTGGCATTTTTGTATGTCTAATAAGCAAATATAAAAATTTCTTATTACCATATAAGGATATTTCCGTTCATTGAGTTTCAGCACACATTGTAGCGTCGAGTTGCCGATAGACGCACCTACTTCAGATATTTTTAGAATCCTTATCCGGGATTCTATCTACAGCTCCTTATCACGCCAGGAAACATTACCACCAGGAAACATTAACCAGTCGCATTTACGCCAGAGTCATTCGTCGCAATCTACACATCCACCAATAAGCATGAAAAAAAATCTGCTGTGTAACCCAAGTTCCCGAGCAAAGAAGATTGTTATTGTAACAGTACACTACGTAATTACATGACAAGGTGCGCAGAACACGTAGCATTTTTTGCCGAATCTCAGGTCTTCAATTAGCCACTGCCAACGCAGTGGCTACTTCTGTTTCTTGTACAGCGTGTATAACTGAGAGCGTCTGCGTCCTTAATTGCATTGTGTGTATACAGCCACCTGTATTCACTGAATATGTTATTTCCCGCTCACGTAGGAATCTGAAAGGAAGCAAGAAGGTATCAACTAGTACAATTATCTGTGTCACCACAAAGGACATGTTCGATCAACCAACTGGTTGTTGATCGCAGAAACACTAGTTAAAGCATAAACCACGGAAGTCATACGGTATTTTTGTTCAAAGCACACAACCCTAATGAAAAGCACACTTGGAATAATAACAGTAATCCTTTTTTAAAGCTCACTGTGTATACTTCGATTTAAGTGGAACCTTTTCCTTGTGCATCCTAGTTCCTGCTTTGTACGTAAGGATAAAAAATTCAGTTCTTACATACTATTCTCAGAAGAGATATTGCTAAACTACCACTCAATATCTGGAAATGTATGCCATCGCTCCTCCCAATTACTATTTTTGCAACTACTTCAGTCTAATTGTTCGTATCTGCGGCCACTACCTGCCGCAAGTAGACGTATTCCTTTACCCCTTCCAGTGTCTCACTATGCCTATTGCAATGTGTTGCTCTCTGCTGGGGCTGTTGACCATTACCTTAGTTTGATATGTGCATTGAATGTTCAGACCAACGATTTTGCGTTCCCTGTCCTATTCAGCAACCACGATTTTGAATATGACCTCTGAATCATCCAGCAAGCCAGTGCCACCAGAAAATAGTTGGTTTATCTTTGTTACTTAATCTCCGCAGATTTCTGGGCAAGTTGGTTCATAGCATTAGGACAGAAAAATTAGCGAGAAAGCATACAAAGACAGCGAAGAAAAACCACACACGACACTGTCTTCGTGTGGTTTTTCGCTGGTTTCTTTTTCCTACCGATACATGTTGATTTTGGGATTCAAGGCGAATAAGTAGTGAGGCAGAGGAATATCTGAAGAAAGGGCAAAAACACGACGTAATCAAGTCGAATAGGCGTCCAACCTAAGCAGTCATCTAACGAGATGAAAACAGCAAGATACGACTGGCTATTCCTTGAAACGGTTCAGCCATACATCATCGCGTGCTCTTGGTTTGTTACTATGACACCCTTGTTGACAGATGGACACTTGGAACATCTTTCACCGAGGCATTTGTGACTTCATTTTGCTTCTTAGGTAAACAGACCAATGATATCGTCTTCCATCTTTCGGTCTGATCCTTGCCTGACTATTCTCAATGCTCTGTCTCTCTAACTGTCTTCTTTCCATTTTGTGTGTAGGATTTCGCAACACAGTTTGCCAACAGAAATAAACGGAGCGGATAAGGACACACTGGTCGCTTATCTCTTTGCGGCTACAGTCCGAGCAATCTGTCTTTCTCGCTGCTTGTTTAGACAGACTTCCTCACAGGCACTAGGTTGGCTGTGCTTGAGTCAAGGTGTCTTCTAAATGAAACTTCCCACTTCCTGGTCGTACAAAAGGCGGAAAGATCACGCAATGATGTCAAAAATAGAAGAATTCCGGTATGTAATATATGTTACTGCAATTAGCATTAAAACAGCATTGGAAGGCACCATATTTTCACTGTCAAAAAAAGTCATGTACACAGCATGGTGCAGCCGAGCGCATGAGGGGACAGATGGGGAAAAAAAGGAGTAGAGTTCATGTTTAAGGAGTAGTTTCGAGTCCTTTAGAGGTTGTCTCAGTGAAACAATGCCTTTACGCTGAATTTATCAGGTACATGTGCACATTGTCGATAACACACAAAACAGCATGCTCGAAACATTTGAGTGCCATTTGTGGGCGGACGTTATCTCGTAATAATTGTTGCCATTTTGCAATCCAAATCCATGGCATGACTCTAAATAACGCCGTTGGGGAGAGCTCTAGAAACCTAGACCACCTGGGGCTCTTCGTCGTGTACCCATATTCAAAAAAATCTCCCTCTAACATATTGCTTTCATCGAAATGCAACATTTTTCTGTGAACATGCATGTGTTCTCTCTCTCTCCCTTTATCTTTCACTTTGTGTGTGTGTGTGTGTGTGTGTGTGTGTGAAAAGGTGCAGAGAAGCTCGGAGAGCACTTTTATCTTCAGCAGCCATCAAAAAAAAACTACGGATAACAGGGAAGCCCTAGCCTTAAAATAAAAAAAAAAGCTGATCAAGTTGGTAAGTATCCACCACAATACACAAATGTAGATAAAATATTAACTCTTGAAAATGATAGTCTTTGCAGATTCCTTGTTTACAATTTTTTTACTTTCTATTGATGAATTGTATACAAAAAATTTCTGAGTGTCCATCTTCCAAACTTTCGAACACATTTAGGTGCCAAACTGGATCATCTTTGTTCTTTTAAACAAAAGATCACGAACAATTTTGTAAACGCTTCTCTCATTTCCATCTTGCTTCAGCGATATCTCAGCGCTGAAGCATTGTTTCTCCAACCCTTCAATTAACAAGCCTTCATTTCTCAATCATCGACTGACCTCTTCTGCAGGGTGGCTGGCAGGCAAACTCTGGCGCCCGAGGTTGTCACCGAAATTGTCTAAAGAGAACATATTAAAACAAGAGCGTGCGAAATAAATTTGTACGCCACCTGGGTAATATTGTGTAATAAGTTTTTTTTTGGCGATGTCTACACCTGGGTGCCTCAGCCACTATTGCTTTCATAAAAATTGGGGGACACTTAAAATTCACCTTTAAGAGTTGAATGCGATAGCGAAATTCGGCTCTATAGTGCACCCTTCAACCGCTAAGTGCTTACTTATTAAGGTGTTTTGTTACACACACACACACACACACACACACACACACACACACACACACACACACACGCACGCACACACGCACACACGCACACACACACACACACACATACACAGTATATTGTACTAGCGCGCACACGCGCATAGTGCATACAGGTTCTTGATCTAAAGCAAGAGTCGTATAGTCTCCAAAATACACGCCGTGCGCTCGCCATTTCGGAGGTAATAAAGAGTCGCACAATACCTCACAGAAGGCAGTGCATTATCTAGCGTTTGCTGTTTGCTGGATGAACGCCTCTGGAAGGGCATATGTTTTCCGCTAGATGGACATAGTTGTCCATATTTAAAGCTGTCCGAAAGTGCCTGTGTGTTTTTAGTGGCGATGGCTGCACTATCCCGGCCTTTTTCGGCGTAGCTTGATGGCCTCCCAAATGCGCCTACAGGTCACCGAATGGGCTCGTTTTCGTCGTGACACCTGTCGAACAAAATGCGTTAAGGTGACTCCTTTCAGCGCATGGCATATATGTAGTGTTTTTTCCCGTAGCAGCTGCAAGTAACATCGTGGCTTTGTGTCAGCCAAGAGCTGACGGTACCTCAATGAATTCTGTGGGTGTATTTTGTGACGCACTTGAATTTGGACCAATATGTAAAAATGTAAATTGTGAACCGTCATGATATGCAAGGCAATAAAGAAAAAAAAACATCGTGGCTTTGTGGCAGAACATCCGCTTACCACCTGAACGGCCCTGTTCGATGCCCCATGGGAACAAATGTTCTTTACTTTATTTGATTCTTTCTCAATTTTTTTGCTCACGAACAATTTTTCGCTCACAACCATCGGTGCCAACGCCGACGGCAGAATTCGTGCGACACGAGCTCTCTAACGCTATCACGTTAAATTTGCAACAAAAAGAGCAAACAGTGAACCGGCAATCCACCCCGAAGTCAATACCGTCCCGACTCACATGCACTGGTTGTGTATTTCGGTACAGATTAGGCAAATGGTTATGCTAATGATGCGACTTGTTTTCGCAAGGACCTTTGAACAACACGGTAGAGGCGGAGCAAGTCATTGCTGAATGTTTCACTTCGCCTGAAAAGTTGGAAAGTCAAATGTGAACGAAGGCAAGGCCTAAAACGAAAGTGGGGATGAAGCCGAAAAAACCGGAAACCAGTAACGTTGTCGGCGATGACAAACTGCCGCATGAAAACAAAAGGAAACACGAAGCGGATGGCGTCTCGTGAAATGATATTCGCCTTCTTGATCGCATTCAACTTCGGTGCTGATGACGTGCGAGTAGCTGCGACTTGGCTAGAGTTGTTGATGCGTATCCCGGTAGGAACAGGGTGGTACACTGATGAGGGAAAGATGGGGAGTGGGAAAGAGAGAAAGCTCCTTCGGTGAAAATGCTGGTGCTTCAAAGGTTTGCGGGTAGAGAACAAGTACCTGATCGATACGTAAGCGCACTCACGAGTGCGGTCGTGCGTAACCCTTTCCTCACCGAAAATGAGTCCCATGTCGACCTAGCTGTGGTAGAAATAACGAAACTTGCCGTTGTTTATGAGGATCATCGAGAACGTTCTCAGGTCACCGAAGTAGCTAAGGTACAAGGGCCCTCACTGAAAGGCCAACATAAATCGGGCATCGTTGCAGCTATGTTGGGGTCTATTGATTTTAGTTTTCCCAACCCTCCAACTCGTCTTCGGTGCTTCAGCGGAGAAATGCTGCAATCACACCCGCCACTTCATTGACCATGACGGGGTGGGGTGAAGCTCTAGGGAATCATGAGCTCATGCCGTTTGGCGGCCGAGTATGGCCATTTTATTTGCGTGCGCGCGAACTGCCGAAATCTGAGTCAAGGTGTACGACTTCAGACTTTGCAGACCTTCATATTCTTGACTAATGCGTGAAGGCAAGATAAATAACTACCCACTAAGTTGCAAAGGCTTTCAGCGACAACTACAGCCGATCTCGAGGAAACGCCGCCGCGAAGTCAATTATATAAGAGTGTGACATTATATATCCCCGAACTAGCTGAGAAAGGATGAAAATCATGCGTTTTGTGTAATACTCAGATACTTGTGACCCTGTTTGGAGTAGACTATATATAAAAATATATGTGAAAGAAACTGTGCCGGCACGTACCTTGCCAGATGGCTTGTTTTTCAAGCGCACATTAACTTAAAATGCGCACGTTTTTCACGTTAACTGAACTATTATCTCTGCAATCATATGCCACTACCGGTTATCTTATTACAGGGCATTTTATGCAAATAACATTACGCAATAGAGTGCCGTTAATTCATAAAATACCAACTAGCCCGACATTTTACACTGTCGACCTATGGCGACCGCTTTTCGCACCACTATCTCTTCAGCCCCCGCCTATGGAAACAAATAAAATCAATTTAGCTACAGTTTTATATACACTATGCAACCAAACTAAACATTCCAACTTGCCGGACGCTTTGAACCTTAAACAGCGACCACTATTGACGCGTAACGTTGCCAACACGTGAACGTCCACACAAGAAGGTGGCTATCAGCGATGCTTTCAATGGAGCGACCAATAAATTCATGACCACCAAGGAGCGTTTGGAAAAGAAGCGACAAAAGTTGCTACAAGGAACAGGGCTGCCGCAATATCGATCCCACGCCGACAGGATTAATCGCTTCCGAGTGACACGGTGCGGTTCGATCGCATCGTCCACGGCGACAGCTGCTGGCGACCCGCAACAACGCTGGCCTCTTTCGTCGCTTGACGTGGTGACATGAACAGAGACGGAAGAGAAGGTCTTGTGTGTGGCGCGGGCCATCAGATAAAGAGAATGTAAATCACGCAGAAAAAAATGGAGCCAAGCAAAGCGTTTTGCCCTGTCGTCTGTAAGACATGAAGATATCCGGCAACGTAAAAAAAAATCTAAAAAGTTTCCCGAAGCAAGAAGCTCAACTGTGTAGATTGATTTATTTTGTCATTTCGCTTTATTTTTACTTCAAGATTTACGTTAGTATGCGTATTTTCGAATGTTTCAAAATACCCTGAGGGTAGTACAGAAATAGTTCTGCAGTAGTGGCTTCAAGCGGAATAAAGTAAAAAGATGTTGAGTGAAAGACTAAAGTCAAGAAATAGATTGTCTGCAAAATAAAAACCCTATTCGCTCATTTATATTTAAGTGGGCGGTGTGCGAATTGCAACAGCAGTGATAGTAGGTGGTTTCACTTGATCCAGCTAATTAGAGTTAAGGCTATTCAGTGTATGTATTAGTGATGCATGAGGTAAAGCGCATTTTTTTTTCTTTTTGGTGCCAGTTCGAAAAAGCATTCTTACCCTTGTCCTTACTTTGATATGAGAAACCGACGCAAATATTCTCAATAAGTGCAAATTATACGTAATTTATTTATGCCAGCAAGAACATATCGGGTGTTCTTGGACAGCGTACAGTGCTGTCAACGTTTGAAGAAGACACAGTGTTTCATTTCTGCTAAGAGTTATCATTGATGTATGAAGCAAGGTCTCGGAAGCAGCTACACCATATATTCGGGGTCATATGAAACTAGCGTCACTCCAATAAGTACTGCAGTTTTGCAAGACCAGCTAGCCCCAATAGCAACTGTTATAGAAGGCAAATTATTTATGTGTATATGTATACCTAAGCGTTTATATTCGGAACATCCCTTGACAATATTTTGATAGGATATGTATGTGATCAATTTTGATATGATGTGACGCAATTTTCAGTGCCGTATTAGACTCGGCAATAGCAGCTGTTGCTTTTTATGGCAGTAAAGTTGGCGCACGTGTTGTGGGAGTGTAGTATTAGCCGAAAATAATGAAGCGAGCATGTATCCTTTAATGATGATGACGACTCCTGTTTCAACTACTCGGCAGAACAAAACACTTAGAGCTTCGCTTTTAAAAAAAATTAGCGTATTTGTGGCGAAATCAGTACTCATTAATGGGCCCAAGACTTCTCTCACTATTTTGCATAGTTGGAACTTCGACTGTTTATCCGTGCTTTCGTTGAACAGCACTTCAATGTAACCTCTGAGCAAATGATGGGCACCTGTGAAGCTTGTTCCTCTGCTTTATTATGCGTTGTAAAAACAAGGCTTCTTTTGATGTTCTCGCCTCTAACAGGCGAGAAGTTTGCTTTTCGTTTCATGACGTATCGTGAGAAAGAGTGTTATTCTATTGTATTCGTCCGTAACAAAAAGCACTTGTAAAGCCTGCGTCTTCACAAAAAGCAATGCTTTGACAAGAAGCCTCTTAGGTACACTCTTGTCTACGTAGCAAGCAACTTTACAGCTTGCTTTCCCTCTTCATTTTGTAGCATGAGAAGAAACCTACGACTATTCTCGTCTATAACAATGAACACCACTAAAGCTTACATCACTGCAGAACATGTTGCGAAAAGAAGAAAATTTTGCCGTCTACAAGAGAAAACATCTGTCAGGATTGTTTCTCCACTACATAATGTGCTGTAAGCCTGCTTCTGCAGTTCACTGCTTTTTCACTAGCTTGCTTGACGATGTCAGAAAGAAGTACAGTAATTCAAAATATAATTAAGCACATTAGGCAGAGGTTTCACGCGTTGCAATAGCCCTATTTTCCTGAAATGGGACCCGTAACAAGATGGACTCGAATTCAGCGCCAATTTTCGAGTTATTTTTCTATATGTAGTGTCTTCGAGAAGTAATTTTGCATACTTGACAGTTGTTAACCAAATACTCGTATAACTTGTAAGTTGTATGCATGTTGGATGTTCTCTTCATGGTTGTTACTGTTCTTTTTTACCTATATTGCACAAGAGGTTTCTTGTTTGATTTTTCTTCTACACAAGTATCCTGTGAACTGTACCATACTTTCGTACGTCGTGTTTGGATTGATATTTCCATTGCTATACTTATGATTGCATTTCCCGCCTTGCTACGATCCCTCGCTCGGGATTGCAGTATTTATAAATAAATAGATAATAAATAAATAAATAAATAAATAAATAAATAAATAAATAAATAAATAAACTAGCCTCGCTGGCTATGTTTAAAACCGAATATTCATTACGGCATTGTCTACAGCAAAACGAGTACCAGGCTGAACGTTTACTTTTACACTACAATCTCGACGTCATTCCTGTTGTAGTCATAAGCGACTTGTGTAACATATTGCAGAGACAAACACGGATGTATGAAGGCACAGTCAACCGGACACAAGCGCCAACTTCCCACAACAACAGTTTATGATGAAATCAGTTTTACACATACGCACTTACAGTTTGACAGCACTGTCAGAGTCATGTGTTATACGGAAGAACAAATGAAGGTCTAAAACATACATGGCAACAAAACCACAAGAATAAAATAAGCGCAGATATGTTGCAGATGACATTCTTTCTGAAGGCACGCGTTGGCGTTTGTGTCAGCTAGCAGTATGCTCTGGCGTCTTTGTTTTCTTCTGCGCAATGCTAAAACCAAATCTGTGGTAATGAACGAACAAGCTCACCTCGGAACACTCGTTGACATAATTGCTGCAGCAGTGCTGCCTTGGAGTAACAAAATATTGTCAAACTTTCAAAGTTATAATTCAAAAGACGTTGCAAAACGGGTTATGCCTTCCAAATGGCGTCAAACATTTGTATGCCTCTCGTAGAGGAAATAGCCCACATGGCAACGATAGTAAAGGCACGCACATACAATAACACGAAGCTCGTGTTTCGTGTAGGTTTTCTTACAATATGTTGAACCACCTAGTCAGCACGTTCACCCTCATAAAAAGCTCCCGCAAATTTTCACTTTTTTTTTTCAGTCCAGAATTCAGTTCAAGCATGCTTCGCGAAGCATTGGAATTGACGCTAGTGCGTGTCACTTTCGACACTTATAACGACTCACCGAGAGAGTGGGTCACACTTCCAGTTTTCTCTTAAACTTCAGACTGAAAACCTCGTGCAGACAGCACGAAGATATAGCTAAAGAAATGTTTCCAACATGAATCATTTGAAATGATATAACCCGAATATCAAAAGCTCAGTACACGCAGCGAAAAAGCCAGTTTCATCAAAAAGGCGAAGCAATGAATGCGATAGCAACATATTCGAATGTTTTACGAAGCAAGGCTAGCATTTTTAAGAGCAGTATAATTCTATTAAACATTCGCTTGCAGAGTAACCATTCTTTTTTGCGGCGCGACCACGGTAGACGACCACAAACAAGGCCCGTGCGCAGTGACGGCGTTGGTGAGAAGCGCCTCTTGTGGGCAGAGCATGATGGTACTGAGGGCTATACGTCGTGTGACGCCACTGATGGCAGTTTCTTACGTGTACAGTGCATCTATATGTGGACGGCTTCTCTAGCTGGTACACTTCTGGCACCGTTTTTTTCGCGTTGACAGCGCAGCCCGTAAAAGCTTCCGCCTGTTGTGGGACAGAGCCGCGCGCTGATCGTTGCCGCGATATCTCGACAACGCTGAGCGCCCCCCCCCCCCTTATTCGCTCACGAGATAAGTGCGCGTGCAGACGACCCTGGCTTGAACGGCGATGTTCGCTCCTCAGAAAGAGGAGGCTAGGGCATCCTTGTCCGCATGTTCATACAATACACACACACTTATATGTGTATATATATATATATATATATATATATATATATATATATATATATATATATATAATATATATATATATATATATATATATATATATATATATATATATATATATATATATATATATATATAGTCTAGTAGATCCTCCGTGAGCGGTCACAACGTGGTTTATTTCGACGTTTCGGCCTAGAGTCTGGCCTTCATCTGCCTAGAGTCGGCCTAGAGTCTGGCCTGATGAAGGCCAGACTCTAGGCCGAAACGTCGAAATAAACCACGTTGTGACCGCTCACGGAGGATCTACTAGACTATATGCAACGCTACGGCCACTCAACCACCATGCCTGCCATATATATATATATATATATATATATATATATATATATATATATATATATTCGGTTTCTGCTCACGACAAGTTACTTTTCACCCACTTTTCTTTTTTAAGATTTACATTACGATTGGGTCTATTAACTTTCCCTATACATTTCTTGGCATTCTTGTCTGTTAGCTGTTAGATCTCATTAATATTGCTTCAAAACACGGAAAAACGAGCCCTTAGGTATACACTTCTTTTCCTTATTCATTAACGAAGGTCTCGCACTGGCAGACTTGGTGCCGTTAGGTTGTATACGAGGGACTATTGGTCAGCTGCCCACTTGTTCCCGTGCTACGTGACGCCACGCAGGCTCATGAAATGGTGTTCCACACTCGATGCCATGGCTACAGATGGCGCTGACTGACACTCGCACGCTTAAATTCAAATATAAACCCAATAAAGTGGCTGGAAGTGGAAGGATAGCCGCCGTGATAGCTCAGTAGTTTATTTTTCACCCATTTTTCTTTCTTCTTATTTACATTACATTGGTTCTAATAACTTCCCCTATACATTCCTTGGAATTATTGTCTGTTAGATGTCATTAACATTGTGTCAAACACGGAAAAACAAGCCCTTAAGGACACACTTTTTTCCCTTATATATATATATATATATATATATATATATATATATATATATATATATATATATATATATATATATATATATATATATATATATATATATATATATATATATATATATATATATATATATATATATATATATGTATATGTACATATAATACGTGTATGACGGTGGTGGTGGCGATAGAAAAAACCAGCCGAAACTGTCCATATAATTGCTATCGAATTTACAAAATAAATAGTCTTGAAACGGTACTGTGTTCCTGGACGCAACTATAAAAACTTTATACGTGTCGCTGATTTACGGGTGCGTTGCAGAGGACATTTCACGTAGGTGCAACGAAGTGTAAGTTTGTGTAGCTAGAATAGGCTTTTCACGTACTTTATTTTGTTGTAAAAGTACTGCTACAAGGGACAAAGACAGCTTGGCCACATTTTACAACGTTGTAACAGCTGTAACAATTTTTAATCTGAAAAGTGTCCTTCGCCAGAAAACCACGCAGCGACATTTTTCATCGCTGTGCAGAAACTCTGTGCACGTTCACAGGAAGTTTTGCTGTTATTGTCTCCGCAAGACTAGATGGCGCTTTCTTAAGAACGCTCCATCACAACTGAGGCAAAACTGCGCTCCACAATGCATGTTTCGCTGCTTGCTGTTTCGCTGCTTGCGCAGATTGGAAAGCAAATTAAAACGTGCCCGGCGTTTCTCAAACACAAATGACGAACGAAACGTACTCACCGGTACAAATGAACGTGAATAGGCGTCTCAGTTGTTGCTTCACCGTGTCTGAAAAGCGTGCCCTTTTCGCAAGCGGAGACTGTGCAACAATTGCAGTGATCTTTTCGCGCCCCGTAAGTACAACAGAATCGTTCCAGTGAAAGCCCGGCGCCAGCCAAGACGTATAATCCTCCTCACCAGGAGATAAGGGCGCGCGTGAGATCGTCCACTCCACTCCCCTCCCCTCCACTGGCCAAGGTACGTGTGAGAGATGAGAGCCGTCAAGCAGTCAGTGCGCCACCTTACTGATAATGCTGAAAACACGATAGCCTCCCTCCCCCCCCCCCCGAGATGCCCTCCAAAAGTGGTAAGTACATACTATACGAGGTTCGCTAATATTGGCCAGGTTTCGTCACATAACAAAACAAGGCATCTTGTATCTGGTGGGCCCTGCTATGATTGGTATGTCGGCGTAGTTTAAAACTTCAAATGTACGCACATGCTCCGGTCTAGAGGTAACTTGCACATGCAAGTGACCCATTACATTATCAGATATGTTTAAAAAAAGCAGAATTGATCCCCATGGAAAGGCGGAACTAGGAGAGCAATCTAAAATAAATTTAACAACACAAGATAGCTGACCATTACCACCAATTTTTTGGTGCAGTAATATATTTGTAAAAGAGTCAAGGTTGTCTATGAAAACGTTTTATTCAACGCTTTAAAAATTTGCACGAGGCCTAGCTTTCAAACGGGCTATATACACTGTGTCCAAAATATGACGCAGCCCAATTTAAAATAAAGGAACATTGTAACGCGAGACACACCTGCTGTACATTGTTCCAATTACACTGTGTTAGCCACCACTACTTTTTTTAAATAATGATGTTTGGTTAAACAATCCAAATTATGTTTTAACTCAACAAGTACTACCCGAATCTATAAAGTGTCAATGAGGCATACGTAGGCATATTCAAGTTACATCTACTTTGTTATTTTCAACAACGTACTAATTGCGTGCTCAATTTTTATGGCTAAAAAAACTAATGAAATCCAAAAACTGACCCGTGACTAGACTGCAGCGCATATCAGAAAGCAGTGCCCTTTTACACTGTGAAATATCAAGTCAAGACTACGCCCCCATGGCAATTTTGTTGGATGGGAGCTTAGTTCCATGTTACTTTTCATATTTCGCGTGCTTTCTTTATCAACCGAAAAATACGAGCACGTAATTATAACGTTGCTGAAAATAGCGAAACTAGACGTCAGTTGAGCATGCCTACATCTGCCTCTTTAATATTTTAATGATCAGGTGAGCGATTTGAGTTACAAAAGTAATTAGGTATAGTTAACTAAACGTAGCACCGAAACAACTAGCAGTGTCTACAACAGTATACTGGGAGCAATATAAACTGAGTTTGGTTCGCGTACAGACGTTCGTCTTTGATGAAATTGTGCTTGGGGTATTTGGGAACCCATGTATCGTCATACACGGATGACGTCCTAATATATCTTGTTTGGTTACGTTCGTCTGAACAATTTTTTTTTTTGAACTGTTCGAATGAAAAGAAGTTTTGATGAAGGATGCGTCATGAATCTTGAATATGACGTCATTCAGCTGTTTTTGTACGAAAGTTGTACGACTGAGGTTCAATAGCCACCCACCATATTTTGCAAATTACGAAAGCTAATCGCAACAACAAACCTCGTATGCCTAATGACTACTCTCATACCACATAAACTATGCATATTCAATAAACTAACTATAAAGAGCTTTACGGTTGTAGTATTTTTATAGTGTAAAAGTTAAAAATTACCACAATAAGTTTTCTGATGATGATTATCTTGCTGAAAAATTGCCGAATGTATGAGGTCAGCCTTTCCATGGTACATGCTATCAGCAGTAGAAGAAAAAAAAGAGATACGTAAGGCTTCAATTTACTTCTGCGAAGATTGCCTGCCGCTCTGAGAGTGTAGAATCAACCGCGACTAAGGCAGGTGCACGGCTCCAGGCACCTGCTGCTGCCATCGGCACTGCCCAATTTTGACCATGTAAGTAACTAACGTAATTAGGGCACCCGAAAGAAATTTGCTCTTGGCCCCTCATAATACGGTTATTCAGATCAACCAAACCTATGTTACACGAATTCAAAAGAAAAATCATCTTTAAAAAAGCTAACACTCAACTAAAGCTGTGAACTATCTATGCCCTGAAACCTTCTGTCCTTAAAGAAACATATACAAAAAAAACGCTGTTTGATCCCACCCTTTATTGTTGTGTGCACCGTGTACATAACCATTCTGAAGCACTCGCAACTTTCGCAAAGGGCGGCGTTCCAGTATAGTGCGCGCATACTGAAGAGAGACCTTGTCGGAAGCTGCCCTTGAATTCCACAGCACTGCACGCACTTAGCAAGAAGTGGCAGCGTAGGAGGCTCGGGTAAATATAGTAGAAGTCGTAGTGTGCACAGGCAAAGTCCGCACAGAAATAGCATGCGCTTGTACTTCGATTTCCGATGAACGATCTCCACCGCCTAGGCTCTGTTCGCCTGGCCTAGACGACTTCAATTTTACTCTTTTCTGCGAATTGGCATCACTCAATCGAATCACGGTCGTCTTGAATGTACCCTGGGGTTCAACCGTAAACATCGAATTCCTTACGTGTATGCATTGTGAGTGATAATCTAGTAGTTCCAAGGTGGTGACGATAAAAATAGAACGTCACAATAAACGGAGCATTGATCAGTACCTAAAGCTTAACTGACAAGCGTTGTTCAAAGCACTAGCTCGCGGGTGCATATTAAACCTGAAGTGCACTTTAAAAGCCACGCGAATAGTAGCAGATGAACGGCTATTGTGTGTAATGTTTTTGTTAGAGTTACAATTTCTCTTAGAAGGACCTAGCATTGCACAATTAAAAAAGTAACAGTTCATGCATACCGCCTACGGTCACACCCAAGATATATATTTAAAACTTGTTATTAGTGTTTTTTTTTGCTTTTTGCATGGCATAAGCATCGAATGACACTCTTGTTTGCTTTTTTTTTCACTCACTTTCAAAGAAGCACTTACTTTCTGTTATCTGTCTCAGAAAAAGGAATTGTAAATTAGTATATTGAATTGATGGTTCTTGTACAAAAAATATCAAAGCATAAGCTCATTTATAAAGGAGGATAACTAAATATCAGGATAATTAGAGAAAATTTAATAAATGTCAATAAAGACCAAATGGCTTTCTTGTTTTCAGCAGGGATCGCTGCGGCTCCAGTCACAGCTGATCTGAACCACGCGCTTCTTTTTATATGGGCTCTGAGATCGACTCCACCAGTGAGACGAAACATGAGGTTAACAGCAAGGCAGACAGCAACCTCATGCAAAGTTAGTGTCAGAACTGAGCTCCGGAGGCTCTACTTTCATAAGTAGGACCTCCGGGTTCAAGCCCCACTGTGTCATTAGTGCAAGGTTTTTTTGTCTGATTTCGTGCGATGTGATTACAGACACTGGCGGCGTTGGCGGCGGATGACACAGTGGGGCTAGAACCCGTGTCCACTGTGTGCCAGCCCAATATTCTAGCAATGAGTGGCGCCGGTGCTGATTACTTGTTGTCAAACTTCCTTTCGGCACGCGTGACATAGCACCAATGGCACAGTGGGGCTCGAACCCGGGTCCGTTGGGTGACATCCCAGTATTCTACCACTGAGCTACACCGGTGCTTTTTTTTTAATGAATGAAGTTATCATCAGTAAAGTACACAGAACATACTTCATCAGACCAGGCAAACACACACAAGCGTCAAGAACGGGAATCCACTCCGGAACGGGGTCAAAAGTCTCGACAACACTGCGCCCTTGAGCAGCTGCTTCTCGGAAGACAGATCTCGTCGACCGTGGTGGCTCGTCGTGTCTATTGATCATGCTACTTTTCCATAATGAATAAAGTCCAAACGACATAAACAAGTCGTAAGGAGTACTATCAGTCAGACTCTTTTTGAACGGAAGGAACCTATTACCATGGGCTGTGATTGGAAGTTCTTTTCTTAACGTTTTTTTAGAATGTTCCAAAAATAAAAAATGTGACTTGTTGTCAAACTTGCCTTTGGTAGGTTTGATGTCGGGAAAGCAATCACGTTAATACGGCCTATAAAGCGTTTTACAACAGCGAAAGAACAACCAGTCGTCGCACAGTGCGAATAGCGTAACGAGTGGGCCATCCAATGCTCCAAACCATCACAAAAGCTTGCTTTTGTTCCCCTATTAACTGTGGTGCATACCGACTTCAGCCATAATTCCTTATCGTCGTCAGCCACTGCATGGACAATTGGCACAAAATTTCTTTCAAGTGTTTAGCGGATACCACGCTTCTCATAAGAATGAAAAAAAAATAGCATAGCTAATGCCGGCCTACTACCCAAAAGTTTATTAGAATGCCCTAGTGGGTACCAAGCAAAGGTGCTTGCAGTAGTTACGCAATGACTGTTTTGAAAAGGCTCTTAAAGGCTGCTCTTTTAGCCTTCGATGTGACTGTGCTGCGCCTACCATGCAGGCCTGGCGTTTTTTCCAGATGCAGTGTATGAGTGTGCCTAACCGTTCCTCTCAAAATGGTAGTGTCACTGTGTTTGCGCAATGAAGCAATAGAATGCCCATAGCCTGACAAGTGCGTTGGAGATCTAGCTGTGTGGCAAATTTTATAACCTTCCAAAGGCAAAAAAAAAAAACTGTAACCTATTGACGGGATAGGGAGACAAACGCAGGACCGATTGAACACCCTAATTCCCACTGCTCCTGAATTTTGGAAATTATAATAAGCAATAAAAGAATTACTAGGAAAAGCAACGTCAGCTGCTCACGCTGCTTTATTTAGGAATTAGCAAAAAGCTGCATTTTCTCATTTTTATTTCACTGGGCCACGTACTATTCTAATAAATGTGACATCAGTTGACAACAGCTAATGCACTGCCGATATTTCTTAGTCCTCGTCGTCGATGCTTCGTAACTGCGCCCTCATCAGCGTAATGCTAATTATAAAGCTATGCTCTGCACTAATTTATTTATTTAGGATGAGGAATCAAGTGTCGACGCATATAACAGCAGACACGAATTCTGCTGGCAGTTTTCCTGGAGAGACTGCGATCTACATGTTAGGGAGGCTTCTACGAGACTAACGCATCTACCTTTTTTAATCTGTGTAGTGTCATTTCGTTCCCTTTTTCTACACTCTAACGCGAAACTTAAGCAAACTAGTCAAATCTCTGTAGAATCATCATGAGATTGCTGGGCAAATTTGACGTCTTTTTTTTCACTTTTTTTTACACTCACCGGCTTCGCTATCATTCTCGTCTTCTTCTAACCTGTCAGCGAGGCTGCTTTGAGATTACGCCTTAGAAAAGTTTTTTGGCATGGCAGTCTGAATCACTAGATGCAGCTATGCCATAGTGTGAAGAAATCTGATCGAATACCTCTATTAGTTGTAATGTGATTTTGTTTTTTCCTTTTTGCTTATGCTAGGTTGAAAATAAGATAGCACGTCCATTTCCGTGAAATGTACTGAATACATTTTCTTTCTAAGGTTGCATTACCAAATCGAAAGAGCCTTTGAGGTCCCCTATATTACATTGCGGTTGGTTTGTCACAGAATATTGTGAACAAGTAATACACCAACTTGTAATACGTAATTTCAGTTTATGTGAGGAGAACGCAGCCGGAGAAGAAGTAGCGTAGCTCAAGAATTTGCCTTGTAATTTTCTATTTGTAGATGCAGCCGCTTCTAAACTTGGTACTGACAAGTTGAAGGCGTTAAATTCAAGAATAAAATCACCAAACTTAGGCCAGTTAGACGCATGCAATTGATAGAAAAAAATCAAGTTCTTGAGTTTAGATTGAATTGCACTCGAGGCGGTGTACAAACGTATGTCAGTTCAATTGCTTTAGAAAGCCATGACGATTCGCAACTTCCGGATTTTTATTTTTCCGGAAAGTCACCTTTCTGCGCACTGTTCCGACTAAAAGTTGTCGATAGGTTGAGGCACCTGACAAATTTTGTTTGAAGGTAGCTAATGCCACAGCCTTCGATATTGTGACTGTATGCGATGTTGCGGAGTCATAATGTCAAGATCTGTAGATGTCCTTTTCTCCCTCAGGAGGAACCTAAAGTTCGGTTAACTACCTACACACAGCCAAGGTCACCCTGTTTTAATGGGATAACGTACGCTGTTCCAAGCCACTATGGCTGAATTATTCACTCCTGATTTATTATACAACCAGTAGTAATTGGTGTTACATTTACAAACGCATATAAATATGAATGTGAACATCTCGGTTTCCGATTGATGTGTGTGTGTGTGTGTGTGTGTGTGTGTGTGTGTGAGAGAGAGAGAGAGAGAGAGAGAGAGAGAGAAAGAGAGCTAAATACCATAACATTAAAATATCACCTTTATTAAATGCCACGCTTCTTGATAAATATAGTTAAACTTGTCAATTTTCGACGTACCACTGGGCACTGGCTTCTCATGTAACATCCTCAGCCTATGAATTCATCGAAGCAGCAGCTTCATAATAATGACAACGACTCTCGTTACTGATTTTTGTTACTGCCGAAACAATAAGCTTACACATCGATGCTTGTAGAAAAGTAAGTGGTTTCAGAACTTTATAATAGCATAACTTCTTATATTCGCCTGCGTTGCGCTCATTCTTTCGCATTCGCCTCGTGGTGCGCTCTCGGAAGGGAGAACAAACCATGCATGAAGTTCTCTCACGCGAATATTCCTCTGAAAGCGCGCCATCGCATTGTTCGAGCTCAAGGCCTTCACCAATATGGAGCGATTTCCCTGCCAAGAGCATATTTCCCTGGCGGATTCCCCACCTATTCCCGAACCTTGTCTCACTTTTGTTTCTTTGAGCCCTCTCTTTTAGTGATTCCCACCCATACGTATTTTTGAATTTTATGTTTTTCCATCTATGCTGTCTCCTCTGAGTTCATTGTGAGACTTCAACTTCAGCGAAACCTTTCTTTCGCGTTTTTTTTTTTCTTTTCATTTTCCTAAATATTCCAGCTGAAGCGCATGGGTTTCGCCCCAATGACTGTGCCTGGTTCGTACGAAGCAGCTGCCGCAGACATGTTGACACTAATGGTCACAATATACGGGTTATCACCAAATGGACATCTACTCTGAGCTCTTCATCTCTAAATTCAAACGACTACTAGAATAGGAAACGTCTACTACAAAATACCGGAGTGAAAGTTTGGAATGGCATACCACGTTATATAAAGAATACCCAGAACTTTTCCAGATCATTGAAAAAATACTACTTTAAAGCAATTTTCTCTGCTTCAGTTGACTAATACTTTAGGATGTAATTTTTCATTATATATATATATATATATATATATATATATATATATATATATATATTGCCCTTTATGTGTTTAGCGTTTTCTTTGAAAGATGTTTTAATACCCTAGTTCTCTTTATTAAGCAATATAAGATAACTACTATTGATAGTTGCAACTACAAGTATCATTCTTCTGTTCTGTACGCCACTAATCACCAAATATTTGTGTTTACTACAAGTTATGTACTTTCCCTTTTTTCTATGTTCAATCGAATTCAAGTGACTGTTGTTAGCAGATGAACATTACTTCTTGTTTGATGATATCAAATTTGAATTGTTTACTTCTGTTTATTATTAATTAGAACTATTAGAGTTTCAGTAATGTATACTTTAAATGGGACCCGCACTAGCCTTTGGCTATGGGACCATACAGTTTTTGCTTATTTTGTATAAGATATGAGTGCAATAAAGATAAATTCAGACTACATCCCTAATGACGACCCGCTTAAAGAGCTTTATATTTAGATAGAAAACTGGACACTTTTCTTCTAGTTCCCTGGATATAGCCAGGGCCTGATTACGATTTCAGAATTGCCTCCAGCATACCTCACTTAAACACACACCCACCCACCCACACCCACCCAACCACACACACACACACACACACACACACACACACACACACACACACACACACACACATGCACGCAGGCACACACACACACACGCACACACACACACACACACACACCACACACACACACTCTCTCTCTCTCTCTGATTTAACAGTCACAGCTTTAGTAATCGCACTGCATATCGTCACCCTTGTCTTCCAACGATATGTGTGAGCACCAAAGGCGTTCCTCTCAATCAGCAGGAGATAACCAGTGGGCAGGCAGCATGTCTGAAGAAAGGGCTGTCTTTTTTTCTTTCACTTACGCCATACTTATTAGGCACTTTTAGCTGACCGTAGTTTGCCTCCCGCTCCGGTAACCTTGGGCGTTTGAGTGGAACGGGGAACGGAGAACAAAATCGGTCAGCTAAGAGTGCCTAATATCCCGCCAATTCCCGGCTCTGGGCCAGCCCTTTCTTTGCCCACGTGAGCATACGGATCTGCAAAGCAAATGTGGCTGAACACCGGGTCGGAAACGTAATGATCACACCTGCGGGCAAGGGCAAAACAACGTTCTGATCTGCCCACGTTGCATTGCTGCACGCACGGCGATTGCTGCGCATCTGCATGTCTCCCGTTGTATGCGACTCCTCTTGCAATGTTTGCTCCACTCTTCTTTCCACTTTCTACCATTTTTTTTCCTTTCGTGTCAGGTCTATTCTTCCCGCGTTGCGTTGAGGCTCACTGCGGCAGGAGTCAGTGAAGACCGACTGTATACGTGCTGAGTCAGCTGCACAGTCGCAGTAAGGTGGGCGCATCATTGCGTCGCGATTTCTCTGCGTCGTTGCTGTCGGAGGTAGGTGGCACGTAGCGCACGAAAAAGTACCGATACATTCTTTCCTTTCTTATATACGGCCGAAGAAGCCTGCTACTCTCCGGATCTGTGTATACGCACGTGCGAGAAACGACAAGGAAGATTCGTCGAGTCGTGACCGAGGTTCTGAGCACTCGCCTTCGAACATCGCACATCGTGTGGCGGGCAAAGAAACAAGAGCTTTACGCGTTGCCTTTCGTTCCCGCAACCTGCACGTGTACATTTTTCCTGGTGTTTTTGTCGCATTTTTGTCGCAGACAACGATGCATATGACGCACCATTTCAGCTTACAAAATATAATAATAAAGACAGTCACGGTGTCTTCAACAGAAAATGGGAAGTATCAAGATTGCCGACGGCAATTACACCAGCCACGTTTTCCGCTGGCCTACCGCAACACCGCTTGTTCGGCGCTACTTGGAGGCATCGTGCCGATCGTTACATTAAAATCACTCTTTCAGGCATCGTCTACATACCTGGAGCGCTTTCGCGACACGTATACACTGCGACTCTTCAAAACTTCTCACTGAGCCTATTCATGGTCTAGCTGCGTTCTTTTTCCGTTGAGAACGCGAAAATAGAACGGAATGCGCTTCTTTTTTTGGGCTCAAGTCTGCTTCGGGTCCATCTTCGCACTCATTGATTAGGCCTTAGAACACCCGGTGCAGCTTCGGCTTGTCGAACGACCGGTGGGTTTCAAACCATCATCTCGAAGTTGCAGTAGTAGGCACGGATTCTCGCGTGTGTGTGAAAAACGTGTGGCGTTGTGATGCCCCATCACGCATAGTCAGCTCTAGGCGCGGCACCTTCTGTTTGTTCGCCCTGTGACCAGCCACTGCCGCTTCTTGTATAGACGCGGGAGTAGCAATGAAGGCAAGTGGGGCATCGGAGAGCTCCGGAGACTAGACTGTCTGAAACAATTATGCAAGCGCCGATTTCGAGTCAAACAGCAGTGATTCACTCTGATTTCCCCGAACCACCGAGTTACCTTCAATGGTTGTCCCGCGTCCACCAGTGCAGCACACACAATGAAAGAAATGTCATTCGTGAGGCAAAGGTAATGAAACCCGCTCCTTCGGCCATCAGCGACAGATTCGTATCATTAGCAAAAAAACGAGGGGCGATTTGCAGTGATGTAAAAAAATGGACCATCTGCCCGAAGGGAACCCTGATATGACGCCAAGCAGCAGCGGTGCGCACGGCGTTGACCAGGTTGAAAGAGAAATGTACAATAATGAACTAAAAAGCAGGAAGTTAAGGAGCATAGCTTGAGTGAGGCTTCTTTTGTTACATTTTTTTAGCAGGAAGCAGCCAAAACTACTGTATCGAATTGAACCAAAAGGTGAAAAAAAGTACGCGCTGTTTAGAACTGAAGAGGTTGTCTTACAAAGCACAGGAAACAAAAGCAACTGTCTGTAGCGAGAGTACAGGTTCATGGGCTAGTTGAATTCCTTACGTTCAATGAAACTATAGGGCTTACAATACAGGGACAAAATAAATAACAGGACGTGGGCTACTCACAACTAAATAATACCAGATAATCGAAATTCCTGGACCACCCCTCCTCTACAGCGTCTTTCATAACAATGTCTTGGTTTTAGAACGTAAAGCCCGAGATATTACTATTATTATATAACGGCACCAACCGTTCACTAGTTTATGAGCAGCATTTGAAATGTCATCAAGTAAATCAAGAAAAAAGAATAAGAGTGTATGATACGAAAATCCCACGAATTGCGGTGTTCAGCAAAGAGATAACATTCATCTCAAGCTTTACGGGCCTACTTAAATCACTCTTTTTATTTTTTTATGCTGGCGTAGATGTATCTGTGGCCTTGAAACAATAGAAATAGGTTCAACACACTACAAATAACCTTAGTGACGTACATGCCACTGTAGCCTAAAGTATATGATGCAGCTCCTTGGCATTCTGCACAAAGCACCATGGCAGGACATATAACATGCATGATGGCAGCTGCAACGCCAACACAGAGCCATGTGCTCATCAAGTAAACTATCTGCCCGTGAACTCCCTCGACAGACATGTTGCTTCCACCCTCAACCTGCATGTGGTATCGTAATTACGGTGCCGAGGTCTCTGTTGCTGCTCGTATGCCTCGCATCCCATGTGCGCACGCATTGCTGATGTAATTTTCGAACATAATTATTTTCTTTTCGTATTTTTACTTTCTTTAGCATGGCCAAAACGCGATGCTTTGCGCGTGCTAAAGAACGTTATAATATGGACACGCACCGACTCGCCAAGTAGTCAGTTTTACTGCTATTTTCTTTTAGCTGAAGTGCCCGCATGAGCTGCGACTGTCTTGCTCGTCTCGAACAAAGGCTGTCTTCATTCCCTACTACACTGCCCCGAAGCGAATCCCACACACCGTGTTCTATCTTTGCAGCCCTGCTTTCCAATCACAACTTCATTAGGGGTCCATCCTCTAGATGAGTCCCGCAAGAATGCTTCTTTGCTTTCTTCCCGTTCAGAGCACGAAGACACGTTGCCGGATGGCATGCACATGCGCCTTTGTATACGCTACATCCCATGTTCTTTCAGAACCCTGCTTTTCCGATGTTCTTCGTAAATTTTTTTGTCTTACCCTACACTTAGCTTTCTTTATTCTTGATTAATGCTTTGTAGGAGGCAGTTTTCTTGCGAGGGTTGAGACCTATCTGAGTAGAAGAATGTGAAAACGCACCCAACGCAGTCTGTGTTGAGCCAAACATGTCGCTGAGTTCACCTTTGCAACGACTAGTCCTTGCACGCCCTCCTTATGAAAACAAGAATTTCGCTTTTTAGATGCGGAAGCATCTTATACTCGCGCCTTGTAGTGCGCCGTCCGCGCCGTCCGCGCCGTCCGCACCGCCTTAGTTGAGCTAATTCATTACGTCTGATACAATAATCACTCGTTCTCTGCTACTGCAATATTCACGCGTTCATCAAGTATAAGGTTATTTGTTGCACTTCAAAATCATACATGTGTCCGAGTTAAAACGGTCAAAGTTTCACATTAAATGCACCAGGAAGGTAAAGTATTGGTACGGAAACCAGTAACACAAACATGAGCTTGTACGGTAAAGTTAGCTATTTAAAACCTACGCGAGCGTCGGTGCACACTGAACCATGCCTGTGTATTCAGGCATGTGTCTAACTCTGTTACCAGCCACTAAACTGTTTTAGCGGGACGGCTCAGTGCTCTCCCATAGTTGAGTACGAAGTACTCAAAATCGTTCAACATATTATATGCGGAAGCATCTTATACTCGCGCCTTGTAGTGCGCCGTCCGCGCCGTCGGCACCGCTTCTCGAACATTCGACAGCTGACGCGCGCGCATGTGCCATCGCGCCGTCGCCCACCATCTGTGCCGCGCGCGCTTCCCCTTCGAGAACATTCGACAGCTGACAGCGCATGCGCCGTCGCGCCGTCGCCATCTGTGCCGCGCGCGCGCTTCTCCTTCGAGAACATTCGACAGCTGACAGCGCATGCACCGTCGCGCTGTATATATACTCAAGGTCGGCGCTCGCTCGCTCAGTTGCCGCTCGTCCGTTGGTTCGTCGCAATAAATAAAACACCGCCCTTTCGCATACGTGCCGTACGTGTTCACTCATTTAACACCCCATTTCACAACCACGTTAACCAATTTAGCCATCGACCCAAGTAAGTCGCAATTTAACACCCGTTAACCAATTACATGCTTCCGCATCCTCCTCAGTGTTCCCCCGAGGGAAGCTGCGGGCAATTTTTTCATTGTACTGCTCTTCTTGTTGCTTGTAAATTCCCGCCAAGTGGAATGAATATTCGTGCCTCTAAACACACTCGCCTTGGCTGCACACATGTTGGCCTGAGCCTCTGTGACAATGGAACTCTATACTGTCCAACTTTTCTATCATACAAGATTGAACAAAGACACAACATGAATGCAGCATCACCAAAATTTTGCACTTCTTGGTTACTGAAAATTAAATATCTTTAACAAACATGGCCAAGCGTATGTTGCTTCAAGACGGTCCTATCAAAATAATGCATTCGAGTACTGTGAAGTGCACGGCCTCATAACATTTTTGCTTGTGTGTGTTCGCATGCCTGCTGCAAAACGCAACATGTATTAGCCGCAAACATCGAAAGCGTTAACTAGACCCACTTGGCAATGAACTGGCGTCACTAACGATGGGCAACTTAGAGTACTGCTTACGCTGCTAACGGAGAGCGCCAAGGCGTACCAACGGTACTTGATAAAAGAACACAGCTAAAACGAAATGTTAGCAAGACGATTGTTCAAGCTCAATATCTTAAAATTGAGGTTCACGTTTAGCCGCGAGAATGTTTGAAAGCGCCTTTTCAGCTAGGATGTAGTACACAAAACAAGTAAATACGTATTGGACGGAACAACCACCCACAATAATTAAATTTCTTGAAATTACGAGCAAGCACCACATCAGTGAGATCAGCTTCGAGGAACTGTTTAGCTCAAACCACAAATGTCAGTCTATTTTTTTGTTTAGGATTGCCACAGAGAAGTACTCAGCCCTAATTGTAGCACGTAAGAGCTGTTCGCAATAATCTAGTTGCCAAAATTGGAAAGGCCACCATTGCCTCTGGCATTTTTTTCTTTATTTTTCCGCCATCACTGCTGTGATCAATCAATGACTTGTACAGGCCCACAACACAATTACACTTACAAGCACCCATCATGAGGGATCACCCAAATGCCGGAATTTTCTTAGTACAGTGCAACTTAAAAAAAGAAAACATGGTTGAACCCTTCGTCATGGGAATTGCTACAACATGGTAGTAAAACGTGTCCTAACAGGAGTAGTTAATTTTTTACTGTACATTGATATAAGAGAGCTTGCGCAACGTCTACTAGTGTTTGACAGCTGTATCACTGCTTAACGTGGATGCAGCCACGTTGACGCCTACTCATACATCTACATCACGACATCTAACGTCGATAATTAATGATTAAACGAACGCTTGTGGTCATATATGCTAGTGGTAGTTGTATAGAGTGAGAGCAAAATCAGAGATGACGGGGTGATAGCCAGAAGAGCGTACCTTATTGGACGCCGAATTTGAACTAACGTCACCTACTCGCGGCATGTTAGGTCACCTGCCGGCGGCATTTATAGCGTGCCCGGCATCTGTTGTCGCAAACCTAGAAGTCACGAGTTCCACACCCACTGATGGAACCTTTTTTAAAGCTTTCTTGGGGACCTTCGACGCCAAAATTTTGGTCTGTCTGTCTGTCTGTCTGTCTGTCTGTCTGTCTGTCTGTCTGTCTGTCTGTCTGTCTGTCTGTCTGTCTGTCTGTCTGTCTGTACATTTGTCTGTCTGTCTGTCTGCCATTCTGTCTGTACGTCTGTCTGTTTGTCCGGGGTACGAGTCTCCCTAACGCAACAAACGAATACGTTACCTCAAACGGCCAACCCCATCCGCAGCACCCACCAATATTGCTCCAGTTTCAGCGCTCATACTTCTGCGATTGGCAATTAAAAAGCAATTATTGCGCATATCTGAGGCACTGTAACAACACGTCGATGTTTTTTATGTGTGCCTTCATACTAGAGAAGGCACACACAAGTAATTCTAAGGACTGTAGCGTTTATCACGCTGCACTGACAGTACAACGCGATGCTCAAAAATGATAAGTGTTTCCAAATCTTTGCTAAGATGACACAGTGGTGGCACCTGCCCTCTAATGTGCGTTCTACACCTTATCGCTTTCGAGGCAGGTGCGTATCTTTCTTCACGGGCGCACACGCCTTCCTTCGTTTTCGAAGATAGCTGCCAGATGATTGATTGATTGATATGTGGGGTTTAACGTCCCAAAACCACTATATGATTATGAGAGGCGCCGTAGTAGAGGGCTCCGGAAATTTAGACCACCTGGGGTTCTTTAACGTGCACCCAAATCTGAGCACACGGGCCTACAACTTTTCCGCCTCCATCGGAAATGCAGCCGCCGCAGCCGGGATTCGAACCCGCGCCCTGCGGGTCAGCAGCCGAGTACCTGAGCCACTTGACCACCGCGGCGGGGCTAGCTGCCAGATGGCGCTCGTGTCTAACGTGACTAAATTCAAGGCACGAGTGAAAACTAAACCCTTCACGGCAAAGTACCAGTCCTCAACCTCACTATTTAAAGGGAAAAATAAATCTAGTTTTTGGTTCATTAAGTATTACGGCTTGGTGGCGTTATCCACCACCCGATCTAAAGGGTACAACCATATCCATCCATCCATCCATCCATCCATTCATCCATCCATCCATCCATCCATCCATCCATCCATCCATCCATCCATCCATCCATCCATCCATCCATCCATCCGTCCGTCCGTCCGTCCATCCGTCCATCCATCCATCCATCCATCCATCCATCCATCCATCCATCCATCCATCCATCCATCCATCCATCCATCCATCCATCCATTCATCCATCCTCGATGCGCTCGTTCGCCTTCGCTGCACGGATCTAGACTCTAACGCAGCGCTTCTGGAATACAATTCACCGATTTTCTCGCGCAGAACATCAAATAAACGTTTCGTTCACTCTCCACACCCTAGACTATCGTCTTTCGATGACATTTGCAGTAAAACATGCAGATACGGGAACAATTTTTCTGCTTTTTGATTATGCGCATTTTTATATCATTTCCGTGACGAAAATACGTCAATGAAGTTCTGGCGGACCCTGGCATAAAACACCTTCGTTTTAAAAACGAGAATTGGATGTGAGAGTGCAGTGTGCAATAAATTTACAAAATTAGAAGCCATAGCCTACAGAACTGCAATGACTTCAAGACTCCCTGCCCCGCTTCAAAAACATTTCTTGAAACGCAAATCAAAATTATCAAGTAGTTTTTACTAAGTTTACCACAATATACAATCATGTGACTTTGTGAATGTACACAAAATAATACAATGTATTCTCTACGCATACGCAAAATCAGGCCCGAGCTCGCAAGGTCTCGCTGTATTTTGCCATTTTTCCTGTTCACCGTAGACCAACCAATTCATATGATCTCTCGTAAACTACATCAACTGATGCGCTGGTTTCTGACCTTGTTATCATCATGACAACAGAATAAATGATCACACAGCACATGAATGTGCTCATGCCAACAAACGTGAGGAGGAGCTTAATTGCGTTAAGTAAGTATTACCCTGTATGATTCAGAGAAATTAATAATGATGTAGTGGGCACTAGCTATGGGACATAACACGTTTTAAGTGTGTGTTTGACGGTAATGATCTTTTAAACTACTATATGCCGTTTTGTATTGTGGCTTCTAGTTTGGTGTGTTTGTTTGATGAAGAGTACGCAGACAATCTGCAACAACAAATCGGTCTACGGAAAAAAGAACTTTAAAAACAAGTAAACCAATCGAATCTGTGCACAGTTTAATACCACGTTCTCAAGTTAGACGAGCGAGTCTTTCTTGACGACTTGGGCGATGTTTCTTCAAAGGCAGAGCATGACTTCTGGATCGAAATGATTTCGAACATGGCGCTGGTAGATAGCTGAACCAATGGGGCCCTCCTTAAGGCCGCGAAACTTAAAGTGGCACGTGACAAAGTTAAAATGGCACTTCGCCTATGGACTCCGGTGTTGTAGCATTGAAATGCGATGTCTATTGTCCCAAAGCTTCCACAAATTTTCAGTGAGATGAAAAAGGAAGAACGAAGCTTATAACGTACAGCTCTCGCACAAATCATCATCACGTCACCGATAGAGTTTAGTTCAGCGGGACAGATTGCGCAGGGCCCGTTCATGCTGCCTTTGTCTTGCAGCACGTGTTTATTTTGTTACACTGCCATTTCGGTCAAGACGTCACCTTCCCGCTGCGCAGATTCGAAAGACAGCTCTGCGCAAACACTGTAGATGTGAGCCCTTTTTGCTTCTGCTTTTCTGGATGGCTGTAAATCATACTAAGCGGTGGCTCTTCCGGGAGAAGGCCGCGTCATTGCCGCCTTCTAGCAGAAACTAATGGCCCCGAGACGTGATGTGGACTTCTGATCGTGGCTTCAAAGACGCAATGGCTGACAGCAGACGACGGTGATAGAAAGACAATGGAGAGTAAAAAAGATCCTGCTAAGAACCGTCTTCCCTAAACTGCTGGAAATGCCATGGCACTGGGGAACAGTTCTATCTTAATGGAAATAACACAGTGACTTGAACATTTCGATGTAGGAAAACGAGGCGAAAGAAAGTGGGATGAAGTGAGGAAGAGATGTGAGGGAGAGCCTTGAATATTGCACACTATGTATAGTCGTATACAAATTCTTACAAGGACCCGCAAGCTGGCACTGACGCTTCCCCAATAAAATTATAATACACCGAAGTTTCTAATAAACTGACATTCCTTTTTCTATTCTTTAAACTACCACGAAACAAAAACGTTCTTGACGATGCAGATGTTGCTGACTGTGCTACATAGGACGATGTCTGAGAAAAAGTTCGCACTAAATTAACGGCATCTCGTACGCGAAAACGAAGTTCAACTATAGTGGTATAATATTTACATATTAGAGGCATAACTGACACCGAAGCTTCATGCCTCAGTGGCACCACCAACCATCTTGCCAGTCATGCTTTAATTGGGAAAGGGGAATAAAGTTGAACTGCGGACAGCGACTCTGTTTTTATGAATACCTATTTATTTAATTGATTTAATACATACTGTGGACACAAGGTCAATGCAGGGTAGGCAAAACACACTCAAAAAGTAAATCAATCTGGTTAGTTGAACTATACAGCCTTAAGCATACATTTTCAAGTAACCCACATTATGCAGTACAAGTGTGCTAAATAAATGATACAGCGTGTTAGTTGCTACAATCAATAATGATGCACGAAAAAAGAATATTTTAATCGTTAAGTTCCAGCGAAATAGTGGGTTAGGGAATTTGGGCGATGTGGGCGAGTAGGCCTAGTCGATAGTGGACTCAAATATGCATAGAGGTATAAAGGGAAGCAGTGGTAGTGGCAGAAAGTTCATGGTAAAACAGCGCAAATTATAAGGAGATGAAATGAAGATTACAATGAACAGACGCTGAACTAACAACTATCGGTTTATTGTGCCCAAATGAATTAATGGGTACACTTCGACTGCACGCGCATCAGCTCATTGAAGATAATTGCCACATTTTTTGAGCACAATAAATTTGCTATCATGAAGACAAATACATGGGGCGCAAGTGCAAAAATCTTGGTTGACCTTAATGTGAGAAGCTCCTATGACTAAAAAAAATTGCTACAAGTTAGCAGGACTTTATGCCCTACACCATATACACATAATACACAAGTTTGATGATTGAAAGAGAAGTTCACTAGCAATGCTAGTGAACTGCTCTTTTAATCATCAAACTCAAACTCAAACATGGCTGGCCATTCTTGTGCCCGTATTCCTATACGTTTCTTAAATCGACATATAGGATACACTGCCCGTTAATAGTCGCTGGTTGACAACTATTTATATTTAATTTTTATCTTGAAGACGCACATCTCTTAAGCACATTTATGCACGGTTGATCGAACATAGCGAAATACGAAAAAAAAACAGCAAGGGCGGGACGCCGACTAACAACTACGAGCTTAACATTACTGTAGTGTGCGTTCTGCTCTCGTTTTCACCATCCCACCCATCCTACGTCTCTCCACGCTATAGTGTTTACAGGCGCGTTTTTGCAGGTCAACTTGCTGTTCCCGAGGTGTCTCCCGCAGACTAGTGGAGTCTGTGCTCAGAAAACTAAACAAATAAGTAGCGAGAGCCTCGTTCGTGAGCTCACAGTGTCTGGGGCTTGAGGATCAGGTTTGGAAATGAGATGAGTTTTGCGCGTTACGTTGGGGAGCACTAGTGCAAGTGGCGTAGAACTTGGCGCACTCAGCGATGGTACGGAACGGACTGCCGAGAGAAGCTGAATAAATTGGCCGGCCGTGTCCTGCTGCTTTGCATAACGCAAGAGCCATGCGCTCGTCGAGGAACCATGGTCCGAGATTCAAGCTGCTGCTGAAATATCCTGTAGAATATGCACCTTTCGAAGCAGCGCGCGCGCAAGTGCATGGCAAAGAGTGTTCTTCGTTCACCGGCAAGGAACGCGATTGCGGATTGGTAGACCGCGTGTGTGCAAGTAGGGCGTTTGAATATGGGTGGGGTAGGTGGTACGCGGAGGCTTGTTGGTTGAAGCAAATTAAGTACCTGAAGATCGAGGAAACTCTCGCATATGAATAAATTTTACTGCAGATTGGCAGCTCCCCAACATTTCATTCGTTCCTTGAAGAGAAAGGCTTGATGTTCTTGTATTCGACTAATATTGAAATATGCTTGTAGTTTTTGGACACATCAAAAGTAGTTTAGAGTAATACGTTAGAAAATATTCAAGACAGTAG
The DNA here is from genome assembly GCF_043290135.1 of Rhipicephalus microplus. Lineage (NCBI taxonomy): Eukaryota > Metazoa > Arthropoda > Arachnida > Ixodida > Ixodidae > Rhipicephalus > Rhipicephalus microplus. The sequence goes on along the minus strand of NW_027464647.1, from coordinate 367,448 downwards.
CAAGGATTTTCCTGGTTCGGTTGAAAAAGAAATGACACTTGTACAGAAATTAAACAAAGGTAAACAACTGGGGGTCATTGCCGTCCCAACGCGAAAAAAAATGCGTTTAAAACTTTTGTATCAGAAATACTACAAAAAACGGAAATTGACAGATACATTTACTTAAACAGCCCGATTGCATATCTGAACGTACTGATCAGAAATTCAAAATAAGGCCTTTCTGGGCCAGGACTACCCTATACGCTTATCGGTATTTTGTGAAAACCCCAAATTATTGGTACAGCCTGTTGACTGAACAAGTATGCTGTGTCAATTAAATCTATTTTTGTCAACTTTGCAGCCCCTTTTCTGTAACGCCTTTAGGAAAAGCGGTGAGATGTATGGTTATAGAATAAAGCATCGTAGCGCGGAACGCAAGCTAAAATAGAGAAACAGTGCAAGTGCCCATTCTGTAACTTGAGTGCTTAGCTGCTTACTGTCAGATTTCAACTTTTATTTCTATGTCTTTAGATCTTGCCATATACTTTTGCACTCTTTCATTCATTTCCGGTCATCGATGTCTACACCCCACTTCCCCTCCCTTCATCTTTTCAATAATAAAGCAACAAAATTTTTTAATAATGGCGTGATACAGTTCGTGTATTTAAACCAAATAATTATTAGGCTATTATTGTGAAACATTTCTTGAGCAATTGCGAGATTTGAAAAAATAATTAAGACCTTTCACACTTTTTCTTTAGTGTATCATATTGTTGAACTGTACGTGAATTGTCGGCAATGATTGGCTTGTTTGGTCATTGAGAGCAATGTTGTCCTCCACTACATACGCCTACCATCCTCCCACCACTATCCCTAAAAAAAAAAGAACGTTCGAGCAATATAAGCTATTTCCATAGTATTAGAAGCGACTTTCTCAACTATTGTGCTTTTGTATTGTTTGTAGTTGGACACACATCTAATTAAGTAGACTGGCAACTATTCTTCCTGGCACCACGTAATGTACAGTTACAGATCAGCTACCACGTGGTCGGGTAATTAAGGCGCTTTCGTTATTCAGTACTACGGAGGAAGTTTACGTTGTTAGAAATACGAGGGCATATTTCACGTCACTTACAATCGACGGATTCTCTATAGCATGGTTGTGATCTACCGCAAACTATCATTGGGGCGAGATTGACAGCAAAGTAAACTAAAAGCGATGTAAAGTAAACTAAAAGCCCAGCGCCGTCGTCTGACAACAACAATAAGCGGACAGGAGAACCGAAGAGCGGGCATTGTGAGAAGGGCTCACATGCATCGGCAGCGGCGTTGTCTCGGTGTTCTCTCTCTCTCCCTCCGCACCGCTTTTTAAGCTTGTTACATGCATGGCGGGGGAAAAGTGGAGCGAGCAGAAGTCATCGAGACAATTATTTCGCTTAGCTGGTAGGTCTCCATGATTTGCTAAATACTTTACTACAGTATCACAGTTGATTCGATGAGGATGACCGTGACTCAGGGCGCCTTTATGAGCAGACAGAATTAAAAAAATTGCTCTTATTTCCAGGTTATAAAAGGTCTACTGTACGATGTGAAGTTCCCAGTTCAAAACGAATATTTTCTGTAAAAAGCTAATCGAAGTCTCCATTAGAGAGAGCTCTCGCTATGTTCACGTCCTTCATGGCACTTATGGTAATTATCGCCTCAGAAGGTTGTTCATTCACATTTGCCAGAGTGAATGCAGGTAATTTGAGGTGTCTTTACGAATCCTCATACATTTGGACTGACTACACAAGTCAAAGCTTTGCTTGTGCTGAATGGAACTGGTCAGGCGGGTTTCGTTTTCCCTATTTTCTTCACGTTTTCCTTTCTTTTTCCCTTATTTCTTTTTCCGGCTGTCATTTAGCGGTGTCTGTCTCACGAGACTCCTATACAGGAGCAGCAGCGATCCGGTCATCTTCCACATGGACGATTGGAGTGTCAGAGTGTTTAGAAAAGCGTTGCTGTGCACACTTCCACATGCAGCATTCACACTGACTGTTGATCTTTCGTCGGTGCCTTCGTCCAAATGTTTTTCTTTGATTAACAGTCCACAGAACCAATGTGCAATGGGTAAATTGAGTGCATTTCACTGCCCCATTTCATTCATATTGAGGTTTCACTGTTTAATCTGCAGTCTAAAAGCGATATTTGAAGATCAAAGAGTGCGTTTATACGCAATGTATTAGCATGCATTTGCCATTTGCCCGAGACATAGGGAAATTAATCTTGAATATAAAGTGGGCCATTTCGCTCATCAGTTTTTTTTATAGAATAAGCATGTCGGAATCTCACCCCATCTAAAAGCATTTTAACGCGACAACGTTATAAACACCTCGTTTCGAACATCATGGTAAGCATCTTTGGCTGTGAGTAAAAAATCCCCGTTTTCCTCAAGAGGAAAATCACCAAATGTGCAATAAAAAGATTAGGTTCTAGTGAGAAGGAATCCAGAACTTTTTTGTGGCAAGAAGTTGTTCTTCTACCAATTGATGCTATTGCTTGAAGATGATCGGTAAAAAAGAAGAAGCGCTATTATGAATGTCCGGAGGGGGGAGGAAAGCTGTCTCCTTAACACATGAAATATTAGGTGGAAGAATCATAGAATCGCAGAATCGCGCCATGTGTCAAAACATGGTAACTGGGCTATGAGCGGGTATTTTAAAGTTCCATGCATTACATAGTGCTCACAGGTATTTGATCATCATCAGCAGTAAAAGCATGAACAAAGCGAGCAGCTGCATATTATAGCGTGTTGCCTTGGGAACGCGTAGTGGGTCATTGCTGATTCGCAAAAGGGAGCATTGTGGTGCAGTGGGCCAGGGCAACTGCGTTCGCGGTGGACATTCTGGGATAGCTTAAAATGGCCAATCTTGCGCACATGGACATTGCTTTCCTTGCAGCATGGTTGAAGCATACACCGGGAACCGAAACCCGGATATCAATTGAAAAGGCGGTGTTCACTGGGCTCAGTTACGCTATCGCGTTCTACCGTCAAGTGTCCTAAAACATTCTAATAATTATAAAGTGTGGTGGGCCGTTCAGTGACCCGCTTGTAAGCATGCCTCGACGCATACCTTTCATTCTGGCTTTTCGCTAAAGTTCCGGGCTCACTATCAAAAGAGATTCTGCTCCTCTATTCTCCTCCTCTCCACTGATGACCAAAACAGGAATCATTATGCAATATCAATCGTAAATTCTCACGGCCACGTCACTGCGGCTACATCTATTCCTGTCTCCTCTTCGGGATAGGGGGGTCCTAGCTCTGGCATTCACAGTCACTAATTCATATGCCTTAGTGGCTCGGAAACAGTCACATATAATTTCACAGTGGACGCGGCTTTTAAGACAGCCCTTTACCAGTTTTTGGCTCGTGCATTCGATAAAATTGTAGCTCTAATCAGGACTCCCGTGCTGCAGGCCTTGTCGGAAAGGAAGCGGCTGATAAGCCAGTGCCCCAGGATTTACTGACCAGGCATGGGCATCCACTGTTTACCTTTATTTCTATGACATTGACACACTACTAATTAAAACGCTTAAACTTTCCACCACTCATGCGTCAATCCTCGCGTAGGTGTGAAATTCTGTGGCAACCACTGCCGACCTTTCGTTATCGTGTCCATAGCGTCATGGGGACGTCCTCATAGAAAGCAAACTCCCGAGACGTGCAGGTCGACGGGGAGTACGAGCGCTGATGAACAAGTGCTCCGCTGCGGCAAGTTTTGCGCGACTTCGTACGAACTGCTTGATTTTTTTTTTCAATAGAAAGTCCATTACCACTAAAGCAGTTGAACAAAACAGGTTTGCCTCCCGTGTTACCGTTATATCTTCATCGCCATCCCTGGACAGCATTACCCGGTCCTATTTCCTTACATTGTATTTTTTTACTAGCTTACCCGGGCACTGTGGTTGAGGCACCCACTATTGAGTAATCGCGACCATGTTCTTCCAATTATTATTCACTCGTCTTTGGGGCAGTCACCAGGCGGTAGTATGTGAAGGAACCCAGAACGGCAAAGGAGACTCAAAAAACAGGTGGCCGAACTCATACCAACCAGCTTGTAGTGATTTTGCATGTCATCTTCATTATTTCTGAATTGATTGCACCTCATTTCATAGTTATTTCCGACTTGCTTGCATTGAAAACACAAACACACACAAGCACGTTTTACTGCCTTCACACTTTTCTGATTGACCGAAACAAGTTCCTAGTGTTGTTTTATACACAACGCAATAACCCAAAAAACTGAGGCTACCCGCGAATCGCAGAGTGTTTGATGATTATGAATCCAGTCAGCTTTGCTTATAGGTAACATCGTTTAGTTTTATTGATGCTGCAAAGTCAGATGTCCCTCACAATTTTCGCTTTCTTATACAGGAAGTATAGTTGTTGAGGTAATGCTTTCTTGCTGCCTTTCAAAACTGAACAGCCCAACGCGACGTGTCTTTCATCGTAATGGTGCAAGCTAGTGACGTACCAAGCACTGAATTCCTACAACAAATGGGAGAGGGTTTTGCCGAGACGCATCAGTGCTATTGCGTCGAAATACAGCATTCTCATCATAAGCAGTAATTTTTTCAGCAGTGTGCCATAGAAACAAAGAAATCGATTACGAGGGTACCCTCGAGTAGTCGTCGCCAAAGAGTTTCGAGCTCCTATAAACGGCTCGCCGCGAACAGCGAGGCACGAAAATGTCAGACGACGCCACGAAGATGCCTTGGGGGCTTTATTAAAATGACCCGACGCCCCACCCTTTTGATTGCTCTAGCATAATTTCAGACCACAGGAAAAGGAAGGTGAGGCCATTGTACTATGGGTAGCTATGCATACACACGACGCGCGCATGCACGTGCAATGACAGGAATAAAGTTCTGAGGCAGCGAAGGCAAAAAAGAAGAAGGCAATTGCGTAGGAGGCTCCTATTTGTAGACGTCATTGACGTAAAACGTGCTTGCGCCGGTATACACCACGAGATTGGCCTTTACGACAGCACGCCTTCAGAAACCCTCCCTGAAAAGTTAAGACTAAGTAGGAAAGAATATTAAAAATGACAACGATTGGCGCAGAGAATGAATAAATTCCCGGTGGTATTCCTGGTCTCTTTTGATGGCCGTGGGGTGGCGTGGGAAAATGGATAGTCGGTAAACAGAGTGGTGGGAAATAGGGGGAAAACCGGTGTAAGCGCCGGTCCTGCACGCCGTTCTTTATCAGGGCTTCGTCGCCTGCTGTTGTAGTTAACGAGCGAAGATGCGCCAACCTGGGAATGCGTGACCGAGCGATACATGCACCCCTCGTCTAGTCACAGCTCATTCCTGTGGTACCTACGCTTATGTATACGCTTCGGGTATAGTTTTGTGCAACAAAGTGCTCACGTCATTGTCTTCCAGCGTATAGGTCAAGTGTATACTTGAGTGCCTGCTATTACGGTATGATCCGTCTATCGACTCGGCTTCCCTTCGAGTTATACATCACAATCCTGCATTTTTGTGACACGGAGCAAGTGTTGCGTAACCAAAGAGAACTTGCGGGAGGTTGTGTTCCCACATCACACGATACCTGTGTTTTTTGATGTTTTATGCCGGGATCCACCAAGACTTCAGGTACGTAATTCCGTCATGGAAATGACATAAAAAAAGACGTATAATCAGAAGACAAACAAATAAGGTGTCTCAACAAGAGCCGGAACCGTGGTTTTTGGGTTCGTCAAAACACATGCCGGGCACGCTATGTACCGCGTCATGACCAGATACTTCGTACGCTTTAAAAAAATTATGTCTTTTATTGTATTTTATATAAAAAATATGCCTTAACCACTGTTCTCTCACGGCGTTTTTGATAAAGTGCAGTAACGAATCATAACCAAGGCAACCGTGATTAGTTCCTTGAACGTGTCGTTTTTAATCGTGCGTCCAGTTTGGTGTGGTTGCAAAAGTTGAAGTGCAATTTTGTCAACGCCTTAACCCACCCCTAGGTAGCGACCTTACCATAAGCGCTGGCGTCGCTCATAGGATTCATCCAGACCAAACAAAGCTGTGTATCTCACGGATGTCAAAAAAAATTAATATCCTTGGTGCAAGAGCGGTGTTCTTGACGACTAAACTTGGGTGACCTAGCACCCCCGTGAGGTGGCGTCGAGGCAAGCCCTTGACGTCTCCTCATGGGAGGCCTAGGCCCGGCCACCTAAACCTCCTGGTTTCTTACAATAAAGTTTCCTCCTTCTCCTCCTTGGTGTAACCTCTAGACCACATCTGTGCCACCTGGATGTAGTTCTGCGTTAGCCACTTGAGCTCGCCCCGCGAATGATCACAGCCAACCGAAGGGAAGACGCGACACGGGTTAATTGCTTTTTTCTTTGGTCTGGCGGCCCCACCGCGGTGGTCTAGTGGCTAAGGTACTCGGCTGCTGACCCGCAGGTCGCGGATTCAATTCCCGGCTGCGGCGGCTGCATTTCCGATGGAGGCGGAAATGTTGTAGGCCCGTGTGCTCAGATTTGGGTGCACGTTAAAGAACACCAGGTGCTCGAAATTTCCGGAGTCCTCCACTACGGCGTCTCTCATAATCATATGGTGGTTTTGGGACGTTAAACCTCACAAATCAATCAATCAATCAATCAATCTTTGGTCTGGCGGTGGTGCTAAATAACTCATACATGCCGCAGGTACGTGACCTTAGCTGAACTTCGGCGTCCAATCAGTTACTTTTTTCTAGCTGTCACACAACTTTCTGTGATTCTGCTTTTACCACGCAGCCATCACAAGCATCCATGACTACAAGAGTTTGTTCAATCATTATTAATAGACGCTTCTTATCAGTATCTGGATGTATGGCTTGGCGTCAACGTGCGTCTACGTCGACATTGCGCAAGCTTCATTGTGTCACTGTACAACAAACATAAAACTACATCAATAATGGCACGTTTTACTTTCGTGTTATACGAAATCTTATGATGGAAAGAGCAACCATAGTTTTTTTTGTCACCTTATGCCTTTATTAGTCTGCTCCTTCCATTTTATGAGCAACTGTTATAATTTTTTGTAGGCATTCCTATAGTAAATGCGCGGCGAAAAAGATCACGCATCCATACATAGTAGCTGCACTTAAGGGCAAATTAGCCAGGTTGGTACCGCAAATTAGCGAAGCTATATTATAGCACGACCACATGATGCTGATTCATTGTCCATCATAAAACAGCGCAACCGAAAACTAAAGAAGAAAAGAAAGTACCGATGACAAAAGCCCCGCTCTCGTGCCGCAGTTCTTTCTTTTCTTCTCTAGTATTTATGTGAGTTGGCTGTTTTATATTGAAGATCTATAGATCTTCAATATACCAACTTGGCCTTACAACTTGGCCTATAACAGTATACCAACTTGGCTTTATAACTACTTTGCTCAAGATGATTTAGTGTATCATATTACATGCAGAAGGCTGTAGGTAGATAACATGCCTATATAATTACGATAAAATGTAGCCACATCTGTCGGCAAGATTAAAAAATGTCTAAAAACCAAACTTAGATTCGGACGAGTAGTTGTTGCTTCGTTTTTGCATACAACAGTGAAAGAAAGCCAGAACGGAGTAACAAAAGTAAACACACGATAAGCGCCTACACTATGGGTATTTTTTTAATACGCTCCCATGTGAAAATCGAAAAATATGCGACGTGAATAGTAAAGAAGATGGCCATGGATGTATGTTTCAAAACGTGATTCGACGACGGAGTGAGAACATCTGTTACCTCTGCGGTGTTCCTTGACCTAAATATATACTGGTCCTCGCAAAAGCAAACCAAATGTTTTTTTTTTCCGTGTTGAAGTTCATCTTTGAGTTCGTGGTGTGAGAATATGTGCTCCCAATGAATGCATATTCTTTTCAGAACTGAGTTTCTTTATGCGCAATAATAAATGATACGTTGCAGCCCTTTATTCCTGAAACACGTTAAAAATAATCTGATATGAAAGCACGAAAATATTGTTCGGTATGCGATCCCCAGTAATGCTGAGCCGGGTTTTGAGATGCTGGATTAAATTTGCATACATATTTTTTTCCGCTCGTGAATGATTCAATCACGTTTCTTTGAAAATCAGGTGCTACATGATTAGAGATATTCTCTGCAACAGCTAATGACTAAAGTTACGTGAAGATTGTTTTCGCCTAACCCTGGAATGTCTTTTTTCTTGGTAACTTTTGAGAAAAACGATCTGCATTTGAAAAGAAAAGGCATATGCATATATTGTAGGGTTGCAAGTGTTTTCTTTCATAACTTATGAACATTTTCACAAGCAGTGGTGTGTCGCACACAAACAAGAGAAGATCTTAATTTCCAGAACGTAAGCGTACAGGTTTCAAAACGACTAGCTGCTTCAATAAGCTCGGCGTATGGGACGAAATTGACAGCGGCAAAGCACTTCTGTGTGAGAACGAATTAAACTGTCAGCTACAACGCCACGCAACCTCTGGCAAAATTATTCGCTATGACAGAAAAGTAGGAAATCTGAACTATTACCACAATTAGGTGGGAGAAAGGATCCAGTGCTGTTGATTAAAAAAAATGAGGCAATCACTCGAGATCTTCTAGAACAAAATATTATTGAACTAATTAACTTGCAAAAAAGTATAAATCATAAGCTACTGTATTTATTAAAGTCTGTACCTAAATAGGACGCCGTAGAATGTGCTTAGGATCATATTTTGGATAGGATGTAGTCAGGAAAAAAATGTATCATATACAAATACCCAGCAAGAAAAGTTACCTTGCTCAGTGTCATTAAGACGTGGGAACAAAGACATATCAGTCATCATCTGGTAAGATATCAGATGAGAACAGTAAACATTCGCAACTGCTCTAGTGTTCTTAGAGAAATAACCTTTTCATCATCGACACAGTAAAGTGTAAGGCGAGTTTTTAGTACACTGCCACAAAATGTGCGATAATTTGTTAAATGCAAGAAAAGTCCTGACTTTGAAGTCGTTAAACAATGTTCACGAAAAGCTCGAATGCGTTGTAGTCATTTTAATTGAAGCGGTAGGCGTGACAGTAAACGTTAAAAAAAACGTTTTATGCATGTCCACACAATTCTCACTCGAAGTCTCCTACCACGAACTTGACGTTTTCAGAAGGTCTGAGAAACACTAGTGCAGGAAAACAATTTCTGCGTTCGATAATTTGGGAAAGGCGATAAAAAGGGGAGGGGGACATCTAATGAGAATTTGCAATGTTTCAATTACAGCCTGCTTACAGGCGTGAAACAAAAAAAAACGAGTGATTATCAATGACTGCACATTTTCCATGCAGTCATTTCAATTTATGCAGTGGGTAACAAATGTGAAAGGTTAGTTCATCCAGATGAAAAAAAAAAAGTTTTTCAGACAAATACTTATTGAAGCATTTGTAGCGGCGTGCCAAAATAATATTTCATGCGAAGTGAGACGTGTACAGTTTTGGTTTTCATAAGCGCCTAAAGAAAACTTCTGTGAATATACGCGGGGAATAATTGCAAGAACTATTCGATGATATCAGGAGAACGATTTAAAGTTTCTTCTAATTGCAAGCAAATAATATATTTTGACTACGCGTATCGAAAAAAGAAAAGACAACTTGAGTATAAATCAGATTATCTTTACTCAAGATATGCACTGTTATACACCCCTCTGCTCTCTCATTTTTATTTTATTTAATTGTGTCCGCCTATTGCAAGAAACATTCGGACAACTTTAGTCACGTGGTGCTTGCCCAGTTGCTGCAGGCTGCGTGTCGTCCGCACTTGTGTCATAAAAAAAGGCGAAAAAACAATTTTATGTCCCCGCGGATGACATCCCTTAACGACGTAGGAATAAGAATGTCATTTCACGAGTCAACAATTCACAGCTGCTAGCACATTTGGCAGCTCTGACTACGCACAAAACGGTTGTTCCTTCAACGGTCGCCAACAAGCAAGTTTTAATATCTATTTCGGCCTTCCAAATAGCTCAAAATAGCAGCGTGAACAAAAAGATTAAAAATCTCTCACAGGATCTGGTGGCAGAGCGCGATAGTATAGTCACGTGGTGTAGCGCTATGCAAGATTTCCGGTGGCGTGATTGCCGTGCGCCGTAACCGGATGCCGTATACGAAGGTCACGGCGAATGGTGCGCCTAAATCGTCTAGACACAACAACGCATTGTCGGCTGTATGTCGGAGGAACCATAGGTTGTGAAAGTGGGTAAATTGGGTGAAACGCCAGGGGAGGGGAGCGTGCGAGGGGGAAAGAGGGTCACCTTTCTCGTGCTTTGTACACATACTGCAACAGTGCAACAGTGATGATTGCAACAGTGAAACCACCTGCGCGTTTAGAAATGAAATGCCCTGCAACAGGTACATCATGCACCAACTCAAGTTTATACAGCAGGTTCTAATCACAAATTTACGAGAACACAGAGTAACGACTTCGCTCTCGTGCGCCAAGAACGACTATGATTGCATTGCACCACCCTCTTAACTACACTGCCCACTTTCGTTTACCGTGATGCAACAACTGACCGTAGATTGTAAAGAGAGTTCTCGTGTGATGTTATCATAGCAAATTATATATATATATATATATATATATATATATATATATATATATATATATATATATATATATATATATATATATATATATATATATATATATATATATTGTTATGGCGTTTATTAGCGGGCAGACAGCGAGTATACACAATGGCGACAGTAACGGCCAAGCACGGACTCTCAGCGCGAGCGGCGTTCTTGTTGGGTAGCCCCACTAGAAGGTACTCAAGAGTTCGACCCATTTCAGAGTTCGGAGGCTTCGCTACAATTACCCAGGGGTCGAAGAGGGAGCCGCCTGGCGACCTAACAATATATATATATATATATATATATATATATATATATATATATATATATATATATATATATATATTTCTCTCTCTCTCTCTCTCTCTATATATATATATATATATATATATATATATATATATATATAAAGAGAGAGAGAAAGATAAAAAGAGAGAGGCTACTCTGAACTGACCCGTGCAAAATGATTAATTCTCATCTTGGGTAACAGCGCAGGTAAACCAAAAAATAAATACTATAGAAAGGTATATTTCACTGTCTAAGCATTGATCTCTGTCCGTTAATAGCCAGGTTCAAGAATTCTAACAAGATATTATCAGATGCGATCTGACACCTGTCGAATAATTCTCGCTGCGTGTTAAGTTCGAACATTTAGCGCTGTACTGTCATTGACATGTGCACAGACTTCCACATGTGCTGGGTTGCAGTCACTCGATCACACAGTGTCATTCCAAACAAGTATTTTATGCGGGAGTTCACCGCTACTCTACTGATGTATTTCTGTCATAGATTAGACGTTTGTAAAATCTACATTAACGGATGACAAAGATGAAACTATGAAAAAAACAAGCTTTCACTAAAATCGCAGCACGGCCGCAGTGAAAGTTGGAAAAGTGTCATTTCTAGAACGCGTTGTCCACGCAAGCAAACAAGCAAGCAAAAAAAAGCGAAGCAAACCAACGCAAGCAAGGAAGACAGGAAGGAAGAAAAGAAGCAAGGGCCTGGAAAGCATGGCACACACCCACGATTTTGGGCTAATAATATAAGTACGCTTGCAAGGTACCCTTTACGCCATCAATAAAATATTTCGGCAAGTTGGAAGCACTCACAACGCCATTATTTGTCACGCTGCGGAGAAGCAAGGTACGCGCTACGAATGTGCTAAATATTGTATGTGCTTTATTGAGGTGGTGGCTTATGACAATGAAGAATTATGGCTGAGTCATGTGTAATGGGTTGGAAGCAAATGACGACCTACTGGCTACGCGATTCGCGTTTTGTGGCGCTTGGTTTCACGATTTGCGTTGTACGACGTCTGGTTAATCACTCTACTGCTCCGCTATATTACGTATGCTAACGTGGTTTTTTCTCGACGTGTCACATAGGGTGTTCTACGAATGAGCTTTGAGCACCAGTATGACCCCGTGGTTGGATACCGAGCAGCCGGTTAGAGCACCGCCGTTCCATCTTAGATATCTTTAAGACTTCCGTTTTATGTGTGCTTTCGCGCGATAATGGTTACATACACTGGCGGCGGCGGACAACTACAGCGCCAAGAACGGCCCTTAGCGTGATCGCTAACAGCTTTCCCTGTAGAAATTCGGTCGCCGTGATCGAAGCCGTGATATCTCGGTCGTCGATGATAGCTGCTGCACGACCAGTGCGCCAACAAACCATGCACTTTTGCGAAGATTTAGAAATGCGCCTTATATCTCTCATACATTCTATCTAGCAGGGCGCTCTCGGATTTCGAATGGACCATGCTTCACCATCCGTGAGCGGTGAAGCGTTACTACTCTTGTTACATCCTACAACGGCTACGAGGGACAAACAGTTGCCGCTACAAGGAGCTTCCCCTCTAAAACGAAAACGCGCTGAAAGAAGTGTTTTTATTTTTAACATGGAACATGAAAAAGGTAATCTCGGCCAATAGCACTAACGCAACATGATGACTCATAAACCTTTGTGAAGAAAACGTTATACTGCTTACAGAGAAACCACTGGGAACGGACAAGCATCACATCGACGTTTACAACATGTGTTCCCTAGTTTTATCTCTTTAACTTGAAATTGTGTTACTAGAAAGCACCGAATGACTGTTCTGCAAAGGTTCTTTTCTTGTACTTGCGAGCGTTTCAACTTGATCGAGGCTCATAGCCAAACGAAACGAGCTATTTCTCAAAGAAACAAAACGAAGCCATGCCTGAGCGTATACAGTGCTGACTCGGATTAGGACACTCACTGTAAGCCAAAAGGGAGCAACGGGAGTATAGAGGTTGCTTTTTTTTTTCAGAGAGAAACTGCATTTTCACCCTCATTACTCCCCTAAAAGGAGTAACTGCAGAGGGACGAACCGTTGCTCTCCTTTCAGTTCCTCCTTCGGATGATCAACAGTTACTTCCTCCAGTTGCTTCCTGCGGAAGAACCATTACTCCCACCAGTTGCTCCCCTAAGACCAACGGTTAGTCTTTACTGTTCCTCCCACGTGTTCGCAGTTTTTCTCTATATAGACACACGTAAGGGAGTTTTTTGTGTAGATATTCACCGCAGTAGTGTTTGGACTCGGTCTAGGACATCTCGCCTTTTTGGTCACGAATTGCTTACGCCGCTTCATTATGAATCGTCATTGGGTACCTCGGTCGACAGTGCTATAGGACCGAGTTGTCTGGCCCGAATGGAATGTATACGACGAATAGCTTCGCCTTTGCGGAACAATGCGGATAGAGATGACTTCGTGACTCAGCATTCCGTCTCCACCAAGCTTCGTTCCTCCAACAGCACTTGAATCCGTTTTACATTAACCTACAGCTTTTCCCTCATATCGCGGAAATGCTTTGACACCTGGATCAAAGGTGGATGGCCTTTCTGCAGCAGTGGTGCCACCGTATCAAAAAACAAAAAGTTGTCGACCACGGGAAACAAACACGGAACAAGTAATAAACTCCGCCTATCGTGCCGAAGGTCCTCGAGTAAACACAGCATGCTATCTCTAACACATTTACATTTAAACCTGCTCATTAGAGATTCATTGTAGATTGACAAGTCATGTTCCTGTGTCGGCCACGTCATTACTAAGTTTTACCCAGATACGTTCAATATACTCAGTACTCAGTCCGCTGAAGTTGGAATGTACATACTCTGTACTCTATAGAGGCAGTTTTTTAAGTAAATAACGGGAAGAGGGGGGGGGGGGTCGGAAAGCCTATTTATCATGCACAAAATGAACCAAAGCATCCTACGTGGTTGTCGGCACAGATAAACGAGCGCTCCGTTCCAACAAACCAATATGCAAACAATAGCGCAGTTCTATGATGACATGAATTTAGAGCCCGCGTGATTCACTCCAAAACGACACGTGTCGTACTTTCTGTTTTCTTCTTCATCATTAATTCAGCACCTTCATTTTGGTGACCATCATGCAAAGCGCAGCAAATATTTCTACTTAACACTTAAGGCTTTTTACTTTCGCTATTTTTTTCTTCTTCTTCCGCTACAATTAAACTGAGAGCAAGAAGTTTAAAAAAAGGAACAATAGGGCCACTTAACATTAGGGGTACCAAGCTTCGAGGAAGTGTGAAGCTTGACAGCCTGCTTTTTCGTCTTTGTCTTCTGCTTCCTCTTTTTCTTTTCCTCTAATGACTCAAACCCAATGCAGCGGATTGGCCGAGTATGAGGTGAATTTTTCAGTATTTTATTTGGCAGCCTGCTTTGTGTGCCTTCAGTTTTTTTTTCCTTTCATCCCACGTTTCTTTTTCTCCTTTTTCTTTTTTAGGTCTTCTGTTTTCTCTTAACTTCTTTTTATTTCTCGTTTTTGCTTTTTCTATTTTTCTGCTTCTTTGTTTCCTTTCTCTCTCCTAATATTTTGCACCTGCTTCCTCTTTTTTTTTCATAATAGTACGTGATTTCCCCTGCGCGACACCGAGTGCACTAATTGTGTTACTGATAATAAGTGATCATCTTTAAACGTTCGAATATCAAGAAGAAGAAGACTTCTCCCTGGAGCAAGCTCGCACTCACTTATCATCATCACGGCGTTTGGAGAAGAAGACAAAGAAGGCTTATCAAGTATCTTTTGAAAGGCCTGAAACTTCATATCACCAATTTTTGGTAAATCTCACTTCTCGCCGACCAGCAATGGGCCGTCCAGTAGGCCCACGAAGCGGCCGCCAGGTACTCCCTGTCGGTCCCTACGTGGGAGACGCCCGCTACGCGTGCTATGCGCGTCCTGCAGGACTGAAATAAAGTTTTTTTCATTCCATTCCATTCCCTTTCAGTGAGTAAGTGCCATAGTGGAAGCATCGTCATCATCTTGGTGCTTGAGCGCGCTCAATATGATACACATATTTGAACCAAATGACGCACTCTTTAGCAGCAGTAACCCTGAGTGTGCCCAACATCCCAGTTTTGCTAGATACGGCTTACGTGACAATGATAAGGTTCCGAAACACTTGTTTGCAATAGGGAATGGATAATTTGGATAAATTTAAAGATTTCGAGCTTTTAAGGTATTGCTGGAATAAACAGTGGTGTGTATCTGACCAGTTAGAAGTTACTTATACCAGATTGCGCTGTACAGTTCCACAACTAAAGTATTACCTTAACAAATCTCGACGCAAGGCGTCACCACTATGCTTTTTTGTGACGAAAGTGAAACAATTGAACATTTCGTTTTATTCTGCCGTCGTTACTCTTATCAGAGAAAAAGATTTTTAGAAGCCCCATTACAGAAGGTAGGAATAGAAGTAAACGTACTAGTATTTTAACACTTGGCGGCACTACATATGGTTACTGCCACAGGGATATATGCTCCACTGTGTTTGACTACATCAATGCGACTAAGAGATTACGTGCAAGTGAACCCTAACCTTTTCAGACCTTTAGTTTATAACTCGTAGCTATGTTTGTCCAGTACAAGAGATGGTTCGACCACTTGCTTAGCAAGCATTGTTGTCTATTCGCATCTTTATCTCTAAACTAATTTTTCCGATTGGTTTTAGTTTCATTTTATTTTCATTTAAGCATCCTGTCGCCCGGTTCTTGTCCAATCCTCCTGTGTGGGTGAGCACCATCCATCTAAGGTCATCAGCATCAGCACATGCAGCATTACGCTGAGTGGCTACTACAGCACGCTGCAGCATACAACGGCACGGCCTGTTTAAAGTGCTCCTTAGTTAAAAGAGGCATTCATATGTCACAGCATACGGTCGTAAAACGAACGTGAAATGTGTCGTCGTAGTAGTAATGGCCTTCTCAAGGGATATAATCGGAAAGTTGGCAGCTGGTATACACAAAGAGCTTCTTAAACAATAAATTAGTGTAGCCGCACTGACAACATCGCTTTGAGAATCGGGCCAAGTTAGTTCTTCCTGAGCACCGTGTAGACAACGACATTGAAGAAGATGTTATTGACATGCATGTGTCAAATGCGGAGGAAGAGTAAATGCAGGACGTTATTAATTTTAAATCGTGCACTCGAAGCACGCCACATCGATGCGTGCCACAGTTTGCCGAATGCACTGTCGGACGTGTTCACTTACCAACCACGAGTGGATTCGTCATCAACGAGACCTCAAGCGTTGTCTATAGCCCACATGAACAGCTGGAAGGTAAAAAAAATTAGGCCAGGAAACAAAGGACCTACCAAGCTGTGAAGAGAGAAATCATAAACCTACCGATCACACGGTTGTACTATGGAATGGTTACGCCGAAACTGTCCTGTAACATTTTTTCGTGAATTTTTCTGACTTGCAGTGCCTATGCGATACATGCTGCAAACAGTCGAACGTGAGCACGATAAGTGAATATGTTAGTACATCGGCTGCATCATGTAACGGGACTTGACTATAAACGTAACGTAAGACGTCATTAGTATATAGCGGTTGTGACGAGTATCACTTTTTTGCCGGTGTCATCAGTTGGGTCATGAGACTGAGTGGATATATCTTTACGTCATGCGGCTATTTTGACAGCGTCGCTATTGCCAGAGATTGACAGTGACGGGCCGCTGACACCACTGTGATTGTTTTCTGACCCAACCGCTTTACCACTGACGTTCAAAATTACTTTTTTGCTCAGGCCGTGGAACAACGAGCCGTTTAGGAGCAATATGATACTTCTAAACGTCATAACGACTATAAGCTGTCAAATAAGGAAGGCATTATCTCCGTTTAGGGCATTATATTCGGTGTCTGGTTGCTGAAGGTAAAAAAAAAAGATGTCCTCCCGCACAAAGCAATCTCTTACGGGGCGGTATTATGTGTGCAAGGCTGTGATCCTATCGGCTGTCTACACCCTTCCAAAAAATATTAAAATAAAATGAAAAATGAGCTTTGTAGAATTTTCGATCATCAGCGAAGTCACCTCAAACCGCTTAATGACTTTCGGTTGAATTTCGATCGATCGTCCAGATGCTAATGCAGTTCCTTGGCCGACGTGTGCGGACAGCGAATAATCATGTCAAGCAACCGACACCATTTCGTACAAAAAACGTATATTTCTCCTTCTCTTACTGTCTAAAAATTTAGCTTATGAATAAGGAATGCAGACCAAAATTAACATTTTAATTATCCTACTACTACAAGAAAACCCCCTTTTGTTTTGTTTTTGTTTTTCTCCGTGAGCACGGACAGAGTATATCTCATGGGTACGGAAGGGTACGTAGAACTTTTGCGTGAAGGAAACTTGATTTTTGTATTGGGCACAAATTTTATCACGAATTGAACTGGAATTGAAAAGAGGAATGATGTAAACACACACACACACACACACACACACACACACAGGTGCGAGCGGGTGAGCTCCTGTTTTTATGAATCAATCAGCACTTTGAATTTGAACATCAGACTTTACTGTAGAAAATAATTTCGCAAACTGATCGGACCTAATAACGAGTATATCGATTTTCATGATTTATGTGTAAAAGCACATTGTATACTGTGACAGTGTCTGTGATTTTCTACGGCTTAAAAAGTTAGAAGCTCTAAAGATTGCCGCATAATATAAACACGAGATAATGTTTGTTAAAAGGTGGGCAATTGAATCCTTAGTTGCTTCATTTCATAAAGATGGTGCACTTGAAGCTCTCTGCCCGGTTTCTTCCAACCCAGAGAAATATTATATGAAGTCTAGTATAGATAAAACTTCCACATGAAGTATACACATGAAAAAGAGAGTAAGCCAGATGCTTCTATCGAAAAGAGTGGCAAAACTATTATGAAAACGACACACCTCTTTTCCGGATGGTTTGACGGGCAACATTATTTAGCATTACTGTTTCGGGGCCTTCGTTCGCACGCTTCCACGGCCACGCTGATCAGACATTGAGTCACTGAGCGAAACGGATGCGGAAGACACAGCGATCTGGCCCCTTGACGACACCACTGCAGCCTCCAGTGTAAGCCCACGTCTATCCCTTTCACATTTTCTGTCTTGCCATCACTGCCCTTTTCCTCCCAACAACTCCTGTCACTGTTGCTATTCTTCCTGCAGACAATAGGCCACTGCCGACGCTGTTGCTCTCGTAGCCCTGCGGACAGTCCCAGCTATGATAAAACGAACTCCTCTCATCTCCTTGATATCCTGGACACCGCGACTTGCTAACAATGTGGTTCTACACAAGTTCATAACTATTGGTTTTGAACGAGTGGGCCGGGATCTTTCAAGAAAGTTCTATTTGCACCTCTATTTTTCAGCATACTGTACTAATCAGCGAACGAGTGCTGTAACCCTTCCGCAGCTACGCATAACAGCATGGCAATGCCTTTTTTTTTTGTGGTCTTTGTTTTAAGAAAGTGCCCCCTGTCGAAAAAGATGTGCCTTAAAAAAGCAGTACTAATGAAAGCACATTTTAAGAACGATGATGGGCAAGGCAACTTTGGCGGACAGATAACCAAAGCGAAACGAATACGTACACTATCCCGGCAGTCACAGGTATAGAAACATCAATTCATTACGAGATAAAAGCAGGGCACACAATGGAGCATTCGCATTACTTTCCTGCGAGTCCTTGCTCCCCCCGAAGTATTGCAGAGTCTTCGAGGAAATTCCCTGAGGAATCCCCACGCCTATTCACCCGCCCTTGGTCCTGTCGATTTTAGTCTCTAGCTTTTAGCAGCTCGTACCGGTAATTCTCGTCCCTCTACGGCTGCACTCGAAACAAATGCAGATACAGGAGCTCTCATTAAAATATTAGTAAGTTCAATTTTGCCCGTTTCCACACAGCATTTTATCAAAAGTACACTACTCGTCACTAACGCAGGGTTCCGAGCAAATACAGACGCCTACTTTGAAGGGTCCCATAAGGTTGTAACGAGATATCCCACGCAGTACCACTTGCCTTGATCTCTCAATTTTCGAAAATATAAAACAAACTGAGCAAGAAAATGTATTAACTAAATTTCATTAATTCTATATAACTCTCGGTCTTCAGCTTTGCGGTGTTGCACGTCAAAATATTGTTTCGCCACTAGTTCAATACCACTGCCAAATGAAGTGCGTACCAAGTGGCATGCGTAAGCAGCTGTACTACGTACGTTCAATATAAGCTCGCTGTGTATACTCAATTTAGAATAAAACTTAGTTCCTGTTATACATATTCATTGTTGTAACATTTTCATGCGATAGTTATCAATTCTTTCCCTGCGATTTTTCTCCGCAGCCTGTGGTATTGCAACGTTCTCGTTTCGTTAAGCAGCATTTTTTGTCTCAACCCACTTCAAGAAAACAATAACAAAAATTGTTTGTAAGATGAACTTGACAGCAAGTTGGAGATTTTATTTTGTTTCTCTTTTTATGTGTTTTTATACGTAGCATGCTCCGGTATGTATAACGCTAACACGACGACATACAGATGGACATGAACGTGTGTGTACCTCCCTTTGTCGGCTATCTTTTCGCACCTTTCGCGTAGAAATATATATATATATATATATATATATATATATATATATATATATATATATATATATATATATATATGTGTGTGTGTGTGTGTGTATGTGTGTGTGTGTGTGTGTGTGTGTGTGTGTGTGTAAGCGCTTTCATAAAAATAGTTTTCGTGAAGCATGCTGGCACAACAGTGAGGTAATGAAGAATCAAATAGACGCTTCAAAACCTTCTCCCTCACAAGAAAAAAAAAAAGAAAATATCAAACACGTTTTTCCCTTCCATTCTTACTAAAATATTTTGTAAATCACAATGTTAAGAAGGTGGTCGTAAGAAAAAGAAGCCTTAGCGGCAACTTACAAATAAACCTCCGTTAACTTTTCTTAATAATATGTGAAATAGCAAAAACATCCATGTTCTTGGAATGGCTTTAATCGTTAGCTTTCGAAGATTTCGATATTGCGGTGTTTGCCTTCTCGAGCCATCTCCATGGCCAACCTCTCTCATTAGCCCTGTTCGCACTTCTGAGAGACTTCAAAAGGAGACGCACTATCGGAAAGGCCTCAATAATATTTGATAAAGTCAACCCTGCCGCTAAATACTGGGATATATGGTACTCCACACATGACACGACTTGCTTAAAGAAACCCAGAACGCAAATAGTCCACGCAGTAGCCTGCTTGAATTCCTTGAGTACACATGTTACTGCCATGGGCAAGCACGTGGGAGGTTGAAAGGCAGCCGCCGCCGCCATATTTCGGATGTCTTCGAATCAAAAACTAAGAAATAAAGTACAGCAAGATACTTTGCGGCAGTTTTAAAACAAGATAAAGTAGACGAAGACGCTCATAGTTTTCCAATTTCCCTAGGACAGCTGAATGCCAGCTGGACCAGTGATGCGTAAACGACGTGAGCCATATAGATAGCGAGTTGATCGTAATAATATTGTTGAATAAGATGTCTCTCTCATGAAAAAGTTGTAAGATATAAGTAGTCACAAAGTTGTAACAGATGCTAGGACGCTACATAGCTAGGAAATGCAAAGGCTTGAAGTTTATCGAGTAAAGCGCTTGGTGCCTACACTGACTAGCAGATCGGGAAAGGAAAATTTTAAAATGAGCTAAAAAAAAGAGGAGAGAAAGAAGCAAAATCTGGCAGCCGATTCACGAACTGAGTTCTGATAACGGAGCGAAGCAAGGCCCTAAGGCCCGTAATGTCTACGTTGAAGTTGACGACTAGTACCACATATGCATGGATGGACGGAGTCACAGATGCACGGATGGATGGACAGAAAAACGGACAGAGTAGCGTCTACTTTCAGGCCATATGAGTTATATAAACACTTTATGTGTGGTCTACAACCACTCTATGTGCGCTCTATAAGGCCTGCGTTTCTGTTCAACAGGAAGCGATAACAGGGTTCACGGACATCGGCAGCACCTAAGGAGCCTCGCTCCTGAAGAGGAAATTGGATTCACTGACGCATGTGAGACTGCCCCATAAGTGAGAGGCATTCGCGCACGCTCGTCTTACTAAAAAAAATTCTGAAGTTCTTTTATTCATTATGCAAATTCAAATAAAACAAATAAATACAGAGAGGCAAACGTCTATTTGTGCGACAATAAGAGCTCTTCCTTTTAAGGTGGGTCCCTTCGTTCAGGGCAGCACTGGCCTGCGTCACTAAGTTTGCCCGCTAAATCAGCCGACGCTGGTCCTGCTGCTCTCAGCTTGTCAGCGCAAGAAAGTGAAAGATCAGAGAATATGGAATCATGGGGCTTCAAAAAAAAAATAAATCCTTGGAACTCGCAGTGTCTCCAGAAACAACATTTCGACAAAGCGCTCTAGTCTTGTTCAAGGCTGTAACTTTGTCTTGAAGAAGAGAAGACCTCTGGTCGAAACCTTGCGTTATCTGCACCCTGAGTTCAAAGCATTCTTCATCACTGCCTTTCGGGTCAACATGCGACATGCACGGTGTTCTAGCAAAATCTTCACGGAACATGGCCGATCATTACGTAAGCCTTTTTGCCAGTCTTCCCAATATGCCTCGATACTCAAGCACAGATAAACGCCGCGCGTGACACTGTCTGTAATTCTTTGGAGCACAGTCTGTTGTTATGCCTTTACAAAATTTTTCCTTCAGTTTCATAAGTTTAGTTCTGTACACTTAAGTATTTCATGCCAAACGTTTTTTTCATTTATGTGCATTGAGAAGTATCGGCAGCCGTGAATGAAAGTATGCATATGTTGAAAGAATTGCTCTTTTACTTAAAGCTGGTGCCTGAATAGGACAAGTTCTTAAGCTTATCATAAAGAAAAAAATTGTAAGGTAAAAAAAATTAGGTGCGAGCCAGCTGCACCGCATTAGTCTACAGGCTCCACAAGAACTCTCGATGATGGTGCTCAGAAGTTTACGAGGAGCAAACAACTTAAATTTATAATCACCAAAACAAGATGTGGCAATAGACGAACTATAAAAACAGTACGCAAAACGATTCGAAGAAGCTATAGCTCGATAAAGTTAATCAGGCTCTGCTTTCTCAATATATATTACGCAGCAAATGTTATTTATTTTTTGTACTTAAAACTTGTAAGGATGGAAAAAAGATTAACCGAGTTGCTTCGATAAAGACAATAGCGGCGCTATGGTCACTTAAGGCGGCGAAGGTGCTTTAAATCTGCCTCTTTAGGCTGTTACATGACGCGACGCCTGGAGGGTCATTTCTTCTGGACCATTTAGTTGAAAGCTCTGCCCACAAGTCACGATAAAACAAAGGGCGACGGATAACCTCGTTGGCGTTCACATCGTACTTTATTAGAGTAGGCACGCTTAGTTGGATTCTAGTACGATAAGGTGAAAAAAATCGCTCGTAAGAAAACATGGAGGTGCAGAGACTGTAGGGAACAGCACAGGGAAAAGCTTGAAAAATAAAAAAAAATAATAAACGAAAGCGAAACTACGTATTTTAATGCTACGTTCTAGCCAAGATTACGAAAAAGGAAATGAGAACGTTATAAATCTCAGATAATTAACAATGTGAGAGCTGTTCCGCCATCTACCGTCATTTTCCAACGGCACAAATTTGTGCAATATAGTTATTTGGCCTGGAAATTATTATAAAAGAGAAGAACAATTATATTGTAAAAATTAGCCGTAGCACCTTACGTAGTAAACATACCCGTTGAACGAGCACAAGGTTTTGTTAGCTTCGGTTATATTCTCTAAGATGACAATACGAAACGCGAGATTGTGATGTGTATATGAACCAAGGACTCAGTGGCTCAATGTTTTACTTACTTTGCTGCGCAGTTGTCAAACAAGAGTTCACAGAGCCGCCTATAAATGCCGACGTTCTTATCGAACAGATGTATGAAACACATTCAAGAGTGACAAAACAGTTGTAGTAAAAAGTTCCTGTGGTAATTACACGTCCACATCAAGAAAAAGAAAACAGATTGATGGACTGCTTCTGTAACGCTCGGCCAAAAAATTCCAACAAGCGCAAGGACTCAGCCACATGGAAAGTGCTTAACAGAGTGCGCCTTCGGGAGCCATACGATGAAGCAGAGTATTGTTTGCCCCACGCTTCCATGTGTTATCTCTCATGTCGTCTACGCACGTGACGTGTAAGGAAAACAACGTTTCGAGACATTTATTTCCATCGGAGAACCCTAACTGACACATTTGTGGCTTCGCCGTAAACTTGTGAATATAGTTGATTGAGCGAGTTTGGGATACATGACTGTTTTTGAAATGGGAGCGCACTGCTTAGACGCGGAGAGAAAGACAGGGACAAGCGCTTACCACCAACTGAAAAATTATTCAGAAAACTATGAAATATATACTGACAGATGAAACAGTGTCATGGCGCATACGATAAGACCAAATCATGTACCAAAATAACAGAACAGATAAAATATCTATGTACGTATTGGCCGTGAACTCAAGACTTACCCCGCTCTCTCAGGTTCATGAGTATTGTCGACACAAGCTTCTTTGTGGTAGTGAACGAAACAAGGCGGCTCTCGCGTTATGGAATTGAAAACAAAAAAGTTGACATAAATTTTTTTATGGATTGTTTAGTTATAATTGTTCCAAGCCATACATAATAGACATAAAACTTAAAGCTATCGCGAATGGCAGCGACGATGGTCATTCATACGTTTTTTTTTTCTTTTTGGCGATTTCCTAAAAACATTTTTACTCGATATATGTTTTTTAGAATAAGGAGTGATCCAGTAAAATGGGCTTTGATGTAAAATGTACTTCTAGACTCCATCAACTCATGCCATTTCCGTCAGAGAATTGACGTCACAGAATGAACGCTAGCTTTCTAGCATACATGCGAGATGGCTCTAATAATGAAAACCCTCGAGGTTTTACGTTCCAAACATATGGTATAATTATGAAAGACGGCTTATGGGGAGGGCTCGAGATTTCGACCCCCCGGGGTCCTTTAACGCGTACCTGACTCTAAACAGATTTGTAGCGTTTTCCTTTTGTTTAAATGGCTGATGCGGCAGCAATTCGCTCCCGCCAAATTTGGACCAGGTGCCAAGTACAAAAACCACAGAGGCTGAGATTATCAACGTAGTGAATCAGCACCCTCAATAACTCAACCACAACGGAGAGAGGATAAAGAAAAAGCGGGAAGGTTTATTTCAATGAGTGATGGAGCAATATTGATAAATATGAATAAAAACATGCAGGCACAACGCACAATACGGTGCGTGTACTAAGGTAGGTAGATGGATGTGTGGTCTATAACACTAAGGGACAACATATATCCGCATAGAAAGCCCCTTGGTGCCTTCAAGAAGGCAAGACCACATGTCAAAACAGTGGCTGCAGCGACAACCCGTACTCAAAGGTTTTTATTGTACACACAATGTGAACCTAACCCTCTCAGCCCTGGCTGTGTTAAGTGGCACCGCTACACAATATATGCCCTAGCACGTAGAAAATTAAGCCAAAACTGCTCATTTCTTTGACGAAGACCTATTCATTGATCCCCAGTGCAATCGACAACAAATCTGTGAACTGTTTGTGAAACTGGGAGCCACAAAAAAGAAGCTTGACGGAAGGCACGGGTGGTGTCGAGGTGAGCAAATTGCGGCGGCTAAGCGCGAGTTTTTTGACGGTGTACTGGAGCTGTTTTGATGAGTATTCCACCTGCAAATAAGACGTTGGCTCATACCTTGTATGCCCTAGTGAATTATTATTATATTTGATTTGCACACACATACACAAGGACAGAGAGGAAAGAGAGAGAGGGCAAGCTGGCTACTGCCACCTGGAGGGGACAACACCTGCTCACTCTTTCGGGAGGAGGGAAGAAAACAGAGGAAACAAAGATTAAAGGGGAGAAAGAGGAAAGAAGATGAGGAAGGGAAAAACAGAAAAAGTGATGTAGACTTCGACGAGTATGAGTAAAAAAACATATATCAAAATAATGAAAAGAAAAAAAAAGAGACCGTCTATTAACGGGTGGCCATGTCCATTTTGTTCATGAATGTAACGAGAGCTCGGTGGGCCTGGTCACGTCGGAAAGCACTAGCAGGAACAAAGCAGTCATTTTTTCTCACCACACAACCACTGAGCCCTGATGAAATAATTTGACGTCATGTTTTCTGTTAATCTATGTATTCTTGCACCAAGAGGTCAGCTACTCGTTTAATAGTCTTCTGAGATCCTAACTACAGGCAAAACAAGCACAAGCAGTATTTGTTAAAAGTAATAAAAATACAAATCTAGGGCTGTAAGGGCTAAAACTCCTCTTCAGCGAAGCAGAATTCTAAGAAGCGTAATAAGTAAGGCTCGACCTCGCCTTGCATATAATGTGGCTTGACTGCCGCATAACCAGTTCAAAGTCTGTTGTTTGACGGGTATTGGATGACATAAAAAAGTCCTTCTGTCAATGAATTCTGCGCACGAGTTACAAAAAAAATAGTTAAATTTGGTGAAATGACAAAAATTCACAATACGGGAGCCGTGTTTGTTATAGTAAATTATTACAAAGGAACACGAGAGGAGAAAAAACAATGACAAACACTCTATTTGTTTAAATGAATGAGACCGTTTGCCAAACTTTATCGAGAGTCGAGACTAATGATCTTAGAATGAAAAAGAGAGTGAGAAGGGCTTTTTTCTCATATTTGTAACAATAACCTCCATCGACATGGTATTTTGTCCCCCATTTCATTAGGCGCCAGTAAAACTTCGCTTATGCAGTTGTACTCTACTTTACGTCCACTGTTTGCGATGCCTTCATAAACTTCAGGCTGTCCAATGATAATAGGACTTCGAAAAAAAAGTTACTATAAGAATAAGCTTGAGACGGTGTGAATAATGTCAGCTTTCTAATTGAAAAAAATGGGCCTGTTTCGGTCATGCACAGCGTCTCTGTGCTCTCGCGGGAGCTTGTTTGGCATCTATCTTGCTTGCTTTGTTTACCGACCACCAGACGTTTGTGCACCGCTTGTTACAGGAGTCGCCAGCGTGGACGGGAAAACATATCGAATTACCATTTTCAATGGGAAGCCCATGTTCCTTCCTGCGTTAGCTGCCATGATTTTTTATTTGTATTGTTTGTGTTTCTTTCTTACATGTTTTACAAAATTAATCTCGTTGAGTAAGTTTTGTGGGTTTGCCCGACACATCCAAACAGAGCAAGTTATTTCCACAGATCTTCATTTGTCATTGCTAAAAAGAAGAAATAGTATGAAGATGATAATGGTCATTAAAACTTTATTTCGGTCCGGAGAAGACGCAGGGAAACCCCACGCCATCCGGCTAATCCCACATAGGGGGACCATCAAACCGAGCTTGGCGGCCTGTTCATGGGCACTCTAGACGGCCTGGGTTTGATCGTTAAGTTCGAGGCTACGTAAGGGCGCTGCCTCCCCCCGCCCCTGTTCTCACTGAAGGTAGAGCCATCGGCACTGCTTTCAGCGAGAACAGGTGGGCAGCATGAAAAATGTAAGATACTTTTTCTTGCTGACAGTGGAGCCATCAGCTCCGCCTTTAGCGAGAAATAGTATTATACGTTTTCTCCATATATCAGAGTCCTTTGCTTTTGATAATGCGACAAAAAATATGCATAATATATTTTCTTTGTTTTTCACTGTCGTTATCATATGTTGGAGAGATTACTATCCACCTGTCAGGACCTAATAGCATGCAACACAGAGAAGCATATGCTATTCAAATGAAGCTTTTTTTTAAATCATGGGCCAAATAAAAACTTGCACTTCATGTTGAATCCCTCTTAGAGCAGAAATGAAAGTCTTGCTGGAAAGCAATTACGCAGCTATGTTTTTGCTAAATCGCTCACCTGTCACGTCAAGTAGCTTTAATCAAATTGCAGACTAATCTCGGCCCTGTCGGAGCTTCAAAATTGAAAGCTTCGTGTGCTTCGTTTTACATGCCCCTTATACTGTACAACAGCAGTTCGCTCAACTTCGTGCCTCATGAGTATTGACGAGGCTTGCCTGGTTGTACGCCTAAATGCTACTACAAATGAGTAGGTATCAATGAGGAGGTATACACGGTGCTCAAAAGATAGAGAACACGCTGAGAATGCACCATTCGACCAAACTGGCTAAAGTTTTTTTAAATATAATATTTTCGTTAGAGCGATAACGTGGTTTCTTTGCAATAACATCATAGACAGAGAGAAAGAGGTAGATTAAATAAAAACGTTAAGAGGTTAACGTGGTAAAAGTAACTGGTTTGCTATCGTGTTAGGGATGGAGAAATGGGGTTTCTACAGAAGAGATAGATAGATAGATAGATAGATAGATAGATAGATAGATAGATAGATAGATAGATAGATAGATAGATAGATAGATAGATAGATAGATAGATAGATAGATAGATAGATAGATAGATAGATAGATAGATAGATAGATAGATAGATAGATAGATAGATAGATAGATAGATAGATAGATAGATAGATAGATAGATAGATAGATAGATAGATAGATAGATAGATAGATAGATAGATAGATAGATAGATAGATAGATAGATAGATAGATAGATAGATAGATAGATAGATAGATAGAAGTGAAAGAAAAGGACACAAACGTGGGCACACAAGCGAGACGTTCAGATCAAAGTCGTTTTGAGAGGCCACTTGAACGCAGGAAGCGCTGTTGCGCTTGCACAGCCTTCTTTTGAGACGTTAGCCATGCGTTAGCTCCTGTCGATGGCACAGGATACATTCTTCCGAAAGAGTTTGGGCGTATAGTTTATCAAACGTATTGCAAAGGGCCTGCCTCTGTAAGCAGCACTGTGGACACTCATACAGAATATGTTGAATCGTTTCAACACTGCCACAGTGGTCACATCTTGCGGTGTCGGCCATGCATGTATGCGAAACTCGTACACGCGTGCCTAAATGCGACACCCAATCATAACGCTTACACAAAATTTAGCGTCACATCGGCGATATCCTGAGAGATTCGAAGACTGAATGTTCGATCCGAAGATTACAGCTGTGCGTGCTTGAAGTGAAGCTCGTTCTAGTAAGACTTGGTGCACTGGCGAGCAAGCACACCGAGCTTCATTACAGTGTCAGTCCTTCAGAGCGGTAATAATATCTGATTGTTTTCTGTGTTGGCTGTACCGGCAGCTTCATCGGCCCGTTTTATGCCGGCAATATCACAATGACTTGGGAGTCATTGGAAAGTTATTACGCATCTGGTGTAGCAATGACACAATCTCACCGCTACGCCAGATTGCAGTGCCGTCTTTGAGTGACTGAAGATCGCCCACTTTTGTACCCGTTAATGAGTGACGAAACGCAATAACACAAGGAGAACACAAGCTCTGCTGCGGTCGATGTCCTCGGGTGACACGTCTTGGAATTGTTTGTTGTAGCCTTCACAAGTATTACGATGGATGTGGTTGAGCTGTTCGGCATAACAGAGCCGTCATTGTATACGTGCGTCTACCATATGCAGTGTCCGTTCATTGTCCCAAAACGACAGCTCAACCAACGACATGCCTTTTATGCATGCCGATTTACGACATTAAAACTCTGCTTTCCAGATTACTGGGCCCGCAAGAACAGATTAGGTGGGATATGTCTTCGCATACTACACACACAAGGTGCAGTGGCGACTTTACTTATTTGATTATTTCTTACGCTATGCAGCTAAAGGCGAATATTTTAAAACTCCAGACCACCTAAATATTATCGCTATTTTATGTTCTTTCCTACTTTTTTGGACACAATGAAAAAAACTTACAGTGGCACAACATCTTTCTTTCTTTTGCCTAACGCGAGGTACCAACGTGTGTAAGATTTTAGAGTTACAGTGTTTTACCTTTTTTTTGGGGGGGTGGGGGGCGAGGGGAGGGGGTCGTTTTACCTTTTTTGGCAAGACAAATACCTCCCTCGCTTTATTTTTACTGCACCTACTTTTCTGCCACGAAGAAGAATTATCTTCATTTTAAAAAAGCTGCGGTGTTTAGCACCTAATGATGCAGCGATGACCAGCGCGGGCCTCTCTTCAAACAATGTTTTGAAAGGCTTCGCGCTTACTTCTTTGAAGCGTTCTTAAATAACGATAGGTGACGAAGCGGCCGCGCTTAGCTAAGATGTGCGAATCACTCAATTATTTGGTGTCACCAGGAGGAACTTAATCTCGCTCAAGAAAGAGATTTCCTTTGAAACTTAAGACTCTTATATAAAAACTAGCCCACTATGGTTGAGTGCAGAGAGCCAAGGTTATTAAATTGAATTTTATTGTTTCTATGAAACAAAAGAAATCATGATCAGCCTGAGGTGACGGCGCGGTTGTCCTGCTCTATGCCGCCACTTTCATTTATGTTT
Source organism: Rhipicephalus microplus (assembly GCF_043290135.1). Taxonomy (NCBI): domain Eukaryota; kingdom Metazoa; phylum Arthropoda; class Arachnida; order Ixodida; family Ixodidae; genus Rhipicephalus; species Rhipicephalus microplus. The sequence continues at coordinate 338,134 of NW_027464647.1, read as the reverse complement.
ATGAATAGTACATGTAAATAATATTTAGCGCCACTCACATGTTTTAGGAGTTCACTGAGCACGCAGAATAGGCGCATATATTCAGGTACGCGACCGGCTTGGCACGCTAGTATTACGAGGATATCATTACGTGAACTGAACAATAAACACGACTTAATTTAAACAAAACGTTAAAGCCAACAACTTTGTGGGTAGAAGTTATCTGATAGCTTTACAAGTCGTTAGCCTAGTTTTCTAATTTTGCTTTCCAGGGAGAGGTAATGATACCTTTACTAACGGGTAGATAAACACATCTCCGACACATTATGATCTTAACGCGGTGCGCTTTGTAAAGAGCACGAAGTTTTTGAGTCACCTATAAAATACTAACTAACTAACTAACTAACAAAATAAATAAATAGAAAATAAATAGATATATTTTACTGGGCTTGTGTCGCACACAGTCCTAATTTCACGAGAACAATTCAATATAGTGCGTTTCCGCCTACTAAAACAATTGCTTTTTCAAAATGCCACTCACCAGGCCCTGAAAATACAAAAAAACTGCATTAATCTTTCCTGATATTTCTTGTCCTTCTTGCGCACTTCTGTGACGCAAACATTATATATCATGAAATCTAAATCATATTGCTCTCGATGCGTCTGTATACGCGAAAAATCAAATGTGGTTTGTCTCATGCACTGCTTTGCCATGCAGCCACCCGTTCGTTCTTTATTGTCTCGCATGAATATTGTGCATGGTCAAACAATCACTCTTCATTTCGTGTGTTTACAACTGGGCAAGCGGCGATAACAGCGTGCAGCCGAGAAGCGCGATATCCTGATAGGCTCCAGCGCTTAGTGCTGATATTTTTCTCGTGCATTCAAAAAATAAGGTGCTATTTGTGTGAACGTCAAAGAACCCCAGGTGGCCGAAATTTCCGGAGTCCTCCCCTAAGGTGTCTCTCATAATCATATGGTGATTTTGACACGTTAAATTAAACTCATCAATCAATAAAGAACTAAGGGGTGAGGAGGATGCATCCCATGTACGAAGGAGAGGAGAAAATCGCCCCCTCAGTTTTGAACTAGGAGTGGCGAGTGGTCCTTTAAAAGCTCAGAGACAATTTCGTTAACAAAACCGTTACCACAAGGCATTAAACTGCCGAGCCACCGGAAATGGTTTGAAACGTCAGTTAAGTTGGCTTACTTAGGATATGAAGCCCCGTACATTAGCTACGTTTTATAATATTGAAGTGTTAGTTTTTGGGTTTTGCGTCGTAAAACCATGACGCGATTATGAGGGGTGCTGTAGTAGAGAGCTCCGATAATATTGACCATCCGGTCTCGTTTTACGTGAACCTAAAGTTCAGTACAAGGACTAAACATTTCACCTCTATAGAAATGTGTCCAACGCTGCTAATATGCGATCCCGTGTCCTTCGGGCCAGCAGTCGCGTTCCATATATCCACAAGACCAATAAGAGCACATAACCCCCACCACCAGGAAAAGAGTGCCGGGTTGCATTCTCTGCTGTAAGGGTACGTAATTTTAAATGAAAAGAAGATAAAAGTGAGCCCCGTAACTGCCTCTCAGTGGGAGGACACCTCAACAGTACCTTACGTGGGATGGTGGTAGAAAAGGGATTCAAAGGATAGGATTAAAATGTTAAGAGATAGAGAGAGAGGCGGAAGTAGAGAGTGAGGCGCAAGGACAGCGAACGACGGAAAACGACGGAAGTAAAGAGTAGATAGGAAAGATGGACCCGGTTGCAGGAGTCCGAAGACGGGGCACCACTGGCGAGAGCTCTTGTCGGCGTCAGGAGATGGCGCAGGGCCAGCCCAGTCGACCAGAGCTACGCTGTCGTCGTAGATCGGCGTCAGAAGATGACGTAGGGCCAGCCCAGTCGGCTAGAGCTACGCTGACGTTGGAGATCGCGAGGGCACAACCGGTTGGCACGAAATCCAGTGAGCGAGTTCCTGCTGTAAGGCATGTCACTTTCGAAGGCCTCAGTTATACATGCAACTCGAGAACTCACCCTCCGAGCAGCCCCGCACGGTGAGGCGCCCAACACAACACTACATTTCCCACATCTCGCATATCACGAAGTCTCAAAGCCTTACATACGCCAACGACGGCGATACAAACTTCCGCCAGTGTCCTTCTCACGAGAGGGGGCTGTCGCACTTCACCGGCTGCAGACCCGAACTTTTGATTGAATGATTGTTTGATTCATTGATTGATTGATTGGTTGATTGATTGATTGATTGATTGATTGTGGGGTTTAACGTCCCAGAACCACCATATGATTGTGAGAGACGCCATAGTGGAGGGCCCGGAAATTTCGACCATCTGGGGTTCTTTAAGGCGCGCCCAAATCTGAGCACATGGGCCTACAACATTTCCGCCTCTATCGAAAATGCAGCCGCCACAGCCAGGATTCGATACCGCGACCTGAGGGTCAGCAGCCGAGTACTTTAGCCACAAGACCACCACGGCGGGGCGACCCGAACTTTTCCGAATCTGCCCATCATCCACAAAATATACCCGTCTCGCCATACCGATGTTTGTTCAGGATGTGGCGTTATCCCCCCAACCCTTCACATCACCGTACAGTTCACAGCGACCAACTTGCCTTGCCTCCCCTCCGACCAATCCTTCGGTCCACCCGTACCCAGAGCACTGGGAAGGCACCCTTTGCGATGGCGCCCCCGAGCTCTGTCGGGCGCTCGTTCTGTGGCATGGCCTGTCGCAGACGTTGTCATAGAAATCAAAAAATAGGGACTCTCCTTGTTTTCTTTCCACTCAAATAAAAGGAAATGTTTTCATCATCATCTCTTTCATCCTGACCATCTCATGCTTATTAGTGACTACAGCTATAGGAAGCAAGATATACAGCACCCTAGCGGCAGCACTTTTTTCGTTTCGGAGAAAGAAGAATTGAGAAAAAAATGCATTATAAGGAGAAAAACAAATAAATAAAGAAAGCCAAACAAAAGTGATTACGGAAAAGCCAGCTCGCAATATGGCTGTGGTTTCGCTTGTGTAAAACAGTGTTTCTGCTTTCCTCTCGTATCCAGCGCCGGTCTGTTTTTCTGGAGACGCTGATAAGCATCGATTTGAGAGCGCCGCTTGCTGCGCCCTGGAGCCGCTGCACTCGTTTCTGTGTGCTCAACATATTTGCTCACCATCTCACTAAGCAGCGCCGCCAGAACTTCGCTTCCGTCGAGCGATTCCAGATTTCAGGTAAACAAAAATTTACAGAAGCAGAACGGCAGCGGAAGCTTCGCAATGCGGGCGCGCTCTTCGAAATTAACAGACAAACGTGCTCACTCAGTTTATTCACGTTGTAGCAGGGAACGCATCTGAGAACCCGCACCCAAGAACTCTAGGAAAGGTTTGAGAGAAGCGATGGAATTGTGTAAAGCGATGGACGGCCGGCACACCCTAGCACGGCGCGGGGCAGCGTATGTCCGAGCTCACGGTTGCCGTATTTATTTCAACAGCTTGCCCGTCGCAAACAGAAATGGTCGTCATCGTTAAACGGCACCCGCTCTCTACATCGCCTTGTTGATCTTCATCCTCTTAGAACAACAGAAATCTGAGATAGTTCTTAAGTTGGTACTTATGAGTTGTTAGTCGGTGTCTCGAGTGCCTTGACTTGCTCTTTTCGTCCACGCTTGCGCGCCCTGTTTTCTAGAATTCGTCCTCTACTGCCTCCATATGTGAACACGCACGCTGAATGCCCCGATGTGGCCTCTAGTAACCCCGATGGGTGAGTGCACGAGTACAGAAAGAGGGGGAACAAGAAAGAAACAGGAAAAGAAAGAGAAAGAGAGAAATTCATGGCAAAATATTCTTCCCGAGACAGAAATTCGATCCCGCGTACCCTCGATACTGACGAGCGTCCAAGCCCCTCCGCTATCCAGGCACACTAGCGCATCATAGGATAGCCTTGCATAGGGTATCAAGCTGGTGAGTGGAAAGCGAGCGTGAGGAGGATAGGTGTGATGAGGAGGAGAAAACGGAGGACGAGGGGAAACAGCAAAGCATGATATACAGGTCTTAAGAAGGAAAGATAGAATATAAAAAACAGAATGCGACTGAAAGAAAAAAGATAGAATCAAAACCACAGAAAAATAAAAATACTGACACACACACACACACACACACACACACACACACACATATATATATATATATATATATATATATATATATATATATATATATATATATATATATATATATATATATATATATATATATATATATAAGGTTGAAACAAGCGGGAAATAGAGAGCATGAATGAGAGACAGAGAAATGGAAGTAAATACAGAAGAAAGGCGTAAAAACAGAGAGAGAGAAAGAAAGAAATGGAGAACAAAGAAAGCTTGATAAACATAGTTAAACAGCAAGATACAGAGCTGCAGAGGTGCCCGATAGCTCCCCTTTATCATTGCGAACTCAGGAGTTTATAGGCGCGCCCACGTCAATGCTTTAAACTGCATTGAAAAAAAATACTGTACAGGTACCCTGTAGCGCAATCAGTCGCGTCAAGACTAGAGTGCTTATTCGGGCTGACGGGTACACAATAAAAATAATAAGAAATGGGACACAGCGCGAAACACAGGACAATGATAGAGACGGACCATGCCACGACTTACAACCACAGCTTTATTCCATACAAGGAATATATATATATATATATATATATATATATATATATATATATATATATAAAATAAGGGAAAGAAGTGTATACCTAAGGGCTCGTTTTTCCGTGTTTTAACACAATATTAATGAGATATAACAGACAGTAATGCCAAGGAATGTACAGGGGAAGTTATTAAAACCAATGGAATGTAAATAAGAAGAAAGAAAAGTGGATGAAAAAATTACCAACTGTGAGCAGGAATCGAACCTACGACCTTCGAATTACGCGTTCGATGCTCTAACCACTGAGCTATCACAGCGGCCCTCCCTCCATCCACTTTTTTGGGTTTATCTGTGAATTTAGAAGTAGGAGTGACAGTCAGCGCCATCTATAAGCCAAACAACGAGTGTGAAACACTCTTATGCGCATGTTTGGCGCCACGTAGCACGTGAACTTATTATGAGTGGGCAGCTGATTAATTGTCCCTCTTATACAACCTAAACACACCAAGTCTGCCAGTACGAGACCCTCGTTCAATGAAATAAGGGAAAGAAGTGTATACCTAAGGGCTCGTTTTTCCGTGTTTTAACACAATATTAATGAGATATAACAGACAGTAATGCCAAGGAATGTACAGGGGAAGTTATTAAAACCAATGGAATGTAAATAAGAAGAAAGAAAAGTGGATGAAAAAATTACCAACTGTGAGCAGGAATCGAACCTACGACCTTCGAATTACGCGTTCGATGCTCACAGCAATCCCGCCAGCCCAAGTAATGGCTTCCGAGACATTGCTTTTATCGCCGGAAGCTCACGCACAAGGCAGTCCTGCATCGTGTACGTAGGTCACATATATATATATACATATATATATATATACATATATATATACATACATATATATATATATATATATATATATATATATATATATATATATATATATATATATATATATATATATATATATATATATATATATATATATATATATATACATATATATACATATATATATATATACATATATATATATATATATATATATATATATATATATATATATATATATATATATATATATATATATATATATATATATATATATATATATATATATATATATATATATATATATATATAGGTGTGAGGGTTGTGTTTCACCTATATATATATAGGTGAAAGGGTGTGAGGGCTCGCTCGCTGGATTCCGTGCCGACCGGTTGTGCCCTGCCCTCGCGATCTCCGACAACAGCGTAGCTCTGGCCGACTGGATAAGCCCTACGCCATCTCCTGACGCCGACAAGAGCTCTCGCCAGTGGTGCTCCGTCCTCGGACTCTTGCGGCCATGTTCATCTTTCCTATCTTCTCTTTACTTCCGTCGATCACTGTCCCTGGGCCTCGCTCTCTCCTTCCTCTCTCTCTATATATATACCTTTTAATCCTATCCTTTAATTCCTCCTTACCCCCATCCCTTGTGCGCTACTGTTGAAGTGTCGCACCTGATGCAGACAATTACGGGGCTCACTTTTCTCTTCTTTTCCCTCTAAGAAGCACATAAGGGTGTGACGGTGAGGAGACCAGCAAAGAGGTACCTGTTAATATTTCGACGTAATCAAACGATTAATGAAAAAGCCACACCCGCGTGAAAGATACCCTAGTTCTCTCGTGAGGAGTGCTATTGACAGCACATTCACGCGCGTGTCACCATTTTTGTAAGTACAATAGGCCTCGTATATTTCACGTTAAAACTCGCAATATTGCGTGACAGAAGAGCAGAATCACCCCACAAGTCTTACCACGTGAAATGCACAAGTAGGTCTAAAATCCCACCATGTTACAAAGCACTCAGGAATGAGAAATCACCATCATCCGCAACCTCATCAAAAATATATGCAGCTTCGTAAGAGCTCGTATTGCCTAGCAGACAATAGTAGTACATCGGTATTTCCCCAAAACAATTCGTTATCTCACAGTGGGCCCTTCGCAGTTGTACTACTTGTACACATGTACAATAGGTGAGTTCAAAACTCGCCAATTCCTTCCTTTGCTGAGCAGTGTAAGTCTCCATCGACAAGTGGAGTCTAGAAAACCAGTGGGAGGGGTGGGGGAGAACGAGGCCTGATTGCACTGTCGCGTTGTACTCTCGAGGGTGAAGCTCAAACGCCAAATATCTTTTAAGAATTTTTTTTTTGTGGTTGCACTCGTGACGGCTGCCATTAGTAAACGGGAGGCCGATCATGGAAGGAAGGAAGAACAGGAGAGAAGGCCGGGAGGTTAACCAGGCACATGCCTCGTTTGCTGCCCGTCGCTGGGGGAATAAGAAATGGGAGCATAAAGATGAGAGAGAGAAGAGAGAGAAGGAAAAGAGACAAGAAAATGGTCAGTACATGCACTGCAGCGCATGTAGCAGTGGCCCTACACAAAAGACAAAGGCGTTCACAAATGCCCGTAGACCTCAAATAGTACAAAGGGTGTTTGATTGTCTTGTGAGCTGACGAAAGACGAGGGTGGTGCTCCAGGAGCATTTGCACGGTGAGTGGCCGATTGTCCAATCGCCGCGACGCGTCAGAACATGTCACGTCGATGATCGATGATCAGAACGTGTCACGTCGGCGAAGGCAGTGTAAAATCAGTTGAGGCGCAGAAAGCGTGTAATGGTTTGGATACTGGATGCCATACAAAACCACGTTAGTTGCAGAAAGCTTTCGAGTGGAGATCGGGGCAGCATCAGTACGTCGACTGAGAAAAAAAATAAAAAAATGGCACCTTCGAGTCGTTCTAGATGAATGAATAAAAACCTTGTGAATTCGTTCTTTGAATCAAATGCGAAGGGTGCAGCGTTTCTTTTTTTCTCAATCAATTCTTCTTTCTCCTATACTGCACTATATACTCTAAGCTTTTACTTTTGGCACTTCGCTTGATTAACCTAACACGCCTTCTGGGGAATGCAAGAGTTCGGTGCGGCACGTGATAATACGCTTTGTTTGTTTTCTTTCTTAGAAAGAAATGAGTTGACTTATGGGATAGTCAAGACAAACAAAAAGAAACCCCTGCGCAGCTATACATGGGCGAACAAGCAGCACAAGGTTCGCGCTCTTTCTTCTCTTGCTATTAGTTTGGGAGGCCGACTGAGAAAAGGCGAGGGAGAGAGGGACATGACGGTAAGAGGTATTGCCGGTACCATCTGCACGCACCTCAATGCGCTCTCGGCGAGAAGTGCCTGCTTCCTGCTTTTAGGAGCTGCCGAGAGTAGATGGGTCCGTACTGGTACGCTTCACTTCGCAAGGAACCCTTTCTCGCACGCTCCTGCGCACGCACCGAACCGTTCGTGTTTGTTCTTTTCTGTTCTCCGACGATCTGTTCTCGTTAGGCAAGCGGGGAGGTAGACGGTATTTTATGCCACACATCTACGGCTATCCCTTTAGAGAGGAGCCACCCATATAGTTTTCTACGAGTGGTGGATGTGTGGTTCCTCCGACGATGCGGTTACTAGGCAACGTCATAACTGCGGCGAGGGGATAGGGCGTCGTAGCCATATTCGCAGCACAGGAGATGGGTGCCCTAGCAGCTGCCGCGATTAGAAGAGAGCTACAGGGCGAGTCCGTTGGAAATGTCGGGACACGCCGGTGTGGGAATCATCAGCGACAAAAAGCGTGAGTGCGCCACATAAACGAGAAAAGGACTCGTCACTCTGCCTCAGCAACAACAGAGGTGCATTTGTGCATGAGCGTGCTAGAAAAGCTGCAGATACGCGAAACGAAAAAAAATGAATACCGTAAAATAATGAACAAGGCCCCCTACCCCTAATGATGAAAGATCATTCTACCAGATTTGGAGGGAGGGCACTTGCTCGGTCCCTGACCAGTCACTGGCGCTTGTTTGGCGCTTATATCAGATCTCCCGAAAAAGGGAGGGCGGGCTTGCTTGAGTGGAGAAACTTGCTAGGCTTTTTACGGTATTCTATGTTTCATCTGCTACTGAGATAACTCAGATGATATGAGCATAGAGATTTCTGGCTTAACTTGCTATCTGTTACTTTCATTGGAATGTTCGCCTGTCGCAGTATAATGAAATGCTATCACTATATATGCCAACTTATGACTGAACAACCTTCAGCCCTCACTGTAGATTTCAGTACTGTTATACCTTGATTCGAGGTAATTTTAATATGTCGCGTCAGTTTAGACGTTCCCTCAACAAGTACCTATGTGTGTCAGTATAGGCATGCATGTTGAACAGTGCCTCGGGTATATAGCGTTCGCGAATACGACACTACGAGACTCACTCTAATGCACTGCCTCAGTTTCAAAGGTAAAACAGAGGTGTTACCTAACACTCTCAACTGACTTGAAGGCACATCATTTACTGAAAGAGAATTAGTGGACCATGAACTCCGCTGCCACGTTAGCTGTGGCCAATAATAGCACTTTCTGAAGATGAAGCGGGCTTCAATTAGCCGATGATGCAGCCCGCTCAGCCCATGAAAGAACCCGTGTAGTCCCAATTGCTCTATCAAGGAATGATGCAGCAAGACAACTTTACCTGCTGGCTCGAGATCTCACGCGCACATTCTGGTCGTCTACCAGCTTCCAAAGGTGTCAATTTTATGAACTGGATTCTTCGCTCAAGCTAAAGCTACCATCACAACTTTACCGCTCCGATGCGATACTGTTATGCCGCCTTTGGTTGGGTGTTGCATTTACAAAGGTGTACTCCTTTCGCATTGGTATGGCAGACACTCCTACATGCGACTACTGCGGAGCTGAAGAGACCATCGAACACGTCCTGTGCAGCTGCGCTTGCTACGACACACAGCGATGCCAGCTCCGGATGGTTTTGAATCAACGTGACCCCGGACCATTTTGTGTGCAGAAGATACTAGGACCTTGGAAATCTGCCTCAGTTGCGCAGAAAGCGAGTAAAGCACTGCTACTTTACTTAAAGTCAACAAACCTGAACGACCGCCTGTAGACTGTGTGTGCTCCCCGAGTGTGCTCGTGATTGTGTGTACCTTCTCATCTCTCTGCAACCTCTTTTCTCCCCTTCATCCCTTCCCCTGTGCAGGGTAGCAAACCGTATGTGCGTCTGGTTAACCTCCCTGCATTTCCTTGCATCTTTATCTCTCTCTCTCTCTCTCTCTCTCTGAAGATGATGGAGCTCTCTGACGGTTTGTAAACAAGCGATGAACGCTGTTAAATGTGCACACGCAACCATTTTTCTCACTTTTTTCTTTGTTTTTTTAGAGTGAAAGCACCTAGCTGGGTTGGTTGCTGCGCCACTACATCATTAAGGCAAGAATAAGCAGTTCAATTAAGGAAAATAAGCAGTTCAAAGCCAGGTGTGGTGGTAGTATGACACAGAGAGCACTGTCTGTAGTTCAATGCCCTACCTGCAATTCTCTGTTCAGCCCAGTCAATCATTTTTAATGAGCAAGATTATGGCTACCCATGTTTGTTAGCTTCTTTCACGATAATGATGACATAGGACATGTAACATTGCATACAACTGTTGACTTGCCAGGAACAAATGAAAAGTCTTCGTGAGAAGAACGTCATTTTTTTTACTCTATTGCGGGGCTTGTCTGTATTGTTTGTTTGTTTGTTTTTTGTTTGTTTGTTTATTTTAAAACCCGGCCACCTGGGAAGTAAGAAAAAATGCGTATGCTTGGATAGTATCCGTCAGCATCCATAGGTAACATGTAGGCAACAGAGCCCGATGCTACGCGGGGCTATAGCGTCGATTGAACTGTGTCAGGAAACGCTGCAGATCGTTCGTGTTTAGCTTGATGACGACTGTGCAATACTCGCGCAATAAAACCAGACAATATGTTTTAAAGCATAATGACTGGTACTTTATTTATTTCCACATTACCTACATCGTCATATAGGCATTACGTATAGGGAGGACAAAAAGAATCAGTACAAAGGAATGATTAGCGAAATACATAAACACAGATAAAAAATCACCGTCACATTTATCAGAGCGTACGTATAGATCACGAAATACATTTTTAATACACGTTGTACATACCTAATGCAAGAACAATTTCACAAAACAGAAAAAAAATAATTATCTGTTTTATCTGCCAAGTCGTCAGTTAGGCTGTTCCATCGCTTAATGTTTTTGGAAAGAATAATAGAAAAAGTGTTAGATCTGCATTGGAAGGCAGATATATTTTTGATGTTGTCAAAGCAAGTGAATGTGTAGGGTGGTAGAACAAGGTATATAGCTATGTTGATTGATCATTGTGCTAGGGTGATTCTTGTGTACGAGTGAATGTGCAATTTCTCTGGATAACAGTGCACGTCATGTCACGAGGAATCTGGTCTCTAGGTAATGTATGCTCTTATCGTTGGTAATGTTGACCAATGGCAAGTTTTACTGTTCATTCGTAGAGTGATCCTGAAGGAAAACAAGGTCTGCCTTGAAAGCCAAAATGAAAATGAAGCGGGGCGTGCGTCTCATAACGGCCGGCCTTCGGTCTTCAGCTTTCAGGTTTACAGAGGGCAAGCAAGCAGTTCTTTATTCTCAACACCAGCTCGGTAGGTGAAAGGTCCCACTGAGTGACGGTATGCAGTAGAAATTCCACCATCATTTACATAACTTTCGGTGGGGGGCCGTAAGTAATTCCACCGCCCCCCCCCCTTTCCTATCCTCGTGAGCACATCTATGACTCAACGGTAGTACAATATTGTGTATAGACAAGAAATCTGAATTGGTTGCAGCCTAATTACATTTTTTTTGTTGCAACGCGTGCAATACAGAAGAATGCTGATGACAGTGAAACTGGCAGCTCATCGGTTTGCCGAGATGAAATTGAAAAGTTCCATAAAGGCACACTCAAATACAGTCGGTGCGCCCTTGTTCCACGGCTGCCGCCGCTCAAAGTGCCTTTTTTCGGCCCGGCAGTAGATTACTGAGCGAGGCCCACCAAGTTTGCATACAAAGCAAGCCTTCGATGATAGCCCGTCCTTTTAAAGCTGCTTAGCCCTATTCAATCGTTCTTCTGGTTACCTCTCCCGGCTTTATAGCGTTTTCTAAATTACTACGAGAAGCTCGGAATGAAAGTAGGTGCATATATAGGAGGCAGTAATGCAGAGTACAGAATGATTGAAGCCTACAAAACATCACTTATTTGTAGAGAGAGAGAGAGAAAATTTAATGCGGAAAGACAGGGAGGTTAACCAGAAAACATATCCGGTTTGCTACCCTGCACTGGGGAAGGGGTAAGGGGAGACAGAAAAGTAAGAAAAAGAAATGGGAAAGGGAGGAAGAGAAGCACAAACACACACACACACACGCGCACACAGTAGTGTCACAATCGTTCAACGAGGCGGGTCGCTCGCAGAAACTTCATCAGCGCCTTCGTTGCTTTCTGGCGTGAAGCTCGATCTTTCCGACATTCCAAGATTGACTGCTCAGAAAGTGGCTGGTCGTCGAGGCGAGCAAACACTGCTGAGAGGGACTGTCGCTGAGAGCTGTACTGGGGGCACTGACATAAAATATGTTCAATTGTTTCGTCATTGTCGCAATGGTCGCATGCAGCGCTGTCTCTCATTCCGATGCGGCAGGCAAAGGCGTTCGTGAAAGACACCCCAAGCCACATGCGGCAGAGAAGGGTCGTCTCGGATCGGGGTAGGCCAGATGGAATAGTAAGTCGTAGGCATGGGTCCAGGCGGTGAAGACGGGTGTGGAGAAAACCGGGCGTATTCCGCATAGACCTTGCGACATCCTGCGCAAGCGTATTAATCTTTGCTGCTGCGTCGCTTCTTGATAGTGGAATAGGATCCATCACTCCATTTTCGTGAGCATTCTTAGCTGCATCGTCGGCTTGCTCGTTACCGATGATGCCGCAATGGCCTGGTAACCACTGAAAAGATATGTCATGTCCTTCATCTATTAGGTGATGGTACAGTTGTCGTATTTCGAGCGCCAATTGGTCTTGAGGCCCACGACGTAGAGCATTGTGTAGACATTGGAGAGCTGGTTTCGAATCAGTAAAAATGCTCCATTTTTGTGGTGTCTCTCGATCAATCCTGCGGAGTGCGCTGCGGAGTGCCGCGAGCTCCACGGCTGTCGATGTCGTCTTGTGTGACGTTCTGAACTGGATGGTTTCGGCTCTTGCTGGGAAGATCACAGCTCCTGCAGATCCTCCAACAGTTGTCGAGCCATCCGTGTAAAGTTTGACATGATCTTTGTATTCTTCGTGTAGCATGAGTAGAATCATCTGCTTTAAAGCTGGCGCCGAGAGCTCCGCCTTCTTGCGAATCCCCGGCACTGTCAAGCGCAGTTTTGGTCGGTCCAAGCACCAAGGAGGTGTTAGTATCCGTTCCGGAGGCGTGTAGACTGTTGGAAGGCACTCACGGAAAGTCAATACTCTCTTACAGAAGGAGGCACTCGGTCGATCTTCTGGAAGCGAAGCTAGGTGGTGGGCAGGGGCGCGAGCAAGGTGTCTAATATGAGCTCTAAGCACCTCCAAAGTAATGTGCACTGTGGCCGGATGATCTTTGGCGATTGCGATGGTTTCCGCTGTTGATGTACAGCGTGGTAATCCAAGACAAACTCTGAGTGCCTGGCCCTGGGCGTTTTCTATTGTGCGTATACTGCTTTTGCAAGCGTTCGTCAGAACCGGCAAGCTATACCGCAGGTACCCCAGAAACAGCGTTTTATACAAATGCAACATCGCGTGCACTGATGTGCCCCACGTTTTGCCTCCGAGGAACTTGAAAAGTTGTGCGATGGCCGTTAGGCGCTTCTTTAGAGTGGCCACATGGGGACTCCAGCAGAGATTTCGATCGATCGTGACCCCCAAAAACCTGTGGGTCCTGGCGTAGCAGACACTGTGTCCATCGATGGCGATGGGATATGACGTCATTGCCTTCCGCGTGAACGCGACCAGCGCCGATTTCTCAGGAGAAATCTCGAGGCCTTGTTCCCTAAGGTACGCCGATATTGAATTCGCTGCTTTCTGGAGTCTCGCACGTACCTGAGGACGTGTTACACCTGACGTCCAGACACAAATATCATCTGCATAGAGAGATATCTGCACGGAATCTGGTATGCGTTCCACGAGACCGATCAGAACCAGGTTGAACAGTGTGGGGCTCAATACACCACCTTGAGGAACACCACGGTGTGTATAATGTTCAGAAGTCGGCCCATCATCAGTTTGCATAAATAATGATCTCATATGTAGGTAGCATTGGATCCAGCGGTACACTCGCCCACCCAAACCAACTGACTCGAGGGCGTCAAGTATGGCTTCGTGAGAAACATTGTCATATGCTCCTTTGACATCTAAAAATAGTGCGACAGATAACCGTCTGCTCATTTTCTGGTGTTGTACGTAGGTCACCAGGTCAATGACATTGTCAATGGAGCTCCGAAGACGACGAAAACCGGCCATGGCGTCTGGATATATTCTATGGCGTTCTAGGAACCACTCGAGTCTGGCAAGGATCATTCGCTCCATCAGCTTCCCTACGCAACTAGCCAGCGCTATTGGGCGGTATGATGTCAGTTCTAGAGGTGATTTTCCAGGTTTGAGAAGTGCAACCAACCGGCTTGTTTTCCACTCTCTGGGGACCGTTCCATCTCTCCAAGACTCATTGAATACTTCCAGCAAAGCACTTCGTGCTCGATCACCGAGATTGCATAATAGGCGGTATGATATGCCATCCGGCCCAGGCGATGACGATCGATTGCATGAAGCAAGAGCCACATTCAGTTCTTCCATTGAAAAAGGCAGGTCCAGGTGCGGGTCAAGTGAATGTGGCGTGTAATCAGCAGTAAGGGCTTCTGTGCAATTTGACGGGCCCGTAATCTTCCTACAAAAATCTTCCGCTACCTCGATATCCCTTCTATTTTGGAAAAGGGCCAAGGCTTTAAACGGAAAACGTTGTTGGGGAAATATGCGTAGGCCTCGCACGGTTCGCCATATTTGAGAAAGCGGTTTGCGAGGGTCTAGACTCGCGCATAACTTTGCCCACCGTTGAAACTCCAGTTTGTCTATACGACGCTGGATCTTCTTTTGCATGCGCCTGGCCATCCGTAGATCTTGAATGGATTTTGTGCGTCGATATCTACGCTCCGCACGCCGACGAGTCGCACGGAGTCGCTCTAACTCCATGTCCGTTTCTGAGGGCCTTGAAGAATATGCCAGCGTGCGCATCGCACTCTGCGCTGCTTGTTTGATCGCTTGCTCAATGCCAGAGGTTAAGCCTTTTTCACAAGCGTGTTCAATGTTGGTTGTGAATGCTGAAAAATCGATCCTCCGTACGGTTTTCGGCGGGTGGTCGCTAGCAAAGCCTTCGATGGTAAGATAACTGGGGATGTGATCGCTACCATGTGTCTCGATGTCCAAAAACCACTTAACGCTTGTGGCGAAGCGACGTGACACAAACGTCAAGTCCAAACAGCTGCTGTACGTTGATCCTCGCAGAAATGTAGGGCTCCCATCATTAAGTAGAGACAGTTCATGAGTCGATACAAATGAAGCCAGCCTCCGGCCCGTGGCATTGACTTTTGAACTTCCCCAGATTGGGTGGTGGGCGTTGAAGTCCCCTATAATTATCCACGGATCCGGGACGCTCGAAAGAATGTCATCCAGTCTTTGGCAATCAAAACGGGCTGAGGGAGATAAGTAGACACCTATTAATGTGAAGGTGAGGGTTTTCTGCTTCACAGTCAGGCAAACATATTGGTTCTCATCATGAGGCGACACAGGTTGAATGATGTAGGTAAGCTCCCGACGAATATACACAATGACCTTGCTGCTTTCGTTTCGGGTTTTGGACGGGATTGATTCGTAGCCGGATAGCCTGATCGGGTTTGATAATTTCGGTTCACATATTACGATGATTGGGAATCGGTTAGAAAACACGTACTGACGAAAATCGGAAATCCGTGATCGAAGTCCTCTTGCGTTCCACTGGATGACTGATGCTTCTCTGACGTCTTTGCGGAACGATTGTTGATCTCCTGCCATGACTCTACGCGAGGGAGGCGAGGACTGGGCTCAGCGCGTCCAACACCTGTAACCCGCTTCGAGCGGTTGGAGTTCCCAGGCTTCTTAGTATGTCTGCCATGACAGCGACGAGGGATCGTAACATCGGGATGATCTGTCGATCGACCCTTGACACATCCTCAACGGAAGTAGACTCGGTGGAAGGTGTAGGGCGGCGAGGCCTCGCAGGAGGCTCCTTTGCAGGCTGCGTACGCGGAAGCGTAGGCCACTCATCCGCAGTTGTGAGCTTCTCCACTTCATTTCGCTTCGTGCTTACTACTTCACTTGTGCTCGGAGGAAATGGGTTATGCGCAACACTCTGTCCTACACGCCTCCGTCGGCGACTACGTCGCCGCCGTACCCTTTCAGCAGCCTCTCTGTGGGTTGAATTGTCCCTAACCATTTGTTTGATAATGGCGATTTCCTTCTTAATCCGAGGGCATTCCTTGGATGCAGCATCATGCGGACCATCACAGTTTCTGCACTTCAGGCTTGTTGCCCGACATGCGTCTGCAGTGTGCGGCTCAGCGCATCGGGGGCATACTGTGGTGTTTGTACATACACTCTTGATGTGCCCAATTTTCATGCAGTTATGGCACTGGAGTGGTTTAGGGACAAATGGTCGAACAGGATGTCGGAAGTGTCCCACTTTGACATGCGACGGAATGGAATCTCCTTTGAACATTATCTTTACACAACGGGTGTTTCCGAGGCGAAGTACATTCGCGATGAGAACTCCTTCGTTCGCTGGTTTTATGAGAGTTGGGAGGTCTGAGTTTGCTATGGCCAAATCAATGTCGTAGATTACTCCCGCCATGCAGGCACCGTCCATTGGAATGACCGGTCGAACTTTGATGCCACCCAAATCTGATACTCTGCGAAGCTTGTCTATGGCGCTGGCAGTCATTGTGTCCACAGCTAGAATATTCTTCCGCGTGTTCACCCGGATATCCTTAATGTCGTTTGGTGCTACCCCCTCAAAGTACATAGAGAGAGCTTGCCTGTTTACTGCTCGAAGGCTGATGGTGGAGTCCTCGGGCATGAATAGGATGGTGTGCGGCCAGCGTTCTCCTTTTGACTGAGACGTTAATGTCCCTGCTGGTGAAGACGGCTTGATACTTCTTCTTTTGGCCTTCCTGCTTCTCACGGTCTCGAAATCGTCATCCGACGAGTCGTCGCCAGTGGCCGAGTACAGTTCCGTGTCCTCGCTGGTGCTCGAACAGGTGCTTCGTTTCCGCGACGAGCTTGCCAAAGGTGGTCTATGGCCGGACAGAGCCGCAGAAGGCTCCGCGTCCACAGCCATGAGGCAGTGACTATCACCGTTGGCCTCACTGGTTCTGGGCCAGGCGCGCTGATTTACCGAGGAGCTCGCCATAGCAGACCTTTGGCTGGGCGGACCAGTGGATGACTCCGCGTCCGTCGCCTTGGGGCAGGGAGCAGCGTCTCCCGTAAAAAGCGAAAAACTTGATAACAATGCTCGGAGCCGAAAGCAGAAGCGTTCTATGAAGAGACACTTCGTCGTCGTCACTTATTTGTAGACACTTATTTGTAGAAAAGACAACAACAACAAAGGATTCAAAATAGACTGCTACACGAGACGCAGTCAAAAAAGCAAAGCAAGAAGCTTGACAGATGAACAAAGAAAGAATACAAATGATAAGAAGCCTAGGAAAAGAAAAAGCAAAAGAAAGAAGACAAATGATAAGAAGACTAGGAAAAGAAGAAGCAGGTCGCGAAAACGAAAGGAACCCCGAGAGACAAATGACGGCGGTGAGGAGAGTACTTCAAACGCATAAAAAGAAATATCAAATGTGGTCGGTGGTGAATGCTGCTGAGTACACCCGAAAGCGCTCCCGCGTTATTCTGCTTTCCTACATTTCTCTCTCTATGCATTCCCAACCTATCAACTCATCATTTTGTCCTTTCATTTTTTCTACGAAAATCACTCTATTGAAGGCTGATGAATTGGTAACTTCCATTTCGAAGGAGAGTTCGTTTGTCTGAGGCCCTTGTGCGGAACAGCTGCATAATTTTTTTTCTTCAGTTTGTCAGTTGCCTTTGACAACTATTTCTTAAAACTTCCTCCTTAAAGGCAACTGTTTTCTGTTTTTGTTCTTTGTATTTTCTGACTACTTTTTCGCAGCATGTTTTTCATGAAGCCTTTCAATTGTGACGACGGTGCTAGAGCAGGCTACAATTTATTCTCATGCAAGCGCACAGTGAATGACCATTCAAAGCGTTGCCAACAAGCAGTCGCTTTCATTATAATTTGCCACCAGCCTGTCCCAGCTTTTTTAGCTCATTCTGTCTCTGATGTAAAACGAATTTCATTCTTCTACTCGTACTTGTGATAAGCGTGTTCTAAAGCTTCTCGCTAAATTGGCAGTTGTTACAAAGAAAGATTGAGGCAAATCTGGGCTTTCTAACTTTGTGGTCCCGTTTATTTTGTGCGCGCTTGCCTATTAGTTGCTTCGGGACAGATGTAAAATGGTCCGTCGTTGTCCTGATTCATGCTTTGAAGCCATTAGTGCACTTAGAAGGTAAAGAACGGAGTCTAACGTAACAAACCACAGAATTGTAAGTAAAGGTGTGAAGGACTCTTCAGAAGGAAAAGTTCCGGTTGATTTAAACAGTTTTTGGTTTAGTAAACGACAGCCACATAATAGTACGATAACTTCTCATTTTCTCTATCACGTGCTCTGCAGTTGAATTATTTTATTTTAATACCTGAGGATTGACGTTCCCAAACCCAGATATTGTTATCCTGGACGCCGTAGTGGATTGTCTTTTTATAACTACTCTACTTAAAGTGTACTCTGTGTGAAAGCCTTTCAATGAGCGTGAATAGTGTAAACCTAACGGCAAGTTTTCTTTGTTAGGCACAATATTAGTCACAACCAACAAACAATTAACCTTCTGCTAGTTGTCAATAATATTAATGGCCTTGAAATATTGAGTCTGATGTCTAGAGGGGAGACATCTCACTTAAATGTATAAATGGTCGCATGCAGTCCAGACTCTAAACTGGATGAGACCATTTATGCACAACTTTTTTGAAAAAGAAACACCGCACCATAATAAGTAGCCCGCTGAAATGTTGCTGTGATGATGCTACACTAGCTTTTTCGCAACGTTAATTCATAGAGAACATTATAATCGCTTAAATGGTGGTATGTCCCGTTCTGTCATTTAAGCATAAAAAGTGAAATCATTAAATAATAACACTTTCATATGACCTTCATAACAGATATATGCGTCTTCAACATTCTCAAAGTTCTGAAGCCTAATCTTTATTTGCATTTTGAAACCACATTCATTGTTTTTCACGCGTATATTTGCAATTTTCAGGCTTATCAAAATTTCTTCGTTCAATCACAACCTTGGCGTTTGCATTTCTACGTAGGCAACGAACCGCGTACTGCGCAATGTCAGTTCGGATTAAAGCACACCAGATAGTCTAAATTTCCAAAGCCCTTCACTGCGGCATGCGTCATAGTCGTGTCATGCTTTTAGCGTGTAAAAATTCCGAAATTATCTATATTAGTTAATTTTTTGAAGTATATACTATTTACTCCCCCCCACCCCTTATTGAAGTGCATGACAGCCAAGCACAGACGTGCTTATTACGTGGACGTTCCGCTCTTTGAAACGCTGTAAGAACCTGCACGGAATACAGTGCTACTGTCTGCAAAGATCACTTGCAACTTGTGTGCGGGGTACGAAACCTCGACAAAGCTAGTATCTCCTCCATGGTCCTTGAGCTGCCCACGTGTTCACTTAACCATGCACTTCAAAAGGGCGGAGAAAATCAGATCTACTGGCACACGCACTAAGACAATTGCGCCAACTAGTTATGTACGAAGGCTACAGTAACCATAGGAACATAGGTACAAATTACTCGGCTATCTTTGCCTTCTGGTGGTGGGGTGCTTATACCATTAAAAGTAATAACACTGCAGCTTAAGACATTCCATGCCACGACGTCGGAACTCACGGGTGCGGGCAGTGCAAACAAATCATTGATTCCAAAAGATCGAGTAAATGGGCTGTGTTTTCCAACTCAAAACTGGCCTTGCGTTCAGTCATTTTTTCGACGTGGATGTCATGGACGTTTAACATATCAAAGCATCAAACTTCACCACCACGCATCGCAATAAGGCCACGACTTTTACTTTCAGCGGTTACATGGCCACCGCGGTATCATTGGGATTCCGCAAATAACGCTGCTCGCATATGACATCACCAAGCACACACTATTACAATTTCACTTTCAAAGACAGACGCTGCGAAGCAAATTCGCCAACTCGCCCGCAGGGTTCTATTGGTGGAAAGGAACGCGCCAAACATATCAGACTCTATCAAATGAGTTTTTCAATGCCCCTCCAACCTCCAGCCAGCCTTCACCGACGCGAAGCTTCACTTCTCTATCACCCTTGGTTAGGAACTGCCTTTACGAAAGCATATAGAACCTTTATCAGGATGTCTGACAGTGCGGAATGCGGTGCCAGCAGCTGCGAAAAAAACATTGACCATTTGCCATGCCACTCTTCTCGATATGCTTTAGAGAGATTATAGTATTTTGCAATGAACTGCGACAACTGGTTTATCGACAGTACTTTCGTGCAGGTGCTTCTAGGACACCATCCCTGTCTCTCATCAGCCCACAAAGTAGTCACGACACTGTTGTGCCTTTTGAGGCTGATGAGCTTGTGTTAGCACCTTGGACTTGCGGTGAAGTTCCTCCCGCTGCAGTGAATTCACTGCCCTCTTATTAACGCGACAGCTTTATTCAGATGGTTTCGCGGGAATTTAGAAGTCAGTGTTAGTGGCGTTGTCGGCGTTGTTGGTGGTGAGAGAAATATCATCCCCTCCTTCCTCTTTTCATCTTTCTACTCACTTCCCTAATCGCCCAGAGTAGGCTAGCCAACAGGAATTTTTTCGGGTTAACGTTCCTGCGCTTTCTCTGTTTCCTTTCTTCTTTTTTCGCATTGCCTTCCATTTCTTAACGCCAGGACCACCATAACTTTATGTAACTAAATGCGTCCACGTTATGAGCGTGACATATTTTTCTTGATAGGAAAGTAGCCAGCGCCGAGTTTTCGAGAAAGCAAAACTCAAGGAAGCCATATTTGTTGCTGTTGGAACGAACACTCCCTGAAGTGTGCAACTGTTTCTGGACTACACTCAAAAGAATATATATAGACTATCTCCCTTTTCAAAAAAGCCATAAATAATTCCACATACCAGTACCACACACGGCTTGAAAAATACAAATCACTGTTCATAGCAAAGAAACTGTTAATTACGGTTCCATCTCCTTTTTTTGTTTCCGCGCTGACATAAACTACTTCTTCTGGAGCTCCAACATGAACGAGCGCTAAAAATCGGCAACAAGTCGTACGTGTGGCCCAACTTTGTAAGATGCCTTGCCGCATGACTGAAATGCATGCGCACCGACAGCTTGCAAGGCATCTTCACGCGTACAATCTTCGTTACTGCCACACGATGGAAAACAAAACATTGGAGCTACACTAGCAGAAAAACCAGGGAGTCTTGACTTCCGGTAGCTTCCTCATTGTGCCCCTTTTTTGCTATTCACTGCCTATCCGCGTTTATGTGTGATCTCTCGATCCCACCGTAAGCGGAACAGGATCAATATAGCTAGCCGATAGCACCACAGGAAGGCTTTCATTTGAGTGTCGTGGCTCTACAGCGATTCGTACAACTGCTTTTACGGCGGCCTAAGAGACGGAGCAATAAATTATAGAGCCAGAGGTTCGAATGCCGCGCAGAACATCCGTATTTTCCAAGTCATTCTCAGACCTACCACTTCTTTATTTAGAAAGAGTGAAGTTGAGCTTTCATCAAGAAGTCAGCCATCTCCGAAGGCGTAAACCAGTCGTCCCTTATATCCTATCGCAAATAAACAAATTCGTGTCTTTCCACGGTAAGCGGCGCGAATTACGCCTGCAGCACAAAAACAAAGAAAAAGCACGCAGAATTCCACACATGCTGGAGTAAGAGGCCTAACCTAACCTACGCGCTTGAGAAGCTGATGCGAAAAAGAACATCGATCTAGCATTTCTACTTTCTACTCGACTCCATCCCACAGGTTTCTTCGCTCTTCCTCACTCACTCCTTTCCTGTTCCAATCGCGTCTCAGCGAAGTGGCGATGGTGGCCATTTTCCACGTGCCTGGGTTTAGTGGCAACACAAGTAATGATCCTTGTGCCGAATGGGCACAGTGCAATATACGCCGTGTGCCGCTGCAGTAACAGCCTGTTCTGCAGAGCCTATGAAAAAAAAAAAGAAAGTCTCATCAGGCGTAAGCTTCCCAAACTACAACTCCTGTTTCTAAAACCACTTCTACGTTAGTCTGGTTCTTTTTTAAGTGCAAAAAGACTGATTGCTTGTCTTGTCACATCGCTATTATTTCTTCTTGTGTTTATAGCAGTGTATTGTAGAGTGTTAAACGCGTCTTTATTCCGGTGGGTTAAAATCTCATCAGAAGCGCCACTTTTCACGTCGTAAATGTCTCATTCCGTAAAGTTATGAAGCAACAGGTTTTTTTTAATGACAGAAGGCAATTGAGATTACCTTACCCCCGTATTCACAAATGCTCCTCGATTTGATTTTCACCCTTCACTTGACAGAGCTGAATACTGCGCCACAGCTCGGCTCAAAAATGACGCTGCGCTACTCAAGAATCGCAGCATATTGTCGCTGATATGCAGTGACTTGCCGTATCTAGAGACGACACTCCCATCGGCTTTCTCAAGTGAAGGTGATTCGTTGAGTGAAGAGACGTCCTAGAATACAGGAGTTATTCTGGACCCACTTTTTAAGATAGAAGCGATGACGGCGAAATATATACGAAAATGTGCGTAGCTTGCACTACTGGCGCAATTAAGGCTGTAACCATCAGTGAAGCTATAGTGTTCCATCTACAACTAAGTTTTGCTATTAATGCCAAGCTTTTGCTAGAGGTTTTAAATTTTGTCCGTTTCCAGTAGTAGTAAGGACGGCTAGATTTGGCTAGACATGTCACATAATTACGTTATACGAGATAATGTGATTTTAGTCCCATGACTAAACCTTGCAATATTTTGGTCATGTGATGCGGTGTGATGCGTAATTTTTAATCACACGAGCAATGTGACGCTACATGATTCTAGTCACGCGAGCACCTACAAGATGTTGCATGATTTGTTGTCACATAAGTGTTATTAAGTGATTTGGGTCATGCAACTGTTTGTTACGTGATAATACGTGGTTTTGGTAACGGGACTATATGCTGCGTAAATTTAAGCCATGCGCCGTGTCATTACGCGTGTAACTCAATTTTAGTGACGCGACGTCTTTTGACGTGACGTTACGTGATAGCCGCATGACTAGCTACGTGTTGTAAGGCAATTATACTCCGGTCACTGGTTCTTGTTACGTGATGATAAGTAATTTTTAGACGATCCGCATTCTCGCCCGTCGTAGTTTTTTGCATTACACGTTGAACCAATCGGCGTGCGTGTTGTGGGCGTTAACAGAAATTGATGGGTATAGAGTGAGCGCGTACATGTTTAGGGTGATGGCAGTAACGCCTGTTCGCACTACCAGGAGGAACAACAAAGATTAAAAAACACTGGTCCTAAAACAATACTGTAACTGCTTAACACAAGCCTTTTAATTGCGAAGCATTCCCTAGTGAACTTCGGCGACTCTGAATCTATCTATCTATCTATCTATCTATCTATCTATCTATCTATCTATCTATCTATCTATCTATCTATCTATCTATCTGTTCATCCTCTTGCTGAATAATGTGTAGGCCTTTTTTCGGTGTCATGATAGCGTGTATAGGCCCAAAAACATCACTGTAACCGCATAAAGGAAGCTAAAAGTCAACGCAAAGCAGCTGTGTGACCTACTTGGCACCACGCCACCACCTGTGGCACACTGCGCGTTCGTACGAAGGAACAACGTTACACAGGCTGGTCCAAAAACTGCTTTGCATCTAAAAAAAGACGCTTGATTCTCGTGTCATAGTTATTGGTCTACGTGGGCTTCTTAAGCGGCGCTTGTACCCCCTTGGGAATTATGGGAACTACAGGCTTCGGATATCTGCTCCGGATGGATGACGTTCTTGAAATTTGCGACACTTCTTTTCCGAGTGTAAACGAAGTGATATGAAAATGCATTTGTTGAAAAAAAGATAATTTTTGAAGTAAACCGGTTTGATTTTTTTGTACGTAAACCTTACCCCAAAACGTTTACGTGGTCATGAGGTCAAAATGAAACATGAACAAATCGAACCACCAGGGTATGCATCGCTCTACCATCGAGTTTCAAATTTGGCATCAAAATGGAATGAATTATTTTTGCACAACGCTTCGAAACAAACATTCTCGTTTTTTTTCTCAAAGGCACGCATTATCTATAGGTTTTTATGAAAATAACAGAACAGTGCTAAGTGACAGACACTTAAAGCTTCGTCTGCTGTGATGCCAGGGACGTCTATCCAAGTGGTCTGTCACCAACTCACCTCTAGTTTTGTTGTAAAGTCGACTTAGTGGAGCGTGTCAGTGTGTCTACTTAGGTTCACTGTAGTTTTGCAGTCGATTTAGGTGAGTTTTAACAAAAAGTCTTCATGAAAAAAAACGCCAACTTGAAGCCATATCCTTCCCTAACACGAGACGCTACATCGGTGCGCAACAGTGAGTGGACGACGCTTCACTTAAGCTGTCCTATACTACATGTGAAGCACAAACTTCGCAGCAAATTAAGAGACATAGTGGTCTTGAGATTCTTTTTGAACAACAAGACGCTGCTTCATTTTTTTACACCACACCCCATCACCCACTCTGCGCTACGAACTAAACTCAAACTGCAGAAGAATATTCGTGAACAGTTCCCTAGCTAACGCAATCCAATCCGAAGCCTGTACTTCCCATAACTCTCATGGGGGTACATGATCGCACCGCCAGATTCTTTTCTATGCATTATTTCATGAAACTCTAAGGGTGCAGCGAACGTTGGTGCGTTACTATGGCAACGTGAAATAGTTTCTGCTTGCTATTTTGTGGTTAAAGATAAATATTCAATTTTCACGAATGCTTGTGCCAAAGTAGTTTGCTTGGTGGTGGCAAATTTCTAACTGATAATCACGTTTATTACGTAAATATTGATGTCTTAAGTGTCGTCATTCCATAGAAAATCTTCTCGAAGTGCGCTGCAGAAATCAAGAGCGTGCAGAGCGACGTGCGTTTAGGGGCGAGTATACTGTGTTCTTGGCATGCATGCCAGTTATGTAAGCGTGCATCGAAAAAATTAGACATTACATCGCCCTTCTGACGCATTACCTTGTCCTATGATCGAGGCGCATTAGCGGAAAGGTGGTCTAGCTTGGGTTGGTTTGACAATTACGAGCGTCGAAAAGAAAAAGGAAGAAAACGGCCATACTAAGAACACCTCTTGAGTTATTCATGTTACACATTTACAACTATCCAAAAAAGTGCTCTCCTACAGTGGCAACCGAAGCTCACACGTACTCGCAAATACTATAGTTGGCTGATTAATTTATTCGTGTGCATCATAGGGTGTGCCAACGGATTATGCCCAGCACACTCCGTTTCGTGCGCGTGTGTCGGCGTAATTTCAGAAAGCACGACAGAGCAGCAAACATGAGCTTTTTTTATGCACCAGTAAATATCAAGAAAAACAAAAAAAGAAAACGAAGTCGGCTTATGAACGCGCAAAGGTAAGCAATTGCTGACACTCTTTATAAAGAAACGAACAAATTGGCTCGAGTGCGCAGACGTAAAACGGCACAGAAGAGGAAATGATTCGTACAGCATAATCGGCTGCCCCATCGCAGAAAATGAACACACCACGTCAAAGATTCAGAGCGGGTGCTTGATGTGGTCTGTTCGTCTGTTATAACGTAGCCAACGTGCCTTATCAACCAACCAAATGTGTAAATTGCACATTCGGTGCCTTCCAGGCTGCAATCTCTATGACAAGGTCCCCACTCAATATTTTGTCAAATTATACTTTTTTTTCACCATGTGCGCATCTTCGCTTTTCTAAAAAATTTCGCAAACTGGAATCCGCCGAGACGAATGCAGAGGGACTTTTCTCCGGCAGTCCCCACTAGTCTTGGCCGCGACACTGCGTTTCCGTATTGAAACAGCAGAGCACGACGCCTATTTGATACCGTCGGAGTGGACTTGAGTACAATCTCAATTTTCTACATTCACTCAGTACTGGTGTGGCATAGTTTGTAGAAAGTGCATAAATTCACACGCGCACGCCAGTTCTGAAGAAAAAAAAAGGTGTGCGCGCGTAAGTGTGAGCATGTGTGTGTGTGTTCGTGTTTGTGTATATTTGTAGCGTTTATTGCGTTTTTGTAATGTATGCACCTGCTTTAATATTCGCGTGCCGGTGCATACTCTCATACTCAAGCCCTATTTTGCAGCAGCAAACGTTCTGGTCTTGCTTTGTTGCCTTTTTTTTCTACTTAACCGACTAACCCGACGTGCCGACGCACAGCTTTCAAAGGAAGCCGAGATAAAGAGGTGGGAAGCCCGGTACTTTCTCTTGGGTCGCCCCAAGAGAAAATTGCAGCAAGGATGAAAAAGAGGAAGTGATAGAATAATAAAGAAAAAAAGAGGCTGAAGCCTAGAAGCGCTATGTACCTAGAAACCAAGTGTCCTAGTTTTATTGACAGCGTATATAATTCTCCAGAGCAAGCGAGAGACTACGTTGCTCCAGCGAGTAATTGACGAGCTGGGATGGGACTGGCGGATGTTCCTTTCAGCCTCGCTTGGCCTAACGCAACGTAGCATCATGATTCGGTCTTCTTTACTTGACTTCTTGTGACTTTTGGAGCATGATTCGGCTTTTCTTTTGTTGTTTCAGTTTCTTCTTGCCTTGGAGCATGACCTTTTGTCGCAGGGTTTGTTGGAGACTAGATCATTCTGTGTGGCACCCTAGGCTCTCCTCGGCTTCCGAGAGTCTTAACGCATCCACGCAGTTTTGCTCCCAGGAGTGTTAGGCAAGCCACTGGTGTCTGCGATGGGAAACGATCGCGGTATATGTGGGAATGGGAACTTATTGAAACCGGAGAAGACGGAAACAGTATACTTACGGCAGCTCTGAGGTAGTCCCCATGTCTCGTATCATACTACAGTAATCGAACAACAGGTCGCCTTAGAAAGAAGGAAGAACGACCTTCCTGGTTGTTCTTTTTTTTTTGGCTCTTTGAGAGTTCCAGAAATAGAAAACCAGTGAAGGTGGGAAGATTAATAATGTTGCGTGATTCAAGATTACTAAAATGCACGAAGGGGACAATACGATCGAAGGATTGAATTAAATAAACAAATAACTAACTTCGAGAGCTTGCGCATAACGTAAAACACAGCTGGCGCTGAGGGAGCCGAGCGTTGTTGTTGTAGTTGTTGTTGTTATTGTGATTGTTGTTGTTGTTGTTGTTGTTGTTTTCAAGTTTCAAGTTTTATTATTTCCGAAAACAAGGTACAAACTCTAAGATATACAGACGATGGTTCCAGAGCCAGAGACTTTAGTGGGACCCTCGGTTTGTCGATACAAATCGACGGTAAGATTTATACAGAGCAACAGAAAATTCATACAATATACGGACATCAAAATGCACTTTTATATCACAAATCAAGCCAAAACACGCAACATGGTATAAAAAAACGAAAAACAAACGAGTCAAACAGGTTAACGATCACAAGTAAGGTTATTCGAGAAAATGATTTTTGACGGACTTTTTGAACAAAGGAATTGAAGTGCAACGTTTAATGCTAGAAGGTAACGCATTTCAAAACAATATCGCACTGAAAGTGGAAGTTTTTTTGCCCATAATTAGTATGAGCGGGGGGTAACAGGAAATTTTTACCAGCCGCAAACGTGGTCACATTATTATTCTGCAAAAGATCAAAATGGGAATGCGAGTTGATTATACAGCAGTTTATAGAATAAGGTCACAAGACTTAACCGGAACAAAAGATTTACTGGCAAGACATTGTAAGAGCGTAGTAATGTGTAGGCGTTGGATAGCGAAGAACTAGAAGTGACAATGCGGATTGACTGAATTTGAATGTGCTGTATTGATGATAAATGACAAGCATAAGTTGTTGTTGTTGTTGTTGTTGTTGTTGTTGTTGTTGTTGTTGTTGTTGTTGTTGTTGTTGTTGTTGTTGTTGTTGTTGTTGTTGTTGTTGTTGTTGTTGTTGTTGTTGTTAATTTACTCTGAACATGGCTCGTACCCAATGGAGGAATGCTGCTGGATGGATGCACACCTTCTTCTTCACAATCGCCCGCTGAAAAAGGAGCCGTGCTGGTGGTGTATTAAGGCGAAGGCTCATAATACGTCTTGAGGCAGAAACAAGGACAGTGTCACGCCCACTCCAGCACTTGTCATATTATCGAAAAACTGACTAGATAAGAAATTAACCGGGGAGGTTTCTTGAAAGCGGAGTAAGGCCCTTATACCTTGGAACAGGCTTCAAGGGGAGTCCTGGAGTTTGGTATGAGGCAGATAGTCATACAAGAAACCCCAGGGTATAGCTGAAATTCGGAAGTGAGGTGCTGTGGTTTTCTTTCTGGTGTTGCTGCTTTTGCGAAATAAACGTGCCGGTGAGCTAGCAGCCTTTTTCGGCTGGTAGAGCAGCTTCGGAGACAGGTCGACAGTCGGAAGCATCAAGGCGGTAAGGATGTAGAGTATGGATAGTATGGAAAAATTCGCTTTCGTAAAGCAGAAAGAAAGACGAAAATCTCGTAGTTGTTTATATTGTAGTGTTGTATGCGAATATTATATAGGAGAGAACATGGCCCCAGTTTCTATGGTCGGGTGCCACGTATAGGTCGAGAACATATCACCCAGCATGCAGTTCAAGCGTTCCCTAAGCCCTTTAGTCGGCGGATGATACGTGAGTGGTATCGCATCCCAGCCTATGTGGCCGTATTTCAATGGAGTCGAAATTATGAAAGTCCGCGTACTTATATTCAGGTGAACGGTAAAGAACACCAGACGATCAAAATTTACGGAGCGCTCCACTACGACATGCCGCATAATCATATATCCTGATATGGGGACGTGAAACTTCCAACTATCATTGTGAATATGTATTAATAAAGCGGCATCAATGTAAGTGTAAATACGCAAGGTTTGCACTATCGCAATGCCTGTGCAGCGTTCCAAAGCTCGCGAACGAGGAAACTTACCGCTACACTGAGGAGTAATACACTATCGTCGGTGAGCAGACGACGCTTATCGGGCGTGGGCAGTTAGTGAAACGGCTTTCTCTGCTTGTCATGGCGTGCGTGCATGTACCTCAGCACACTGCCGTAGAGGATGTCAGGTTCTTGCTGTAGTTGTTTTTGAAACCTTTCTGCATCGTGGATATTTCACATCTCTAAACGTATGCCACGGTTTTAGCGAAACCCGAGGGACTGATTAGCCCCGGCCCACATCCTGACAAAATGGAGCTCAAATTATACTCGTGTCCTACAAAACAGAACACCAACCGGTGATCTGGGATGAACAGATAAACACAGACATAACTGGGAAACTGATTTCAACGATGGATAAAAATGCCTCCGGAAGCATACATACCGATGGTGTTATTGCATAGCGATGGTACATAGTGAAGGTGTTCTTCGAAGATTGCCTTTGTGATTGGCATTGTGAGTTGTTAGTGAGATTTACCGTAAGTATTTCTGACAAATGGAGCCAATGCTCGCTCCTTCTCAGACTTTGCACAATTTTCTTCAATCGGAGTCATTCAGACTTAAGCTTTCCTAAATATTGCTCACCCGTACTCATTCGCACTCTGACACACGAATTGATCTGAGCTTGAGTGTGTCCGAGTGAGTCGACTCACGAGCCTTTTAGCCTAGAATTTCCTTGATCGATCATGGTGTCAATGCTCTTGAAAACCGCTGTCTCCTGTTATTTATTTATTTATTTATTTATTTATTTATTTATTTATTTATTTATTTATTTATTTATTTATTTATTTATTGTACCCTCAAGGCCCGAGGGAATTGCTGAGGGGAGTGGTGAACGGAAAATTATACAAACTTGGGTAGAAAATAACAGAACAAGAACAACAATGCAATAAAACAAACGACTAGAAATAGCAGTACATACAATGTAGCAAGTAAATGCTTTGCAATAATATTAAAAAAACAAACAAAGTAACATGACATTAATTCCTGTTTATGCAAATTTACAACAATAATAAGGTGCCATGAATTCCAAATTAAACAATGTTAGCTATAGCCTTTCGAAAAAGTTTATTATCAATGATGGTGACTACGTCATTGGATGGTGGTTCCATTGTTAAGATGTTCTATGGAAAAATAAATGACTAAAGGTGTTTTTGTTTCCTGTTTGAATTCCGACTTTGAAGCGATGGTCTACACGGCGCGATAAGTAATGTGGCTGTGAAATGAAGTTATTATGAAGAAATGGGTGATGGTATATCTTACGAAACTGAGTGAAGCGAGCTATTTTTCTCCGTGATGCTAGTGATAGAAGACATAGGTTAGCTTTCTTTGAAGATATGCTGGAAGTGCGGTTATAAATGTAATAAATGAAATGAACAGAATTGTTTTGAATGGGTTCTAGCGAAAAGATAAGGTTTTCGTTGTGTGGGTTCCACACAGCTGCGGCGTATTCTAGTTTCGGGTGCACTAATGACTGATAAAGTAGTAATTTCAAAGATGACGGGGCGTTAGAAAATTTGTAACGTAAGTAGCCTAGCGTGTTGTTAGCTCTGCTGGTTATGTATTCAATATGAAGAGAACAGGTTAGGTTTGAAGTTATATGAATGCCTAAGTATTTATATGAATTCACAGGATCTAAGGGGATATTATTCATATGGTAAAATGGAAGGGTGGTAGAATTCCTATGAACACGTAAAATTTTACATTTGTTATTATTTAGCTGCATTCGCCAGGTATTACACCAATCACTTATAAGGTTTAGATCTGATTAAAGAGCATTAGAATTGTCAGTACTGATCATTTCACGGTAAATTACGCAATCCTCAGCAAATAAGTGAACATGAGATGTCAATGTAGATGGCAAGTCGTTAATATAAATTAGAAAAAGAAGTGGTCCTAGTACTAATCCTTGAAGCACGCCGGAACGAACTTCAGTTACAGGTGAGTCGTGATTATTAGCTGTAACAAACTGATGGCGGTTACAAAAAAGTATTTAATCCATTTTAGTATGTTATTATTGAAGTTCAAAAGAATTAGTTTGAAAAAAAGTAATTGATGCGAAATTTTGTCAAATGCTTTACTAAAATCTAAAAACGCACAGTCAGCAGATGAGGCGCGATCTAAAATACAGTTTAGTCCATGAGTAAATGATATTAATTGCGTTTCGCATGAGTAAGTTTCACGGAAACCGTGTTGAGCTGTGATGAAAAATGAGTTGGAGTTGAGGAAGTTAACCAGGTTGGTGAAATCTACGTGTTCAAGAAGTTTGCAACAGGTGATCGTCAGTGAGATTGTGCAGTAATTCAAGGGTGAGTTTTTGCTGCCGGACTTGTGCAGAGGAACCACCTTCCCTATTTTCCAATGCGAAGGAAGAGTAGATGAGTCTATGGATTGTTGAAAGATTTTGGTCAATATGATGGAGCTGAAGACGCTAGTGCTTTTTAAAAATTTGCTGTTGATGCTGTCAAAGCCTGGAGCTGAGTCAAAGGGTAATTTATCAATAAGTTTAGCAATACCAGATGGCTGTACAGTTACAGGATCTATGACAAGATAGTTGCATGCGCTGGTGTATGGTAGGTGAATGTTGCTTGAAACCGAGAAATTATTGCAAAATGCGTCATTAAGAGTGATCGCGCAAGCGTTACTTGGGAATGTGTTGCCTTCTGTGTCTTTTAGAATGATAGTGCTATCGCAAGGGGTGTTAACGACGCGCCAGAACTTACGAATGTCTGTTTTGATCATGTCTGGTAGTGTGTGGGTTCGGTAATAGTTTTTAGCTTCCTTTAGGGCAGATATATATGTACGATTAGCAGTTTCATAAGATTCCCTACGTGCTTGGTTACAAGATGATTTAGCTGAACGATAAAGCCATTTCTTTTTGTTAGATAGGCGCTTCATGTACAAGTTACACAAAGGGGCGTGTGTGTTGGAAGTGATGGTACGATTAGGAATGTATTTTTCTGTCAACAGACGTACCTGATCTGCAAAAATACTCCAGTTAATCTCGACAGAACGCGTATCAAAGTTAATCAAATAACTGTCGAGAAATGAGCCCAATGCATTGTTAATTGCCTCAAAATTGACTTTCTTATAATCACGAATAATTTTCTTAACCTTAGTTGTTTTAGGAGCGCTACTGTTAATATCAATACTTATTAAAGAATAATCGCTAATACTAGGCAGAAACGTTATAGGGGAAGCTAGATCTGGACGATTAGTTAAGACTAAGTCAAGCGTGCTCGCAGTGGTGGAAGTGATTCTGGTCGGCTGGGTAACGAGTTCGGACAAGTAAAACTTCCTAATTGGAGCTCTTCTTGTTGCCTTTAGATGTAGAACATTGAAAAACGTCTGATGAGCGGTTGCAAACGAGTAAAAACATTTTTTTAAAGAGATGACAATATTAGACATATTTATCAACAGCCTCGCTAAAATGCGTGGGTGGAGGTCACGGCACCCCCTTACGTTATTCACGCCTTTGACATTCATACTGCTCTATGATACGTGCGAGTAAACGTGAGTATAAACCTGAATTTAGGTAAAGCTGGTTGTGGTGCTGAAGATGCGTAGATAAGGGTATGTCAGCAGCCCAGCGATAACCTCTCAATTCAAGTTTTTTCTTAGCTTTATAGACACAAAATTCTCAAAAGGTAGGCATAAAAAAAACTATAGCGACACCTCCTACCAAAGATATTCACGTCGTCAGGCCTCCATGCTCCACTGAAGTTAGTTCTTGTCGTTCATATATTTTTCACACAAAAGTTCGTTTTCGAAATCACTACGACTGTTACAGCCTCCTTTACTGGGATCGCAAAATTATTGGTGCGTTAGGTTAAGGAGTTCGAGTGCCTGTGGGGTGGCCTCTTTTAAATTTAGCGTCTTATTAGCAACACTTGGTACGTAGTTACGGAGCTCCTCTACACACTCAAGCCCCGAGATGGTGCATGAAAGGTTGCGCCTCCTACCGCGTTTGGAAAAATGACGCGTTTCCGACTCTCTCCTCCGATGAAGTGCGTTCTCCTTTTGCAATCATTCCTACCCCGGAAGCAGGGCTGAGCAAGGATACTCAGAAAAGCATTCTCGAAAAATAAAAATCAAAATGCAAGTAGTGGAAGCCTAATATACAGTCACTGAGATGCAATTCTCAATGTCCTAGCGGATTTTTTTCAAAGGTACTTTTTTAAGGGCACAATGTCCTAGCGGAGTTTCAAAGGTAAAAGACAAAAACGTATGCCGGAACAGAAATATACAAAATACAGATGCAAAAATTGAGATTCCTGAATATGAGCTATGTGGATGGTGTTCTTCTGCCAATACACTTATGAAGTACAGCACAATGATGTGAATTAGGTTGCAATAAGTTAAAGTGCACATCAACACTGTCCCTCGAGTCACTAATGAAGAGCAGTGAATTCCGAAAAATGAGGTCTTTATAAGCACCTTCCATTTTGCTGAAAAACTTTTTTTTATAATTCCACTTCTTGCAGTAGCTTCTCAAATAGGTCATCTTATAGACAGTGCCAGTTCGCCTTCCGAGCAAGACTTTCTAAATAGAAAAGTCTGTCGACCATTGTTGTCAAGCCATACATCGTCTTTGTAACTAATACCGAAATGCCACCTGTTAAAAAATTGTGGTAATTTACCGGCATTCAGGGAGATCGGCATTCGTCAGCACTGCCTCCTTCATTCTGCCCTCAGCTGCGTCGGACAGATTACTACACGGGCCACTCTGTGCACCCGTGTAGTAATCTACACGGGTGCACTGAGTGGCCGGTGTAGATTACCCTTCACCCACCTTCATTCGAGGACAACCTTCGTAATCGTCGCTCATTGCATTGAACAGATGGTTCTGCCTGTTAGATGACGTGGAGCCAAAGCTCATCAGGAAATATCTCAACGTGTATAAAGG
This sequence comes from Rhipicephalus microplus, assembly GCF_043290135.1. Lineage (NCBI taxonomy): Eukaryota > Metazoa > Arthropoda > Arachnida > Ixodida > Ixodidae > Rhipicephalus > Rhipicephalus microplus. The sequence goes on along the minus strand of NW_027464647.1, from coordinate 304,336 downwards.
ATGCCGTGGGCAGCACATTCGCACCGCATCTCTCCAAACTACAGCGAGCAATGATCCGGCACTGGGGATTCGGCTCACACACGACGACACACCGCAGCAACTTCGTTGGCCTTTGCACACCTTTTCGATCTGCGTCTTGTAACGCTCGAGTTGAGTAGTGATAAAGGGCTCGGCTACGGTTGGCTGAGCAGCGGGGTTTGGGTGTTCAGGGAACGTGTGGATACATCATTAGCGAAATCACCCCCGCAGGGAGCACCCCGGCCCAATCAAAAAGAGCCACCTAGGATTAGTATCACTGATGCTGCTACCGGCGTTACCACTTCCGTCTATCTCGATGAGAATGGTAAAGAAAAAGTGGGCAAAGCACTTTGAGAAGTATCTATCGCCCTTGTGTGGCGTTTGCCTTGTTTCTGTGTGACGCACCCCTAATTTCGTTCTGAGCACAACTGTATGGAAGGTTCTTACAGTAAGACCCGGGGTTTTATGTGCAGATTACGCGGTTGAAAGGAAGTAACCGGAACTTGTCCTGCATTTCGGCCTCTAACTTCGATAAGTATACGTAGCCATGAATATATTGCTCTTGATGTCAGGGCACTTGTAAGAACACTCTTTGATTGTGAAGTACACCAACAGAACGAACACTGCGTGTTTCGCACAAGCTTACAATATGAACGTTGAGTTTAAATAATATAATGTGACTGGTAATGAATAAGCTGGACTTGCAGAGTTCTTCTCTAGCGATTATTGTAATCAAAGGTTCACAGGAACTGCTATGTCAATCATTGCTTGTCTTCATATGTAAATAAAGCATCTTCGTTCTTATGGTATTACTACTAAAAAAACGAGTTTCGATCAATGCTGAGGCTGCACACAAAATCAGCGTGGTGGTATTTGTGAATTCGCATTTAAGGTTCAAGAGTTCACACAATCCGCACACAGCGGAATCATTTCGAGCAAAGTCTTGCGATTACTAGTGCCAGAAATGTTGCTATAAACGTGGGATAGCACGGGAAAAAGGACGAAAGAATGCAATTGGAAACATGGGCTCTGATTTAAAAAGTTGTCCATTTCCGTTTCCTTTTTAGCCCTTTGTGTGTAGTTTTAAAGTGTTTTTTTCTATTGGCAATAAAACAAGTGTCATGAATCCCTGTACTTTTGTGCTTTTCATTCTTCAAAAGGAAATATAAAAGGGGTCCTTGATTGATTAATATGTGAAGTAACGCCCCAAAACCACCATATGATCATGAAAAACGCCGTAGTGGAGGGCTCCGGAAACTTTGACCACCTGGGGTTCTTTAACGAGCATTAAAATCTGAACAAATGGGTCTACACCATTTTCGCGTCCATCGAAAATGCAGCTGCCGCCGCCGGGATTCTATCCCATCACCTGCGGGTAAGCAGACGAATATCTTGACCACTAGACCAGCGCGGCGGGGCTTAAAAAGTTCTTGAAAATTAAATAAAGTACCCGCATCGAAGCGAGTGACCCTGAGCCCTCCTGAAATTCAAAACTCAGGACGTCAGAAAACTCTGTTGACGTGCCGTTATCAGACTAACTTATTTATTCATTTATTTGTCCATCATTGTGCTGAATATGGCCGTGTCACAAGAACAACGCCCAAATGATAAGAAGACAAAGTGCAATGACAATGCGAGAAAAATCGGCTTTTTCGTGATTAGAGGAAACGTGACTGGCTTCATTGAAATGCCTCATAGTGGTATAGAGGAAGAAAAGAAAAAGAGAGCAAGCGTGCTAGAGAGTTCAGCCAAGGTAACTGCCTGCTGGCCACACTGCGCATTCAGAAAGAGTAAGCAAAATATTATAGGCACCCCTCAACGTTTTTTGTTGACCACCTATGTGGCACAGCACACTGTTCAAAACACTGCTGTAATGTCACGGTAAAACAACAGGTAAACTCTTGAAGCCAGGATGTTCCCTGTTACGGAATATGACACTATTGAAACCGTAGTTATTCACAAACATTACCGATGCCGTAGCTCAACGATGAACAGAGAAGTGGTGCCTTTGAATATTTAATGCGGCAAAAAACAAATCGTTGCGGTACGGGTACCTGAACATACTGGACCGCTTTGACCAAAGGCCAGTCGCAGTGAACGTTATCGCTTATCCCGCCCCCTAACCAAATTCGGTTTAAAGATCGATTAGGAACCACTGAGGTGCGTGACAGAATCTGGAAGCAATGGCGTTTGTGCGGTTTCGGTTTCATCGGCCGCTTCCAGCGGTGTACGTTCATGGTAATTAACACTGAGATCAATACAAAAAGAGTGATAAAACTGGCGCACGAGAACTGCAGTTAAGAGCACTCAAAATTTGAAACGTGGCGTCATGGTGGCCGTTGCGCAGCGCACCTGTACTTAATGTTGCTGTTGTTTTGAAGATGCAATATTTTAAAAAAAAGTTTATTCTTTCGTACCTGGTAACGCCCAGAAAATGTGCTATCCCAATGTGGTCTTTCACGCAGGATCCCAGCAAAAACCGGGACTCTAAAGAACAATTATTAAGAAGAAAAGCTTGTCATCGAAGCGCTTCTCACTCCCATTTTGAAACACCAGTGAAGGAGATGCGAGAAAAGAACATCTGCTTTAGAGGCATCATAACACTTTTTTCATCTTTGGTATATTTTTGACGGGGAGATTTATCACTAAAGCTGCATTGTCTAAATAAATCACTTTAGCAGCATCCTAAATAGCTTCAATATAGAGTCCACAGCTGCTACTATACGGCGTTAAAGCCCTTGTAAAGTAAAATCGAGAGATGGAGAGAGAAATGAACTTTATTTTGACCAGGCTCTTTGCATTTCAGACATAAGGTAGATGACCACCTCAGTCCAGGTATACGGCTTGCTGCACAGCCCGAGCCCTGTCCACCAATCGTAGTGCCTTGTCATAGCCTTGCGTCACCAGCAGAGCCTCCCACTTGTTCTCGAATTCTTCCTCTGGATGCGCTTTTTCTCATCGTTTTCTCGTGGGGGTAATAACGGTGGTAAGTCCGGATCGCTATCGCACTCGAGCACCTTGTGGCGTTCCTTGTTGGGCGCGTCCGTTGGGTAAAATTTGCCGCATATAAACCGTGTATAGATGGTAATACAAGTTGAGACCGTTTCAATTAAATGAATTCTGGTATGTAAAGAGTACACGACTATCCTGTCACTTTTACGTCGATGACAGTAAGTAGCGGGAAAGAGTAGCAAAATAACTAACTACAGAGTCTTCTTTTCCCGAGATAGGGAGGAGTTCTGGAAACGATATCTCATGACACTTTGCGCTCAATAAACTCACTGCCAGGTGCATCATAGAAAGAGGTATACTGTGGCGGAAATTCAATACCCCTCTGGATATAGACAACAAAGGGAGAGTCTTACAGCGTCGTGAACAGCTTGGTAAGTTTATACAACTCGTCCTGGCGTAACTTACAAGATATCGTTTTTTTCGTAATGATCACTTTCCTGGCCTAATATGTAGTATAGTTAACCTCCATATCTGAATAAGAAAAAAAAGACAAAGAAAAAGTCCCAGCTTTATCTCAAAGGTCAAGCAATAAATATACGAAAGCAACAAACTATAATGTTCTACCATAGCCACTACAGGTTCTTTTTATCCAGCGGCCGTGGTTACATGAAGTGAGCCAGGTAGTGAACTCTTTTGGTTCCGATCTCGTCTACCTCTGCATACCAAAAGCTGGTGTAAAAAAATGCAGCAGCTCCAACAAGAGATGCTCTTTTTACACAGTCTCCTCACGTTGAGAGCGTAGCACGTAGAAACGTATACAAGCCGGCCGCTGATGGCTGCAGGGATAGCGCACGCGTAGGCAATCGTGACTGTGCTCTTGGAATAATTAAGTAATTATTTATTTAAAAATTATTAAGTAGTTGCACATTTATTTTAAAAGAGGGCGGCTCTGTGCTGCAGTTTGAGAATAAGTGAGCAAGGTATTATCAGCGGTACAATGTAAAAACATCACCTCTTAGAAATAAGTTCTAAGTTGTTGCTCCAGCGATGCCCCCTCGACACTGCTCGTGTATTTTCATGCTCGTTCAAACCTTATGCAACGTTTCCTTGCTGCTTCGACGACAGGTCTTCTAAGGGTAGTAATATTATCGTACGCACCCTCCAAGCGAAGCAGATGGGCCGGCTCTTATGACCTCTGCTTCAGCAGCATTTATCACCGCCGCTGGTGCACTTCTACTCGCGCTCAAACATGCTATGTGGGAAAAAGTTAACAATTCGAACACGCTAGGCCGAGTTAGGTTGCAACCAACAAAAAAACGGGGCACGCTGAGGACAGCACCTTATCTTTCGTACTATATCTATAGATCGTTCATTATGGGGTGCTGCCAGGAATCGGACACGTTCAGAGTTTCGCCATACCCAGGCTATCGCGTATGTACACTCGGAAAAGCTTTCGAAACGGCTTGCTGCTGAGCAGCCATCTGCAAAGCTCACCTTTCAAGGCGGTTGCAAATAAATTGCCCATTATATTTCAACCCGAGTAGCCAGCTGTAGAATCGACCACTACCTCTGTTATGCCTAGCTCAAAGCTCGGATCAGGTGCCCCTACAACGCTGACTCCACACGGTCAAACGAGCCCAAAGAAGGCACCGTGCTATGCTATAAAGCAGCGAATACACATTGCATCCCTTTGGAGTGCCTTTCCTGGCCATTAGTGACCTCCAATGCGTCATTGTCACGAGAATGCTTTCAGCAGTGGCCTCCACGTTGGTGCCGTCCTCCCCGTTCTTATTCTCTAACGCACCGCGAAGAGACTCACGCATCGTTTACGCTTTTTTAGGGCGCCGAAGGCACGGAAGCAAGCCGCTCGCGTTCGGGAAGCTGTGAAAGTCTCACCGCAGGCTATACTTCTTTGAAGAAAACGCGAACGCCCAATGTACCACGACGTGTACAATGTACTACAAGGCTATTTTCCAGTTCCTTATCGACAACTTTACAGCCACCAATCTTTGTTTTGAGGTTCATTCTAGATATATGCCCTGCCCGTGTCCCCCCTCCCCCTTTGTTTATAGGTTTTCTCTTCACAGTATTCTGCGCTCGGTTCTTATCCCGTCCTTTGTCCCCAGCCGGGTGACCGCTGCGGGAAGGAACTCTCCCCACTGTATTTGTTGAAGGGTGTCGAAAGATACCGGGTTGCTACCGCCAACCCAAATGAATGGCCATTATAAATCGTGTCAGGCTAATGGAGAGCTGCGACGCGTAGTCACCGGAAAATGTGGTAGTCGCACGATTTGATCTAGGAGCCCCACTGAATGGCGTTCGTGCGGCGTAAGTCTTTGGGTATCGACGTCGGCTGACATAAAGAGAATGGGTAGCCGTTACATTGCTTACACACAAAAATAAAAGACAAAAAAGGAGAAAATAAATAGCATGGGAAGGCTACCATCTGGAACCTCAGAGTTCCAGAACAAGAATTGCTGCCTTCTTGGTTTTAAAACATATTAATCATCGCAGAGTCCGACAATCGAGGCTAACGGTTTTTTTTGCCATTCTTAGAGAAACAAAGTATAACCACGTATATGGATAGGTGGTGATACAGGGTTTTAATGATGTGGACAGTTGTTATTGCCGCTGCGTGTCTTCAGCGCTTCTTTTTCTTTCGACAGTTCAAATGTTACGAGCTGCTGTTTTTTTTTTAGGATGACAGCAATTTATGATAACTAGTTCAATACTTAAGCAAGTTGTTTTATTTATTGAATAATTATTTGTTTACGCGTTTTTATTTCTGTTCGCCATCGTTCATATCTCTCTCATTCGCTGCCGAAATGTTTCAACGAGCCGATGCTCCTTAACTACAGATGCAGTTTCATAGATAGATAGATAGATAGATAGATAGATAGATAGATAGATAGATAGATAGATAGATAGATAGATAGATAGATAGATAGATAGATAGATAGATAGATAGATAGATAGATAGATAGATAGATAGATAGATAGATAGATAGATAGATAGATAGATAGATAGATAGATAGATAGATAGATAGATAGATAGATAGATAGATAGATAGATAGATAGATAGATAGATAGATAGATAGATAGATAGATAGATAGATAGATAGATTTTGATTACCTTCATTTTATTTTGCCACCATGTCCGGCAATACAACCCACGTCTTGCAGCTTAGAAACCCGACACCGTAGCTGCTAAGTCACCATGGAAACTAAGTAAAAAAAAAATTGGCCCCGTATCTGCATGTAATCTGCAAATGTCGTCGAAAGACGATAGTCTTGCTTGTGGAGAGAGTGAACAAAACATTTATTTGATGTTGTGCACATGAAAATTGGTGAATGGTATTCTGGAGGCTCTGCGTTAGAGCGCCTTCAGCGTGCTGCGGAGGCGAACGAGCTCATCAACACACGTCACACGTGAGACATGAGCGCCATCTGGCAGTTTTTGAAAACAAGCGCGTGGCCCTGAGATGGGTGTGCGCGCCCGTCTTATAGGTGATGGAAACACTCGCCTATGAGACGAGTGTTTCCGCCTACGAGACGGGGAAACACTCGCCTATGAGACGAGAAAGCGTTGGAAACACTCGCCTTTCCGTGCAAGCGTTGCATGGTCAGCGCAGCGTGATAAGTGCTACGGTCCTTAGAATTACTTATGTATGCCTTTTCTAGTAAAAGATGAACATGCAGAATATATACGTGTTGTTATGGTGCCTCAGATATGCGCAATAATTGCTTTTTAATTGACAATCGCACACGCACGAACACTGATCCTTGAGCAACATTGGTGGGCGCTGCGGACGGGGTCGGCCGTTCGGGGTATCGGCTGGTGCTGTTTAGAGTACCCGGTTTGTGGTAACAATGGACAAAGACAAAGAGGCAAATGTACAGACAGACAGACAGACAGACAGACAGACAGACAGACAGACAGTCAGACAGACAGACAGACAGACAGACAGACAGACAGACAGACAGACAGACAGACAGACAGACAGACAGACAGACAGACAGACAGACAGACAGACAGGCAGGCAGACCAACCAAAGTTTTTGCGAAGAAGGGCCCCAAAAAATTAAAAAAAGCTACATGCACTGAGCAATAACATACAAACTCTTTCTGCACGATAGACTCCTCCATTTTATCGACCGCAGAAGAGAAGAAGCAAAACCTCCGCATTCAGAAATTCAGCTGCAGACGCACATCGGTGCGCCACCGTTAACGAAATTAGGACGCACCATTGGGCGAAATTGGCGTCGATATATTAAAGCAAGTGCACGGGGCTCCAAATCACATCGAAATAAAGCAATCACAACAAACGACTTTGAAGAAGAAGCAAAAACAAATTCAGCAGCAAATTGAGACTAGCGTGCAGTTTGGGGCAGTTCTTAATGACGGAACCAACCGTAACCGGCAGCAGAAACACTGCTGCTGCTGATTCCCGTTCCATATATTAAGGTCGACTGCACAAGAGGCGGCCAGGCAAACGGTGCTTTCGAGACATGCTCGAAGGCTCTTGATCTCGTGGCTATTGTGGCTATGTCGCTAACGGTAACGGTGATGCGAGGTATTTGTTTAGAAGAATGAACAAGATTTAATTGAGTGACTTTTTTTAACGTATTTGTTTTGATAGTTCGTTCACTGATTAAGTATAAACGTCTGGTGGGAATTATTTCAGAGTACCGGAAAGCAGCGTGCTCTTAGGATATTTTCCTGGGGAAGCAAGCTTGAAAATACCCGTACATGTGAATTAGGGTTAGTTCGCGTAGTATCAAACGATAGGGAGAACTGGAATAATCGTGCGCACTGGCACACGAGCGGGTTTGTCACGTGGTATTTTTTTGTATTTTCCGGCATTTGTAATTAGCAGAAAAACACTAATACCTAACCGATATAACGTTCAAAACTGTGCAATTGGACGTTTTGCAAACCGATCTACAACGTTCTCATTGAAATTTTTTATCGATCTCTGTTCCTTCAAAATTAGTTAATTAAAAAAGATCTGATTGATTGATTGATTTGCGGAGTTTAGCGTCCTAAAACCACTATAGTATAAATTTAAAAAAAATATCTACTGAAATAATATTTCAGAATACGAAAATTAATTTGACTAACTTCAGGAAAATGTCAGCAACATGCATTCAGTCGCGTCGTAATTGCATGTGTTGGCATACTTTTAAACTCTGGCTAAAGATAACTGGGGCACCCTGTATGCATTCTGTTTCCCTGTAAATACAGTGATCATGTCTGGGATTTTAACCAGCACCATCAATCTTAGCAGCGTTATGCCTAACTACTAAGGCACACCCCGGTGAGTTCTCCTTGCCGACTTTCCGGGCACCATTTGTGCCACTTAGGTGCGGTAGAAGAACTCCCACTCTTACAGTGAAATACTTAGCCTGTTCATTGGGTCGTTAAATTTAAACTATAAAAAGACTGAAGCCTCCCAAGTCACTGATATAATGCGCTGTGTCGCGGTTTCTAAGAGAGCTTCTGCGAGGATGTAAATGTCCAGGAAGCTCATCAAGGCATCGCTGTATTCTCGAATGCTGGTCTGAAAACTGGCTAACCTACCTTCCTGTCCTTCCTTTCCTAATCTTCTTCCTGAAATGCTCGAGCAGCAAACGCGCCATCCTGTCATCTGTCTCATTCAGTATTCATCAAGACGCTGGTGGCTGGGCAGCAATGGCAACGAGTTTGATTCTTTGAAAGCGAGACCATGTGAGTTCTAAAGCAGGAACAAAGTGAATTAGTAAGTACATTGCACAAACAAATTCACTTCCCAACAGCTTACTCCGGAGTAATTTCTTGATTTATGTTCTTTCTGTTTGAAAAAAAAAAAAAACGACACGAACCGTAAAAGACGAAAAAATGCATGGAACTGAAGAGATGTCCTAGAAAGCATGAGGTGATAAAAAATACTAGAATAATTACATACGTATGGTATGCCCAAGCAAGAGTCTCTTTAAATGCTCTTGGAATATAGCTGTTCCGATAATGAGGTTTTTTAGAACAAGCTTTTCTTATATACTGTGCCTTGCTCAAACAATGCTTTTTAGGGCACTTTTTTTTTCACTGGACTTCAGGTATATAACACAGTACCCCATTTTTCTGCTGTTTAACATTAACTTCTATTATGGCATCAGTCACTTCAAGAAACACATAGCTGGGCTACATAAAGTGATGCACAATAATGACAAATAATTTCTATTATGTTGCGTCACGTGTGTATTCGGTGGCCTTAAAAATGAAAAATCCGAGCTCTTCAGAAACTTACAATACCTAGAAACGGGTAATGAAGTGGTATAAAACTATAATAGAACCAATAGATATCAACTACCGCAAAATATTGCACTAAACAGAGCAGGGTGGAGGAGAGTACATAAAGTGAGAACGAGAATTAAGCTGAAGAAGCCAACAAGAATGACGACAACCCAGCATATTTTCTGTTAAGATAGTGGAATTCCGTTTAAAATTGTTATCTCTTACGTGAAAACCAAGCAAAATAGATAGATAGATAGATAGATAGATAGATAGATAGATAGATAGATAGATAGATAGATAGATAGATAGATAGATAGATAGATAGATAGATAGATAGATAGATAGATAGATAGATAGATAGATAGATAGATAGATAGATAGATAGATAGATAGATAGATAGATAGATAGATAGATAGATAGATAGATAGATAGATAGATAGATAGATAGATAGATAGATAGATAGATAGATAGATAGATAGATAGATAGATAGATAGATAGATAGATAGATAGATAGATAGATAGATAGATAGATAAAAATATGTAAGTATTGCGGCGGAACATCACAGAAAGCAGAACAATCGGCATGCTGAATATCGTACCGTTTTCTTTTCACTGTCCTCCACATCGCCAGTTTCTGGACTATTGAAATGCTATATTCCACGTGTATGGTTCCTATGCTTCCAGTTGAAGACACCCTTGATCTCCATCTACGATCTGCTAGCATCATGATGAACTCGTGTTCTAAAGTGATTACCACGGAAATGCGTTGTTCCCGCATCTGAACCTGCTTTTGTTTTTCAACTTCATGTATCTCTTTTGAGAAAACTACACCTTCGCATTTTGTACATTCATGCAGAAACTGGTTAATGAAAACTGATATTGCTACGAGAGCATGAAAGCTTCATTGGCATACCTATACTATTGAAGCAAAGAACTCGTTATAATCTGCCCAAATCGGGCACTGCGTATACGAAAATACAATGGGCAATATTATTTATTTCCTTTCAACACACCGAACAAAATCTGCTCTCATCACGAGAGGAAGGTATTGTAAGGAATGGAACATGCAGAAACTAGTATGTCATTTGGCATCACCTTCAACTATAGCAGCACTATAGCAGCACTATTGCAGTGCGCTCGTGGTCCATCACACGGCTTCTTTTACCGTTTCGCGGGCTTTCTTTATAACGTGGAAAAAATACCAGCGCGAGACGTATTATAGAGAAAACAATTTACTCAGTGGTTTCTGGAAGTGCTCTACATCTCAGTGTTCATATTTTGCGTTTCAATCCCATAATTGAAAAAAATAAGTAATTAAGATTTACTAATAATTAGTACGGGGAGGATTAAAAAATAGCCTAAGTGCCTACAGGCTAGTGCGAGTAGCATGCCTTTTATTCAATTCGCCACGGAAGTGTCTTCCATTTTCAAATTTTTGGCTCAAGTTATGTGGGACACCCTGTGTAACCCTCCAGCGCTTCGCCCCGCTCACCATCATTCGCTCCATAGATATGCTGTGATTTTTTGTTTTTTTATCATTACAAGGTTTGGCTAAAGCTCCAGTGTTTCATTATACTGCGCTCATACTCTCGAAGCCTGCGCCCATCACCGAGCCGCCGTCCATCTGAAGCCGCCGACAGGGGCAAGTAAAGCACGTAGCGACTAACATGGCAACAAACTCTGCAAGACAGCGTTCGAAGCACGCAAGTATGCACTGGGGAACAGTTCACTGTGTCGTAATTCGGCTCCGTGGACTAAGGAGAAACATTCCTAGCGCTATCTACGCTCATCAATTACCCACCGCTGCTGCTTTTTCTGTTCTGGCTGTTCTTGGCTCCTCGGGGAGCAGCAACATCAGCCACCTATTGCTCTCTCCATCCTGGTTTTCACTCGTCATGGCTAATTGTGGGCTTTCTTTTGCATTTTGTCACAGAGTTTTGCTTGTTGCGGCCCTAGTTTCGGGTGTTACATTGCAGAGAGAAAAAGGCACCAAGGCGTCGAGCCGCAAATTCATGATTCCTGTTTTAGTTTTCGATCAGCAGCGCAAAAGCGTGTGTTCTTTTCAGTGTTTCTCGAGAAGAAAAAAAATTTAGAAGGACCACGTGCGTGCATGTATAAACACATACACACTAGAAAAATGTGATTCAGAGGGAAGAAAAGGGGTGAGCGATGAAACCTTTAATTAAGCGATGTCTTAGAGAGGCCGTTTTATTCATTTATTTATTTATTAAAATATATTGTTACAATTTGCTTCGGGTGACACGACCAAAGGCTGAGTAAACGCCCGTCTAGGACGTGCCAACCTGGCAGCAAAACAGCTACACGAACAAGCATTTGTTGTACAGAATGCATGGGTACATATTCATTCAGAATGGTTACATAGCTGAAGGAAATTATGATATGAGTGCACAAGGATAGAAACACAGCTGTCTTAAAGTGGTAACGGTACAACGAACGTGTACTCATAATGAGCTTGAAATAGAAAAAAAACAGTAAAAAGCTCCTCGTCGCTATTGCGAGCGAACTGCACAAAAATATAATTAACGTTCGCTACACTGCTGCGAATACTAGCAATGATTGCTCACAAGAAGGATTAATACAGAAAAAAACGACATGACTGGGCACGCTTATGTTCAACAGGTGAAACCAATAAAAGTGTACTGAAATACAATTTAAAAAACAGGTATTATCTATGACTGTAACATGTGATTTACAGTAATGTATTAAACGAACATAGGTCATAGTGAACAAGGTGTACACAAACAAGATTTATGTAGTCACGAAATTTCAAGGATCAAAGGAATCATCACTTTCTTCTGTTCGGAGATCTGTTGTTATTTTTTAATAACTAGAAATTGTTCTATCCTGCAATAAATAAAGTATGATTGGGTATTGATTTAGAATGTCTGGTTTGTGGGAGCTTAACACTAGTCATGGTAGTTTGTACGTGGTCTAGATTTGTATGTTAAGCTCTTACGTAATTTAAAGGGTGCTTGTTTCACATAAAATGTATCGAAGAAGAGACATATATTTGCTTTATACTGGCGTAGTGTCTGTAAACAAAGCGTATGTCTGTATAACTGATTATTAGGCAATATTTTGTAGCTTTTTAAATGTGGCCGAGTACTTTCGTGGAGGGGAGTGTTAGATATTGCACGTATTGCACGCTTTTGTAGCACTAAAAGAGAATTTTGTGACAGTCGTGGTTGGCCACACTAAGAAACAGTATGTTAGTCGTGAGTGTACTAGAGCATAGTAAATATATCGCTTGATATGCGTTGGGACATAGTACCTTAGTCTATCTAGAAATATGTTTTTTATTGTGCCTATGTAAAGGGTCCAAGAAAGTTGTTCTTTAAATAGAATTCCTAGGAATTTCATTGCTGTTGTTCGCTGAGTCTCACTACCGTGGAACTAAGTTGGTGTGCATGGTATGCAAGTTACCCTTTTCGGTTTGAAGAACATGTATTTTGTGTTAGAGATGTTCAGTTGAAGTTTGTTTACGTTTAACCATACTTGTTTATCCATAAGTTACCTTCTTTATTCAATTCACATACGTCTGATCCTGCAAAGAATACGTTTGTATAATCGGCATACAAAATTATTTTTATATCGCTCAATATTTACATTAATATAAATGAACAGCAGGGATAAGAGAGGTCCAACGATGATTCACAGAAAAAAAGGAAAGCGCAAATAAAAGCATACACTAAGATTATGGTAACGAATTGACAAATGAAATTCCACTTGGTTCGTTGGATTTAATGAGCCGTAATCGAAAACGGAATTTTCGGCGCTAAGTGGAAAGGCTGGTCAACACGCAGACAGGAAGGAGGAACCCTTACGTTTTAGGGGCGAAGCTTCTAAAGGTGTGCGTCTATCTCTTGTATGTATGTATGTATGTATGTATGTATGTATGTATGTATGTATGTATGTATGTATGTATGTATGTATGTATGTATGTATGTATGTATGTATGTATGTATGTATGTATGTATGTATGTATGTATGTATGTATGTATGTATGTATGTATGTATGTATGTATGTATGTATGTATGTATGTATGTATGTATGTACGTACGTACGTACGTGACCACCTACACTTCTACCTTTGCCAGCTGCCCACTACGTCCTTGCAAACATCTCACAACGCCCCATCGCCGATCCACCATTTCACCGACCATGAAGCAAATACTGTTGAGAAGTAGTCAATATGAAATGCAAGATGGCCAGGTGTTGCCCCGCCGTGGTGGTCTAGTGGCTAAGGCACTCGGCTGCTGACCCGCAGGGCGCGGGTTCGAATCCCGGCTGCGGCGGCTGCATTTCCGATGGAGGCGGAAATGTTGTAGGCCCGTGTGCTCAGATTTGGGTGCACGTTAAAGAACCCCAGGTGGTCTAAATTTCCGGAGCCCTCCACTACGGCGTCTCTCATAATCGTAGAGTGGTTTTGGGACGTTAAACCCCACATATCAATCAATCAATCAATGGCCAGGTACTTGTATCCAGGGACGCGTTAAAGAACCATAGATTGTCTCACAGGACCCATTCCTTGTTTGTACGTGACAACATATAGTTCCACCTTTGCAAACTGCCCACTATTTTGTCCTGGCAAACATCCCACTATGGCCCGCCACCGATCAACCACTTCACCGGTGGTCAAAATTTCCGGAGCCCTTCACTACGGCGTCCCTCATACTAAATATGGTAGTTTTGGGACGTTAAACCCCAAATATCAATCAATCACTTCCCCGGCCAGAAAGCCGTTATAATTAAAAGAAAATGGAAGCGTTGTATAGCTACCATTTTCGGATTGTAGAATTTCTTGTATAAATATATACAGTATTTGTATATATAACCCTCCAGCGCTTCGCCCCACTCATCATCATTCACTCCGTGAATATGCTGTGATTTTTTGTCCGTGACTTCAATAGTTGCGCTAAACCCCAAAGTTGTGCCTCCCCAAGAAAGCCTAAGGCCCACCCTTATTATGTACGTAAATTTATTATAGTATCTCAGGTATGTGTAGGCCTAAAAGAAGCCACTTCATTCTAGACCGCGGCTACAAACAACTACGAGTGTCACAAGAAAGTGCTTGACAAAATAGGATCTAAAGTTAAGAGGGCAGAAACAACAAGAACAACGCCATCACATGACTCTACATTTCGCCAAATATGCACTGAACTCATTCATCAGTGAGCCGGGAATGGAGCTAGCAGAATCCATCTAGCCCCCTTGAGTGAAAAATTGAGGTCGCAGCTTCCCGTCGATGTTCACCAACAGTACTTTCCGTAAGACTTGGGATCGGCAAAGTGAGCCCTCCCTACTTTGTAAACCTCATTATACCTTATTTTATTTCGCGATTAATTATGTCCTATCAGTCCCGGCGTATTTGTCTCTTTTCATTGACATACTTTTTAAACTTTGGCATGGTGAAAGTGGAACTGTATCTCACGACGACAGAGAAAGATACATTATTGCCACGCTCAATTTATTTCTCTCGTATGGCCGCAATTTGTGTTTCCCGATACTTGCACAATGCTGAGCCTCGAAGACGTATCTGCAGAGGAGAACATTAAGGTCTCTAGCACTGTGGGCATATTTAAAGGTGCTATTTGTCTTGAACAAATATCCTCACAGCCAAATTCTTGGAAGTTTTTATGACAGTAAAAAAACAGTAGTGTATCGGAGAAATATTCCAAACTGCCAATACGAAACAATCTCATTCTTTTCTCTCCACTTTTAATGAAGCTTTATGAATTTCCTTTTGCTTAATTTCCCCCTGCCATGCAGAGAATCATCATCATCATCACCATCATCATCATCATCAGTCTGACTACGTCCACTGCAGGACAATGGCCTCTCCCATGTTCCGCCAGTTAACTCGGTCCTGTGCTTGCTGCTGCGACTTTATACCCGCAAACTTCTTAATTTCATCTGCCCACCTAACCTTCTGTCTTCCCCTAATCCGCTTGCCTTCTCTGGGAATCTAGTTACTTACCCTTAATGACCAGCGGTTATCTTGTCTACGTGCTACATGCCCGGCCCATGTCTATTTCCTCTTCTTGATTTTAACAATGATATCCTTAACCTCCATTTGTTCAGTAATCCACTCTGCTCTCTTCTTGTCTCTTAAGGTTACACCTACCATTTTAGAGGCGAAGCTCCTTATGGCGTGGCTTGGGCGTCCCTCGTATGTAACCACCAGTGGCACATACCCGAAATAGGTATAACTTTTGACCTCCAAGGTGGTGCCAGTGATAGATTTCTTCTGTGCGTTGTTTAACAATAAAAAATAGTGCTCAATGTACATGCCAATGGCTGCTAATGGGGAATGAGAGACATGAGCATTTGGCTTTTAGTCAACGCGCACGCTGCGATCCCCATTAGCAGCCATTGGCATGTACATTGAGCACTATCGGACAAGAAAGGGATGCTACATTATACTCGCTGGGTGTAACCTCCTTAGCTTTAGAAAGGTTTAGCGAGCGTTGAGCCGCAGTGCCATGAATACAATGAACTTGTATATACCATGAATGAACTCAAGGTGGTTAAAAATGAGAAGTAAATACGAAGCGCAAGCCGTAAGAAAGTAAAAGCCGAATTCTCCTGTCTCTCATTTCTCATTAGCAGCCATTGGCATGTAAATTGAGCCCTATCTGACAGGGAAAGGTTGCTACGTTATACTCGCTGAGCGTAACCTCCTTGGTTTTCGAAAGGTTTAGCGAGCGTTTGGTCGCAGTGCCATGAATACAGTGAACTAGAATATACCATGAACTCGAGGTGGTTAAAGGTGGGAAGTGGACCCAAAGCGCAGGCCGTAAGAAAGTGTGCGTGTGCCACCTCTCGTTTAGTCCTTGGAATGTCCGCTGGATGGCGGTGCTTCTATATGGGGAATATATGATAAAAAAAATTGCCCGCAGCTTCCCTCGGGGGAACACTGAGGAGGATGCGGAGCATATAACTGGTTAACGGGGTGTTAAAGTGCGACTTACTTGGGTCGATGGCTAAATTGATTAACGTGGTTGTGAAATGGGGTGTTAAATTGCGACTTACTTGGGTCGATGGCTAAATTGGTTAACGTGGTTGTAGGAGGGGGTGTTAAATGAGTGAACACGTACACACGTATGCGAAAGGGCGGCGCTGGTCGAAGGGACGTCGATCATTGTGTTTGTGGATTCGTTGGAATTCATTTCACTGCGACCTTGGACGTCGACGCGCCGTACAAACCAACCGACGAGCGGCAACTGAGCGAGCGAGCGCCGACCTTGAGTATATATACAGCGCGATGGCGCATGCACTGTCAGCTGTCGAATGTTCGAGAAGGGGGAGAAGCGCAACGGCGCATGCACGCGCGTCAGCTGCCGATGTTCTCAAAGCGCGACGGCGCATGCGCGCGCGTCAGCTGCCGATGTTCTCGAAGCGGGACGGCGCATGCGCGCTACATTATACAGCTAGCGAATGTTCGTGAAGAGGAGAAGCGCACGCGTTGTGTAGAGGAGGAAGGGTGCACAGATGGTGGAGGAGTGAAGCGCGCGCGGTGTGTAGAGGAGGAAGGGATGCACAGATGGTGGAAGAAGGAGGAGGAAGCTTGCGGACGGCGCCGCACTACAAGCCTCTAGTATTAGATGCTCCGCATCTAAAAGATGCGAGATGGTGGGACTTGGAGTGTTGAATAGATGAACGAACGGACACACAAACAGATGCATGGATGGACGCATGAACGGACGCAGGGGCGGATGCATGAAAGAACGCAGGGACGGGCGCACAAACAGACGCATGGACGGTCACACAGACGGACGCATGGACGGACGAATGCTTCGCCCCACTCTCCATCATTCACTCCGTGGATATGCTGCCATTTTTTTCTTTCCATTGCTCACTGCATCGTCCTCAATTTGAGCTGAACCCTCTTTGTAAGTCCCCAGGTTACTGCTCCGTAACTAAGTACCGGCAAGATGCAGCTGTTATATGCCTTCCTTTTGAGGGATAGTGGCAATCTACCTGTCGAATATTGAGAGTGCTTGCCAAATGTGCTCCACACCATTCTTATTCTTCTAGTTACTTCAATCTCGTTGTTCGGCTCCGCGGTTATTACCTGCCCTAAGCAGACATAGTCTTTTACAACTTGAAGTGCACTATTACCTATCTCGAAGCGCTGCTCTCTTCCGAGGTTGCTGTACATTACTTTCGTTTTCTATCGGTTAATTTTAAGACCCCCTTTCTGCTCTCCTAGTCTAACTCCGTAATTATGAGTTGCGATTCGTCCCCTGAGTTACTCAGCAATGCAATGTCATCGGCGAAGCGCAGGTTACTAAAGTCATCATCATCATCATCATCATCATCATCATCATCAGCCTGACTACGTCCACAGCAGGACAAAGGCCTCTCCCATGTTCCGCCAGTTAACCCGGTCCTGTGCTTGCTGCTGCCAATTTATACCCGCAAACTTCTTAATCTCATCTGCCCACCTAACCTTCTCTCTCCCCCTAACCCGCTTTCCTTCTCTGGGAATCCAGTTACCCTTAATGACCAGCGGTTATCCAGTCTACGCGCTACATGCCCGGCCCACGTCCATTTCCTCTTCTTTATTTCAACTATTATATCCTTAACCCCCGTTTGTCCCCTAATCCACTCTGCTCTCTTCTTGTCTCTTAAGGTTACACCTACCATTTTTCTTTCCATTGCTCGCTGCGTCGTCCTCAATTTAAGCTGAACCCTCTTTGTAAGTCTCCAGGTTTCTGCCCCGTAGCTAAGTACCGGCAAGATACAGCTGTTATATACCTTCCTCTTGAGGGATAGCGGCAATCTACCTGTCATGATTTGAGAATGCTTGCCGAATGTGCTCCACCCCATTCTGATTCTTCTAGTTACTTCAATCTCGTGGTTCGGCTCTGCGGTTATTACCTGCCCTAAGTAGACATAGTCTTTTACAACTTCAAGTGCACTATTACCTATCTCGAAGCGCTGCTCCTTGCCGAGGTTGTTGTACATTACTTTCGTTTTCTGCAGATTAATTTTAAGACCCACCTTTCTGCTCTCCTTGTGTAACTCCGTAATCATGAGTTGCAATTCGTCCCCCGAGTTACTCAGCAATGCAATGTCATCGGCGAAGCGCAGGTTACTAAGATACTCTCCATTAACTCTTATCCCTAACTGTTCCCATTCTAGGCTTCTGAAATCCTCGTGTAAGCACGCGGTAAATAGCATTGGGGAGATTGTGTCCCCCTGCCTTACACCCTTCTTGATTGGTATTCTGTTGCTTTCTTTATGAAGCACTATGGTAGCAGTTGATCCCCTGTAGATTTGTTCCGAAATGTTTGTATATGCTTCATCGACTCCCTGATTCCACCGTGTCTGCAGGACTGCTGATATTTCCACTGAATCAAACGCCTTCTCGTAATCTATGAAGGCTATGTATGGTGGTTGGCTATATTCTGAGCATTTCTTTATTACCTGATTGATAGTATGAATGTGGTCGATTGTTAAGTAGCCTGTTCGAAATTCTGCTTGTTCCTTTGGTTGATTGAATTCTAATGTTTTTTTAACTCTGTTAGCAATTGCCTTTGTAAATAGCTTGTATACTTGTATAGCATGCAAAGAATACCATAAAGTAAATCTTTCTGCATATAGCTTGACGACGCGGGTTCGATTCCCAGCGGTGGCTACCACATATAAATGCGGGCATTTAACGGCGATAACATATCACGCGACTAGCTATTACGTGATGTCATGCGTTTTATACAAGGGTCTAAACGTGGCGTAGGTAGTGTTCTACCTGGCTATGTTTAGCTATTGTAATGTCAAGATTTTGCTATAGATGCCACTTTTTTTAGTAGTACTACGTATGGCTAGACTTGGCTAAAGTTAGCTAGACTCGGATAGACATGTTACGTAACTACCGGTTACGTGACGCTGTGATCAGTGGCGTTGCTAGCTATTACGTGATGCCTCGTGATTTTACTCACGGGACTAAATGTAATGCAGTGTGTAATCCCGTGAGTAGTTACGGCATGTTACATAATGTAGTAACGCCATTAGTTACGCCATGTTAATAATCTAGTAACGCCATTGGTTACGCCATGTTACATAATTTAGAAACGGCAATAGTTACGGCTTGTTACTTAATTCTACTCGCGATTCATTGATTGATATGTGGGGTTTAACGTCCCTAAACCACTATATGATTATGAGAGACGCCGTAGTGGAGGGCTCCGGAAATTTAAACCACCTGGGGTTCTTTAACATGCACCCAAATCTGAGCACACGGGCCTACAACATTTCCGCCTCCATCGGAAATGCAGCCGCCGCAGCCGGGATAATTCTACTCGCGAGACTAGTTAACAAATATATAAGAGATTTATGCGATCGTTTAGTCATGTAACTGGTGACGTGATTATTGTCATTGGACTGGATGTTGCTTCATCGTTCGTCATGTGACTAGATTTGATGCGACGTTTCCAGATTTCAGTCATGCGACGACTTCTTACGTTATGTTACGTAATTTTTATCGCGCTGCTAGTTGTCACGTGGTGTTGCGCGATTTCCTTCTCATGACTACCTATTGCGCGTTGTTACGCAATATTTAGTAAAGTAACAGGCTCGCCCATTGTAGTTTTTGTATTCCGTGGTGCAAAAATCGGCGCACGTATTCTGGAAGCGATGAAGCGAGTGCGTACTATAGTCTATGATGATGACAATTTCAGTTTGCACTACCCGGCGGAACAAAAAAAAAAGCTAAAAGAACACCGCTTTTAAAACAATATCTTTCAATATCTACTCTGAGTGGAAGGCGATGCCATGTGTTCGGAGCATACTTTCAAGGTTTCCAGAAAAGCTTATGTAACTATAAGATATTGAATCACATGGCTACGTTTTTGCAAGAAAGGATTACTCGCATTTAGTCAGAGCCAGCAATTCTATAGCAGTGAGAAATAGCACTCCCTGAAAACCGACGCTCCACCATCGCGAATGAACCCGGTAAACACAGACAGTGATCGAGTGCTGTTCAGCGATCGAGGAGTGCCTGTCATTTGAACTTTCTTCTCAAGCAAATGAAACAAAAAAACGAGGCTTCGAGAACGCAGAAAAACGGCTTTTCTGCTTTTCATTGAGTATTTTTTATGTAGGGTTTAACGTCCCAAAACCACCGTATGATCATGAGAGACGCCGTAGTGGAGGGCTCCGGAAATTTCGACCACCTGGGGTTCTTCAAAGTGCACCCAAATCTGAGTACACGGGCCTACAACATTTCCGCCTCCATCGGAAATGCAGCCGCCGCAGCCGGGAATCGAACCCGCGACGTGCGGGTCAGCAGCCGAGTACCTTAGCCACTAGACCACCGCGGCGGGGCTTTTCCATTGAGTATCTGCCGGGTGGGAGTGGAAGTTGGCTTCGCAATGAGCATGCCGTCGGTCGAGGTGTCACATGCCTGAACCCATGCGTGCTAATACGCTGCTGAGCTTTTGAAGAGAAAAGAGCTTGTAAATGAAGACAAAAAAAAAACAATGGGCTTGCATGCACGGAACGCCCATTAGTCAAAGCAAAAGCTGGAAGAGAAGCCTTTCTAGAGCCTTTTTTTAAACACTCTTAGGGCAACTGCTACAAGCACAGTTTCATAATACCCACTACGCCATAAATCCAAATTTTTGTGGTGGGGCAGCGTGCACTATGCCATTATTCGTCGTTCTTCAAAAAAGCGTGAAATTCCCCCCTCCCTCCACACACAAACACACTTCTGAGACATCAGAGTTGTCTCTTGATGCTGTGGCTCACAACAACAAATACCTGAGGCTTTCAACATGTGTTCGAGCATCCAACCACCCAGCCATTGAACGAATCGGATTGTGTGAGGCCTGGTTGTTACTTTACTGTTCTAAAACCCTCCGTTGCACATGTAAACGCGATTCCTTGGCCGACACGAAGCCTGCATATGGTCTCCTTGCAACGGAGTTTCAAGGACAAGCAGCTTAGAATGCCAAAACGATCTTTATTTAAACTACACTCGGGTACACTTCCATTAGGAACTTTGCTAGAGCAACGAGGTTTTTTGATGCCGTGGGGTTCAGACCGTCTTATCTGTAACTGACCGGAAATAGTTGGTGGCGTCTTTCTGTATACTGTTGCGAAGAAACATGTTTTCAGGATGTCTTAGAAAGGACAATCAAAAAAGAATTTCTTTAGAGCCTCATTATATCAGGTATTTAGCCACACAGAATTAGTGTATATTATCATTTGAATTAATCATGATTACTGCCTTTTCCAGTATATGGCCTTATCGAATGACTGGGTTTTACAGTGGCCTCACAGGAGATCTGCTAGACAGCATAATAGAAGAAGTACAGCAACATTTATCAAGATAGAAAAAAATATAATGTTCTAATATAGTTTGCAAGGATAGAAGCTTTGCAATATAAAAATTTCAAGTCAAAATCCTTTCATCAGTGTTTGTCGGCCGGGCCGTCGTAGCGTTTGTTGTCTAATTTTTGTTGAGCCTTTTTTGTTGTCCATGTTTCTCGCTCTCGTGAGTGCGAAGTCCAACCAAAATTATTGGAAAAAATTGTTCAACTCCGTGGCAGAGTGCCTGGGTTAACGCAAAGGGCCTGGGTTTTATTCGCATTCTTTCATCGGTATCTTTCATTTATGATTTCTTTTATTTCGCACGACAGTGGTTAAAGACACCGGAGGTTATGGTGGTAGAAGAATACGGGCACAGAATCGACTCTTGTTGTTTCACAACATGTTAGACTCTAAAACAGGAGAAAGAAAAAAAAACAGGGTTGTTAATCACGTTTGAATACCCTGTACCCTAAACTAGTTAAAAGAATAGGGAAATTTTAACTGTATAGAAAAGAGAGAGAGAGAAAGCACGCATGACGTCACACTTCATCATTCTATCAACCATTCTGCAATGCCATCTTGAAAGGTCATCCAGGATAAAGAGAGTGAAGGCATTACGAAAATGTTTAATGACTAGAAAGTTGCACGTGTGGCTGTAGTCTGTTGGTGATGCCACTTAACACTTGAAAACAAAAAGATAGAAACTAATGGCGTAGTGAAAGCTATAAAAGTTCAGACAACCTTTGAGTAACTGCTACAAGCACACTCGCTGGGTACCCACTACAGCCATCAATAATCATAATGTTTGTGTTGTAAGCTGGTATTTACTATGCTATGCTTCATTAGTCTTCAGAGGAGCGTGCTATCCGCTACACACTTGTTTGGAATATTGTGCAATATTTTCATGCTGTGGCTGACGACGATGAAGAATTACGCCTGAAGTAGGTATGCGCCACAGTTAATAGGTGAACAAGAACAAGCTTTTGTAATGGCTTGGACCATTGGACGTGCTACTCTGCACAATTCGCATTGTGTGGCACCTGGTTGTTCCTTCGATGTTCTAAAACGCTTTAGTACTCATATTAGCTTGTTATTTATCACTTTATTACTCATACTAGCTAGTAATATTAAGAATCATAATATTACTCACATTATGGTCGTTCCTTTGATGTTCTTTCTTACTCATATTAACGGGATTTTTTTCCCGACATGAAGCCTGCCTAAGGCCAGCTCAGGTACGACTTCCAAGCAATGGTATGACTCAGTAGTAGAATACTGGGCTGGTACGCAGCGTACGTGGGTTCAAAGCCTATTGTGTCATTGGTGTTTTTATTTACTGCTTTTTTTTTAAACTTGTTACTGACACCGGCTGCAGAGGCGGCGGACAACTACAGTGTCGCGCGTGACCCGTGTTCTGATCTCATGACAACTTTCGCTGTAATAAATTAACGCCACATGATGGATGATAAGGCGCATGTAACGGGAACACCACCCCACACGTTCACGGTAAAGGTTATGCTGCAGATGCTTTGCACTTCTCATGACGAGTTCAAATGACACACACAGCTCGAACTCCTCCCCACGTGTTTCCACTTTCATACGTAAAAGAGAGACCCGTCCAGAAGCTTATTCGATTCGCAAATATTGCATATCAGATATGCCCAATATTTGCTTCTTCAATTGACAATCGCACAACTATGAACGCTAAACGCTGGGCAATATTGGTGGGCACTGCGGATGAGGTTGGTTGTTTGATGCCGTTTGAGCTATCGTTAGGGCGGGCAGACAAATGTACAAACAGGCAGACAGACCAATTTTTTTTCCGTCGCCATCAAGAGGCCACAATTATAAAGAGACCGGATGAACAACGTAGATAGAATGCTCGAAAAAGGAAACAAATCCGCCTTGCTGAAAATGATCAGGGAACCAAGCAGGGTTTATCGAATCAACTACAAAACTATTATCACTACCATTACGGTTAAGTGATAGTAAACTGCCTGTAGCTAAGTAAATAAGACTGTAATGTACACAAAGCCAAGTCGCAGGCTTGGCTCAGTGTGCATTATGCCAAGTTTGCGACTTGAATTATAGTGTCCAAGATATACTTAGGTGTTTTAGCGCAGACCTACGCTTACACTTTCCTCACAACAGTAATTTCATCCCCACTCGTTTATCCTATCCAAAAATGTTCATCACAAACCTGCGTTGTGATGCAAGCCTAAATTAGTGCATCATCTTGCGTTTACCACCATGTATATTCTTGAGGATCAGCAGTAGCTCTTAGACTTTTATAGTTTGACTCAGTACATAATATAATAATAATTGACCTAAAACAAAACTCAGTTCGCTTCTAAACTGGGATATTTATGAGTGAGATTTCATTTCCGTGAGGCCATTGCATATTTCGGTGATTGGCACATTTTCTGCAGCTAGACGTCCAGGTTTAAAAAAACCACGTAATCCTCCAGAAACACGGAAGTGTTTTCACTGCTTTTACCCTAATGCAGTCCAACTCGTGTTAATGCATTCACTGCTCCTTTCTTTGGTTCTCTTCCACACCTGCCATATAATCCGTCTTTTTTAATCTCCCAAACTCAGCGCGTAGGGTGGCCGATCAAATCCTTTTTTTTCTTTGGTATGCGTCCCTGCTTTCTCTTTCCTTCATTCCTCATAGAGTTCAACCATAATACTGGGTTGTTTGATTTGTTAAGGGTGTAAATCGCAGCAATTCCGATAACGCGCAACATTCCGCTAGCAGAGTCAATGAACTTTCACGCACCGTATTTGACAAGTGCCGTTATGGCGGAGGAATGGTCGGCAACCTGCAAAAAGCTAGATTCGCATGCAGCAAAGAACACCCCTCTGTCTTATATAGTGTTGATCGTAATCAAGAACGCAAAAAAAAAAAACCTAACTGTCTTTTCTTTCATTTGTCGTCTGACTTCATCGGAATGCTGGAAAGAAAAAAAAACAATTATACTTACGCAACGAGGAGAGCGGCATAGTTCTGCTTGTCGCCGTCATGTGACAGGCTGTGCACTTAAGCCTGTGGACAGCGTGGATTTTACGTGCGTGGAAGATTGCCTTGTCGCCTTGAGCTGCCTGTCTCACAATCTTCTCCCTTGTTTGCGATCTCGGGCAAGGAAAGCACTTGGTGTGACAGCACGTGTTCCTGAAAGTTTTTCTTTCGTGGCACTTGATCGACCCGCAATCATTGAATCACAAAACCAGCATTTGGGAATGCGCCTGATTCCTGTCACTAACACTCGCAGCTTATATCAATATTGGCTTGTTCAGAAAGGCTAGAAAGGTGTGGTGTTTGGTTTCGTGAAATAAAGATTCTTTTTTGTGTGTATGTGATAATGTGGTTACTGTGTAATGAGTAATGTGGTATTGATCGTAGCACGTATAGCTGTAACTGTAACCGGACAGCTTCTCTTTAACTGTCACTTTGTCTTTTTTACAAGATAGTCTAACGTGTGCTGAATTGATTACACGGGAAGAGAGAAGGAAAAATGAACTGCGTCGAATATGGGCATGTAGGTGGCGGCCGTCAAAACAAGGTGCCATCGTTTGTGTTACTTCACGTTTTTGCGAATACACTATACCTCTTTAAAAAATTGGCCCGAGTCTACATGTTACACTGTATATGTCGTCAAAAGACAATAGTCTTGCGTCTGGAGAGAGCGAAAAAAAACGTTTATTTGATGTTCTACGCAAGAAAATCGGTGGATGGTATTCTGAAGGCGCTGCGTTAGAGTGCCTCGAGCGTGTAGCGGAGGCGAACAAGCGCATCAAGGCACGTTAGACACGAGCGCCATCTGGCAGTTATCTTCGAAAAGGAAGGCGTGCGTGACCACGGAGAAAGATGCGCACCAGTCTCGCAGGTGATAAGGTGTAGAATGAAAAGCGACGGGCAGGTGCCACAACCGTGTCGTCGCCGCAAAGCGTTGGAAACACCTTCTTGAGCATCGCGTTGCACTGTCAGCGCAGCGCGATAAACGCTACAGTCCTTAGAGTTCCTTGTGTATGCCTCTTCTAGTATAAAGGCAGACATACAAAACATAGACGTGTTGTTATGGCGCCTTAGATATGAGCAATATTTGCTTCTTCAGTTGACAATCGCACAACTATGAAGGCTAAACCTTGAGCAATATTGGTGGGCGCTGCGGATGAAGTTGGCTGTTCGATGCCGTTCGAGGTATCGTTAGGGCGGACAAACAGACAAATGCAAAGACTGGCAGACAGACAGACCAAATTTTTTTCCGTCGAAGGTCCCCAAGAAAGACTATCGTCTTCAAAAATCAAATTCTAGAATTTTCCGCGCAAGAACATGGATACAGTTACGAGATATGCCATAGTGCCTGTCTCACGATTAATTTTTAACTCCTGGCATTCTTCAACTCTAACTTAATCTCAATTGTGCGAGCGTCTGTGTGTGTTTCATCCCGATCGTAATGTGGACTCTGTGGCCGAGAATGAAACCTCCGCCCACTTTGTTGAAGAGACACTAAAGATCAAACGGCGTTTCGCGTATTATTGAAGTACAATTACACTATCCTGAAAACAACACTCTTACCGCGACACAACGCTTGGTAAGCGAGGAAACCCGCGAAAAAAAAAAATGCGTGTGAAAACGCCATCTTCAGATTCTCACACCGAACACCATAACCTAAGAGATTTTCAAGGCGTCTATACTGGGTCCTATACCTAGCGTCTAAGCGGTAAAAATGAAGTGCATTGCCATCTGTGGGTGCCACAGACCTAGCATACGAAACTTCAGAAAATTTCATAAAGCCAATTTCGCGAAAATATGAAAAATGGAGTTTGAAATTTTCGATGTCACACGCGAAGGTTTTAGTTACGAAATTTAAAAACGAAACTTCAACCTTGATTTTCTCCGCTAACGATGAACCTATGATAGTGAAACATATGTATCATGTTGTTCTTCAGAGTACAGTTTGTCAACATAAACCACATCATTTCTCTTTAGTGTCCCTTTAACGGTGCAACGTCACAGCCACTGTTCACCGTAATGAGTTAATGGGAAAAGTAATCGCGCTTTCATGAGTAATAAAGCATTTTTGGAACATAAGGGGTCACTCGATGAGAATGGCGTAACTAGTAAGTCGTCCAATGCTCCAACCCATTAGAAAACTTGTTCTTGATCACCTAGTAACTGTGGCACATACCTACTTCAGAAATAATTCTTCAACGTCGTCAACCACTGCATGAAAAAAAAAAATGCGCAAGATTCCTAACAAGCGCGTAGCAGATAGCACGCTTCTTTGCACAATGTTTTCTGAAACAATGCTGGGATTAATAGTACGTTATGTTGGGCTAGTTGGTACATATTAGGCTGAAATACGTGGCGCAAGGTTGACAAAGAGAAAAAAAGACGAGACAGAAAGAGTGCCAAAACCCGAGCCTGAGTAGAAGGTAAAACAGAATGGAAAGGACCCCTTGTAGAAGAAATGAAGCTGAACAGTACGTCATGTTGGGCTAGTTGGTACAGTGGATGATACCGGATGTCGTCAAGGGACGGCTTTCAGCTCTCCCGTAGTACAGTACTTTAAATCGTTAACCACTTCTTCTAAACACATATTAGGCTGAAGTACGTGGCGCAAGGTTGACAAAGAGAAAAAAAGACGAGACAGAAAGAGCGCCATTTCTGTCTCGTCTTTTTTTCTCTTTGTCAACCTTGCGCTACGTATTTCAGCCTAATGCTGGGATTGTTTATGCAAATTCACACGTTTTGGTTCTTGTCCTGTGGCTTAACAAAGTACATCTCCACTCTCAACAATCTACATAGTTTATGGATATGAAAAGAGTAAGGCATTCATTTTCGCTGCACTAAAACAAAAACTGAAAACATTCAGCCTTCGTTTACGTGCTCACGCGTATGAAAACAAAAACATAACGCTCCAGGCTGATTACGGAAAAAGAGTATGACATAATCAGCTCGTGCAAATTAGGCCCTTCAAAGCCAAACGTCGGCTGCCATTTATTTCACGAATGAATAGCCTGCGTCCTCGCCCTATTAGGTTCACACAAAGCCATTAATTATCCTTACTGCAAATGAAAAAAAAAAACAGAGGTAGAGGCATCACAATGAGGAAATGCGTCAGAAATTTTCGCTAACGTTCGTTCACGGTTTTTAGGTTATTCTGGATCATTCTGACTCGAGTATGTTTCTCCAGTACACATGCTTCCAAGTCTGATTAATGATGCAATTAAGTTTCGTAGTCAACGGCAATTAAAACGAGCTTTCAGGTAACACAGTTGATGTAAGAAAGCTTTGTTTGTGTTACACAACGTGAAATTATTACTTGTATGATGCATTTTGCAGCTGTGCGTAAGCAGGTAAGGCACATTATCATATGACTGCAAACAGAAACAGCATAAACAATTTAAATAATATAGGCTTAGCCGTTGAAATTGCATTTCCTTTTCATCACTCCTGTTCTTCGATCTACTTACTTCATCTTTCTCACGAAGGAGACTTCGTGGTACCAGAATTTTCTAAACGTTCACATTAACGTGAGCTGCCGCACATGGGTACTCCGATCTCCAATCTTGTCATTACGAGAAGCTCGCAAACAATAGAAAAAGGTAAGGTTATATAAATAATCAATACCATGAAATGTGTAAGAAAATTCATGTAAACTTCTGAATCCAAATTTGTCTCACGAGTTACAATTTAAATTTGCGGTAGGTCAATACTTCATCGCTTGCTTCTTTTTTGTGGGTGGACACTCTCATAAATGTGACGTGATTAGCTGCATTTATTTAGAACCGTAAGAAAATTTATACCAGAACGTGAATCCGTAACTATGGCCGGTAACAAACTTTTTTACAGTTATGAAAATTTCTGAAAACTTGTTGGAAAGTGCAATATTCAAGAAAGAATAAAGGCATGTACTTGTCTTAATGCTGTTCAAGTTGATAATCGTGTAAAAGCGCCTTCCCGATCTGTGAACTTGTAAAGTGATGCGAATTACTAAAAGGTTAGAAAAGAAATATCCTATGCTTCATGTACAACATCAATTCATTCTGGCATTATGACATGTTTGCAAAGTTTTTGCGAAACATTTTTGTTAAATAATGGTCCTAGCTTTCCGTAATAAGCGCCTATGTATATTAATGGATAAAGTTTTTGTGTGTGTAGTACTTATAATAGGTTTTTATTCTGTATTTTATTACCAAGATTTACGGTTTGCATGTGTTTCTGTCAGATAAATAAAGATTTGTGTGTGTTTGTGTTTGTGTGTGTGTGTGTGTGTGTGTGTGTGTGTGAGTGTGAGTGTGAGTGTGAGTGTGAGTGTGTGTGTGTGTGTGTGTGTGTGTGTGTGTGTGTGTGTGTGTGTGTGTGTGTGTGTGTGTGTGTGTGTGTGTGTGTGTGTGTGTGTGTGTGTGTGTGTAAACAACCCGACGGGGAGTAATCGTGAATTAAAGTTTCACTTAGCATACTGTCTGCAGGAGTGACCATGTCGAGCGGAGAAAAGAAGCGCGAAAAATCTCATATGAAAAAGTATATTTATACTCGCGCACAAAATGGGTGGGGGGACTCATAATGCTACCGACTATATTGCTCATAGATTTATCTCCTCGACAACGCTGTGAATGGCAAGGTTGAAGGCAATGTTGATGGTTACATCTGATTACAGCGAACAAATAAAAAAATAAATAATGCCAAGACAGCATCGCAGCCGTGAATGAGGCAGCCCAGACTGCAGCAGAGCGAGTAGGCTGGTGTTTCTAGCGTGAACGAATTAAATACGAGAAATTTCAGAATGCTCTCCAAAAAGGGCTGTAGCCAAACGTCGGAGTAGAGTCGGTTTAATGGATGTTTATGGCTGCGGAACCGATCATTGAAAACGCTAACTCACTTTAGGACGCTCGTTCAAGAGCGCGAGCGTGGCACAAGCGTCGAAAGCAGCACTGAAAAAGAAGGCGCAGGAGGCAACACAGTTTGTCCCACATGGATTTACTTAGACCTGATACAAGAACTCATGAACGAACAGTGGGTACTTGAAACTCTTGTGTATTAGCATTCTCCATCGCCAGTCGTCGCTGTTGTGGCACGGAGATTGTTGAATATTGTGTAGACGACGACGAGCGACACTATCATCATTACAATTAGATCTGTGTATTCGAATGAAAAAGAAGTCGGCGAGGGGCTTCACCATGCAGACATCGGCTTGTCCTTTTTTCAGCATTACATACTTCATAGGATTCGGTTATTTGCCTGCGAAGTTTTAAAAAAACTGATTTTCGATGTACTAATATGAAGGGGAGACTAGCTTCGCCTTCCACTTTATGCTGTGAATATCGAAGCGCATGGTGAAATTGGTGGCCTTTGCCTATATTTATGTCGCATTCATCTCGATGAACTGAGAAGGTCACGCTAATATTGATACCCTGCATACCATCGTAAGGCGACTACAATTTAAACAAAACAAGTGGCTATAATTGATGGCTAGAAAAATGTCTATTTCAATAATATAGACAAAGCTTCTGGCGGCCACCACTTGGCAGTGACATGCTACGTGAAATTGACGATAATCGCGAGTGGCCTGTTACACAGGTATTCCCCTGCCGTTTTATCTGCAATAGTCAGGCGAGCGGGCAGTTTGTGGCACGGTAATGCTATCGCCTTAGCCCCCCCCCCCCCTATCATGCCAGCGCTCGCATATAACTGCCTACTAATTTTGAAAAATAGAGTCCTTCCTGTATGTCTTCTTTTCGTGTGTAAAAGTTGTACTTTTGATAATTACTTGCTTTGCCCTACATATCTTGAGGCGAAAAACGACTATGCACTGCGTGAGATGCATATTTCTCACACACTCATTTACGAACTAAGGGCTTCTGGCATATTTTACAAGTAGGGGGTTGCTTACTATGTGGTTTTTTTTTTCACGTTGACGTGCTACTCATTTTAACTGGACGTCATTCATTGAGTCTTGATTTTATTTCTTCTTATTGAAACATCTCCTGAGATGAAAGGTCTTAAAAAGAAAATTCACACGGAAAACCTGAATCCCGATGGTCGGAAAATGCGCGGTGACCTTAATAAGCGGCCATCTAGAATTAGTTTTTTGTGCGTGTGCGTGTGTTTTTCGCAAAAAACACTCGGTCATTCCGGTCACACAGTCGCCTTATAAGCGCGTCGCAAGTGAGTTTCGAAGAATTTTTACTTCTAGGCTTGAGGTTGCTCTTTTCGACTTTTCTTCTATTTATTTTACATCTTATTTTATTGAACGTACGTTTTTTTTCGTTTTGTTTACTCTCCTGGCAAACTTTCCTGATTTCGTTTCGAGTTGCAATTGATCTGCACCCCACATAAGTATGGAAGTGGATGTGGGGGCTGCCGCAGCTGCTTCTTTATTTTTCGCACTTCTTATTTGTGCTTAGAAAGTGTTTTGCAACTATAAACAATCTGCAAGCTGAAGCGCCTCACAAACAGAGGCAAGGTAGGCCGTTTACAAATTTAAATCATGATTTCTTTTCCTAACGTCATGGCTTGTACGTCTAACACGATCACATTGCCGATATAATTTCGTCTTGTCTATATTGGTGGTCCTTACAGGAACGCTCACTGTGTTATCCTCCCGGACGTTTCTTATCGACTTGTCGGCGTTCTTTAAAATCTTCCAATTGTTGCATTTGAAGATTATAAGGAAGGATGGTACACTGCAGCTCTTTCAACGAGCCTGCTGCAACCTACGCGATAACAATATAATTATGTGTTGCGCACTAATTTGATATAACAACTAAATGAAAGAGTGTGAAGTAAAGCTTCAATAACGAAGTTAATGTGATGATCGTTGCCACAACGAAATAGTTTTCTTCAGAGTTTTTCGTCGTGGTCTCATTATGATATTTCTTAACGAAGTGGTATAGAACAATTTCAACGCGCCCTACCACGCACTATATAAAACCACTGAAAGCTTTCAAGCATCAATATTTTCGCACGCGTTTATCCAGTGTATTATAGTCTACCTGTATTTCTGGTACAAAAAAAAACTATCAATGCTCGGCTCAGACTGCACCACAACATCTAAGAAGCTTCGCGGCTGTTTCGGATCATTCAGTTAAAATCGCGCGGATGACACGAAATAGCTTACTTTATTCCAGAGCTTATGCGGCCACCAGCGACACTGGTGGAATCTCACTAGCACATTTATAAAAGCAGGCGCCGCTTTAGCGCTTGTCAGTTTCTCGACAGCCGACGCTCTGCTCGCCACTTTCAGCACTCGGTGTGCATTTGTTCCCTGAGCACATGGTCACCCAAATAAAGAGTTTAGCCTTGGCTACAGTGCCTGCTGTCTTTATAAACTTCATGACCACATGATATTAATTTATTTTTTTAAGTATTGCTGCTGCTACCATAACACTGTTTGGAAGGCCTCGAATTGTGAGATTTTTTTAATACACTGTGCTTCAGAGAAGAAACTATTCTTCCCAAAAAAATCTTATACCCAGACTCGTCGCAGAACAGTATCATTGATGTACGGTTCGAATGTCCGCACTTTATGTGAAGGCTGATTTTTGGTCTTCCTTTCCTTTTGGCCTTTTTGTCGCTTTTGCGTAACATTCTCGGCTTCACAGACGAAGTTCTACTGGAGAGTAACGACTATGTAAACTCGGAGTCACGAGGTTAACAGCCCTTGACCCGGGCTACGTGAACAAGCTGCAGCTGTGGGGAACTGTTGCGGTGAGGTGAAAGACGAGCTATCGAATGGGCAAGTTCACACATGTAATCGACGATGACGACAGGACTGGCGTAACGTGCTGGAAACTTTTGGAACACGTCGTGCTTGATTGATATGTGGGGTTTAACGTCCCAAAAGCATCAATTGATTATGAGAGACGCCGTAGTGGATGGCCCCGGAAATTTGAACACCTGGGGTTCTTTAACGTGCACCCAAATCTGAGCACACGAGCCTAGAGCAGTTTAGCCTCCATCTAAAATGCAGCCGCCGCAGCCGGGATTTGTTCCCGCGACCTGCGGGTCAGCAACCGAGTACCTTATCCACTAGACTACCACGGCAGGGCAACACGCCATGCTTGTGAACTGGTTTACAATATTGCAGTGTTGACGAATCATTGGCCTCCTGGGACAACCCAAGCACTCTGCCCTCACTATGCGTCAGTAAAAACATTTCAACAATCCACATATACAGTTTCTTGCTTGGAGTACGCTTGTGCACGGCCGAAGAAACTCAATTGAGCGTAATTAAGAAAATCACAAAGTATTGGCCTACTGGCAGCTAAAACGAATCTGTTCTCGTCTAAAAGAATAGCTAAGGTTGTTCACTGAATTCTCTGAGCTGTGCGCGTCTTCAACACGAATAATTGAAAGCAAGGTTTTCTTGGCTACATGCATCATCTTCATGGTCAAATAGAACTACCCAAGAAACTTAAAATACAAATGTTTTTAATGTCTTGGCACTTGCCGTACATAATCCGCTTCATTAAGCCAAAGCTATTTTTGCTGAAGTGTACGTTCGCCGCATAGGAAACGTTACACTAAATGATTTAAATTTGCACGTCGTACTCTTCCATGCGTTTCTGTGCGTTTGTTTTGCACACGTATATTTTCTAATTACACACGCCTTTTTGACGGCGCTGCTTCCTGGTCCTTCATTAAAAGTCCTGCCTTCTAGGTCATTAGGCTCCCGTATATCGCTGAGTACCATCATTTGTAACGCGAAAATCTACGTCGTGATTCTGGCATCTTTACAAATTAGCGCATTAGTCGAGAATTGTACATTGGCATATGCCTTTCGCCTTCTGCAAATTATATCTCATGATGTAGACTAATTATCTAGGTGCAGATTGATTTTGTAACATCTTTATTACTAATCTGATTTCATTCCTTCTGATGACGCTTTCAAGGAGAGTATTACCAGAACTCTTCACATCAGTGACGTCAAGAAATTTAGAGGTGTAGTAGGTGCAGACGGGCAAGAAATTTTAACAGGAAACGAAGACGTGCAGCTGCATGCAATCAACCAAGATAAGCGAGCCACTCAGTCTAGTTCTAGCTGTACCGATGACGGAAACCATAGTAGAAAGTATCTACGGTTTCTTGCGAATTCGAATCTGCCTATGGTTCTCAGGACGTATACATTTTATAAAACAAAATGGCAACCATTTATATAACTTACGTAAGCTACTTACAAAATATTACCAATATGTACATTTTGCTGATTAGGCAAATACATTCATTAAATATGTGGGTCAAGATATTAGTGTATATTCTTTCATTCAACATTGACCATACAGGAAGTTACTCAGAAATTATGAGCTGATAATAGGGTCTTTAGCCAACTAGGCACAGCAAATTATAACTTCCTATTGTAAGCCGCGGTATTATGCGAGAAACGTTAGATTTTCTCACTATCTGGGAGGACTTTCAGTGCCTAGACTCATGTCACCCTACGAAGCCTTCTTCAGTACATGGTGCGCAAGGTGAAACAACAATAACCTAAACACATAAAAATTTCAGTAGAAATTTCTGTGGCACGAAAACGTTCATATGGGAAAACTTCTAATTTTAGATAACACATGTTCCAAGTCACCTTTGCAGCGTCTGCATGAAACAATATTTCATGCGAGTGCCCATGTTATATCGCACCCAGCAAAGAGCTTTCAAACGGGTTAAACAGCTTACGTATCCACAAAAAAAACGAAAGAAAGTGGAAACATATGTGTAACCACCTGAATTTATGTGCATTCAACTATACGACAGCACAATACAGGTTCAATCACGCCATTAGTCTTTCCATCCGTCCATCCAACCGTTCGCCCTAGCCATACTTGCATCCGTGCTTACGTCCACCTGTCCGCCCGTCTGTGCACACGTTCACTATTCGTTAGTTCGTCCATCCATCTGTTCATTTTTTATACTAGTTGGCTACTTCAACGAAGACGTTATGGACCTCATGACCTATAATTTCGCCCATTCGTCCTATTCAAGTTCGTAAAGAAGTACTGATTTTTATTAACGCTCTCAAATCAAGATTATTAATGTCGGTTAGCGTTATTCCTTGGTTCATATAAACTGTCCATCCTCTTCAGTGCATTGCGCTTAACTACAGTTGACGATAACCCGACGTGGCGGCTGTATCATAGGAGTACGTAATGTTTATAAAACTGGATAGCCATTACTGCATCCCCAATTCACGCTTCACGAACATTACGGTTTATTTAAAAATCAGCTGTGAGAACCGGCGCAGCTCTGTGGTAGAATACTTGGTTGCCACGCATAATGCTGGGGTTTGATTCATGCTGGGACCCTGACATTTTTTTTTCTTTACATTTATCGGGTCAATGCAGCTGATTTGAGCGTTTTCGCTTAACACTGATGCGTTGAAACTGCCCATGTCTGCTTTCGTTGTTCCTGGGCAGCTATGAAGTATCTATCACCCGTGGCACTTACCCACCGTCGGGAGTATCACACTGTCTGGCGGGAAGTGTTTGACGACGTACGTGTCGGGATTGTGACATTATTTATGTCATGACCAGCGAGCCATATTTGTCGAACTATTTTAACGTACAATACTAATTTCGCTTTAGCCCAAGTTAAGTAGGGGATCACAAGAGCACTCAGACGTGAAAGGCGGGCGGCCGGGCGGGCTGGTATAGATGCCAAAAGAGCTTGCAGTACGCAAAGAAATGCTTCGCATTTAATAACAAGCATGCCGAAAACTACCTATCGTTTCCAAGGATTTCTGACCTGCTACCGACGCATGCGCATGTAGTCGTTCCACTGTAGCAGGCCAGCGCGCATTGAGGCACGCGAACACAAGCGACACGCCCAAATGACCAAGTGACCAAGTTACGCTCATATTGGCAGACGTGTGGCTATAAAACGCTGCTTACGCTGCCCACAAATAGGGAGTAGGTGTTGCGCCATCTCCGTCCCAGCCTAAGAATTTTCAGTTTTACAAGCATATAAGTACGCACGACCATAAATGTGCCTGAAACCCCACCCTCAACTCACCACCGAAAAAAAAATATTCCTGAATGACACCACTTTTTAACGCTGCTGCGCAGCACGTGTTCTCGTGCGACTGTGACAAAAACAAGAATTTGCTACAAAATGAAGCTGGAATGTGAATCTTCAACCAGGCTTCACTAGGTGTGGTCCAAGAAAATCTGTTTCAACGTTGAATGTATCTTATACTCGTTGGCTGGGATTAAACAAATTACACGGTTACTGCAATTATAGATAACAAGAATGTCGGTTTACCTGCAAGCTTGATGAAATAGTGACACAAAAAACGCCGTACAGCAGCCTTATATATTTTTTTGCGCGACTTCATTGCTTATCTGACTCGCGCTGCCCGTAATATTTCCTCTTTACGAAAGTTTCTTGTCAATATTACGTAAGTGAACTGTTTTTCTCGCAAATCGCTTGAGAGCAATCTTGGTTTTCGAAAATGCGTCACTCTCAGGGCCATAAACTCAAGTACCGCATCGCCTCCTCACTTTCAAGGTCCTACATTTTCCAACTTCCAAGGAACCACATAAACACTCTCTCACTCCAGCAGGCGTGAAGAGAGTTGGACTCTCTCTCTTTAGGAAATGGCAATACTCGCACGATTTCTGCGTACTTCAATTGTTTTGTATTGTTTTCATGTGGCTCCTACAAAATCACCATCGTCATTGAATTCCAGAAAGGAACCACGAGAAGCAACGCTTGGCAGGTTCGCCCCTTTGCCGCCACTAGCTATGATAGTCTGAGCATTGACACCTCGAGAAATCGGTTTGCAGTTTACCGCTTCGCAATGCCTGCGCCTCGCAGAACCCGGAAAGAATGACGCTTCAGACTGTTCCTTTTTAGCTGTGAAAGCGGTAAAGTGAGGTCCCCTTCCACGCAAACTATTTCTCGATTTTCTTCCCAATGTGGCCGTTTATATTCGGTCCGAAATTGCACCTAAAATTGAGTGGGGGCCATTTCAGGAGCTTTGATCGATGGTATATACTGTTACGAGGACCGGCTTTCAGAATTCGGTCTTTGCAAACTACTTTATTGTTGACCATCTTTTCCCTTCTTTTTTCTTCGTGTGACAACTTTGTTGAAGGTACAACAGAGGATCCTGTGTTCACTGAAGTAATGACATACGTTCACACTGTTCAGCTGCGTTGCCTGTCATCTTTTTTTTTTCCTTTGGATGTTGCCTTTAAGTTTAGTTGCTGCCTTTTCCAAGTAAAGCACACAGACAGCCACAAAAGTTCGTGGGCCACGCGAGCACATACCAAACTACGTGTCCTCGCCACTTAGTGGTGAGCCATCTATCGTCCACCACAGAGCTAAACCGGAAGCGGGTCTTCCTGATATTCAATGGCCTTTCGATATTCTATGTATACTGCCGCGTAGTGCATTGTTAATAGGGAGTTTTAGAATAGCGCACCGCGAGCCCTTGCGGTCGCTGCCACTGCGCATGCGTCGTAACGCGAGTCGTCGTTCGCGTTCGCGGACCGCACGCAAAAAAATCGAAATTGCGTGCGGTAATGGCGGCCCGCATGTGGCCCGCAAGCGCTGGTTTCGAGGCTACGGTGTCGCTGCGATCGTGCGTTAGGATCGAAGTAGGGCAAACGCTATTCTAAAACTCGTATGGCGCCCGCAACGCCCGCAGCGCTTGCAAACGGTATTCTAAAACTCCCTAACTCTCAGTGTTAACGCGGAGCGTGTGCTTGCAATATGAGCGTCACCTTTCGATTTTCATAGCAGGATCAAAGCTGTAACGGCGTGCCACGAAAGGCGTTCCGTTAGCTATAGGTATCACTTTGTGAAAACGATTGCGATTGATAGCAGTTATGCTCATAAACTGCTCAAGCGGCCGAATCACGTAGATAAAGATACCGAAAAAACGTGCCGTTAAAAGGCGAAACGGTAAAATATTTGTACCCAGTCCGAAAAGCCATATATTAAGGGAGGGATGCGCCTCAGGCGCTGACGGAGCGGAAGTGTCACGAAGAGGCTTTTGGCCACGCTCTCATGGGGTCCGTAAGCTTTTGCGCTCAACTGTGCATGTCAGTCAAGTTATGTTTAAACAAGCTTTCTTTGTTGACATTGCCATGTAACACTGCATTCTCTGCATATATGCCTCTATAGGTAACGTTCAGAATACCTGATTGCATTGTTCAAAAGTGAAAATAACACAACAATATTGTACAGATACAAGCTTAATTGTCGAATGGTATATAGAAATATCAATACATAGTGACTTCCACAGGCTCTAAATTTTTATCCTCCGCATTTTCACTGAAACTTAACTCGCACCAAATGGCTTGTCTCTCAGTTCTCTTTTATTTCTTTTATACACTACTTGACCATATGTCAATGTTTACATCTCCCTCATATTCTCGTAACATTTGCAATTTCTTCCCAGATCCGTATTTTCCGGCAGCAATGCAAATGATGGCGCTGTCTGCTATATGGGAAAGGCATCGTACAGTGCACTTCATACAGATATGGGAGCTAAAAAAACATAGGAAGAGACTGCCGCTATTGAAACAAGCGTTTACTTGCAGAAACCTTAGCCGATAAGCTCATTGAAAGAATTAAAGTGAAAATAAAACATTTCGACCACCAAACAATTATCAGACTTTTGAAACACGCAGTGAAGGAGTAAGCGTCTCACTATACCTTTGATGACAGGATTCCATTCCAGCATTCAGCCAACCCACGTGTGAGCCGCACGACGAAAACGAGCCATCTTGTAGGAAATGTCTGCTCCAGTCGGCCACACAACACTGTCTTGTGCCGTAAAAGCAACCAGTCGTGCGTAGAAATCGTGTTTTCTACGCCGATGAAGCTCACAAGTTTCGAAGAAACAAAGGACATCTGTTTCGATGCTCGTTGAAGATGCCGTTGCAACTCTCAACGCACGGGCGAGCGCGTATACCTTTGGCGAGAACCGAGGAATTGTCTCACGTCTTGAAACAGCGCTACTACGACAACTGCTCAGCGACGGTGGTTTGCTTTTCACGCACGTGTACACAACACAGATACGACGCGTAAGTTTTTCCGTCACCCGAAGGGAAAGAAAAAAAAAGCGCGAAAACATTTTTTCCTACGTTAACCCACGCTGCTGCATAATCGAACATTTCAACATCGATCTCTCTCCACTGTCAGTTGGGATGACGACAGCCTAAGCTTTTTCACGTCGAGCACAAGTAAGGTATCCTTGCACCACACGAGTTAAATCAGCGCTGCATTAGAGGCAACACTGCAGTAACTCGTGTGTTTGAAGTTCGCCGCCGGCAGCGATAACTCGTTGAAAGATCTGCCCAGAAAGCACCGGTTGTGAGAGCGCATCAACGCACGCTGGAAGAAGTCGGCGTGGTGTGCGGTGGCAGTGCATGGCGGCGAAAACCCCATCGAGTCGCGGTGGCTTGCGGCACTGTGTTCGTGATGCTCTGCGCTCGTGCCTATGACAGGAGCAGGCATGACAGAGCGATGAATAAAAGGAAAGCGAGGGACGTTAACCTAGCTCATTGGGTCACATTCTATTTGTTACTTTAGGAGAAAGTAGGATTAAAAGGCTGCTGAAGAAAGTAAACCAAAAGCACTGTTTAGCACTGCCTCGGGAGCCCTATTTTGAAAGGTATTTGGGAAGCAAATAGTACAAAGTGTGGTTGCGACGAACTCCGATAACTTTGTCTGCGATGTGCTCTAGCCACTGAGGTCGCGTTCAAGGGAGTGCCAGCGCCAATATCGGCACCCGCTTGTTCGAGGACCAGAAATATCAGAATGTTGCATCAGGGTCAGGCGCAGTGGTTCTGCAACGAGGTTTCGCACGTACAGTCAACCACAAAAGTTTGCGGACCACGCGAGCGCGTGCCAAACTGCCTATCCGCGCCACCTAGCGGCTCTCTCCCGGATATGAGTCTTCTTGGTACTCGCCTTCATGTCAAGTCTCTATTCCCGAGCAAGACCTTGTTAGTTCGTTGCCTTGACACTGAGCGCTGTCTGCGATAAGACCGCCACATATATGCCTTGATAGCAGTATCGGAGCAATCACTGCAATCTTTGTCGACTGGCGTGTAGATAAGTTTCATGAAGCGCTGCGACAATTTTTTTTTTTACGCGACGTTTACTGGCGCATTTTGGTTTTGCAGCATCTTGATCCAATGAGTGTTGCTGCTTCTGCGTCTTGAGAGAAGGGGTAGGGAGATGTTTCACTGACACCAAAAATAAAGAAAAAGCGGATGCATAGAAAGTTTTTCTTGCCCACAGCGGTGCATCTTCGTATCAGTTGCTGAAAACGTAGTCGACTTGCTTCTAGCCACGTGGTGATTGTCCATTTGAAAAGATGCAGCTTCGTGTTCCGCTAGATGAAAGAAGGCACATTGTGCGTTTATTTATAGAGGGAGTACCTCAGCGCGAAATTTGCCGCCAAACCAACAGGAGCCGGACTGCCATGAATACGATTATTCAGGCTTTCCGCGACGATGGCAGATTCACAGATATGGAGCGCAGCGGACGTCCAAGGGCCGCGACTGAGGAAGAGGACCGCCTGATTACGGCCGCCATCGTGGCAGATCCTTTTCAAAGTGCTGAGAACATCCGCGAAGCGCTCTCTCTCACGGTATCGTCTGAGACTGTAAGAAGAAGGCTGAGTGAGCTTGGCCTGCAGTCTTTCGTAGCAGCTCAGAAGCCTTGCCTCTCAGACAGCCAGCTGCAAGAACGACTCGTGTTCGCTACAGCAATGAAAGATTGGACAATGAAGAAATGGGGCGATGTCATCTTTAGCGACGACTCAACCTTTTCCACACGCTGGGACCAACGGAAGCGAGTTTGGAGTCCACTAAACTGCAGGTGTGTTTATAGTGTATTCGCAATTAATTCTACAAGATAATTCTGCATCACAACATGTTTCGTGCAAAATGAGGTTTTGGAAAGCACGAGATTTTTCCGCAGTGGTATACTGTTGAAAACACCAATTTAACGATTGTTTCTTAGTACTACTTACTCTGAAGTTATTTAAAAGCTGCCAGTGGGTCTTTCGGTACTAGCTAATGATGTTGGTACTTTTTCTATTGCAAACTCTTTGACAGCAGTATACAATACACAAGAGGAATGTCAACATTTTAAGACGCGCCGCTGGAGCCTAACTGTACGCTATTTCTTGCAGATATCTGCCTAATTACACACAGAGTGTTCTATCCAGTGGACGATGTTCCGTGAGCGTGTGGGGAGCAATCAGCCAAGACTGCCTTGGTCCCCTTGTGCGTCTGGAAGGGCCGTTCACTGCGTCACGGTACTGCGACGTCTTCACCAGACACCCCATTCCGTATGCGCTCGATGGTCCCTTCAGCGACGGCTGCTACATTTTTCTACACGACCGCAGCCCGGTACATAAAGCACGTGTCGTCCAGTCATTGCTAGAAGAGCATGCTGTTTGCCAGCTCGAGTGGCCTCCTTGTGGCGCCGACTTGAATTGCATAAAAATGTCTGGGGCATATTGAAGAAACGGCTGTCCACACGGGCCAACGGCGTCCGCACGGCCGATACGCTGTGGCAAGCGATCGCACGAGAATGGGAAAACCTGCGCGGTCGAGTGGACATTATTAAATATTTTTACGAGTCGATGCCCACATGCATCAATAAGGTACTAGAAAACGGCGGACATTACACTTCCTACTAGATCCTTGAGAGATGCATGTTTCATGACGCTTCTGTATATGTCCTGTGAATAAATTTATAAAAAGAGTCATCACATTCACTTATTTCTTGTTTTTCTAATGACACTACTATAGCAGCGTGGCGAGTCGGGCTCTGCGCAGCACAACCTGGGCGCAGGCGATCAAATGCCGGCCGCCACTATCACTTAGCGATGGGGGACGAATGAAAAAATTCTGCCTACTGACTAAGCATCTGTGTCCCATGGCTGTCTCACCACTCTCACTCTCTCTCTCTCTCACACACACACACACACAAAACAGCGTGGCTACGCAGAAATAGAACTGATAACAGACGAAGAATGCGCTGTCTGATGACTTGTACTGATATACTGCTCTCAAAATATAAGCAAGTAGCACTGGCTACAAAAGAGCGCGTCACGTTGAAAGAGATAGGTACAAAATATTTGCGCTCAGCGCGAAAACAGACATGCCGCAGATATAACGAGGGATGCGCCTTTAACGTAGCGCTGCTGTCGATCCCTGGTGACGTAGCGGGAGTGTCGCGAAGAGGCTCTCGGCCACGCGCTCGCGTGGTCCGCAAACTTTTGTGCTTGACTGTACATCAGCAAACTTCATGGCTTTAAATTATTACAGCTGGACAGGAGAGGCGCGCAGATGTTCTACACCCACGTGCCAGTTGTGTCCGCAGTTGCGTGGCCCTTGGCGACGTCGTTTTTGTGCTGCTTAAAACGCCGCCTGAAATTCCCGCGCTCGCGAAAGTATGGCAGGCCGCCTTCGCCGCACGGTATGTAGTAGATAACTTTCAAGAAGTTTGTGTGCTCCAAAGGATCATTTGCGTGAACAAGCTGACGTCATAGTTTTCCAGAGTAGGCGCGTGGGCTATATGAACACCATAGCCTTTGAACATTCTTGCGAGAGCCTCGCTTGTTCCCGCTGCGTAAGGAATCGTTGCGCGCTTTGTCCTTTCTTTTTCATTCACCTTACGCAGGGAGAACACGCTATTGTAAAAATATTTTTCCATTCGTACAAATATTTGCACATATATTTCGAAACGTGTCACTCAATAAAATAATTACTTTAGTCACCTTCTCTGATAATGCGTCGCATACCACCCAATCCCAAGGTACGTATATAGGGTCTGCCGAACCTGCACATGACAGAATTCGCTCGAAGCAACAACAATATTCTCGTTTTAAAAATTCTGGTCTATAGTGCGGCTAAAATTAAACTTTGAAACACAGTTGCGTAATGGTTGCCGTTCACATAATTGAAGTACTGCCGCATTACATTGTGAGCTGCTGCACTATACTGAAGCAAGATCAGAATTATTAACCAAAAAGCGACAACAAAATCATTGCAGTACACTGAGATACGCATGAATAATTGATTGGCACGAAAGTGAAAATAACCACTCCAACAGTAGTTGAAAGTTCAGCAACCAATAAAGAATGTTCTCTAGCATCGTGACACACTTGCACAATGAGTAATAATGTTGCAAGTTTAGTTGTTTAACCATAACGAAGCAGAAGTCTTTCTTCGACAGCCAATCCCCGTAAATAATAAGACAGGTGCTGGAGAGTGCTTCTGTTCCGCGTAAGCGAACAAGAACATAGTAGAATTGCTTTTTACTCTCTTGGCTGAGCTCGTATGATTGGCTTCACCCAGGTGAGGGTAATCACAGCCTCGAATTCCATGCCTCCCACCTCGGAAGAGACATTTCCGGCATGCTAGTGCCGCAGGAAGTGAAGTGATATAAGACAACCGTGCCGGTATTCTGCTGGAAATCAGCAGTGCGCAGCTCGCTCGCGTAGATGGCAGTAACGGCAGGACGCCTTCGTGTAATAGTTCGATGACAATCTCGCTGACCGTTGCAAAAACGGGCGGCAAGCGACTCAGTGAACGAAAGCCCTGGCGGCGCAGGTATGGGAGCTGCACCCGGAGGAGATCGAAACCTCGTTACGGGCTTCATAGAACGACTTGCCCGCGAGTACCTCCGACAGGTAGTTAGTGCAGCTCTTTCCGAAGACAACGCAGCACTTTTCTATCGGCTCAAAATGAATTCGCCTTAGCTCTGATGCTGTTATCAGCCCCCAACCTAACTACCCATCTTCTTATGTTCTCAGCTCCGGCTGACACTACATGCCATTACTCTCTAGATGATGTC
The DNA here is from genome assembly GCF_043290135.1 of Rhipicephalus microplus. Classification (NCBI taxonomy): domain Eukaryota; kingdom Metazoa; phylum Arthropoda; class Arachnida; order Ixodida; family Ixodidae; genus Rhipicephalus; species Rhipicephalus microplus. The sequence continues at coordinate 260,925 of NW_027464647.1, read as the reverse complement.
CTATTTTCTGCTACTCAGCAGTTTCAGTGCGGGACGGGCAACCGAACAACTCAATGGTTTGTGTCCGTATACTCTAAATTTCTCTCTCTCTCTCTCTTTTATGCTATTGTTTCTTCTCTAGCGCTCATTTTCTTGTAAGAGGTAGCAGGTCGAAACTCAATTCAGCAGAATCTGCTCAAACTTTCGTGTAACACCCCCCCCCCCCCCCCCGCCATCCGCCCCGTCTATCTCTCTCTCATTGTTTCGCACATCGCAAAAATCTGAGGCCCGATGCTCAATATAAAATATTCGCTTATTTGCCCATGTTAGCCATGGCTACGCAACGTTTGACTGCCAGGCCACGTGACTTCTTTTTTTCACTGTATTCTGCGGGATTTTTTCAATAATGTTGTTCCTCTCTAAATTTCAGTGTATTCGCGCATTAAGTTCTTGCAGAACTGGAGTTGTGATAACTTACAACTCTAAAGCTTTGAAGTATGTATGGCATGCCACAAAAAACAAAAGTACACATGCGTATTCCTGTTTGCCGTGTGCTCACGCTTGTAATGGATGTAGTCTTTTTCGCTCTTAGGTGAAGTCTCGGAGTGCATCATAGAGTAATATATCTTATGTTCCTCTGTGGAGTACATGGAATCGCAGTGCGGCCAGCGCTGCAGCCGCGTGACGGCAGCAGCTCGCGCATGCCCTGAAGAAGCGTGTTGTTGAACCACATTGTCTGCGACAGCGGTGCGCGCTGGCCACATTGTCTGGCAGCCTGCTGATTTTGTCTTTGCTGCCGGAACTAGGCCGCTATTCAGTACTAAGCATTATGCGATGCCAACCTGTCAGCTTTCAATGGCGATAATGGGGTTCTATAAGCAGTATTTGACAGCATACGTCGTTTGCTCATTCGAAACTTCAATGTACTGAATTTATTCACGTAAATTTCTTGCTTGTGTGTGCACCACAGGATATTTCTATGGGAAAAAACCACAATGAGAACAAGCTGTGCGTGGTATTTATTTCACGCAAAACAAAACCAAAGTACTCTACAACGACTGCCGTGCAGCAATGCTGGTTTAGCACAACGAAACGACCGAGAACGAGTTCAGGAATGCTGTAGGTCAATATAAAGATCTGAACGTGTTTCTTCTCGATTGCATTCACTGCACGAGGCAGAACTCACTCGCCGGCGCCAAAATACACGCGTGAACTTCCAACTTCACATAATACCTCGTCATGTTCCCAGCGGCAGTGATGCCGGCACTCATTTAGGATGGCATAGTGACGCGGTATGGCACAGTGACGCGATGAGCGATATCAGCCCAGTTCCTGCAGTAACGAACAAATTCACTAGCTGCCCGACAATCAGTTCAGCGCGCGCCGCCGCAGCCGACGAAGCGGTTCAACCGTTCAGCAATACGCCCCTCTAGCGTCAACGTATGCGCGAGCTGCTGCTGGCACGCGACTGCCGCGCTACGGGATTTCCTGTAAGTACACTGCCGTACTTTATGAAAGGGAACACGCGGACGCGTGGCCTGCACTCTGCGGCCGCTGCCTGCAGCACCACAAACCGACAAGTGAAGAAAGCACGTTCGCTTTTGTCGTCATCTATAGCCAAGCAAGATAACGAGTCATGGGTGGTAGTCAAGCGCTGCTAGATTACGTTCCCCCATGGCTCCCGTGGCGAGCGATATCGGGTGATTACTGCAGCTTGCGCCGTCGTTGCGAACAACGTTTGATATGTTGGCAGTGGACTACGCACTGCAGACGTGAGCAGAGAGGGAGTGCTATCTAGCAGCGCTTATCTACCGGCCATGACTCGTTATTTTTTTTGGAAACAGATGACGCTGAAAGCGAACGTGTTTCCTTTTGCTGTCGGTTGATGGTGCAGTAGGCAGCCACCGCAGAGCGCAAGCCACGCGCTCGCGTGTTCCCTTTCATAAAGGACGACAGTGTACACATTTACTCTTCAGAAGTGAAGCGATAACGCCAGAGCGGTAGGAAAACCACCACCACGCGCTTCGGAAATGTTCACATTCGTTCTGCCATGGCCGTCGCTCTCTTGAAAATTCATTTGATTTCGCCTGCATTCTGAGAACTAAATTTTGGGCCAAATTCTAGTTATTCACACAAAGTACTGAAAAGAAGCAGCAAAACGTTGTTCCGGGAGATGAATCAGCAGAAAAGACACGAGGGAACGCACAGCGGCGGCTTCATCTAGTCTTACACAAACGCGAGACAGGCTGGGTCACGCCGACTTGCTGCTGCTGCCCCGTCTACTTCCAATGTTATTGGCGATTGAAATTGAAACCCGGCTGTCGATTAAAATGTCCTTTTTGAGGCCGTCAAGTTTTGCCTTGCTGCACGAATAGTTAGCGATTTGAGCCGATGTGAGCCACCACCGATGCCTTTGCCGCCAAGTTGAACCTGCAACCAGCAGGGTAGATCACGTGGTTTGAGCTAGTGCAGCCAAAGCCATGAAGCGGAAGGTGGATCCAGTTTCGTGTAGCAGGAAAATCGGACTCGGACAGTCTTTAGGGAGTTTTAGAATACCATTTGCAAGCGCTGCGGGCGTAGCGGGCGCCAAATGAGATTTAGAATAGCGTTTGACCTGCTGCGATCCGCAACGCTCGATCGCAGCGACATCGTAGCCTCGAAACCAGTGCTTGCGGGCCACATGTGGACCGCCATCACCGCACGCAATTTCAGATTTTTGCGTGCGGTCCGCGAACGCGAACGCCGACTCGCGTTACAACGCATGCACAGTGACAGCGACCGCACCGCAAGGGCTCGCGGTGCGCTATTCTAAAACTCCCTTTTATCGTTCCGACCGCGCAGCGTGGTTTTCCGGCTGCTCAGGCGGCGAAGCGAGTGAATTTCCGGTGAGTTTTGCCGCTTTCGGTCTCTTCGAGGCCAAGTGTGAACGCGCCATAAGTGTGAAAAGGACTGTACATAATAGCAAAGACTGAAAAGTAAACCACTTGAAGTACAAATGCAGCAAACTAAGGCCCAACCGCATGAACGTGATTTTCTAGCGGCAAGCGGCAGTGACAAGAGATATAGGATTTGCTGTAGCGGAGACCCATTTGTAGAAAGCTATAGAAAAGATCGCTTGTCACGCGGAAGCCAGCTTGGCGATTTCCGGCAACATGGCTGTGTCCCTGGTCCTCGCTTCAGTTGCAATTGGCTCTCAATGCTTGTTATCCGCACGTACTTGGAGGAATGCAAGGCGCCGACCACCTTTTTTTTTACATCCGCATCTCACGCGGAGAGTGAGACAGCACCCGTATTTCGTTATCGAAGGTTTGTTTTGATGTTTAGATGGTACCTTGTGACAATCATGGTCGCTTGGTGCAATGTGAAATCGTCATGTGAAGTGCGTCGTATACGCTTGTGGGTGCAACCCTGTCGCACTTAAACCAAAGACCGCGAAAAAAAAGAGACTGTCGTTAAAGGATTTTGTGGCTCAATTGCTTATGCCACACAAGACGGTAATAAATTTGACATGTTGTCATCAAGCAGCTTTTAAACTTCATTTTGCAATTTATGGGTATTCAAGCGATAGTTTTCATTCAAGCAACAATGACACTTTGTCGCCAACAAGCGGTTGCAGTCGTCGCGACGTGACGGCGCGAATTTGTCGCAGCCGCTTGTAGCTGTCGCTAGAAAATCGCGTCCATACGGTTGGGCCTTTATTCTTGGACAAAGAAAACTTCGCATGCTCAAGAAAAGACGCCTTCAATGCGTCCGAGTACGAATTTGATCCCATGACAACTTCTTTGGTTTAGTTCTTTTAGGGGTGAAGCTCCTTATGGCTTGGCTTGTGCGTCCCTCGTAGTACGGAACCACCTGTGGCACATACCCGAAATAGCGGTCCTTACGATTCTGACCTCCAAGGTGGTTCCGGTGAGAGATTTCTTCTGTACGTTGTTGAACAATGGAAAAATAGTGCTCAATGCACATGTTAATGACTGCTAAGGGGGAATGAGAGACAGCAGCATTCGGCCTTTAGGTAACGCGCACGCTGCGATCCCAATTAGCAGCTATTGGCATGTACATTGAGCACGATCTGACAAGAAAGGGTTGCTACGTTATACTCGCTGGGTGCAACCTCTTTGGTTTTAGAAAGGTTTAGCGAGCGTTGGGCCGCATAGCCATGAATACAGTGAACTAGTATATACCATGAACTCGAGGTGGTTAAAGTTGGGAAGTAATTTCGAAGCGCAAGCCGTAAGAAAGTGTGCATGTGCCACCTCCCGTTTAGTCCTTGAAATGTCCGCTGGATGGCAATGCTTCTATATGGAGAATATATGATGAAAAGATGCGAGATGGTGGTACTTGGAGTGCTGAATAGATGGACGAACGGACACACGGACAGATGCATGGATGGACGCATGAACGGGCGCAGGCGCGGATACATGGACGAACGCAAGGACGGACGCACGAACAGACGCACGCACGGACGGGTGGATGGAAGCATGGACGGTTACACAGATGTACGCAGGAACGGACGGAAGCAAGAACGAATGGACGGACGAATGCTTCGCCCCACTCCCCATCATTCACTCCGTGGATATGCTGCCATTTTTTTTTTCAGCGAACCATGAACTTGAGAGAATATTTGTATATCAATTAATGTGATATTTCATTACCCATGTTAAAACCCCACCAACTTTCAACTGAGAAGTCCCCAAAACTGCGCACACACATGCAGCGTTGTGAGCGAATTCGGGAAACCTATAATTGGGATTCCCTAGGGCAAGAAGCTCGCCGAGCGAGAGTTTCTTCATACTTCTCCTAAACGGCATCTTATTTGAAATAGAGACACCCAAAAAACAACAAACAGCGGGAAATTGAAGGTTGTGCTCAAGCTATGTGAGCTTACTGAATTTTGGACGATATTATACACCCCTATCTGAACATCGACGTAGTTTCAGCGTGACAGAAATAAGAGACAGAAAAAACGTGCACTCTCACAGCCACTCAGGTTTGCCATGCAAAGTAACATGCACATGGTGATGATGTGTGGCGTAATAAATAAGTGTTAAGGTCAAAGTATTTTGTGTAAGCACGCTATCTTGAACTGTTTTAGTTCATAAGATACGCCACGTACGCGATGAAGGAGGGTTCACGCATGCAGCAGCCCATGCAAAAGACCGAACTTCAGATAGCAACGTCTAACAATATGGAAGCGAGTTGTTACCGCACATAGTATTGAAAGTCAGCTTTCTGAATGCATCACTACCTGTGATCTTTGATACGAGGAAACTGGCTTGTGCGCTATACCGCGTTCATCACATCGGGGTTTGAAGCGTTCATGTAAACCCTGGTACGTCGTTTGTTAGAGGAACTCAGAAAGTGTTTGCACAGTAGATGGCATACGGCTCGCTCAGAAAGGCGACGTCGTTAGCGAAGTCTCTCACGTCGCATCGTGGCACACAGTCCCAATCAAGTTGTTCCTTCACGGAATAGGCGATGGGCGAGCGACGAGTGAAATAATGGCAGACCGTTCCACTTGATAGGATTAAATACGGCGGTACGAGACACGGTGACTACGCTTTCCGATAAGAAATTGTGCAAGTACTGGACGTCCTAATTAGCGAGATAAATATTTTGCTAGCAAGCAGTTGCCCCTTTGGTCTGCGTATAGTTCTCGTGGAGTGTCAGAATCGAGGAAAAGGGTGATCTCGGATCAAAAGATATTTGAGGTTAATACCAAAACCCAACTACACGTGATGCCATTATCAAGGTTCTTACTACTGCAAACGTGTGCGCAAGTATACAGTTCAAATCTGTGATGCGCTTTCGCTGCCCTCCCCCCCAAAAAATGCTGCTAATCAAACGTTGACGAGAACTATAGCCAAAGTAGGTGAACAAGCACAACTTTCGCCCAATCAGTGGTTCGGTTTTAGTCATGTTTGCAATAACAACACGATGATATTTTTTTATATTTTTGTATGTTACGGAGAATTGCGGTGCAGCGTCCCGGTAGGCGTGGTTTAACCTTTTTTTTATTTTTCAGATTGTTTGTGATGCAGGGAAATGAATTAGAACAAAGAACATTAAAAGCATAAAAGCTGTTATTCTACACGTTCTTCGGAAGGTTATATAAATTTGTCACTGAAAGTGTTGCCCTAACGTGATCACTTGAACATCTGTTGTCACCGTTAGTGCTGTTGTTGATGCGATTGTTCTTTTTGGTGTTGTTGGTGACCCTGTTGTCTTCAGCGTTGAAGATGTTGCTGCTTTCCTGTCGATGCCGAAGAACATACATGATCACACTCATGAAATAAGACCTAGAAAAACTTGTATAACATGGTGTTTGTCAGCCTGGAATGTGACTAAACGTTCTTTGTTCTTTTAGCAATCTTTTTTTTTCTTTTTTTTCGTACCGAGCTTGTGCACTTTTTTTAAAAGCTGTTGTGTCTTCTAGGTTCAGAGTGTATTCCAAAAGGAATACACTGTTTGTTGGCTGTGCACGCATGCGCGGTTTTGTCTTCTTTCCAGTGCGTTTCCTAGACGGTCTATAAACAGTTGGTAATTGGCGCTGTTCTGTCTTTTCTCCTGCTCTTCCTGCTTCACGTTATGTTTTTTGCGCCTCAGTCTTCTGCACCAGAGTGTATGCCACAGCATTTACTCTGTCCCCTTTTTCCTTCTCCCTCAAAATGCGACCGCCGTGTTTGCGAACAAATCCTCGACTTTCGGGGCGAAAGTCGAGCACCGCATACAACGACCCACTGCGGCGGCCTCCTCATACACTATTCCATTATCCGCGCCAGAATTGACCTGTTAACTTGCTCCAGACGAGAACATGACTGACAAATTGGCTTTTCGGGGTACTTGGTTAAATGCATCACAAGGCGCCATACCAGCTGGGAGACACCTAAGAGGAAGACGTACAATGGGGTGAGCGCTCGAGATAATGGTGAAGAGAGCATGATGCGATAACTGCAAGAACTTCGCTCTCAAACTTGCCTTTCGTAAATGTGTATCTTGTGAAAAACAAAAATTGTGGATAATTTGTGCCACTATACAACACGTAAGGCACTGTTTGATTTTTTTTTTACTTCACTTTTTTCAGTGTAATGCACCATGCTAGTGCCTGAGTGAAATTTACGGCTACGATTTTCTCGGCCGTTTTGAGACTAGCTGAGAATCATACCACTCTGAAATTGAGGATAAATGCACCAATTTTAATTAGAAGAGGGAACATTACCCGGAAAACCGCAGCATTCATGCGCTGTAATTCGATATCACTTTTCTAAATGACCTCGCTTCATCGATTACAACGCATGGCAACTGTAGTCGGAAGGATGATGCAGGGTGCAAGGTTTAAGCCATGTACAAGGCATTGAAGCAGGAGTGAGATCTGAAACGGAGGGACGGAGTGGACTGCAGTTCCCTTTCACCGAAATTTGTGGCGTTCGTAGGAGCCACTTCAGAGATTGCGCGTTAATTATCGGATGATCCCGACAATCAAGGGACGAGTTTCTATTCTTTTCTATAGAGTTTTTTTCTGTCACAAGAGATGAAATAGGTTCGCGAATACATGGGAGACTAAGCATTGTGATTTAAATTAAAAGCTGGGAAGTATATATAGGTTAGTCATTTTAATGAGGAAATATGTGTCCTTGGCGCAGTCAAGTGCTATGTAGATAGTACCACATAATTCGTCTTGCACCTGCATCTCGGGAGGTTGACGTGAAGCTTGCAGAAATTATACTAGGACTACTTTTGAAAATAAATTTGTTAGAAATTAAAGCACAATAAAACATTTTGGAATATTACAAGCCGTGAAGGTGAGAAATAAGTTATGCTCAAATAAAAAGTCATACATATGAACCTTGCGAGTTCATTTCACGTATCATTATTCGATCATGACTGTCTGCTCGCGGCCCTTTGGTGTAGAAAATAGCTTTAAAGCAGCTTACAGTAATCAACCTTACGCTATGTTTAAGAAGAGCATTCAGCTGACATTACGTATGCTACATATGGGGATTTCATCTGTTAGTCATACAAAGCAAGATGTGGTGGATTTACTATAAAGTCTGGCTTTATGACGAAAACGTTTCGTATCACCAGGCTCTAACGCACGAGACCTCTTGTATTTCAGTATTTTTTTAACAGACTTAAGGCTGTTTGTATTCTGTCGCATACGTATGTACGAGGCCGCCACTAGAATAGTCTTCAATGTACCACTCATGTTAAAGTGGCATGTTAATGAAATCTCCACTCACAAAAATAGGCGATGTAGCAAGAACGCAATGAGGGGAAATGTCGGAATGTCAGCGCTCAGACTAATGTTGTGTTTGCTACTCTCCACTGGGTGTAGGTAGACTGAAAAATAGAAAGAGAAAAATACGGTAATAGAAAGCACAGATTTCATAGAGGATGACGCATACCTTGACCACAATCGTTGAATGGGGCCGGTGCTCTTCAAAAACTTCGTTACGCATAGACAACATCCGGGGCCCTTGACGAATGTGTGAAGGGGGAAGTTTCTTCATTTGTGAAAATGCAGAGAGCCGAAATGAGTTGAGTGAAGTAATCGTTATTCGTCTGAATCTTCGTACCATTCGTGTTCTCTGGTGATGTCAACATCAACCGCTACTACAACGACAGTCCGGCTGCTCTATAATCCATTCATACCAGAGAGGGACGCTTTAAACGAACAGCAGGATCAACCGTGTATCCATTTGGAGCGTTAAAAAAAAACATATTTTAAGGCTCTTGCGTCGAGAGGATGGGTGGAGGGTGAGAAGGCGCTGGCAGCGGCCCTAACGCCAACCAGGCGTCTGAGGCGAATGGGTCATACATTACAGGCCAACTTCGCGTGGCGTCGGCGGTTGGTGTGGTTTCGGTGGTTGGCGAGCCAGGGTGCCATTTATGTTGCCACTAGCTTTCGGGTCACTGGACAAACTAGTGATTTTCTGTGGGGCTGACTCACTCATTCTCAACTTTTTTCCCCGGTGCATTGCAGTTTTTCTCATTACATTAACCAGTCTTGTGCGCAGCAAGCATTGGCGAAGCAGAGCACGCAAAATGTCATCTAGAAATGTGCATATTTTCACCCTTCGAAGTGTAGAGCGATATGTGGCAACAAACGCGTGTCATTCAAATGAGCTATCATCTGTTACAACATGCCCTCAACCAGCATATTGGGAGCATTGAAGAAAAAAAAAAGAAATAAATCTGCTTCAATGTCTTTGAACAGTCACACGTACATATACGCACCCAGGCTACAGAAAAGCCTCTCTCATTTTTTTTTTTACTTCTCACGCTGTCGAAGGATATCTCTGAAGCCGAAATTTGAGAACGTTAAATGCTGTGTGGTGGTAGGAACCTCAAAGTCATTTTCGTGTTCTAGCCACATTGGTAACTGAGGTTTGAAAGTTTGAAAATTTATTCAACATAACACGTGTATAGATTGAAAAACACACTCTTTGAACCCTTCAGATTTGTTGAAGGGTCCCTACTGAAGATATCTGTAGTAAAACATTTGTATCAACTGTTCAATAGCAGGTGTTTTACAGCAGCTGTTCAAAAACTACTAAAAAGAACATAAGCTCTAAATTATGCAGAACGAACATGTACAGTAGAAAGTAAAATGTCAGCAAATTAAAAACTTTCCAACAACACCTCATAATAAAGCTCATCTTAAAGGAAAAGAACGAAAGAAAAAAAAGAGAAAACTGTGAGCAGGGGTGCTATACATTGTCAGTAGAATTAGCATTGTATAGCGCACCTGGCAATGTATAAGACACCTGCACACCAGCGAGCAGGTGTGCTATGCATTGTCTTTCAAAGATTGCCCTGTTAAAGCTTAGTGTTTCTTATAGCAGGTTATAAGTCATTTTCAATGCACACGCCCCCGTAGACGCCATCACAGGCCCCCGCAGACACCGTCAAAAGCTGCTGCATCCCAACGAGCTGGTGCTAGAACTTCGGGGTGGCGTCGCCACGTGTGTCTTTAAATACGATAGTCTTTCTTGGAGACCTTCGACGCCCAAACTTTGGTATGTCTGTCTGTACATTTGTCTGTTTGTCCGCTTCTAACGGCATCAGGTACTTGAAACGGCCTACCCCATCAGCAGCTCCCACCAATGTTGTTCAAGGTTTAGCGTTCATACTTGTGCAATTGTCAATTGGTAAGCAATTACTGCGCAAGTCTGGGGCACCATAACAACACGTATATATTCTGCATGTGCGTCTTTTACTAGAAAAAGCACAGATAAGTAGTTTTAAAGACCGTAGCACAGTAATTTTAAGGACCGTAGACCATTTTAAGAACCGCAGACGTAGCACGAAAAGGCGAGTGTTTTTAACGATTTGCTAAGACGAGGTGGTGGCGGCACCTACCCGTCGCTTTGCGTTCTACACCTTATCACCTCTGAGACGGGCGCGCACACCCGTCTCAGAGGCACGCGCTTTGTTTTCCAAGAAAACTGTCAGATAGCGCTCATGTCTCAAGTGTGATGTGATTTGATGCGCTCGTTCGCCTCCGCTGCACACTCGAGGCACTCTAACGCAGTGCCTCCAGAATACCATTCGCCGATTTTCTTGCGCAGAACATCAAATAAATGTCTTGTTCACTCTCTCCACACACAAGACTATCGTCTTTCGACGACATTTGCAGGTTAGCATGCAGATACAGGGCCAATTTTTTCCTAGGTCGTTTTCTCGCTTACCAATCGTTTTGTCGCGGTAAGATGTCCGCAGCGGTGGACCTGTGGTTATAGCACTGGGCTGCTTACCCGACTGCCATAGTTCCGATTCCTTCCGTGGATGTCGCATTTTGGTTGAGGCGAAATGGTAGAGGTCCGTGTACTGTGCGATGTCAGTGGACTTTAAATAACAACAGATCCGCACCTTTTTGAACAATGCATCATGCGAGAACAAAAACATAGAAGAGAGTTTGCTACACTGATGCGCTACTTTTTTCCGAAGAGGTGAAAAAAGACGACGAAATATTATTCGTGTGGCTATCTACGAGCTCACCGACAATCCAACAATTTGCAACATCAAATCATCACCACTTTCACGTGCGAGCTTTCAGACGTATAAGTACATACTTCCGCGATGTTCTTCGTGATAATCTGGACCTGCGTATAAAACATATTCTGGCCTTTCTATCTTTGTGCAAGTTCCTCTATCTGCGTAAGCATTCTTATGTTGTATTCGCGAGCGTCGCTAATACTAAGAACATTCCGAAACAAGAACTTTACATGTTGACAACCGCGTTTTTTTTTACTCTTCCGTATTTGGGAAAGAAACCATGCGTCTTACAGCAAAATTCTATTTTAATTCAGTTATATAGCTCACTTGTAATCATAACGTGTGCAAGGTCATAATTAAAAAATTGCTTCCAAACTAAGTTTTCTTGTTGCTTTATTTATTTATTTATTTATTTGCTTAGTTGCTTCGTTTCATTTTAGGTTAAGCACTGATGTGGCAAGTGTTAACGTTCAATCCTTATCATCTACGTTAATGTATTGCGCATTATAGCTCTGATTGCCCGCGATTAACCAGGCTTTTGATTCCATTCTCTTTTTCTGAGTAATAGTTTCTTTTTTTTAGTTTAAGTAATGGGTAATTTTCCCACTTGAATCATTCCTCATTGGGTCAGTTTGGGAGAAGACTTTCCTCTCTAGACCGACACGAGCAGAGTGCTACTTTTCTGAAAACTAAGAACAAAACGAGAGGAGCATTCAGCATTAAATCCCTTTATCTGATCAATTTATATTGCCTCTCTGCAAAGATGGCCAGCAACTATGGCTCGTTTCTCTCCTGCAGCGTTTATGAGTACCGCGCGGGCAATTTGAGGCTCAGAAACCTGGGCAACTCAGAGTGAGTTTAAAGGAGAGCGGTGAAGCAGTTGACAGCACAGCCAAGCGAAATCCAATTTTCTCTCACGCTACGTCAAAGCATAGGTAGGACTTGCAGGGAAAAAGAAAGGGCGAAGCGTGCTCGGAAAACCCTACGGCGTCGGGGTGCAAAGGCAAGACAGCTTCTTTTGTGTGCCTCCGTTGTGTTGTGTGCGCCGCGGCTTAGACAAGCACCGAGGCGAAAGAAGGCATCCACTGTACTCGAACCTCTCATCCAATCGCTGACTGTTTCATTGGCCAGACTATACAGGTCGTGAAGTGCGGCGAAGCAAGTCGTGATTCCAACTATGAAAGATGAAGGAGTGCAAGCTAACTCATAGGTTCTTACTATTACAGTTATTCTACATCATCTCTCACGAAACATGGCTGTGGTCGAATTCTTTTGAATTACTTATTTTCTTTTTCGTTCTGCTTCGGTGTTTCCAGGTCGCCTTGTAGACATAATGGATATAAGTATGTATACATCTAGATTTCTGTCAAGTTGATAAGTGAAAGTCAGCGGACACCATTGCAAGCTGTTTTCTCCATTCTCAGAGAGTGAGTTTTCTTCCTAAGCTCCGTAGTACGGCCCGGTGAATTGTTTTCACTTTGGCGAAGATCAATCATGATTGATTAATTGCTATGTAGGGTTTAACGTCCCAAAACCACCATATGATTATGAGAGACGCCGTAGATGAGGGCTCCAAAAATTTTGACCACCATGGGTTCTTTAACGTGCACCAAAATCTGAGCACACGAGCCTACAGCATTTTCGCCTCCATCGAAAAAGCAGTCGCCGCAAGTGGGCTTCGATCACGCTACCTGTGGCTCAGCAGCCGAGTACCTGAGCCACTAGACCACTGCGATGGGGAATCAATTAATCAATCAATCAATCAACTAATCAATTGATCACTCTATCACATTTCTCTTCTCTTCACACTCGAAAGAGAGGAGACAGGACTAAAAGCTACTAGAGCATGACAGGGGTCCTGCCCCTTTTACAAATGACAGCAGAATATTGCAGAGACAAAGAATAAGCATGAAGAATAAGTCCGGCTGCCGCGGCATGCATTTTCGATGGAGGCAAAAATGCCGTAAGCCCGTGTGCTCAGATTTTGGTACACGTTAAAGAACTCCAGGTGGTCAAAATTTACGGAGCCGAACATTTCTGCTGCGTCCGTATTTTGCACGCCCAGTTTTTTTAACATCCTCGCATGCTGTTTGCAGTAGATTTAGTCGCGTAAAAGACCACAGGCAGTACACGCGAACAAGAAAATGTCGTTGCCTTCAGAATATTATTCCAGTGCCTGTGTAAGAATGTGTTGCACTAACATAAATTTAGAAAAAAAGCAGCTGCTACATTTTCTGAACACTGTCGAAACAGCAAATCTTATGCCTGTAATTCATCAGGCTATGTTGTACTTCTGCATTTTCAAAGTCTTCCGTTCGTTGGCCGTTTATTCAGCCTCTTTCGCACGAACATCGCGGTTGGCTTGGCAACGACATTATCGCGTCTACTCTCGCCCACGTCAAGCGCCCTTCCCATCGTAAGCATGAAAAAATATTCACAATTTCTAATGCGCTAATTTCAAAGCGCTAATTCGCCTATGTTTCCATTGCGTTTATCTTTTTTTTCTCATTAAAATCAGCCATGAAAAACAGGGTTGTTAATTAGGTCAGCCATAAAAATTGGTCTAAATAAAGTGGCAGCAGACGTAGAAATCAACTTGTGTATAATCGTACATAGAAAGAAAGAAAGAAAGAAGGAAGGAAGGAAGGAAGGAAGGAAGGAAGGAAGAAAGGAAGGAAGAAAGGAAGGAAGGAAGGAAGGAAGGAAGGAAGGAAGGAAGGAAGGAAGGAAGGAAGGAAGGAAAGAAAGAAATAGAGAAAGAAAGAAAGGAAGCAAGGAAGGAAGGAAGGAAGGAAGGAAGGAAGGAAGGAAGGAAGGAAGGAAGGAAGGAGTGAGGTAGGTAGGTAGGTAGGTAGGTAGGTAGGTAGGTAGGTAGGTAGGTAGGTAGGTAGGTAGGTAGGTAGGTAGGTAGGTAGGTAGGTAGGTAGGTAGGTAGGTAGGTTGGTTGGTAGGTAGGTAGGTAGGTAGGTAGGTAGGTAGGTAGGTAGGTAGGTAGGTAGGTAGGTAGGTAGGTAGGTAGGTAGGTAGGTAGGTAGGTGGGTGGGTGGGTAGGTAGGTAGGTAGGTAGGTAGGTAGGTAGGTAGGTAGGTAGGTAGGTAGGTAGGTAGGTAGGTAGGTAGGTAGGTAGGTAGGTAGGTAGGTAGGTAGGTAGGTAGGTAGGTAGGTAGGTAGGTTAACGAGACGTGCGTCCGGTTTTCTATCCTACACTGGGAGAAGAAGAATGGGGGATAAAAAGACTGGGATATAGAGAGAAGAAAGCATACAAAAAGCACTGCTGTCATACATACGGAAAGCAGGATCTTAGGCCCAAGACGTCGCATTGTAAAATAAAAAGTGAAAAAAGTGGGCAAAAAAAAAGCATGGAGCCGGAGATCAAAGACACTGCGTTCGTTTTAGCTTTCCTGCTAAATGAACGAACACGACATTTTTCCAATGATCGTGAGCTATTCGCTGTCTAAATTAACCGCAGTGATAAGAAAGTAATAAACATGTGGCTCCTGAGAAAACAATGGGCGCTGCTAGACTAACAGTCGCTGTTTGTGCAAGTAAACTGTGACGATAAAAGCACAGTTACTTTTGCCCTTTGTTCAGCCAGACACTTAGATTCCAACGTGTTGTCCTTAGCGGCAGGCTCAATAGAGCTGTTAAACGCATGACCGCGCACTGATAGAAGATGAAAGAAATGGCCGAAGGTTTAGTGTCGATCGAATGAGCAGCCGTGGTGGCACTTGCGCCATGTTTACGTCTGACCCGGTTGACCGCGTAGTGGGTCTGACAATAAAGTTTCTTCGGTTTAGTGGGCCATATCTATCAGTACATCAGGCGGCATCAACTTTGTCGCTCGCCTCCCGCGCTTTGACCAGACATGTCCCCGGGCCGCCATTCATTTTACGAGTGCTCGCAGAGGACTTGACAACTACACGGACACGATTAAGTTTTACATCCGTAAATCGTGGCTTTCTCTGACGCTACAACTTGTCGAAATGTTCCTTAGCCTTTTCCACCTTTTTTTTTTTTTGTAAAGAAGCGATAGGATTATAACAATCTGGGCTTGGTGCATTCTTGGTAACTATCAGTGCAGCCCACTTTCGGTTCAATGGCTGTTTCATTTTATTAATCGTAGAGAGGTCGCTTTACTAGTACTATAATAGGTGTTCATTGAAGTTCATCAACAGCCTAACTACTCACGCAGCGGTACAGAGGCCTGCCCCACATTCCGCCAATCAACCGGGTCCTGTGCATTCTGCTGCCGCGTTATGCCTGTACTTTTCTGTCTCCCTATCACGAATTTACCATCTCTAGGAATCCAGTTAGTTACCAGTCGCTAAAGGCACCGAAGTTTAACATACCGACGTTATAGTCCTCCCCCGTAAATGCGGTTGCAACGTTCCAATGAAGATTCGGATCCAAAACCTAATACTGTATGTCTAGAACTAGCCGGATTAAATGAATGCTTAAAAATAGGGAGCCGTTGCCCTCTCGGGAAAATGGGAAAAGACGCGTGTTAGTCGTACTACTTTTTTACTTACTTTATCTCTCTTTCTTTCCTCTTTTTCGTTTTTTTTTCTTTCCATAGCATTGCACAGCCATACCTCCCATAACATTTTGATTCCTAGATGCTGGATATTGTACTCTAACTCGTGTGTCTTGCAGAGCAACATTTCAGTGGCTGCAGGCAACGACGACTGTCATGCGTCATGCATGGCAACAAAATAATGTGGCAACATCAAAATCACCTCGCTAAAAGTTCTAAATATTCATGTCAAACACTGCCGATTACTGACAAGCCCGCTATAGAAAGGACATCCATTATCAATAATCGGAACACAGAAATGGGCATATAACCAGTGCACACAATAGCGCCACATTTGTGTAAATGCTTGCTTGCGCCAGGTTATCCTGTCCCGATGCGAAAACCTGCAACTGGCGCTCTCTCTACTTTTTGGCAGTAGTATTTTAGCGGGACGGCTCAGTGCTCTCCCATAGTTGAGTACGAGGTACTCGAAATCGTTAAACATTTTTTCTAAACACATTCCTGCCTATGTTTCGTTTTTAGGCACACCAGGGGTTGTTGTAAAATTCATATCCATTGTCGGGACGGCGTCATGCTTTCCCATAGAAGAGTACCAAGAACTCTAACTCTATAACCACGTTTTTTAACCAATTGAGTACCAAGTTCTCAGAATCGTGAAACATTTGTTCTAAACACCTCGTGCACGTGTACCGCCTGTTCAATAGATAAAGGTAATAAAATTTAAAACGAAATCACCCATAAGCGAAAACTACGGTATGCATATATCAAGCGTCGTACGGGGGGCTCCGGAACTTTCGACAATCTCGTGTTGTGCAACGTGCAGTCACACCGCATAGTACCCGGGTTCCGAGAATGTCGCTTTTATAAAACTGCAGCCACCGTGGCTGGTATTGAACCCATGACCTTTGAACCAGTCTCCTATAAATATCAAGTCATTATTCGTGATGAAACCACGGTTGCGCACCTTCTAGCATATGTGTGATGATAAAAAAAATCAATTATTTAACTAAACTTTTTTTTTCGTCATCGGTCAATAAAAACGGTCACAGAGCCAATAAGAAGCCCGAAGAAGTGCACGGGTGGAACAATTACAGACCACTCTATAAAAAAACTATGCAATGGCAGCTTTACAAAATATGCATGACGTGCCACAATATTAGGTGCATTTAGGGGCGCATTTAAGTATTCTATTCAGCATATCACGACAAACTAGCATGTTAACATTCTCTTCTCCTCCAACGTTTTCTTCACAGACGTGTTCCAGTATTAATGAAAAAAGGAGGCGAGTGCACCTTGACCCAATAATCTCTATAACACTGTAACATCTGATGACGCTAAACAGAGGAAGAACTCGTAGGCCAATTTCGTCTAGGGATAACTGCTTCGCCTATCAACAGTACTTGCACTAAAAAGCAGCACTTTGCAGAGGGAAATAGAAGTTCTACCGCAAAAAAAGGTTAGTCTATAGTATAGCAAACACATGAAGTAAACTTTTTTGTAATATTAGGTTGTAAATAATATTGCCTGGTGTCCTCGACATGGTGTCCTCGACATGAATGACTCCAAAGAGCCCAGACCTTATTGGGGGTGAAGGATGAGACCGGCACGTCATGCAGCCTTCCTGTTTCAAGAGCAATTGCTTAAGCTAAAACGTATGACGGGCAAAAACTATTTTCTTCATAAACAGGTATTTGCTACAGAAACTGTGCAAGTTCCACTACCCGCCACTGGTCCACTAAAAATTAATGCAGCAGTTTGCCCCCCAAAAATGGCTGTGAAGTGTTGGCGGCAAGCATGCAGAAGACTCCGGATACGTGCAACGGGAGAATACAAGACAATGTTAAAGGCAACTGAATGTTTTAGCCATGTACATGTTCGCTGTTCAAAAGCTGCCAGACACGCTGGTCTAATGGTGTTATCCTGCGCTTCAAGCTCGGTGGTTTGTGGAATAGTGTGAATGTGACAGACCTTCTGCACCCCTCGAAAAGTGGCATCCTCAATGAGGTTCCCATTCAATGTGGCTGCGTGCGCATCTAACTGGTCCCTGTTATCCCATACCAGTGAGAACTGAGAACACGAAAATAACCGGAAATCAAAATTGGGAAGCGTCTTTGCCTTTGGCCGTGGCAAGCACGTGTGTAGAGTCTGCACGCACACGTCCGTTATGCGACGATGTAGCAGTTGCATAAAAATATACAGAATCGATTTGACGCAAGAAGAGACAGCGCCATGCTGATTTGATCGGGCTGTACGCCATTTATGCCAGGAATCTCGTTAAAGTCAGAAATAATGCAAAAGTATACCCAAGCCAACCTGAAGGCACTGCCAGCAGCAGCGTAGGAATTCGAGGTGGAAAAAAATGTGTCGTGTCGTCTGCTAGTAAGAGAAGCGAGTGGCCACTGATCAAATGAGCAACCTTCCTTGAAAGCCAAGTAGCCCACACCTCCCCTGTAGACTCCACAAGAAATACCACCATTTCAGTATGTTCGGGTCACGGTACATCGTAAACATCGCAGTGACATACTTTACGCCCCAAATGACAGCAAATGAGCGGCACACTGCCTCAAAGATTAATGCAGTTTGTACCCACGTGCATTAGTTTTACCACTATGTAGATACAGACGAAGCCACCAAAGAGAAAAGGAAAGATATAGAAGTGATGAGGACGCTAAAAAAAGATCATGCGAGTAGCTTCAGAAGAAAACACGAGGCGACCGCAGAATGGCATCGTTTTACTTGTCTCAGCGCGCCGCAAAGAAACATCGCCTTACCCATGATGTTGCCCGTGCATTAATCCTTTATATGTCCCGTACGCTCTTTTCGGGGTACTGTCGGAAGCTAATAGGGAAAACTATTGCGGTCCGACTTGCCTTACGTCGCTGCGTGGAGCGCTCCTTGTTTGTGCTTTTAGCCTTACTCCCCGGGCTAGTGCTTCATTCTCCTGTGGATCTCATTCGTCAACTCAAAGGCACCGTCAATACTGCTATCGAGATTGTTTCCAAAGACAATATAAACAAAAAATTAAATGACACATTGCTAACCATGCTCTGTCTTACGAGGAACAATATCTGTTACCTGCACCGGCATCGAAGCCTTCTTTCGATTTTGTTAACACGATGGCTCCCCATAACTGGTATTGTGGGTCTTAAACAGCAGCAGAAAATTCTCGAGTGTAATAAACATCGCACGTACAGCGCGACAAATATTTGAAGTTAAACTTCAAAGGGATGGCGATCAGCTCTTCCGTAGTGAAGTGGCGTGAGTGGCTTGATGCGAGTCGGGTTGTGTAATCACCACCCACGGGACGGCTTTATACTCTCCCATACTAGAGTACCTAGTACTCTAAACCGTTAACCACGTTTTCTAAACACAGTAGAGCACCAAGAACTCTCAATTGTTAACAACTTTTTCTAAACACAGTAGAGCACCAAGAACTCTAAATCGTTAACAACTTTTTCTAAACACACAAACACACAAAATAAAAGAGAACGTTCTCTGCTTTCCTTTATGTTTTTTTGGCTGCATGTACAATATTTACCATAAAATAGTTAGCTCAAGTGTTGCTCGAGCATAACAATTAGAGGCTTCTCACAAACTGTCGTGAATGTCGCACTATCTAGCTATATGAAATTAGCAAGTGGAAACTTCATTAAAAGACTGCGCATGTGTTGAATTTTATTAGCTGTAAGCTCATGCGATCAAGCATACACCATAAGCCCTTATTCTGCAGTGTTTCAACGAGCTAGGGAGCATGTTTCAAGTAGTGACCGATTCCCTGGGCTAAGTTCAAGTAGCTGGTCTAAGTAGCTGGTATAGTTTAAACAAAAGGCCAAGGGCTTATTCAAAAGTAAGATTCCAATAGTGTGCTTCAAGTCCTTTCTTGCAGCTACTGCAAAACAATACCGTCTCTTTAAATGAAAAAGTGACACACATTATTGTCTCTCAATAGTGAATTTCGTTGTAGATACACTGTGTCATGCAATAATAGCTTCTGGCAGCAAACCGAACACCCAAACAGCTTGGCACGATAGCGGAAGCAGATTCACGTGAAAGGACACGCGCACAAAATATGAAAGCACGTTTTGCTGCTCAAATATGATATTTGTAAAAGAATAACGAGCTGTCAACTGACTTTTTTAAGCCAGCAGCTTCCTTGAAAATAAGCTTCCTTCTCGACTAGCTCATAAATTTTAGATAATTAAAATATTGTTCACTATTAGTAAAAGTACCTTCATTAAGCTTTTCATGGAGCGAAGCCTCTTTCGCATTTCCATATTGAATGCCAGGTCATCCTGCAAAAAAGTAAATTTCATCTGATGTTCACGTGAGAACTAACGCGAGCAAGTGAATAAGCGCTGATGCAAATTATTGTTTTCGTTGTAGAAAAAAAATGGAGACATTGTTGCAAATTTTTATACAAGATTCATTGACGTCAGCCGCATTTAGTCTTGGGGAGTGTAAGCGCCCGTTTCACATCACTGCTGGAGTGGGAGCCGGCGCGAGCGTTGGTGTAGCTTAGGCGTGGGCCACGTTCCAGTATGACTTCAAGGTGGCTATTGCCCTATTTCTCTCCCCCTTACCGACGCCCATGTCAAGATGTACTTTTGCATAAACATGGTGTCTTATCGTGACATACTATGCTGCCGTGTAGTATAGCTAATTTTTTTAATTGAACACTATTATTTTTGTTAGCTACTTCTGAACCCTGTTTAGTTTCTACAATGCATATATTGACCGTAACTTGTCAAACACAGATGCAAGAAAAATTATTTAAAACATTAGATATCTAGTGCTACATTAATGAATGATAACACTCTTGAAGAAATAAAAAAAACAAGGAGGGAGACAAGATTATAGCCTCAAAATGTTTTAAAATGTGCAGAAAGAAAAGTAGCAAAACACATTTTTGATTCCAGAAAAGAGCACCGTCAGCCACCAACGATGTCAACAAGGAAAGAGAGAGAGAGAGAGAAAGAGGGAGAGCCACTGCTAAATGTGAAAGAGATTCGCCTCTACTACAGCTGACAGTTGATTGCCTCCGGGAAGCACATTTCTTAATTACATACCCTTAGGCTTCCTTCAGATAGAGGGCTGCTTTTCTAAGCGGAGGCCGACAAAGTGGCGTGCAAGGCGAAGAGAAGTGGTCCAGAAATAAAAATACATCGAATGCGCGAGACTGAAGCCTGCGAGTGTAGCTCAAATGGGCCGCCTTCAGAGTTAAAAGTATCTCCTTGACAAGCGGTCCTTTGAAAGCGCGAACAATGACAGCGCGCGCCGCAATGTGGCAAAAAAAAAAGATTGCAGACCGTTTTTTTTTTAATCTGACGTTCCCTCCTTCCATTTATTCCAGTTAACGGTGACAGTGAGTAGACGTGCGCCTATATCTAAACTTCATTCCCCCTCCCCCCTCCCCATGACCACCTCTTTTTTTTTTCGTCTTAACTGCTCTACAGCCTACCTTTGCGCGAGGCATCTCCTTTCACACGGTATGGCATCAGCCACTCCATCTTGCCGTGTAGCTTTCCAGAGCACTTCAACACTATTCTTCTCTAGCGTGTGGCATCCATGACACCAGTAATCAGGTAAGCACAGAGACGCACAACAAATCCATTATCTGGTGGACTTAATTTAGCACGTTGTCGTGCCTAATGAGACGAAAAGGCCATCGTAATATATGACACTGCTGTATATCCGGTTCAGGCTTGCTAGACTGCTCATTCCAGTTAATTTACCTCAATACGTTCCTAAAATGTCCACGCACCCCAATTTTTTTGTAACATTTGATGCCGTATTATACGCAGGAACACAATCGAATTATATGATTACGATAATGAATTTATGGTGCATATGTTTTTTGTCATTCGTTTATCTGCTTAATTATCAAGAAGTTTTCTTATATGCTTAGTTACCACAGTAAATATTAAGGCAAAAGTGTGTAATCCTACTGTAAATACGACATAATTAAGAAGAACATAGCCGAGATAGTCATATCGCACTTCTTATCGTAGTAAGAGCACGCCAGTACCTAGCGTGGGGGTTATGTAGCTTCAGAGAAGCTAATGCAGCCTAAAAACACCGAGAGGTAACCTCCTACGTTCTGGTTGAACCCTCACGCTTCGGGTCATCAGCGCAGCACTGAAACCAAAAATCCGCAGCTATGACGCTAATAAAACGACGAAAATATCATGGCTGTACAACTAAAATTACAGTGAAGGCTTGTATGGCACTGGTTAAAGTTGTAAAGATGAAACACACGGCTGCGGGTGTGAAACGGAAGGGCCGCCGTAAATTGTGGCACCATCTGCGTGTTTTGAGAACGGATTTGATGAAAAAAATTGTCACAGCCAAACTGGCCACATAGCAACAGACCCGAGCTATGTTGGACGTAAGTTCCACGAAAATCCTTCAAACTTTCGGGTTCGTGAGGATGAAAGAGTGTATTTTTTTTCAGGGATATTTGTTAAAATAAACAGCCAAAAAGTGCATCAGCCTGCTCGTGCACCATGTAAATATGTCCTGTCGCCTAAAAGTCAATTTCCATATGAATACAACTCTCGATGGGCTGCTACTAGCATAAGTACAAAGATCATGCAGTAAACATTTATACGTAAGCTTTCCGACTTTGAACATGCATGGAGCATGTGAAATTTACAGTTCTTGGGCTGCATAAAGTTCTAACCAGGGCACATAGCTATAGCTTGTTTACTAACCTGGATGCGCTGTGCCTCGGGGATATAGTGCCTACAAGTTACGCGCAATAAACTGTATACGAAAAAACAGCAGTGTTCTTTCAAATATGACTTCAATAGTCTCTAATGTAATGCTTGAAATGCATTTAATGCTGTAATAACCTTGAGAAAGGGCAAATGCGTGTAGTCGCTTTCAACTGAACAAGAGTTGAGTGCTAAAATTAGCGTCGTTCAGAACCTTTAAAACGTATACATGGGATGAAAACCCGTATAAACTGCCGAAATCTGCGATAAACCGAACGATGCATTACTGCCCTGTGTCTACGCTATCCACCTTCTATCTCTCTTTGTTTCAGGTGAAGATGAAACAACCACGCGCGGGCAAAGAGCAAACTAAGACTATACGATGGAAGTTTCCGAGCTGAGCTTGGAATTTTAATCCATCTGTAAGGGAGTGTCTTTTGGACATGTTTGTTAACTGTCGCTCATATTTTTAGTTTTAAAAATTTTCATTATACAAGAGCGGGCTGCTGACGCATACGACATGAAGAGTAATAGTGTCATCTATAGCATCGCCGCTTGTCCTGCGAGTTTCAAGTTTCGCATATTCAACCCTCTCACTACAATCTCAACTTTTTTCTTCAACCTTTTCCCTTTCAGAAGGAATCGAATATGTTCCACATCTAATTAATTTTACTCCGGAGGGCCATCGCGTCTGGGAAATGAATGCGCCGTTTGCTTCCCCGCGGCGAAGACAAATGTGCATAGCATCGAGAAGATAGTGAATTGCAAAAAAAAACAGCTTTACAAATTGCAGCCACCGAGAACCGAATTAAGTGCCTTGGAGGTCAGATAAAAAGTGTGCCGCGCGGAAGTAGAAGAACTCAATGAGCAATCAACGAAGAGCCCGAAGCGAGTCTGACGAATTGAAGAGGCCGCAACGACAAAGGAATATGGACGAAAAGAATCGCAATCAGAAGAGGAATACAGCGAAGATATTTCCGAAACATTCTTGCTATGACACCCCCATGGGCAAACGACGACCCTGCCGAAGTTTGCGTAACCATCGAAGCCTTCCAAGTGAAACGAGATTGCTTTGTCTGCCCAAGGACGTATATACAGAAGCATATGATAATATGTCCAGACACATTCTTTCATCATGTGTAGTCTGTTCTGTTCTGTTTTAACAGTTTTGCTGTAGAGAGGTTGAGGTCCTTATAGCCTCGGCTACTCTATATCAATAAATTCTGCAGCGAAAAAAAATAATATTATTGAATGGTACACATAAATGAACAATCCCAAAAAAACATAACAGCACACTGAAACCAGTTGAAATATCATGCCAATGCACAGTTTGTCGGTGTGGACACCACTAACGGATGAGCGATGCGTAAAATATCTGATTTCAGTGCACGAGCTCTCATATAATGCTGCTCTTATGCGTAGAGTTGTGCACACTAAGATTATTTTATGCCATAAATTAAGCTCCCTGGAGCATAACTTTCAATTTGATCACTTACTGCTGGAGCTGTTCGCTGCAGCTTGTAGGACCATTCACAACAGAGGGCAACCGAAGAATGCCATGGCCGCTTGCGAAAGATGAGATTGTCATATTGTTCCTCGCAATCAGTTATACGCAGCACAATAGGGAATTGTAGCAGAGAAGGAGAAAAAATTTCTTCAGTCAAATAAAGTGAGATCCACGAGTAATGTGCAGCAACCCGTGCACAAGAAAAGTCACAGCTTTGCCGCAAAGGCGAAGCAATGAACGCGATAGCAACAAATTGGAAGGTCATGCGCAGTATGGGAAGCAGATCGAAACGTGCCCCGCGTTCCTCACGCACAAATGACGCACGAAACGTACTCAAAGGTAAAAATGAACGCGAATTAGCGTCTCAGTTGTTACTTCGCTGAGCCTGAGTAGCGCGCCCTTTTCGCAAAGGGAGGCTGTGAAACGATTGCAGTGACCTTTGTGCGACCCGTAACTACAACAGAATTGTTCCAGTGCAAGCCCAACATCAGCCAAGATTTATGATCTTCCCCACCGCAAGACAAAGGCGCGCGAGAGATCCTCAACTACGTTCCTCTGCGCAGGCCAAAGTACGCGTGGGAGATAAGAGCGGCCGCGCCCTCATTGCGCCATCTTGCTGATAATACTGAAAACACGGTAGCTCTCCCCGCGAGATGCCCGCCAACAGAGGTAACTGGTAAATATAAATAACTTGCCCTTTGAACGTTCAAGGAGGTACTCCAAAGTAACCTAGAAAAAGAATGCAACACAGCAGTCAAGGAAAACATGTTTGGTTGTTTCAGACATTTTGCAGAGAAGACAATCATCGCCCCAGGGAACGAATAAGCCTTTTTCTTGCATCCATGCTTTCACGGGCAAAATTACAGTGTGCAAATTAAAGAAAAATATTTTGCTCCAGGTGCTACCTCCATCTTTCCTTTTTTTTTTTACACGGCTTAAGTCAGTCTGGCCTGGGCCCACGTAGTATAATGTTCTATATAGGGGTACAGGAAGAGCTGTTTCTACTAGATTTTTATATAACTTTTTACAGGAAACTTTACTGAGATATTCAAATAAAAGCGTGTTTATAAAAAGAGACATGAATAAACATTTTTTTTTATTTAGCCTCTAATGTTCTCTAAAGGACTTTGAAAAAGGATCTGCCTCTTGATGCCTATGGCATCAGATTTCTTCCAGTATCAAATGAAGAAAGAATTTCTTTCAACCTAGTTATGATACTAGCCCTGCACGGTATATGGCAATCTCGAATGGCGGTGCGCCATGCCGATGTTAATGAACGTCCAGTTCGGCAATACTTCTTGCAATCGGTCTGTTCATTCGTGGAATCACAAAAGGTTAAACAAGATGTGCCCGAATGCCTTCATCAAGTAGAAAACCTTCTACAGATAAAGGAATTTGAAAAAGCCTGTTAACTTTCAAGCTTTTTAATTGTTTTTATTGCTCATGTTTGTCCTTTCTTTGATGTATATTTGTTTGTAAATGCTGTATGTACACGGGCAATAAAGGAAAAAAAAAACTCCTCGGTAGCTCAGTGGTTGACGCCTCGCATTCACGACGCAGAGGTCCCACGTTTGATTCTACGTGCCACAGTCTTTTTTGTGGATTTTTTTTCTTTCTTGTATTGCGTTTATATATATATATATATATATATATATATATAACAGACAGTAATGCCAAGGAATGTACAGGGGAAGTTATTAAAACCAATAGAATGTAAATAAGAAGAAAGAAAAGTGGATGAAGAAATTACCAACTGTGAGCAGGAATCGAACCTACGACCTTCGAATTACGCGTTCGATGCTCGAACGCGTAATTCGAAGGTCGTAGGTTCGATTCCTGCTCACAGTTGGTAATTTCTTCATCCACTTTTCTTTCTTCTTATTTACATTCCATTGGTTTTAATAACTTCCCCTGTACATTCCTTGGCATTACTGTCTGTTATATCTCATTAATATTGTGTTAAAACACGGAAAAACGAGCCCTTAGGTATACACTTCTTTCCCTTATATATATATATATATATATATATATATATATATATATATATATATATATATATATATATATATATATATATATATATATATATATATATATATAAGGGAAAGAAGTGTATACCTAAGGGCTCGTTTTTCCGTGTTTTAACACAATATTAATGAGATATAACAGACAGTAATGCCAAGGAATGTACAAGGGAAGTTATTAAAACCAATGGAATGTAAATAAGAAGAAAGAAAAGTGGATGAAAAAATTACCAACTGTGATATATATATATATATATATATATATATATATATATATATATATATATATATATATATATATATATATATATATATATATATATATATATATATATATACACGGTACAAGACATTGACGCGGACGCCAGCGCCGAAATACAGCCGAGAGTGTCCGTATAATTGCTATTGCAATAATATATTTCACGTGCATGATACTCTCGCTTAAAATGTGAACTGCAAGCAATATGCTTCGTCTTTCGGTTTTATTTTATTGAGATAGCAGTAACAATAGCAGTTTTTTACGCTGCTAGCAGTAACTTTTATTGACATTATTTACAGGTAGCCTGTTACTTGATGGTGGTATCATCATAGAAGCTCTCGACGGAAGCATGATGGGAGATTGTGGGAGCTTGTGAGAGCTTGCAGGGAGTGCCTCAGTGCTCGCATTTTATGTCCTGGCCTTGCCAGGATTCCCTGCAGGAAAAAAACAATGGAGGCCAGGACAGTCCAATGAAGTTTGTCATGTTCACCTCCGTCCCCGAAAGGGGAAAATGAAACACCGCCTCCTTCTCAACCCACGAAAGGGGGAAGAGGCACGCCCACTTCAGCCCATGGCGAGGGAGAAAACACTGCACACCGCGCACGACACAGCACAGCACGAAGACATGCACGAAGACGAGTCCCACGTGGAAATCAACCTGCAGACCGTTGCAGTGATCAGTATGTGGTGCCAGGCAGACCAAGACTTGTGGAAACAGTGGAATTAGGCAGCACGGAGACCGTGGGAAATGCATCCGCAGACGGTTCCCAGTCACTTGGCTTATTGTCCGCGGCACTCAGACGAAGAGAGAGGTACAAATATAACCACCCTTTTTTAAGCTCATTTGACTATAAACAGCCTTTCATAGGTCGCCAGTCAGTCGGGTAAGTTCAAATGGTTCTACGAGGAGAGACGGCAGCGCCGCCAAATTCCAAGTACGGCTTGCGTACCGTTGTCGCTTGTGGTTCACCTCTGGGAGGTCTGTCCCGCAATCATCTCACCTCCAAGCGGCGCCATGTTAGGGAGGCCGATCATAACACTGATCAGTTCTGCTTGAATACTATTGTACGTGTTGCCCTTTACACGTTTGATATTATGCGAAAGCACATTCGTCTCAGTGTATGTGAACCGACCTTGTGTGTGGAAGTTGTGTACATGTGAACCTATTGGGCGTAGCTATACATCCATGTGATTGTCAACCGTAGTGTACTTTCGCATCGTGTGCATTATTGCCTTGCATTTTGTGCCCTTATTGTTTTTTTTTTCTTGCGACATATTTGGTCATCTGAGTGAAAAGGAGCAGCCAATGCCACCATAATTGCACCAATCTTTTCTATTACGTCATTTCAATAAAAAAAACACAAAGACCATGCGGAAAGATCTATTACACCAGAAATTTCTAGGGTTACGTGACACACTATACAAAAAAGTTAAAGGGGTAAAGTATGACAGTTTTACCTTAGTGGTGCCTAGCCTAAAGAGAAAAAGCTAGGTGGCCTTCCTCGGGTTTTTTATTTATTTTTTTTTCTCTCTTCCTTTCTCGTGTGTTTCGCATGCTTCACTGCACCAGGTAGAGTTTCTTCTAAATAGACACTAAACAGGAGAATGGTTTTTATGCTACTAGTAAATGAGTCTTTTACAATTGCTAAATCGTCACGCTTGCTGTGAGAAGGCGCTTGGTAAACGACACAACGCGGAAAAACCAAATAATGCGGGTCACTGCTCCATCTTGAAATTTCCTCACTAAATCTCGTGTCTTCGCAAATTTTGATGGTATTTCTGATGGGGCCAGAGACTTACCGTACCAGGTTTCGGGAAATTTAGTCTATCCAATGTCAGCACAAATAAACTTAGAAATTCATGATGTCATGCGTGCAGATTTCGGCACAAAACTTAAAAAATGGTACTTTTATCTTAATTTTGTCCCTAATAATGAAGCTATGATGGCAATATGCATGGCATGAAAGTTGTAAGAGAACACTGTCAATCTAAATTATTTTATTGTTGCACTTTGTACGTTTTGCACGGTAGTGGCATATTGAATTGGCTGCAGCCCCCCTTTTTTTTCTTGCGCGACAAGTTTTCTCTTTGCTTTCCTTCTAATCTTTCTTTCCCATTCCCCCTCACTTGGTGTAGGGTAGCTAACTGAGTGCTACAATTCTGGTTGACCTCTCTGCTTTTCAATTTATTCTCTCTCTCTCTCTCTCTTTACCACTTCGGCGAGAAAGTACAATGCCACTAAACCCTGATATTCAGCAAAATCCACGAAATGTGTTCGCTAGATGTTCCTCGGCCATTTAAGTCAGTTGCTAGTCGATGGTGACGCCTACTAAAAATATTTGTTGTGAGGGCTACACTGGACGAATTCTCGCCGCTTCACTGTGAACGGTCCTATCATTGTCACAGCGCAGAGCATTGCCAAAATTTGAAAGATATATCTGGTAGAGAGCCAGCGATACGTTGCACCCTATACAGATTCCGTTCTTTTGCGCGAACAAGGCGTCCTGAAATTCAATAAAAGTGGACAAGTACATAGATAATAGTGGCAGTACCAAGTCACTATCAACACCAGGAGTGTCAACACGGACACCTGGTGAAATAAATAGATCGACGAGAGCAAACTGTAAACCTGTGATTGAGCAGAAGTCAATATTAACGCTATATAGCGTTAAGGCAAGTCTTTGTCGCAAATAAAAAAAAGAGCTCGTTCCGCAGAAATTTTGGCGTCGGCGTCGGTGTCGGCATCGTTGGTTGTGAGTCAAAAATCATCTTATGCGTGAGCGAAAAATTGTGAACGATGCAAAAAAATAAATAATTGATGAAAAGCCTGAAGCAGAGTGTGGACCGAACCAAGGTTGTTTAAGTCTAAGTTTGGATTGAACCCGTGTCGTTGGCGTCCCAAATGGTTGGTCTACCACACGACAACGCCTAATTTTTTTTCTTTATTACCTTGCATATCAAGACTGTTCACCTTTCACACATTTACATATTGGTCATAATGCAAGTCCGTCACAAAATACACCCCCGAAATTCATTAAATTGTCTTTGAAAACGCCGATGTAGAAGTGCTATCTGCGCGCCAATACTTTTGCGAATCTGTGTGCCATTTTCTCGGAGTGCTTAAGGGCCAAGAGGATGTACCAGACTAGATTGTGTGCATTGAGTTGTTGTTACAAATGACACGGCCACGCCTCTGCTCGTGAAAACAATGAAAAGAACTTCATCTGCTCGGAAATGTAGCGAAAGTAGCTTCCATGCTTCACAAACACACGCGTCGTGTATACATGCTTCACAATGCAACATAAAACATTGCAGTAATAATGCGTGGTATCATCGTACCATAATAATATGTGATTATCATAACGGCTCCATGGTTGAAAGCCGGTACCCCACGACAAAAGGCACACATGCTACTGTGCTTATTCCCTTAAGGCCACGCGGTAAGTGCATAACAAACTCGGAAAGGTTTCGTGCAGTATGTGTTTGACGTATGCACTGGAAACAGGAGTTCGCTATTGCACTCAACTGCTATAGGCGAGGCTTTGGGATCCCATAATTTTTACCCCAGTCTAAATACACCTGTGGTGTACTTCGGCACAGGTTAGGCAAATTACCACTCTATTGAAGTCACCTGTTTTCGAGATGACTTTTGAAAGGCAGGTTAGATTCAAAGCAAGTGAGTGTTAAAGGCGCTACTTGTCATTGAAGTTTGGAAATCTCGTAATAAGAATCCTAGTTGAGGCATAAAGAGAAAATTAGTGCAAATCCGCAGACAAACGGAAAGCAGCAACACTGTCGGCAGTGACACAACTCAACAAAAACAGAAAGAAAGAAAATGACTACGGCGTATTGCGAAATTATGTGTGCCTCCTTTGGCGAGTTCAACTCCGGGGCTGACGACCTGTCATTAGGCGAGAGTGTCAAATGCGTGTCCCGGTGGGAAACTAGCGGGACACTGATGAGTAAAATAGGAGGTTGTAAGAGGAAAAGCTACTCGGGTGAAAATGCTGGGGTGTGAAAGGGTGGCGGTTCGATATACCTGATCAATATACGTGTGCGGTCGTGCCTTAGCCCTCCTTTCGCAAAAAATGAGCCGCTATCTAAACTAGGCTGTGGTACAGAACTCGAAGGTTGCTGAAGTTAATGAGGCACATCGATGACCCGCAGCTAAGCTACAAGAACACCAATTGAAAGGCGAGTATAACTCCGGCACCGCTGCTGCTTCGTTTCTGCGCGTCGAGTATATTTCTTCCAATGGTCCTACAAAGTGTCGCTAGCGTACCGGGCAATCCACTGACCACAACTGGGCGTGGCGAAGCCGAAGGGAGTAATTAAGCACATACCATTTGCTGAAGCAGTGTCATGTACACCACATTTTGGTCATGTGTGCACGTACAACGAAAGTCTAAATCAAGGCACGTGACTTCAGGACTAATAAATACCGATGCCTATATATAAGGACCTAATGAGCGAAGGTGACATAAAGAATTGCATAACTCTCACGTACCCAGTTCGCAAAGTTTTCGACAACAATAGCCGATCTTGGAAAACGCTACCGAGGATTCGATTAGCTGTTAGTGTTAAAAATACCGCAAACTTAGTTAATGAAGACCACATGGCTTATCTAATAATCACCTTTTCGTTACCTAGCTTGAATCGTAATATAGAAAAAGGAGACGATCTCGACCAGTTCAATTCTGACCAGCTCGATTCATAGTGCCGACATTCCACACTTTTTATGAATAAATAGGTGGCGAGGAGCCAATAGTCTCAGTTCGAATTGTAATAAAGGCGAGAAAGAAACTGCTCTCTTGCATTTCAACTCGGGGTGGTTTAGAGGTTCTTTACCTAAACAATATCCATACGCGTATTCACACCTGAGGCGGATGACGAAGCTCGGTTTTCCACACCACCTGGAGAACATGTATCGGGGGACAAATGTCTTACCGAGTTCAATAACAAGAGCGATAAAATAAAGAGCAAGAATATTTTGGCAGCCAGTGCTGCAACGCTTGTGAAAAGTTGCAAAAATGTTCAGCACCTCATGACTATTTGGCGTTTCTTCAACCGGTAATTTCATACAAAACCGCACTCCTTTGCAAAGTCATTGGTTCAAAATGAAATTATGAGCCACATCTTAGCGACACAGTGGCGCTGACACGAGAACATGGCAAACGGTACAACTGTGTTCTAGTTTGGACGGACAGATAATGGGCTGCTTCTACCTTACCGACACCCAATTGAGTGGGCGGGAAAAACATGTGACCTGCCTGATATCTCAAAGGCACGCCATGAATACGGCAGCTGCATATGTGCTATAACAGATATGTAGCTGCGATATACGTACATCACTTGTTTAAATTAAGTCATGCTGTCGACAAAGCGGATGTTATATGTCCCTCAAATACTCAGTGCTTCTATGAGCAGTCAAGCCGAACACTAGAAGTCAATTTATACTTCCGCTATCGTTTGCAATAAATTAAGTCATGCTGTCGACGAAGCGGATGATATATGTCCCTCAAACACTAAGTAATTCTATGAGCAGTCCAGCTGAACACTACAAGTCAATTTACACTACCGCTATCTTTTGCAATAACCGTTTTTGTTAATTTCACTGTAAAGAGGTGACAAAAATCAGCATTAAAATGCTTTTTTATTACCAAAATATAGCTGACTACTTCGATACACATTCCACGTTACTGTGTATTGCTACTTGGGGAGAAAGTTCACCAACGAATACACCAAGTGCACGGGTGTGTAGACGCGCCACTTTTTTCAACTTATGTGTTTACATTTAACTTTGCACAATTTTCTTCTTTGGTGTTAACTGTGTTAACTGTATCATTAAAAAGTTTGCCCAACGCTACGTAATCACCTCAGGGGCGTTGGGCCGTTTTTATATACTTGGATAATATATTGAACCATGCTTTTGCTGGTTTTGTGAAATGTGCCAAAAGGTACAAAAACGCTTCCTATTCTATTTCAAGTGCTATGCATATTAAAATATAGCAAAAAAGAAAACTAAAAATAACAAGTTCTTTAGCGGTGGTATGTTAGAGCTTCATTTCTTTAAAAAATTCCTGGCATGCTCAAGCTCACAAACTCGAGTGTGTGCGAAGGAATCCTGAATAATTTACGTTCACATAAAAATGTTGGTACTTGCAGCACGCTGCTCACACACAAAGACAGGCATACGAAATTAACAGAGTTGGGAAAAGCAATTGCTTTCGTCTTGTATTAGCAGTTGTGTTTTTTACGTCTTTGTTTTTTAGATGCGGAGCATCTAATACTCGAGGCTTGTAGTGCGGCACCGTCCGCAAGCTTCCTCTTCCTTCTTCCACCATCTGTGCATCC
Organism: Rhipicephalus microplus; assembly: GCF_043290135.1. Classification (NCBI taxonomy): domain Eukaryota; kingdom Metazoa; phylum Arthropoda; class Arachnida; order Ixodida; family Ixodidae; genus Rhipicephalus; species Rhipicephalus microplus. The sequence continues at coordinate 228,557 of NW_027464647.1, read as the reverse complement.
CTTCCTCCTCTACACACCGCGCGCGCTTCACTCCTCCACCATCTGTGCACCCTTCCTCCTCTACACACCACGTGCGCTTCTCCTCTTCACGAACATTCGCTTGCTGTATAATGTAGCGCGCATGCGCCGTCACGCATCGAGAACATCGGCAGCTGACGCGCGCGCATGCGCCATTGCGCTTCTCCCCCTTCTCGAACATTCGACAGCTGACGCGCGCATGCACCGTCACCCACCATCTGTGCCGCGCGCGCTTCTCCCCTTCGAGAACATTCTACAATTCTCCTGATTCTCCAGTGGACGCGCATGCGCCGTCGCGCTTCGAGAACATTCAACAGCTGACAGTGCATGCGCCGTCGCGCTGTATATATACTCAAGGTCGGCGCTCGCTCGCTCAGTTGCCGCTCGTCGGTTGGTTTGTACGGCGCGTCGACGTCCAAGGTCGCGGTGAAATGAATTCCAACGAATCCACAAACACAATGATCGACGTCCCTTCGACCAGCGCCGCCCTTTCGCATACGTGTGTACGTGTTCACTCATTTAACACCCCCTCCTACAACCACGTTAACCAATTTAGCCATCGACCCAAGTAAGTCGCAATTTAACACCCCATTTCACAACCACGTTAACCAATTTAGCTATCGACCCAAGTAAGTCGCACTTTAACACCCCGTTAACCAATTATATGCTCCGCATCCTCCTCCCCCGAGGGAAGCTGCGGGCAATTTTTTTTTCTTTTGCAGCGCGCTGCAAGTGTGAATATGCAAAATCAACTATAGCCCCTATTATAGCACTACTTCATAACTACAGAACGCAGTCATGACGGGAAAAAAACTCCCAAGCATTTCCCCGAGGGTGAACATGGTTAAGTGCGAATACACGGGGTGATGCTATGAGGGGTATTTATTAATTCGCACTATTATATTTATTAATCACACTATGGTGCCTTTACGGTGTAATGGTTCCTGGGAATCGCAATTTGATCACACGGGGGAGTTTACGTTAACTCACTGGCGAATGCCAACAAATTTTAACTTTACTCCCCCTCACGACCCGCTCTCGACGGGAGACTGAGAGAGAAGGCGGGCGCGCGAGAGAGAGGGGGCGCGCGCAGCTGCAGCGAGCGAGGAGAGCGGAGGAGCGAGCGAAGGGGAAGGGGGTATAAGGCGCGTTACTGACACCAATATCAGCGTCGCGTCCGTGGCTTATTCGGTAGAACGTCGCTCTGCGGCCCGCCAAGTCCTCTTTCTTTTCAAGATAGAGAGAAGACTGCGGACGCCGCCGACGGCGGTGGATGGTTTGGGGTCGCTTATAAAGTGTATTCACACTTAAAAGAACGTGCTCTCAGACATATAGTTAATTCTGCGGTGAAGTATATGAGTACGAACACACGACGGAACGGCCGAAACATAAAACTGCTAATTAGACGAAGTGTCATTGGTTTACACAAAGCACAGTGGTGGCATGTTTGACACGCTTCAAGATAAGCGCTGATTTCAGCCTCTTTGGACGAACCACATTTGCTTACGATCCGATCTGCTTACTGCTGCCGGACTTTTGCTCGTCGTCAGGGGTGAACTCGCAACAACTGCGCCACTTTTTTTGTACTGGATGCTGCTAACCACCTGCTCACAAAAGGATGACTAGTGACCAGGCAGTGACTTGGAGAAGGCTCTAGGCAGGCACCTGCCCACTTGGTATACTAATCCGAGCAATGTACCTTGGCAACTTGATCCGTAACTGTACACACTGCCTGGAGACTGCTGACGCCCTGCACCACACTGTGTAGGGTTACCAACACAACCCAAGTACCCCGTTCTTAGACAGATGGGATGTACGGCGAAATCTGGAAGGCACATGACAGGTATTGCTGACGTCAAATTATTCATGAAAATCATATCTCGCTGGTGCAAAGAGTTCGGGCATCGACTGCAAGACATGGCTACCTGAAATGAGGAATTCATAAACTTCTGGGTGAAGTGAACGTGCACCTGGTCATAAAATATACCCTAATTATTGATCTCTCTCGACATCACGTTAAAAGGTATTTCCGGTAATACGTCAACGAACGACTTGAAAAGTCGCTCCATACGTCACCTTCACAATACTATGTTTGCAGGCACAACCTTATGTATCTCTCACTCACGCAATAAATTAATAAATGTGCAACCCGCTCAGAGGATGGTTGTTTGCCAGCGCTTGTAAAATGGTCGGTGATTGATTTTCGCAAACGCCACTCGTGCAATCGCAGTAGGTTCTCCAGCCGGTAATAACCCCTTTGAAAAAATAGCGCTAAGTACCATACGTAGATTTACAAGCTGCGCCCTACTAATTCCATGTCGACTTGAAAGGTTTGAATGAAACATTGAAAAGCCGTAGAACCTTAACTACTCAGTTTCATCAAATCTACAAATTGAAGCTTTTTTTTCATTTTTGTCATTGAACTGTTCACTCTGTTACAGCGTGCCGCAGTAAGTTATCATACTACAGGGCTGATCCCATGTTATGGACTTGTTTCGGTCAAAATACTATGTTTTTAAGGCATTGAGTTCCACAAAACCCATTATTAAGGCTGTCAAACGACAGCGACAGCTTTTCAACACAATATCTCTCGAGCTGGCCCCTATTCCTGAGAATGAGATTAATTGAACTGCCTGCAGTTGTTTAAATCTACTGTCAATCCAACATTCTAACTCACCGGATTCGCTAAGCCTGAAGCAGCGATAACTACACTGCGACCTAAGGTTGCTGACAAAAAAAGTTACGCACAAGAGGGTGGCTAGCAGCGACCCTTTCAATCGAGGGACCCATAAATTCATCGCCATGAAGGAACGCTCAGCGGAGAATCGGCGAAAAAGTCCTGTGAGGGACAGCAACCGGAACGACCGACGCCACGCCGACAGGATTAATCGCTTCCGAGTGACACGACGTGGTTCGATCGCATCGTCCACGATGGCAGCTGCTGGCGACCCGCAGCGACACTTGCGTCTTTCATCGCTTCACATCGCAGACACGAAAAAGAAGGTCTTGTGTGTGGCGCGGGCCATCAGATAAAAAATCACGCAAGAAAAATAAAAAAAAAGCCAAGTTAAGTGTTTTGCCCTGTCGTCTGTAGGCCGCAAGTATATCCGATCAGATAACAGAAGAAAAAAAATTGCCCGCAGCTTCCCTCGGGGGAACACTGAGGAGGATGCGGAGCATATAATTGGTTAACGGGGTGTTAAAGTGCGACTTACTTGGGTCGATGGCTACATTGGTTAACGTGGTTATGAAATGGGGTGTTAAATTGCGACTTACTTGGGTCGATGGCTAAATTGGTTAACGTGGTTGTGGGAGGGGGTGTTAAATGAGTGAACACGTACACACGTATGCGAAAGGGCGGTGCTGGTCGAAGGGACGTCGATCATTGTGTTTGTGGATTCGTTGGAATTCATTTCACCGCGACCTTGGACGTCGACGCGCCGTACAAACCAACCGACGAGCGGCAACTGAGCGAGCGAGCGCCGACCTTGAGTATATATACAGCGCGACGGCGCATGCGCTGTCAGCTGTCGAATGTTCTCGAAGGAGAAGCGCGCGCGCGGCACAGATGGCGACGGCGCGAGGGCGCATGCGCTGTCAGCTGTCGAATGTTCTCGAAGGAGAAGCGCGCGCGGCACAGATGGTGGGCGACGGCGCGACGGCGCATGCGCGCGCGTCAGCTGTCGAATGTTCGAGAAGCGGTGCGGACGGCGCGGACGGCGCACTACAAGGCGCGAGTATAAGATGCTTCCGCATCTAAAAAAATCACCCGAAGCACTGTGGCTCATTTTTAAATGACGGTTTTGCGTACTTCAACGCAAAAATTTTCGTCTGTCTGTCTGTCTGTCTGTCTGTCTGTCTGTCTGTCTGTCTGTCTGTCTGTCTGTCTGCCTCTACATTTGTGTGTTCGTCCTACGTAACAATACCCCAAACGGCACCAAACGATACCCCAAACGGCCAACCCCATCTGCAGCGCCCACCAATATTGCTCAAGTTTCAGCGTTCATACTTGTGTGATTTTCAATTAACAAGCAATTATTGCGCATATCTGAAGCACCATAACAACACGTCAATATTTTGTATCTGTTTCTTTATACTAGAGAAGGCATACATAAGTAATTCTAAGAACTCTAGCGCTTATCACCCTGCGCAGACAATGCAACGCGATGCTCGAAAAGGTAATTAAGTGTTTCCAACGCTTTTTAAGACTAAAACACTACCATCTGCTCTCCCCCTCGCAACCTCCTTTCCGGCGCGTTGCTTTTTTTTCCTTTTTCTTGCGAAAGTGGCGCCCCCTGTACGCACCAGGAGCTTGCTCCAGCGGGGAGAGGAGAAAGCAGCGTAGATCAAAAGAAGGCTGCACTTTTAGGACTTTATATAATATGTCATGGTGGGGGCACCTGCCCGTCGCTTTGCGTTCTACACCATATCGCCTCCGAGACGGGCGCACTAGCCTTCCTTCGTTTTCGAAAATAACTGTCAGATAGCGCTCGTGTCTAACGTGCCTCGATGCGCTCGTTCGCCTTCGCTGCACGAATTGAGACTCTCTAACGCAGCGCCTACAAAATACTATTCACCGATTTTCTCACACATAACATCAAATAAACGTTTTGTTCACTCTCTCCACACACAACACTATCGCCTTTCGACGACATTTGCAGTGAAACATGCAGATACGGGGCCAATTATCTATCACTAAATAATTCTATTGCTACATTAGCAACAAAACTGAAATTACAAAGTCGGGAGGATAAGGCAAATTACTATGATGTATCACTTCCCCCTTTTATTAGTGCGTCACCCGAGAAGTTTTAGAGATCGATTAAGCCGAGTTCATGTAGCCCTACCTCGTTTTCACTAAATGGGCATATCATTACTGATAACACAGCTGTGTCTGCTGCTTTCAACAAACACTTTAGATCTGTATTTACAACCGATAATGGTTTTCTTCCAATGTTCAATATGTCTTTGTCACCTATTCCCGATGCGAGAATCACTGAGCAGGGTATTTGAAACCTTCTGATTAACGTAGATGTTAAAAAATCCCCTGGCCCAGACGATATCCTAAACGCCTTCTTAAAAAGATATGCGGAGTGGTGTGCGAAGTATTTACTCGTATTGTTCAAAAAATCTCTCGCTGACGGTTCATTGCCGGAGGACTGAAAAATTGCGAGAATCAAACCACTCTTTAAACCTGGTGATAAATACAGCATCGCAAATTATCAGCCCCTTTCATTGACATCTACTTCATGTAAAACCTTCGAGCACATAATGTATAAACATATGATCAAATTTCTTGGAAAGTATAAAGTGTCAACAGATACACAGCGTGGCTTTAGACGTGGGTATTCTACAAATACACAATTAGGAAGAATTACGCATGATTTTACTTAAAGTATAAATAAAGGATATCAGACAGACGCTATATACATGGATTTTAATAAGGGCCTGGATAAAGTATTGCATAATAAATTATTTCACAAACTAAGTTTTATTAAAAACAAATAATATTCCACTAGCATGGATTAGAGCTCACCGGATGAACCTTTACTAATACGCTTCTCTAAATGACACCTTCTGAGGTCGAGCTGACGTTGTTTCTGGTGTACCTCAGGGGTCCGTGCTTAGGCCTCTATTATTTTTCATATTTATAAATGACATCACCACTGATATTAATGTTAAGATTAAACTCTATGCAGACGGCAGCGTGATTTATAAGACAGTTGCGTCAATCAAGGATCAGAATAAATTAAATGAAAACTTCGAAAGAATTGTGTCGTGGTGTGATCAGTGGCAAATGACTATTATTACGAGAAGACGGTCATGCGAATAACCCACAAAAGGAAACCATTTTTGTCCTTACGGGGCAAACAGAAACACCCTCTCGGTGGTCGATGAGTGTAAATACCTGGTTCTTTGGTTCACAAATAATTTATCATGGTCGAAACATATGGATGTTGTTACGAATAAGGCTTTGCGGAAATTATTCTTTTTAAGACGATCCTTAAAATCATCAACTCCTTCCGTTCGTTTCCTTGCTTACCAGTCCATTATATCTCCTATGCTTGAGTATTCCGTGCTAATTTAGGACCCATAAACCGAAACAAATATCAGCAAACTCGAAAAATACAAAAAAAGTAGCTCGTTACATATATAACTCATACGGTCGCTCATCAATCACTGAACTCATCAAACGATCTGGGTTGCCCTCAGTTAGCAATAGGGGTAGAATTCGCCGGCTAAAATTATTTTACCAAATAGCTAAAGGGCATTATTACACAGCCTCCTCTTCCATTATCAATTACTCTCAGGGTTACGAAACCACGCAAAAACATTCTTTCACGATAACCCTTTTACTTTCTAGAAACAACTGATTTCAATACTCATTTTCTCTAGAACTACTGTTGATTGGAATAACCTCCCCGACAATATTGTAACACAACCATCACTTTCTTTGTTCAAAAAAAATTCCGCCATATCCACGAAGTGAATGATGATGAGTGGGCGAAGCTCCGGAGGTAAACCTGGTAAACCATGAATCCTGTGTACATTTTGCCCACTCGATTTTATTACATCGCTCCCCCTAGCGTACGTCGCCGCACTAAGTCGAACGATTGCCTTCAACCAATGACACGCGCCATATGTGACATCATTCCTATTTTATAAGATCTCGCGCCTTTCGTCAACTACAAGTACCGCTTTCTAGTTTATAACATCTTGCATCTTTTCATCATCAGCTACAAGTACCACCATCTAGTAAACACTACAAGAACTAAACGAGAGGTGGCTACATACAGGAGACGGTACCGCCATCTAGTGAACACTGCAAGAACTAAACTAGAGGTGGCTACATACAGGGGACGGTACCGCCATCTAGTGAACACTGCAAGAACTAAACTAGAGGTGGCTACATACAGGGGACGCACAGCCCACGCCCTAAGAAGCTTCGCCCCTAAAAATATTTGCAGTAGCTCGTTAGCAGCGCCGTTTAATATACTTCTTTTTATTATGAGTTCCAATTTATTGCATTATCCTGCTCCATATGATAAACTTTTTCTTTGATATTATATTCTTTTCTGTGTTTATTATTCTTCTTCTTGTACTTCTGCCTTTTACACTTACTTTCTGATGTTGAATTCCATTGTGTTCTTGTTCATTTTTTTAACCTTATTGCTTTATGTTTGCATTGTATTTTTCACTTCTTGTGTTTTCTTTGAAAACTATTGTGCCCTTTTTATAACATGTATTAATGTATCACACCTGCTATGAAATATGCTTTAGACTGCAGTATCAATAAATAAATAAAAATTTATCTCCCTCGTCTTCATAAAAGAGAGGCAAGGTTAAAGAAAGAAAGGCATATTAGGCAAGATGAACTCGATTTGCTGCCGTACTGAGGGTAGAAGAGTGGGCAGAAGCTGAATAAGAATATGAAGAAGAAAAAAAGGGAGAAGAAAGAAGCACACCCACGAGAATTCCTAATGCAAGCACAGGTGGTTGTCTTGAGAGAGCGTGCTCATAGAGGTCGCATATGAAATTAAGGTATAGGCACCATGATCCCAGCATGTTAATGAATAAGCAATCCTTAGTGAGGTATCAAGAGAGAAACGTGTGTGGCTCTGTGCCTCAGTAGAACATACAGTGTAACAATAAGGTCCGCCATAACATGAGCCCCCTCCCCCGGCCTGCCCGCCCCAACCGCCTCTTAGTTCTTACATTCTGCTCGGAATTTAGTTTTCTGAACGAAGACATAGGACATAAATATCAATCGGGCTATATATATATAACCACGATATTATTATGATGCACTCCTCAGTGAGGAACTTTGGACTAGTTGAGACCATCCGGAATTCTTTACGATAAATCTAAAATTACTTCTCGTATTCATTGCATTGCTCTCCCATCGAAATGGGGCCGCAGTAGTCCAGAATCGAAGTCGCGCTTTCGCAGGACCGCTGTCATGTCGTTGCATCCTATAGGCTGCGCTGTAAGAAGAATAAAAACACTAGTGCCACTATATATTTTTATGCGAGCGTCCTTAATTGCTACATAGCAGCTTTATTTAGGAGAAAAACGACAAGATGGCAAAAGGCACAATGTTGTCTGGTGGAGCTTATGTGAGTGGTCAAGAAAAATAAATTCCAGTCCTTTATGTGATGTCCTAATGTTAAGGTGTTGACCACTGAAAGCATTATCGTTTCTGAGATATTTATTAGGACTTTGTATACAGCGACCCTATAATCTATTTCCATATCCTGTTTATGTGACGTTCCCGGTTTTCCACAACAGCACCGAATGAAGCGTCTTTGGTGTCTATGCGTGATCTTTAAAGCTTTCAAGGTTCTCTCTTTCTTTTTCGAGAAATGTGTGGCTGTGTGTGTGTGTGCGTACGTGTGCGTGTGTGTGTGTCTGTGCGTGTGCGTGCGTGTGTGTGCGTACGTGCACGCGTGTGCGTACGTGCACGTGTGTGCGTACGTGCACGTGTGTATGTACGTGTGCGTGTGTGCGTGCGTGCGCGTGTGTGTGTGTGCGCGTGTGTGTGCGTGTGCGCGTGTGTGTATGTGTGTGTGTGTGTGACATCAAAATCAATATGCTTCCTTTGATGAGTCCTTCCTCGGTGAAATATTGAAAAAAAGCTCACTCTCTTGGAAGCGTTTTCTTTTATATAAACAAATGCGCATTGTACATCCGAGAATAGTTAGAGGCCGTCGGACTGTTCGCCATTATTCGTTGCCACCGCAGTATCGAGTGAATTAAAGTGCAGACGTTAATTTTGTTCGACACTGCATTATGTGGTGCACAAAGCGAGACCTGCTTCTCACGACCTGCTTTGCACATAAAAAACTCGAAATTGAAAATTTTTTTTCGCGAAATATAACGCATCAATAACTTCTTAAATTCGCCTATACTACCACCACAACTTTCCTGCCGTTTTTTCCTCCTATTTTCCTTCCCTCCTTCGGCATGATCGACGATCGAAGATGGTTGAAAATTGACCGGTTACACTGAATCTGGAATGATTATATATATATATATATATATATATATATATATATATATATATTTATATATATATATATATATATATATATATATACTGACAGAGAAAGTAAATAATTATAGAGAGAATCAGCGAAGTAGAAATGAACGGAGACAACACAAAGAAGTCAGATAAAAAAGACAAAGAGCAACAAAAAAATAAAAATATTAATAAACAAACAAAAGGCTGGAACAAAAAGGCCACTGAACTCTACTCTGTCACTAGGGTTCGCCGCCCTAGTGTGAAGCTGTCCTAATTTAGGGGTTGTCCAGCTCGTTGAATCAGTGGCTAGGGTGCTGGACTACTGACACAAAAGTATCGTGTTCGATCTTGGCCATGACGGTCACATTTCCATGAAGGCGATATTATAGTGGCCCGTTTAATGTGCGATGTCAGTGTAAGTTAAAAAACAGCAGGTAGTCAAATTTTTCGGAGCCCACCACTACGGCGTCTCATAATCATATGGTGGTTTAGGGACGTTAAACCCCGGGTGTTAAAATCAATAGTTTAAGAAATGTATATTTCGCAACTATGTGGTATAATGCATGGCTCAGAGCAAAAAAACACGTTTAATTGTTTTGCATCGTGAAACGCTAGAGTTATCACACGACAACAAAAGAATTACGTTTGATTTCAACTGCGTAAAAAAGATACCACGTGTTAAATAAGTTATTGCAAACAAGGAACGTTCGGGCAACAGAAGGTATTGCTAAAATATTCTATGTCACTCCTTCGTCAATTTTCCTGCTTTGTAACTGCTTCCTGTCATATATCATTCTAAATAACTAGGCTGGCGACCATTGTTCAAAAAACCTATATTACTATTAACACTACTTTGAATACAGATATTCTTGCACATCATCTGGTAATCTTGACGTTAAGTCTCGTAGTGCTCAAAAACACCAGGAACGCTTTTGTGATGCGCATCAAACTACCACTGTCTTGTTAAGGGCCGAGAAGGTGCCGCAGCTCCAAGTTCACCGCGTTGCGAAATCAGTGCTGCTTTCAGAATCTGTCCACCTGACAACCAACCTGCCACCTTTGTGATCGTACATTCAACAAGGAGTTATGTTTGCTCGAAGAGAGTGTTCACTGCTTTATTCAAGTTGTATTACTAAAGTGAGCACAGAAGTAATCTCGATCTGAATTGTTTACAAGTGATGCTTCAGTGACCAACATTCGCGTTATTGACGGCTTGCGGAATGAAACATGATTCTATGGGTGGAAATCGCTTGGTTTCAATGCTCCACAATCTCTCAGGTTTCAAAATAACGGACCTATATTTATGGTTGGTGTTTTTTTTTACCGCAAACCTAGGAACACTCGACCAATATCACGCACTAGTGTTCAACAATTGCCCGTGAGCCAGAAAAAAATGCAACGGCGTTCTCTCTTGTATGTTTAGTTCAAAACTAGAAGAATGTTTCACCATTTATTACTGTAGCGTTAGAGATATTACTCTCTAAGTGTCATAATTTTTCTTTCAAGAACGTCAAGTCTACTGTATCACCTGTCTACCTTTTCATTCACTGAGAAAATGAAACATGGTGCCGTCATTGTGCTTCGGACCGGTTTGATTGAATACCTTTCTGAACACAAACTTTTTCTTGCCGTAATTCCCGGGTCATTTAACCCATGAAAAATGGGGAGACCTTTTCGATATTTGAAGAGGGAGGTGCGCAAATGTCTCCCCGATTCGAGTGGGTAAAAAAGCTAGGTCGGTCGACAGTAGCGAAGAAAACAAAACAAAACAAAAGCAGGGTAGCATGTATTCGAGCCAGTCTTCCTGCAGGTTGCCACTTGATGGAGGAAAATTCTGTAAACACTTCTTAGTTGCCAAAGATTTTTAGCAGTTTTACGAGTGTAGTTTATTGAGCAACAAAAGTGAGTCAGAAAGTTCGGTCGGTGTGGTGACGTCGCCTTCGCTGTTACGTCCAGCCATTTCGCCCAGGAAAAGTAATATGGGTTACGACAGGAAGTTCATTCGTTATCGGCATATTGAAAATGAGAGCAGCTTTCTCCGACCGGCCTCTTGCAATCAGGAACACGTTGGGCCATTCTGGAGCCTCGCAATTTTTTTATCACTATATCGACTGTTCTTCAGCGTTACGAAATCGCGAGTGGAATGGCATGTGCTTTAGGGACAAACCTGTGTCACTGTTTCATTCGTTTGCCACTTGAGCCGCAATTCAACATGTTTGGAAGTATTCCGTCATTATGACCTTCTTTGCCTTTTAAATGCGAATCTTTCTTAGCGAACTTTAGCGACATTTAGCGTATCTATCTATCTATCTATCTATCTATCTATCTATCTATCTATCTATCTATCTATCTATCTATCTATCTATCTATCTATCTATCTATCTATCTATCTATCTATCTATCTAGCAGCTTACGTTTGGGTGCTCTCATGGTCATCCTCTTAAGTTGGCGTGAACCAATTGCCCCGCCGTGGTGGTCTAGGGGCTAAGGTACTCGGCTGTGGACCCGGAGGTCGCGGGTTCAAATCCCGGCTGCAGCGGCTGCATTTCTGATGGAGGCGGAAATGTCGTAGGCCCGTGTGCTCAGATTTGGGTGCACGTTAAACAACCCCAGGTGGTCAAAATTTCCGGAGTCCTCCACTACGGTGTCTCTCATAATCATATGGTGGTTTTGGGACGTTAAACCCCACAAATCAATCAATCATTTGGCGTGAACCAAAATTAGCATGGGAGGGTAAGATGTTTTTTAACTAACGAATGTAGGCTGCTGCGCTGTTACCGGCTAAAACATATTGTCCGCTACGCGCTAACCGTGTCCAGCAAGACACGAAAAAAGTTTTTTCAGTCTCGTCCAGCCGCTCACAACCTAAGAAAAATAAAGGTTTTGGCGTTTTGCCTGCTGGAACCGCCAAAATGCCTGCGAGGCTCGCTGTAGTGAGACAGCATGCTTTAAGTTTGACTATGTGAGGTTCTTAAATATCATGAAAGTGAGACTATTCCGGGTGCTTTTATATTTGCCCCTTATAAGGGAAAGAACGGGAGTGATGGAGAAGAAATACAGCGATGCTAACCAGTCCAGCAGAATTGGTGTGCTGCCCAAAGGTGTGCTGCCCAAAGGAAAAGGGCAGTTTGAAAGTTAGAGAATGAGAAAAGATAAATCCCCCATCAAATTGTGACAGCCATCGCATGGAATCAAACCTTGGTGCACGAGTTCAGCAGCACAATACATTCACCACTTGTCCACTTCGGGGGGTGTACCCGGTCTGGGGTTCGTTTATTTTTTTTAATAAAGTGTTCCTTTTTCTCTCTCTGAGGGTAATGTGCTTACAGTCTGTCCAACGAAAACAAACATTTTTTCCTGCTTGTTTGACGGTTTCAAAACAAGGTATCATCACTTCGCATTGTAAGCCAAATCTAAATCAATTTCATCTTTGCCTTCAGTTTTCCTGATCAATTTTACGCCCTTTCTGCACTTAATTAAATAAAGTATGCTAGCATTCACTAACAAATCTTGATGTTATCTTTTACCCTGTTACGTTTTTCCGCCATTATAATGCATGTAGAAAGTACAGAAGCTTGAGCAAAACCGGAAGGAAAACCAAGGTTGGTTGTGAATACGGGCATAAGTAAGCAGTAGCAGGCCTGGCAGATAATGATGACGATGATGAAATGCGAGATGATGCCAGCTTCTGCTATACGCCCATTTAGTTTAAACAAAGACCATTCTCGCTCTCGGAGCCGTGCTAGAGTTACCACCGTGTTGCCACATCGCGAAGTGTGGATAATAAAAAAAAATGACTGAAAAAAAGTCAACGTTTCATCACCTCTGCCTTATAAGGTCTGCCTGGTTTCTCGCAACGAATTTTTTTTTGTTATTTTTAAAAATTACTCACATGAAGCCTCGGCCTCGATATCACTAGAATTAATGGCTCGGCGGGTCAGGACATACAAATGAAAAGAGGTCGAGCAAACAAAAAAGGTAATTTTACAAAATGCCAAAGCGCGACAGGGCAATAGTATTGATGCACCCATTTTTGTTCACTGTCCACCTTCGAAGAGATCGGCAAACTGCTACGTGTTTTGTTCCAGTAGCTTAAATACTTACGCCGTTGCATCGCTCGACTGAAAGGGCAAGGTTAATTTGTTACCCATTTTCGTAGAGGTCATTCAGGGGAGTCCTTGCGTCAAAACAGGGCGAAGCAGACTTATGAGAGCAGCCGTTAAGTCGTATACGTAAACTCACCATAAAATCATTCTCTGTCATCTGGAATTTCATTGGGTACCCTGAACGCCAAAAGCTAAATAAGGAAAGGGATAAAGAGAAAGCGTGCTGTAGGCACTTCGCGTTTGTTCCCAAAGTGCCGCTCGGCACGCAACGCCCGCTGGCCAGGGAAATCTGAAGTGCAGGAACATCAATCTTTGCCGATCGTTCATCAAAGGCGCAATGACAGGGATTGCAGAGAGACTAGCGTCATGTTCTGACAACAACAATGAGTGGACAGGAGAAGCGAAGAGAAGCGCGGTCATCGTCATGAGGGCTCGCACGCATCGGCAGCGGCGTTCTCCCGGCGTTCTCACCGCCCTTCAAAGTAATTCGGTGCATCGCTCGGAGAGCACAGAGCTGGTAAAATTCATCAAGAGGATGAATACGCAAAACTGGCTACGACGAAGAAAGCCTTATCCTAAGCTGACTCCTCGACTTCACGATTGCTCTTATGAATGTGATCAGCAATTGCGTGCAGCACTTATGGGTGCTGTTTTGATCGGCCTCCATGTCTTGGCGCAGCTTGGAGACGTGGGATGGTTTTGACTAGATATACTGCGATTTCTTCAGGCTTTGCAGCGCTTCCTGAGGTGTCCAGAATTGGCAACAACACAGCAGTCACACTGTGCATTCTCTAGGGACGTTGGCTCACCTCGCCTAAAACGCCTTGGACACGGATGACCGACGGATTACATAGAAAGGAGTAACTGCTGCCTGGACTGCCTACAAAGAGTGGTCTCATCTGCGTTGCTTGGGTCGTTAAAGCACACCGAACATTGAGCCGAGCACCTGCGAACCATCTTCGGGGACGTTTCTCCCGCTCCGTGGTGCCTTTCCTGTCTTCATTTCTCGCACACCACAGACACTAGAGCCACATCGATGAGCGAACTCTGCGCGTGGGATGCCACGTCATCACGCTGTGCTAGTTGTGCGATGAATTGTGTGTGTCTCGCTCTCACCGTGCGACATACTGGGTGTGCCCTTCTCCTTTTCTGGGTTGGAAAAGAGGCGGTGTTTGACTTTACCTCTTCAGGAACGGAAATGAAGGCGACAATTTCACTGGACTGCCCAAGCCTCAATTGTTTTTCCCTGCAAAGAATCTTAGAAAGACAAGGTCATAAAACGCGAGCGCAAGACGCTCTAAGCATGCTTCCTTCACTCATGCGTCATGTTTCCTTTTCATGTAGCACCACGTGTAGTATTGTTGCAACATGCAGGAATCGCACCACACGCGAAATCATATAGAGGCTGAAAAGATATGCTCATTGAAAGATGATTGTGTTAGCACCCTTTCTGTCACGCTCACCGATAAGGAAAAGTGTCTCCTTTGCTTCTCGGTGTGATGTACTTCGTTGCGTTTCGCACATGACTGATGCAACTGGTAACTGTATAAAAGCGAAGACCTTCGCAAGAAATAAATCGTTGGCAGTGCAGCGCTCTGTCTCGTCTCTTCTTTCCCCTCGCGTCGTTTGCGCTGTTAAGCACTCTTGGTAATGTTATACCAAAACGCCCAATCCTACTGCCTCTTACGCTACCTACATAATGTATATATACATAATTAAAACAGGCCTGCTAGGCATCATGTGCATTTTTTGATGCTGTGACTGATGACAGGTACATTACGAGCGTTTCGTAATGGCTTGGAAGCATTCAAAGACCAACTCGCTGCGCAATTCTCATTGTGTGACACGTGGTTTCTATGTTACTCTTCTGAAGCGCTCTCTGACAAATGTTAACGCGTTTCCTTCACCGACATCGGGTCTGTTTGCAAAGGGGATTCAAGCACTGGCATGGCTCTGCGCAGGTAGAATACTGGACTGTGTGTTTAGAAAAAGTATTTGGCGATTTAGAGTACTTGGTACTCTACTATGGGAGAGCAAAAAGCCGTCCCGTGATACCAAGTGATGGTGAGAGGGTGTTTTATTCTGACTTACTTTTTCTATGCCACATTATTCAGCCATCCGGCCAAAGTTTAAGCACTCGCTGAACGCTCAGCCATCTCGAACTGGTGGTTGCGTTTAAACTTGTCCACATTGTTGATCAAAAAACAAATATTACGCATATCTGAGGCAAAGCATTAAACGTTCCAGTTCTCAACTCCGGCTCCTTAGTTCGCCTTCGTCCGTGGAGTGGGATGGCTCCAGTCCCGAACAAACTTCCCCAGTCGCAACAGTGCGCTGTACCAAAGAATGGTCATTTGATTGACGAGCATCATACTTGGGATCAAATGTGCATGCAAGCTAAGTGGACTGAGCGAATTCCCTAATTTACAATAAATATTCATTTTGAAAAGACTCCTCGAAACAGTGTCGAAGTGCTACGCACGTTTGCGGTAACTCATGCATAGGAAAGTTGTTCACTGCAGGCAATCAAGGCACGTTCATATATCTGTGCGAAATGTCGTGCGTGTCGATGGACAACACTACTTACTGCTTTGGTCACGCTGAACAGAACTGGTGAGGCAGGCTTCGTCTTTCCCACTTTTTTTGCATTCTTCTCTCTCCTCCCTGTATTCCTTTTCCCGCCCGTCAATCAGTGACATCCGTCTCCCGAGACTCCTACAGCGGCCGCCATGATCCGTTCATCTTTCACGTGGACGACTTGGAATGTCCTAATGTATGGGAACGCGTTATTGCGTGCACTTCCACATACACGTTCATAGTGGCGGTTTCTTTTGTGGTCGTGCCGCCTGACTTTACTTCCATGCCTTCGCCCAAAGAGTTTGATCTCGCCGAACTCCGCAGTACTAATCAACAACGTGCAAATTTCATGCCTGTGTTCCCTTTGTATAGCGAATTCACTATCATCGGTATTCGAACGAAGATTTTCGCGGCGCAATGAGAATTCATATGCAAAACTAACAAAGCGAAAATATCTGTCATAAAAGCAATTCGGGCTACTGGAAACCACTTGCCACGAATGGCTGGGCAGGTTAATTTCAGACGCCGCCGCCGAGAATGTCTTCGAGGCTTTATTAAAGAGACCCGAGGCAACCCCTCTTTGATAATCTGCGCATAATGACAGACCACGGAGAAATGAAGGTGAGCCCGATCTATTATAAATGGCGATGCTTACGTACGGCATGCACGTGGCCTGACAGGAACAAATTTGTTAAGGGAGCGAAGCTAAATGGAAGATTGCGCATGCGTAGGCGTCAATGACAGCCACGTAAAAAGTGGTTGAGCCGGTACACGAGGTCAGCCATTACAGCAGCCTGCATCCCAAACCCTGCCTGGATAGATAGGAGTAGTAATACATAAGATAAACAAAACAAAGACTGTCGAATTAATTCCCGGTGGGAATCCAGATCCTCTTTGATGTCCGCGCAGTGGCGTGGGGAAAGGAGAAACCGATAAAGGAGTTGTGGGGAACAGTGAGGCCAATGGGTGATGCGCTGGGCCTGCGCAATGCTCTTCGCCAGGGCTTTGTCGCCTGCGGTCGTAATTACCGCGTAAGGACGCGCCGGCCCGGGAACGCATCACCGAGAAATACACCCCCCCCCCCCCCCTCTCGTCTTCTCGCAGCGCATTCCAGCCGTGCCTACGCTTATGTAGGATTCGGGTAGTTGTGTGCAACATATTGCTCATGTTATGGTCTTCCAGCTTACCGGGTAAGTGTATACAAGAGTGCTTTTCACGGTATTCTTTGTCTATCGACTCTGTTTCTTCGTGAGCTTGACAATACAGCCTTGCTTTATTTTTCGTAGCATGAAAGAACAATGAAAAGGAGACAGGCGAAAGGTGGTGTGAGTACATTACACGGCACCGTTTTTCTTTATTTATTTCTTCATCTTAATCGTGTGCCTTTTCTAGCATCCCACCACTATTCGTTGAGCAACTGTTGCCAATTTCTCCTATATATTATTATAGCCTTCTCTTGACCATAGAGATGAGGTATTCTTACTTAGTAGCTATACCAGTTGACCAATTTGATCCCGTTTATTACTAGCCTATAGCTAAATTATTAGAAAATGAAGTCACACCTTTTGATGAGCCGACACAAAGTCTTAAACACAAACGCAATTTCTGCTTCTTTTTCATAAACAGCCGCGTAAAGTAGAACTAGCATGAAAAAAATTCATGCATTTAGCTCTACGAGGTGAATGATTAGTGGGTGAAGCTATGTTTTGAGGTTTGTAATGTCTATGTTGAAGTCCCCGATAAAAAAAAATGTTTGTTCTTGTAGGTATCTTTTATTGGTCTATCACAAATATATGTGTGCAACACTATTAGAACGAACAAACTGGCGATATATAGGCGTGTATATATCCCCTTCAAGGAGCTTCGATTCAGGAAGTTTTGCGGATATCTTGAGTGTTTTTCCTGCACCTTTGTTCACCATAGGAGATTTCAATGCCCACCACCCTGCCTGGGAAGTACGACAAATGCGAGAGAACGGAGATTAGCAAGCATCGCCCACATTTATGGCCTTGCTCTCTTAAACAATGGTAGCCCCATCTTTCTTCGAGGCCGGCCTACGGCAGTTGCCTTGATCTTGCTTTCGTCTCCCGCTTTCTCGCCAGGTATGCCAGGTCATTTACAGACGTAGAGACACGTGGAAGTGATCACATTCCTATCTACCTCAACATCAATTTGTCTGTCTCACAGACAAATGTGAGACAGATAATTTGTGAGCACTTGAGCGTCGATACCAGCGCACGAAATCAATCCACGACCTGAGGGAAGCCAGGAGGATGCGAAAGAAGATTCAACGTCACGTGGATACGGATTATCGTCACCATGTTTAGCGCGTTTTGCCGGACACTAGATCGCAGCAAGCCGCTTTATCACACTTGGAAAACAGTACAAGGTCGGCGTCACCTTCCGGAACAGCGGTTTCCAATTGAAGCACTCGTGCTTTTTCAAGGGAGATTTTAGTGCGTGGATCTTCAACCAAATGACTCGTCCAGATTTTCCAGTCTGAGGTGACATCCCCCATTTTCGTGACAGCCGCGTGGATCTCCCTTTTACGACGGAGGAGCTCGAGGCAGTACCAGCTTTCTGAAGGCGTTCTGCCTCCACGGGACCCGATGCTATTGCATACCGAGCGTTGTGCAACCTCGGGGAATGTGAGAGAAAATAATGGTTGTGCCTTTACAACTCCTCCTGGCAGGATGACAATGTCTGACAATGTCTCTGACAACTTGAAAGTCAGCCGTTTGTGGCCCCTTTTGAAGCTTGGGGAATCACCACTCGAGCTCGCCTCGCATCGTCCTATACCCCTGGGCAGCTGTGTAGGAAAAGTCGAGGAACCAATGAACCTTGGCCACCTGGAATGGTATTTAAGCACTACAAGATCTATTCAAACTTCATTTCTGATTTCCGACGTGACCGCACTTCCATCAACAACGTAGTTGACCTCGTTTCATATGTTCAACACGAAAAGTCCCGTAAGCGACTATCTGCAGCATTGTTCTTTGATGTGAAAGGCGCATACGATAACGTTTTACATGAGGTCATTCTCGATGTTCTTTTGGTGGTTGGCCTCGGTGGCCGTGTTTTTACGTAGATTGTAAGTTATGTGGCTGCAACGTCGTTCTTTGTGTTAATATACAATGTCTCAACTTCCCCCACAATATACCTCCAGGGCCTTCCCTCAAGACGGAGTCCTGAGCCCGACGCTATTCAACCTCACACTTGTTGGCCTAAGTGTAAGCTTGCCAAATACTATCAAGATTTCTGTATACCCAGACGACATCTGTACCCATGGAGAGGAAATGTTGTAGGCCCATGTGCTCAGATTTGGGTGCACGTTAAAGAACCCCAGGTGGTCGAAATGTCCGGAGCCCTCCACTACGGCGTCTCTCATAATCATATGGTGATTTTGAGACGGTAAACCTCACATATCACTCAATCATCTGTGCCTGGGATTTGGCAGTAACACGTCCTCAGTTACGTGCGTGGCTTCAAAGAGCAGCAACTATGACACCGAGCTACACCACAAACAAGTCCGGAGCATATCACAAAAAAAGACTGCACTAGTAGCCTTCAGGGAAAAACTGATGACACCCCTATGCTATCTCAATCAACGGGTGGCCCCTTTGTTATTCCAGAACTGGCAGTTTTCTAGGTGCAATCATTGACAGGAACCTCTGCTGAAGCCCGTATACCTAGCCAACTTGAAGCAGCAATTGACGGCAATGTATCAGTTATTCAAGTTCTTGGCAGGAAAGACATTGGGGATGTCAGTAGATGCGATGCTGAAGATCTACAGAGAGCTGTTTTTTGGTTTTCTGAGAGATAGCCTGCCTGCGCTGAGCAATACTTCGAAAACAAAATATTAAAGGTCTGCTCGCAATTCAAGCGCCAGCACTCAGGATGTGCCTTGGTTTGCCCAGATGTTCGTTAACAGAGGCAACTATTGCGTTTGCTCATGACCATCCAATGCAGACTTTCATTACGGTCAAAGTCCTGAGAACGCACGTCACGCATTTGGCCCATGCTTCCGGTCATCGCCTTGCCACACTGCTTTCAAACAGATGTCAAGCATCGTTCGCTAAAGCAATCGTCAAGTACAACGCCAAGCATCTCTCGAGCTTTCACTGTGGCATCTAAACGATCGATGCCCTCTCAGTACATTATTCGACCTACAGTTCATCTCAGTGTGTCAGGAATCCGGAAGAAATCTGAGCTGTCACCGCCTGTGCTGAAGCAACTGTGTCTGTTTCTTTTGCACGAGATGTATGCGGGCAATGTACATATATATATCAATGGTTCCACGAGCCTGCAGTTTTCGTGCGGTGCAGTGGTTTTTCCATCAAGATATGTTACCTTCAGCTTTAGGACTGACTACTCCGCGACGTCGACAGCTTCGGAACTAACCGAAGTGCGCGCTGCACTTCATTTGGTCAGTAGGGAACCACCTCAACCTTGGTCGATCTTCACCAAGTCTAAGGCATCCCTACCATCTGTGCTATCAGCACTGCATCATGCACCATACGAACAGCTCATTTTTTAAATTTGACATCTTCCTCCCACATCGCATGAGAAAAGGCACCACGTGTCGTTTCAGTGACTTTCAACTCACTGCGCCGTCATAGGACACGAACAAAAATATGGGCTGCTCTTGACGGCGCACATGAGGATACATTACCACTTTGAAAGTCTGACGCGGGCAGCAGTCTTCGAGGCTTTCCACAGGAAATCACGCTCTCTCTATGGCGCCCGCCAAGCAGCCAGACCCACCTCACCAAACATCAACACCGCCTGCGCTCTTTGATGTATCACTATATGCCAAGTGGACTCCGCCGAAGAGAGGCCATGCTGCTTTATTGTATATGGTTAGGAATGGCATTTAGGAAATCGTACTACTTCCAAATTGGAATGGCTGACAATGCTCTCTGGGATGCCTGTAGTTTCGAGGAGACGCTATGCCTCACACTGTGTGACTATCCGGTCTAAAATGTGCAGACACAGTCACTGGCGTCCTTTATAGTGCTCCGTGACAATAGACAAGTGTCTGTTGAATCTCTTCTAGCATGCCATCGACAAAGGACATTGCAGTTGAAGGCGACCAAAGAACTGTTGGGGTTTTCGAAAGCAAATACCTTGACAAGCGGTGGTGAAAGCGATGTCGCGTTTCCATGCCAGGTTGATGGACTCTTACTGACTAGGTGCTTGTGCACGGGCTGTGTAATGTGCCGTCTTTCTGTATCTGTTCTCTCATTCCTCTCCTTCTTTCAAATCCCCAACTCCGTTCGCACGTGTAGAGTAGCAAACCGGTTATCCTCGACTAGTTGACCTCCCTCCCTTTCCTTCTCTACCACTCTCTCTCTATCACAATTATGATTCATATTAGTGTATTGTGAAACTTTTTTGTGTCTCACATATGCTTCGATTATACCGTACGTCACCCAGTCATCGCCCCATATAATGTAAACGTGACGATGGACACAGAACAAGGTTTGCCCTTAAGGTGTTTCTTCCCTAAAACGAATACTTAACGGACGCTAGTGCTTCACTTTCAAGAGCGAAACGCGAAAGCGTACACGTGCCCCGTGCAGATCACCTTCTCAAAAGCTAGCCTGCTTCCTTTTTCAGTGAGTGCCTCAACCATGCGGTATAAAAATGAACGTCAGCGCGCACAACACTTTAAATTTAAAAGTATATCGTGTACAATACCCCCTGCATGTACAGCTGCGAAGTGTCCCATACGCGAATCCTCTTGAGAATCTTCCTTCTGCGAATCAGCTAAATTCTCGCTATGCGTTCGTTATAAGGCAACACGTGAACCTAAGCAGCTGCTCACTTTATTTATACTTTGGCTGATGATGATGATCAAACATGTCTGAGCACTTTGTAATGAATAAGTTTTTAAAATACCCACTCATCGCGCAATTATAGTTTTGACGCGTAGTGCAATTCTACAGTTTTGCCAGGCAATATAGTACTTTCCTTCTACTCTGTCAAATATATTACATGCTTCGCATCTGATATATTTGACACAGTACAAGAGACGAAGGGAGGCGTTTCATGACAGTTTTCTGGAAATTTCAAAAATCCTTAATCATCAGGCAAATTTATCTGTGCGTATGCGATTAGGGGGCGTTAATAAATTCAAATGTTTCATTTTGCAGTTTGTTTGATGGTGTGGTGTGAGACGCTTATCATCACTAGATACACAATTCTTACAGTGCCACGCAGCGAGTGATGAAATAAAATGTTCAATTTATGTAGCTTAACGGCACCTTTACAGAAAAAGCCTTAACCAAGCTTTCAATGTGGCATGTTCTAATTTCAACTCCAGTAACGGTGAGGTGCGTACATGGATATAGTTTTGCTTTTGTTAAGTAAATATTTATCAAGGACTCAAAATATTATATGCTGGCAACATGCGCAAGAATGAATCTGTCTAATGCGGACAGCTAACTAATGGTTAGTGAGGTTCTCCGAAGTCTGCTGTGTCATAAGCATTATGCTTAATAGCGTGTTCCGGTCTATTATTGCAACAACACTGTAATGGTGCTTGCCCGGTTGTCGCGCTTTGCGCCCGCGTATTTGTTTCAAAAAGGAAAAAAAAAGTGATTTTAAGCTTTCCTGGATGACACAACAATACGACAGAGGAATGTGAATGCCATTTTCCATGCCACAAGTTCACGGCGCCTCGATCATTCGCCATGTTCGACTATGTACAACATGGCCTTCTCTACAACCTCTGAAGACATTCGGGTTTTGATGGCCTATTTCGACGTTCCAAGGAGCCTCAAATCACCGAGCAAGCGGGAACAAAAGAAATATCTCACAGCGTCTTGCGATATAGCACAAAGGTGGTAACGTGACCTAACGACGTGCACAATTACCACTGGCGTGAAATGGACGCGCCGTGGGCTAGTGCATACGATCCTGGCTAGTGCAACACCCAAGTCGTAAAATCAGCGTACCGTGTTTACGGAGGTTTATGTATATTTAGGAGAAGCTAGAGGTCGTGAAATTGTGTAAATTGTGTGAAGCACCGAAAAGAAAATGGGAAAACATATATATCAAACTTGAAAAAGTTGGCTCTGTGTACTTTCTGTGTACACTGATTGTTGCAGGATTTTTCATTGGGCATTGTATGTAAAAGATTCCTGATCAGTGGAACAGAATTCCAAGAAGCGTAATAAGGCCCGATACCGGCTTGCATATTATACGACTTAGCTGCCACGTAAAGCCAATTACGAAGCCTGTCATTCGACGCATATTGAAGGCCCTTAACAAGCCCTTTCACCGATATACTCAGATCGCGAGGCTAGAAAAAAAACAAAGTTTAATATAGCGAAACGACCACACGGGTTGTTTGTTGTTATAACAACGTTTCATGGAGAAATGCAAGACTATAATAAAACAAACGGCAAGCAGTTTGGGGCTTTGAATAAATAAGGCTGCTCACTTGGTCATTTTGAGAGTTAAGAGCAATGTTCTTCGAATAGAAAGAGGAGTGAAGGAGACCTTTTTTCATCTTTTCCCTCTCTTCTATTTGGTAGAGGGTCTCCCTCCTCCATTAGCGTCACATTGTTTCTCTCACAGGGTGCCGGTAAGTGTCCCCAAATGCACGTGTGCAGTACTTTACGAGCACTGTTTCGCGATAGTTTAATGAAAGATAGGCTCTACGACGAAGCTAGAAGAAGGATAAACAAACGTTTATTGCACCAAACTATATCGTGGTGCTCGCCTCGCGTATGCTCCAGAGAGTTCCTGGAATGAGGAGGCCGATTGAACTAAGTTTTGGAAAAAAAAAAGTTCTATACGATAGCCTTCAGATGGCTTAAGAGATGCCAGCTTTTTTTTTTTCAAAACATTAAACGAAAAAAAAGTTGCGTCTGCTTCTGTAATGCACGGCATCTCAGTGCTCTCGATACCTTTTTCGGTGCGTATCTTGTTCGCTACGTTTTAAGGCTCTCGGACCCACGGCGCCGTTTATTGCAGAAGTCCTCGGATTAGGCTGGAAAACATATCGCACCATATCCAGCAGGAAGTGCACATTAATTATTGCGTTGTGTGTTAACAAGATTCTTTTTATTTGTCAATTTGTATGGCTACCCTTTTCTCACGTTTATTACAAAACAAGCAAGCTTTGAAAAGTTTCAAGCACTGCCACCACGCCCACGCAAAGGAAGTTATTTATTCGGATATTCATCTGTCAGTGCCTGAACACGGCGTTTATGTATAAGAACCAGCAACAATATAATACGTTTTCTCCAGAGTGCTTTGTTGCCGACATTGGGGAAAAAGTATCAATATTATCTTCTCTGTTTCTCTTAACGTTTTCATCATATGTTCCTGAAGCTATTGTTCACTGGCCAGAATCGAACGGCAGTCTGCAAAAAAAAAAAGCAATACGCGATTCACGCGAAGACTTTATTTCGTGAAGTGTTGTGAATGTTAAGCACGTTACCTTCATACTGAATATTTTTAGAACAGAAGTTAGAAGTGTGCCAATATAAATGAAATGATATTTTGTTTTCGAAATGCCTCTATTACAATGTTGGATTGCTTTGTTCTAATAATGGTGCATATTTCAGGTTCTTCGAATGCGTGAATTTTTTCGCACCCTGCATTTATTGATATGTAAGGTTTAACGTCACAAAACTACCGTATGATTATCACAGATTTCGTAATGGAGGGCTCTGAAAATTTCGACCACTTAGAGTTCATTAGGTTTTTTTTTAATCCTTGAGGATAGTGCTCTTTAGTCTTTTTACGACGTATAGCACATCGCCAGAATGAAGTCATTGCACTTTCAGTGTACTATTATTTGCTAAAAGCTTGAGTTTCAGAACTGCTGCCATGTGTTTGGGCCTTCAGGCATCCTCAAGCAGTATTTAACCACTTTTCACCTGAGGTACCCCCAAACTGGTGGAAAAAAAACACGTAAATTTACTTGTCTGTCTGTCTGTTGAAAATTGAGACTGATTTGATTTGGAACGTCGTTGCCAATATTCTTGAAGTAAACGTACTATGTAAGTTGCAAGTCTCTTAGAATTCAACGCTGTCCCAAACTAGCTTAAGTTAGCACAGCATCAACTCGTGTATACTGTAAAAAAAGAATGTCGCGTTTCACACTTCTCGTAATAAACCCTAACTAGCTGGTAGATAGATTTGTGATTAACGCAGTGTTCGAAACGTTCAAAGATTTTGCGATAGATTTAAGTAATATAAATAACAGGAAACAAAGAAGTTTCTTCAATGGTGTCATACCGCTAGGTGAGTTTTATTAGGTTCTGAAAACAATTATAGGAGCCCGTAGTGCACTTAGTGAACTCCAAGTGTCATCTTGCGTTGAGACATGCACTTCTTCAACTTTTGAATTAGTTTGCTGCACGCTTCGTTCAGTTTCACCGATCTGAACTCGTCAGCTAGAAAACTCCAGGTCGCATTTCTCATTGGCCATTGGCCGTGACCACCGAGCACTGACCACGGCGAGTTCCGACTGAAAGGAAAGTCGACGAAATAAGCTGAAAGCGCACTTCAACGAAAACGAGTCGTAGCTTCCTCTTGAACAGGACAAGCAAGGGTGATCTGAAAGTATTTGCTCGACAAACAGCATTAACGGAGTCAGCAGTATCGTCAAGCAGCCGTTGCCCGTTGCTGCTACGGGAAAGCACTCGTAGTTAGCGATCTCCCAACGAACGCCGATGAACGAACTCGCAACTCTGCCTCAGCAACAACGAAAATGAAGTTCTAGTTGGAGTCGTGCAACTTCGGTAGCAAACAAACTGAACTTTTCCTCCTCTACCCTGCGCAGTAACAAAGACAGAATGTCACCTTCCTGTATTCTATTTTTTTTTGCTGCAGATTTGCATTGAAATTTTTTGTGCCGGTTGTTGTAGAGTTCATTCATGCGGTTCTTGGGTTGAAATCGTCAAATATCAATTTGAAAGCCGTTCTCGACGTGTGTGGCTCGGTAGTTTATTTTTGTGCTTGTTGTGTTTGAGAAAAACAAACTTCGGTTTTCTCACGCTCTGATTCCGGCATTGTTTTTCACTCCCTTCAAACTAAAGGAATATAGTGTAAAATCAGAACGGTTCGAGGATTAAATGCAGAGAAATAACAAAAGCTTTTTTTTCTCGTTCTATTGACTTTTCCCGAAGTTTTCTTGCCATGATAAAGAACAACCTGATTACCATCACTGTAACAAAACGAGTTCAAGTCTCAAAGTGTCTGCCCTTCCCGCGGCACTATGTCCCGAATGTTCAAGCTTGAACAATGCCGGTTTTTCATCAGCTGGATGCTATCCCAATGATCTTTCACGGATAGGTTTACAGTTTAACCTACTTATAGCAGTGCTCAAGGGCAACGAAAACATCATTGTTATAACCGATGATTGCCATAAACGGTTTGCGCACCAAAAAAGCGAAGTGGGGGGAAAACAAGACGCAGTGAGAAAACTATAACATCGGAGAGAGCATGCCAACCGTCATCCCTGATAAAGATCAGAAAGCTGCCAAATTTTCGAAATTGTTTGAACATTTTAAGGCTTTTACGGTACCACTACAAGCCCCATCTGAGAGCGTCTGATGTCTCAGATGCTGTAACAATTTGAAGTTTGTACTTTTACTCAAATTGCATGTACGAAAGGGCATTAACAAAAGTCGCCACCACTCCCACATTGCTGCCAATTTTGAAAGTCAGCATTGCCATAACGCTATGCACTGCAGCATATTAGGAATCTGAAGATCACTGGGGGACGTTGGGGTTGACGGGAGGGGGGAGGTTTAAGCAGATTTTAAATTTTTTTGTTTGTTTTCAAGGATTTAGCATTCCAAATTTTTTCATCACCGACCCACAACGGCCATAGTTCATTGTTAGAACTGATGATTTAGCATGCGGGCATTCTTCTGAGTTATTTCACAATAGAAAGCATAAAAAAATTTACGGTACAGATGCCTTATGTTGTTGTAACTGACATATAGGCAAAACCAGTATGGTTAAAAGTGAGTTCGAATGTTTTTACTTTCGAGACGTTAGGCCGCAGTGTACCACGAGGAGAGCACGCGCATGCGCCGCTGCTGGGCTTTATTTTGGAACGAACAGCTCGAAACGCCATTTGCGCCAGTAGTACTGCATTGTGGTTTAGAAAGGTAACTTTGTCCGAAGGCTACTCTAACGCAAAAAGCGCTCAAAAACGGAGTGAAACCCTGCAAATAGGGCCGCGTCTTTGCGTATGGCATTGATGAGACAGTGATGTGCCGTAATGGCAACACCCTCGTCCTCATTATCTGGTTGCGTCCCGGCTTTGGTGTTAAGCTAGTGCAGGCTGACATGTCCCCATTGATAAGTCCGTTCTGCGACGATACCATGCATGCCCACATCTGTAGTAGAACAAAGCAAACAAAAACAATCGAAGTGGTAGCCGCGTCTACGTTCGAGCAAGTGATCCGAAATTTTTTGGCGAGCTACGCTAGTTTCTTAGGCCTTGGGCCAACGTGAACGCAAGAACCCAAGAGTGGCTTGGGGGCATACGCACTTTCGACTAGCAAGTTTCTTTGGTCCACAATTTTAACTAAAACATTCTATCGTTTGCTATATATGTCCAGTATCGCTAATTTCCCCTTGCGGGTGGGTTTCAGCGCACTCGCCGTAGACAGCAAAATATACAGTTTCGCTAAGACAGGATCACAGACCACTTTCATCGCCGCTACATAAGCAACGTGTAGCGGCCATGCCACTGTATTTATACGATGCAGGCTGCTGTGCTGTACAAACAAGATGGCGGCTGAGCGGAATGCTTAGGTCTCACGGTTTGATCATACTCCCCGAAGTAGACACTTTCTAACGCGTTTAAACTTAAGGCCACTTTTTAGTTTTTAATAAGAAATAAGTTGATTAAGTAACAGTTTTGTCCTTTTTCACTATGGTTCTCATGTCACCGCAAGGTAGCGTCAAGTGGCACAGACGTCATGTGGACGTGTTCAGCTAGTCGGACAACCCAGGCTCAATTTGTATTCTAATCTGTCAGATATACTATTCAGTACGTTTACCATGACTGCGAACATACTCAATGTTGTCTAATGCACGCTAAATATTACCAAAATCGGCTATATTGTTCATCAGTGGTGCCTTAGCTTGGATAACGAGGGCCAGTGCCTAGCGCCGTACAATGCACGCTTTCCGTGGTTGCAACAGCAAGCCTTGACTTTCTTGAACCTCAATAAAGTTTCGCATATACACAAGGGACGTGTTCGTTCAACCTGAATTGAATTTTTTTTTTGCGAATTGTCCGAATATGTCATGACCGAGATTCTGCCGCGCAGCTCGGACCGAAGCAGCATCTTTTTTCTCAACGTGTACAGTAGCCCTAAGGACCGACGGCAGCGCTTCAGGGCCCTCATAACGAAGGCCGTCAACTTGGCAGGTCCCAACTTCCTGGTTGTGGCGGGCGACTTTAATGCTCCGCACAACACTTGGGGCTACCCGTACAATACCAGCAAGGGCGCGGAACTGTGGCAGAACGCGACGGACATGGACCTGACTCTAATCACCGACAAGGCATTTCCAACTCGGTTGGGCACCTCATCCTGCAGAAACTCCACTCCCAACTTGACCTTCGCCAAGAATCTCCCCGATGTACAGTGGGCCAACTCAAACATTGACTTAGGTAGCGACCATTACGTCCTGGTGACGCAGTTCTTAGTGGTCCGAAAGAGGGCACGGGAGTTTTCTTGGACAAACAGGGACCAGTTTCGCAAAGTCCGCAACGACCGACCCCTGCCTGAAACCAGGCCAAGCCTACAGGAGTGGATTAGCCAGCTCAGAGAGGACGTCATAAGTACCACGAAGAATATTAGTACTGACCTTCCGGTTGAAAAAATGGATAGCCGCCTTGCCCACCTGCTCGAGGCCAAGCAGTCACTTCTCGCCCACTGGAAAGGCCAGCGCCTCAATCGCAGGTTGCGCAAGAAAATCTCCGACCTAAACAAGACCATCGAGGAGCACTGTCGCGTCCTCTCCAAGCAGCAGTGGGACGAGGTGTGCAACTCGGTAGATGGCCAGATGCGTAATGGCAAGACATAGAACCTGCTCAAGCACCTGCTCAGCGAGACTAACACCAAAACTAACCAGCGGAACGTACTAGCGCGAGCCATGCACGAAGACAAGCAGTCCTCTTCAGAAGAGGAGGTTTTGAAGCAGCTGGTGCAAAAGTACCTCCCTGTCGACTCGAACCCCGCAACAACGTACTCCGAGTACTCAGGACCGGCCAACACTGAACTGGACGCCGAGATATGCCACGAAGAGGTTCGGCAGGTGCTTTACGGGCTCAATGGGAGGACTGCCGCGGGCCCCGACGGCATAACTAATAAGACCCTGCGGAACCTGGACGACCAGTCAATCGACTACCTCACCGAGGTCATCAACGAGGCATGGAAGAGCGGCGAGGTCCCCGACCCGTGGAAAATCGCACGCACCATGCTCATTCCTAAGCCGGGGAGGTCACCCAACTTGGACAACATGCGCCCCATTTCGCTCACATCCTGCGTGGGAAAGGTAGCTGAGCATGTGGTCCTCAATAGGTTGACTCGATACCTGGAAGACAATGGGCTCTACCCGTACACCATGATTGGTTTTCGGGCCAAGCTTTCGACGCAAGACGCTATGAAGCTGCTCAAGCACCAAGTCATCGACTGCAACACTCGAGACATGCGGGCCATTCTCGGCCTCGACTTAGAGAAAGCCTTCGACAATGTTACTCACTCTTTCGTGTTGCGGTCGATTGCTGAGCTCGGCCTTGGAGTCAGATTCTACAAATATGTCAAATCGTTCTTGACCCGTAGGAGAGCCACCCTCAGTGTGGGAGACCTTGTCTCCGAGGAGATAGAGCTGGGATCGCGCGGCACGCCACAAGGGTCAGTCATATCGCCCACCCTGTTCAATCTTGTCATAGTCGGGTTGTCCAAGAGTCTCTGATGTATCGAAGGCATTAACCACACAATTTACGCGGACGATATTACCATTTGGTGCACAGGTGGCAGCGACGGGCAAGTCGAGCGCTCCCTGCAGGAGGCCATAGACACCACGGAAGATTACCTCCGTTCCACAGGCCTGAGGTGTTCCCCAAGCAAGTCGGAGCTCCTCCTTTACCAACCCACTAGGCGAGGGCCCAAGCCCAAAAACTGGCAGCCGATCTCGAAGAGTGATATCAAGCTCTACACCGGAGATGGCAGCGCAATACCCAGAGTCGACTCCATTCGGGTCCTCGGCATGACCATCGAGTCCAATGATTCCAACGGCAAGACTATACTCAAGCTCGCCGCCAAGACGGATAAAGCGGTTCGGCTGGTTCGGCGGGTGGCCAACCGCTACCAAGGCCTCAAGGAAGACAACCTAATCCGCCTGGTCAATGCCTTTGTGCTCTGCCACTTTTCATATGTCGCGGCCATGCACAATTGGCAGCGTGCCGAGCGTGACAAGATCAATGTCTTGCTCAGAAAGATTACCGAGCGGGCCTTCGGTATCCCGATCAGGACGCGCACCGAGCGCCTGCTCCAGCTCGGAGTACACAATACGTTGGAGGAGATTGCCGAAGCGCAGGAGCGGACCCAGCTCGCGCGCCTTTCGAGCTCCCAGACCGGCAGACATATACTCCGAGAGCTCGGTCACTCCCGGCTGAAATGAACGAGAAGATGAGACAGGTGCCCCGTGAGATTTGTGACCTCATCACCGTGGCACCGATACCGAGGAATGTCCATCCCGAGCACAATCGTGGTAGGCGACGGCCTAGAGCTGCCACTCTTCTTAAGC
This sequence comes from Rhipicephalus microplus, assembly GCF_043290135.1. Classification (NCBI taxonomy): domain Eukaryota; kingdom Metazoa; phylum Arthropoda; class Arachnida; order Ixodida; family Ixodidae; genus Rhipicephalus; species Rhipicephalus microplus. The sequence continues at coordinate 198,038 of NW_027464647.1, read as the reverse complement.
AGATTCACAGTGCGGAGCACGGCGTCAGCTTTGTCGACGCGGCAGCGTACCGTGGGAGCCGCGCCTTCTCCGCAGTCATCGTCGACTCCAAACAACAAATCACCAACTGCGCACCGGTTCACACTGACGATCCGACGATTGCCGAGCAAGTGGCCATCGCCCTGGCCATCCTGGAAGGTGAAAGGGAGGTCATCTATAGTGACTCTAGGTCAGCTATTCGCGCTTTCGAGCGCGGTGTAATCTCCAAGAAAGCCCTGCGCGTGCTCCAAAGTGGTGGCCACGACGGCATCAAGCACCACGTACTGATTTGGTTTCCTGCACAAGTTGGACAGGTCCAAGGCGCTCCCCCCAACCTCAACGAGTGTGCCCACGAGGCCGCGCGCGCACTATCCGACCGCGCTGGTTCTGGGCAACGATTCGGGGCCAAAGGGGTTTCGGAAAACAGGGACGTGCCTGTCACGTACAACGAAATAACAAAATATTTTTACCTCGCGCGGAGACTATATCCACTCCCTCATCCAAATCTTAATAGGCCACAGGCCCTTACGCTCAGACTACTGCAGACCGACACGTACCCTAACCTGAGATCCCTTCACGCTATTTATCCTGACGTGTTTCCCAATGACGCTTGCCCAGCATGTGGGGATGTATCCACGCTGGCGCACATGCTCTGGGAGTGCAAGGCAATGTACACTAATCCCAACACTACATCGGTCAGGTGGGAGGCGGCCCTACGCAGCTCCCTCCTGGCCGACCAACTTTGGGCCATCCAGCAGGCCCGCGGAGCGGCCGATAGGCTTGGCCTAACGGTCCCGACGTGGGAGTCGCCCGCTGCGCGCTGACGCGCGCCTTGCAGGACCTCAATAAAGTTTCGCAACCAACCAATTGTCCTATATGAAAAGGAGTAAAGATGGCAGCCAAACTGGAAGCTACTCTAATTTTTAGGTGAGAGAAACTAGCAACATAAACATAAAGAAAGTCCAGAAGAGGGGCATGTGGATACAGCCCTTGTTCCACGGCTGCCATCGCCATGCCTCATTCACCCTACAGCAAATTACTGAGCGAGTCCCGCCGGGCTTTCATACAACACGTCTTCGATGATAGCCCCTCCATTCAAAAGCTCTTGAGTTCTATTCGATGGTTGTTGCTGTGGTTACTTTTCCGCGCCTCATCACGTTTTTGAATTGACTGCGAGAAGCTCGGAATGAACGCACGAGGATTCATTGGAGCCAGTAACGCGGAGAAGAGAAGCATCGATGTCCTACAAGCACATTACTTATGAAAATGTAATAAAAAACTAAGACTTGCAATAGACTGTTGCAGCAGACGCAGGGAAATGAAGCAAAACAAGAAGCGTGAGAGACGAGCTGAAGAAGAGGAGGACGAGAAAGAAAAATCAGGCAGTGGGAACGAAATAAGCCATGGACGACAAGAAAAAAACAGTGGGGACGAGACTACATCAAACTTGTTAAACGGAACAAGAAATGTGCTCAGCGGTGAACCCTTCCGCGTGTAGGCGCAAACACTCCCGCACTTTCCTGCTTCCCTACACCCCTCAATGCACGTGGTCTCATTCTGCTAGCTCACTTCTTTCTTTTTTCTTTTTCCTCCAATAAAATCGCTCTATTCAAGACTGATGATTTGGAAACTTACATTTCGAAAGAGAGCTCGGTAGCTTGTGGCCCTTGTTCAATTTTTGCTGCTACTTTGAATTCTTCCCTTAATCTTCATCATGCGGAATTCGTTCTTTAAAACAGCCATGTTAAAACCAACAGCCTTTTTTTTTATTCCTAGTTTCTGACTTACTCCTTCTCATTACACTTTTTTTTCCGGTGGATTTTTCAACTGCGGAGACGCTGCTACCAAGGACCACTTTTAATTCTCAAGCGCGGCCGCAACGAATAACTTCTTATGGCACTGTCTGAAAGCAGTCATTTTCGTTATATTTTGCCATCAATGTGCAGCCTAGCTTTTCCGTACCTTATTTTGTCTCTGATGCAAATTGATTTCCTTACATCTACTCAATCTGTCAACGTGCAATAAGTTCTCGCTTATTTGGCAGCCGTTGCAAAGGAAAGCCGAAGAATATCTGCTCTTTCTAACTAAGGTTTCTTTTATATTGTATGTACGTTTTATTTTAATTTTTCTCACTTTGTAAAAGCATAATTACCGTACTCCTGGTCCATTTTATTGAAAGCAGGGTATTCAAAGGTGGCGCTACGAAGTTCGACATCAAATAATCACACAGTAGCTGTAACGGCCACTTTAAAAGTGAAGCTTGTCAGGCGAGTTTTAACCATTTGTTATTATTTAACTGGAATTCAAACATAATGACCCAATTACTATTGGCTTTCTCCGATATGCGGAGCTGCTGTCGCCGTGTCCAGCGGTAAAATTATGCTTCGCAATAAATGTCTCATTACTTCGTGAGCTGACACTTCCAACATCTACATAACTTAATTAACCACTCAGTCTGCGTTAACCTGTGTGGCTGTCAGTATCTATGCTACTTTACTCGCAAAGCTGTACCTTCATTATTTGAAAGCTTCAATTATTGTTCTTCAACTCAATAACTTTTTGTTATTTTGCGTAAATGTTCCCTCCACGAGCTTTACTCATTTTCGCGATGTCCAAAACTTTGCGAATGTTTCAGACAGTTTAATTTGCAATGCAGACATACGTTTATGTCATTTATGTAAAATATCTTGAACGTCTTGATAAATCTGGCCAGTGATTCTTATATGGCTTTTCTGTAAAACGTAATGTTTTGTGTATTAACGATGAACCTTTATCGCTTAACACGCGTAGCGTTTGCATAGGTAACAAAGTGATATGTACTGTTCGAGTGGAATTCAGCTAATACGAATGTCCTTCCATGCTGAAGGCAAGCGCACCGCAAGTACTTTTGATGGAGCATACATCTATCCTTGGGTTATAAATTAGTACATAAGTGCTACGATGCCACTTTTTTATGCAAGTTGTGTCTAATGTTTTCACTTCTTTCTGCACTCATAAGATTTCGCTGTGAGAAGCCTCGGATTCAAAACAAAGTGGCAGTTCTCATCGTAAGGCTAATCAAAATGAATCAGAAGAGAAGGTTTTAATGAATCAGTATTTCATATAGCAAAACGTCAACTTAGCTAAAATTCTTGCTGTACTTATTTGTAGCAGCTGCACTTGCATAATTATTACTCTTTTTATATTCTTTTTATTAACACTTCATTGCGTGTGTAAAATAATTTCTACCGGATTTCCAACGTTAGTGAACACTAAAAATTGGAAAAATATTAGACGTGCGGCACCAAACTTGATTGATATGTGGGGTTTAACGTCCCAAAACCACTATATGATTATGAGAGACGCCGTAGTGGAGGGCTCCGGAAATTTAGACCACCTGGGGTTCTTTAACGTGCACCCAAATCTGAGCACACGGGCCTACAACATTTCCGCCTCCATCGGAAGTGCGGCACCAAACTTCAGAAGCCTTTCGGCACTGACAGACACCCATACAGGCCGGGAACTGTAACAGCAGCTTAGCGCACATGGTCATTGTTTCCTCCAAAAGATTGAAAACAAAACAATCGAGCTACAGTCGCGGTAAAACCAGACAGCTATGACTTCATTTCCAAATCTGGCCCATTTTTTGCTATTCACTGCCCAATGTCGTGCACATATGACCATACGATCACTGGGGAAGTGGAACAGAATCTGTATTGTTCGCCGATGCATCGGGCCGTAGGAAGACTTGCATCTGAAGGTTGTGGCTTCACAACGCTTCACACGACTGTTTTTTATGCTGGCGTAAGAGATGGAGCAATAAAGTGATAGACAGCATCCGCAGGCAACAGCAGCGTTTTACATGTCATTCCCAGACCCGTGATTCCTTTATTTCCAAAGAGTGGTGTCATCATCATCGCCCTAACTACGTCCATGGCCGGGCTAATGCCTGTCCCATGTTCCGTCAATCAACCCGGTCCTGTGCTTTCTGCGGCCCCGTTATACCTGCAAACTTCTTCATTTCAGAGTGGTGTAGTTAGGTTTTTATGAAGGAATCGGCCTTGCCTGGAAGCCTTAAACCAGTCCCCCCGTCTAGCCATTAAACCAGCTCGAGCTCGATTAAACCAGTCGTAGCGATTAAACCAGCTCGAGCATTGCCATCGCAGGCGCTGGGAATCACGCCTTCAGAACAAAAACAAACAAATACGCAAAATGTCATGCATGCTGCAGTAAGCAGGCCTAACTTACGCGCTTCAGAAGCCGATAAGAAACAAAGCTTCCTTCGAGCGTTTCTTGTCGACCAAGGTATTAGAACCGTGCTTTCGACTTACCTCTACAGGTTCCTACGTTCTTCTCCACGTACTCGACGAAAACATCTTTTCTGGTTCCCATCTCATTTCTGCGAAGTGGCTCCGGATATTTTACACGGGCCTAGACTTGGCGGCAGCAGGGGTAATGATCTATAGGCCGGATGTGCATCGTGTCATGTGTTGCTGCAGTAAAGGCTTGATCTGCAGGGCCTATGAAAGATAGGAAGAAGCGCCGTCAGGTGTGAGCTCACCGGAAAAGCAGCTTCTCTCAACAAAGCCACTTCTCCGTTACTCTAGCTGTTTTATGAAGTGCAAAAACAAACAGGTACCTTGTCTTCTATCGCTACTTTTACAACTTTGACGGCAAGTTACACTCACCGTCGAGCTGAACAGCCACGATGTAACATTTGAGAGCCCACTTCACCATGCTGTTAAATATTCAAGTGAGAGCAGAGTACGCTTTTCTGTAATGAAACTTGTCAACGACGACAAGTCACAGGCTGTGCGGACGCGCCGAGATGGGTGAAGCAATTTTCACTGTAGCTATTTAGTTCGCGTGTCACGTTTGGTAATGAGAGTTGAATGAAAGAACTGAATAACGTAATATATCAGTAATATGCAAGCAGTTGTATTTTCTAAAAGCGCTCGGTGAGTTGTTTGATTGTTTGTAAGATTCGTTACGATTTCCTTTGTGTGATAAACCTCTTTTTTAAATACGCATGCTACACTGAGCACAAGCTTAAAACTCTGTGAGAAAAGATAATTTAGTATAAGAAAAAAAATAAAATTGCCGAAACACTGAACATGTTTAAAATGTAAGTCGCTTACTAGCAAGTTCTATGGCAGTCGCTAAGCTACTGGTTAAATGACTAGCGATATAATCACAAAATTGCCAAAACCGCGCAGAACACCCAGCAACGTCACAATGTAAGATGGAAAAACAGTCTTTCTAGGTCTTGTTGTAAACTGTCTAGGAGATTTCGTAACTACACAGCCAGGATACCTTGTACACCATAAACCACCGTAGTTGTCATGACGTTAGGAAGCACACGCTATGCCACTATTCATCATCCTGCGGTTAAGCGAGATGTCCGCTACACATTTGTAAGGATATTATGCACACGTTTTTTTTTTTTTGGTGTGGCTGTCGGCGATGAAGAATTTTGGCTGAGCTTTTTAGAATATAAGTTCATTCTATCTTCATTTTCTCACGCTCCTCTTCATTTTCCCACGCCAGCTTAATTACTCTACAAGTATCGCTTCCGAAAAAGAAAATAAAAACGAATAATTATCAGCAATTTTTTAATTCGCAAGAAAAACAAAAACACGATTAAAAATATTACAGCCTTGTACATAACCGCAGTTTATCCCGTTGATGCACAATGTAAAAAGAAATTACCAATAACAACTAATCTCGGGAAGACAGAACTTTTTTTTGAAAAGCATATATATATATATATATATATATTGTATATATACACAACAATAAGACCTAAAATGAACAGTATCCGTTATTTTTATGAAAATACAGGACTTTCTCAAATTATCTGCTCAATACATCGCCAATCGAAGACAAGCGTACAGCTGGTTTCACATTTTGCACTAGGATGTGCCCTAGTCACCAGCAATGTTGTCTATTTTAGACGTTCACGTGTTGGTTAGAGCTTAATCTATAGGGCCCCGGGTAAATGTCTGAAGAGTCTTGTAGAAAAGCCGAAAAACAACTGACTGAGCCATAGTAGTGGTCAGGTGTCCTAATCAGGCGCAGGTGCTTTACACTCCGATAACAACATGCATAGAAGATGCGCTCCCTGACTACTATACCAGGAATATACAGCGTGATTAACGTATATGCAAATCGCAATCTTGAAGACCTGTCAGACGCGTGGAATACTCGAACTATGACATTGTGTACAGAATGTTACTTTAACAGGAAAATTGATTCATTTATGCTATAGTGTTCAATTCTATATGAACACCCCCATCTCTCCTACAGTTTACTGTACACTCAATGAGGTTACTGCAATTTAGAACATACGCGCAATTAAAACGACAAAAAAAACTCAAACGCTGGCTCCTCGGCACATCGCAAACGATTTTATTAGTTCTCCGCGGTGGATCTTCGCGGATCTCGGAGCCACGTTTCTTTACGACTGCCAATAGGTGCATGACTTTTATTTCTCCAATAACAATAACCTCCATTGTTTTGAATAAAGCCCCGAATTGCGAAGGCAAACTTCATCGGTGCCTATTGTACATATTCGTAGGGGTCAGTAAGCACACGCATACCTAAGTATCCAAAATCAAATGTTCGTGGCATTCGATGACCACGGCATTCAATTTCCGCCTCATTTCATTGCGACAACATCGGGCAGGCCCCGGTATCTGTGCAGCCGGGCGTGATCGGAAAACTCGAGGCGTTGGTTGCCGGAGCACGTACACGCTGGTGCTTCGTGCGTGGTCCGACTATTGTGCTGAATGCAATGCAGAACGCGGTGCATTGTGCACTGCGCAACTAGCGAGAGGAAGAACGCCTGAACTTTTGGAACTTCCTCCCCCTGCACATCCTCGATAGCTTTGCCAGGACTCCATTGTTTGCGTCACGTGCCGAGTGCATCCAACCTTCCACAAAGATGCATTTCCCTGGAGTCTCCATGACCCCTTCGACGCCGACAATTCCTTCGCTTGCATACTTTGTAGATCTTTTCTCTCCTTTCGATTTTGAACTTGCTTCTTGAGTTTGCAGAGTTACCATTCCCGCGGCTCCGTGTTTTTTTTTTCAAGTTTTTAGTTGATGTTCGCGAATTCCCCTCACGTACCCATACCGAGGTTGGCAACTGTTAACTTCCTTGAAGAAGACTGGCTCTTCAACGGGAGTGAGTCGCCATGCGAAGCTATAGGGAAAGAGGCGATGGTTTTCACACAAAAGCTAGAACGTACACTCAAAGTTATTTATTATAATACACCTTTACAGTGCCATAAAAATTGTACACAGTGTCAAAAAGGTGTCCCACTGGGGTGCATTTTTTTATTATATCGAATCGCGATAGTATTATACAATTCAAGTTGCGTGTCCATAGTTTCAGAAGAGTTGGGGCAAAAAGGCTTTTTGAGAAAAAGAGGATACTCTCGTGGACCGCTATAAAACTGCTGCGTACTATGTGCTTTTGGCCGTTGTTATGCGTGGAGGTTTGCGGTATTCTACATTAGTGCGAAACAGAAGAGTGGGAAGTTTATCTGGCTCTGTAATATGGCTATGGCTTCATCCTTGGAGCTTCCGAACCTGTGATCTACATATTCAAGCGTTGAAGATTACACATTCTCGCGTTCTTCAAATACCCAATATTTCAACGCGGGTAACACATTCGCGCATACCAAAGGAAGAGCATCTTCTTTAGAGAAATAATTTTTGCGATATGGAGTGTAGTGGAATTATTTGTATAACGGGACTGCTTAGCAGTCCAGAGATTCGATTGCCTCCATTTTGATAAACTAAACTATAGGGATAAGGTAACAGCTTCAGAACACAGTTTGGCTTTTGGTGAAACGTTTCAAAAGGTACAAAAAAATTGAACTATACTTTCCAACGTGAGTGGCTGCATGTAAATGTCTAAAATAGGGTCCACAAATAGGTAAATAAAACATTGAAAATAAAGAAACATTCCACGCACTTTAGCAGCGAGATATTAAGCTAGTGGTTTTACCTGATAAGAAAATTACAAGAAAGATAAGGCATTGTTTTTCGACTACACTACACTATCAAACGTACAATCCATAAAAAATCATTCATAATTTTATTAGCCAAAGCTTAAGCTTGCCTCGACGAGAAACCATTTGAAAAGCAGTGACAAAAACTGCCAGGCTCGCGCGCAATGCGCAGCACTGAAAGCTGGATGGTCAGCCTTTCAGAACCTTTTTTTAAACACTTTTTTGACAGTAGCTATTGGCGCACTTGCAGGGCAGCCCCTACGCCATGAATCATCATAACTTTTGTGTAGTAGGGAGGCATTCACTATGCCAACCTTCGTCGTTTTTCGAGGAAGCGTGGTACCCACTACCCACTTTCGAGGAATTTCGCACAATTTTTTTTAATTCTGTGGCTGACAACGATGAGGAAGTATGCCTGAAGCTTTAGTAATGAGTTGGAGTATTCTGTGATCCACTCGGTACAAAATTTGCATTCTTTCGCGCCTGATATTTCTTTGACTGTTCCAAAACGCTTTGTTACTCGCATTAACGTGATTCCTTTTCTCACATCAAGCCTACCTAGGATCAGTTTGCAAGCAAGTTTCAAGCGGTGGCATGGCTCAATGGTAGAACACTGGGCTAGCACGCAGGGAACCCGGTCTCTAATCTTATCGTGACCTTGGTTATCGTTTACTTTCTCTAGTTTGCGCGATTGTGGTTACAAGCACCGCTGGTGGCGGCGGCGGACCACTACGGCACACGTGACCCTTGTTGTGATCTCGTAACAGCGTTCGCTGTTATCGCAAAGAACAAAGTTATCGAAGTTATCGCAAAGAACGCTGCGCAGCTGCTGCCGTGTGTACGTGTAATAATTCATGAACTTATCCTTGTGAAAGTTACGATGATTAGACTCCAGACATTGTGGTCTTAGCGATGTCAACGTACAACTTGCGAAAAATATATGTGAGGAATATTCGAGAATGCATCTACGTGTGCTCGTGAGAGCTTTGTTCCGGGATTTTCATCTGTTTTACTTCACCATAGCAGTCAGAAACATACGACCAATCGTTTAGTTATTGTCAGAACACTTGCACACTTTAGTAACGACGCATAAACAGAGCACAGGAAACATACTTTTTGTTGAACACTTTTTAAAACTCCGAGCAACCTGAAAATACGTTTACTTTGACGTTCCGCCTAACACATCAGAACCTCGTTCACAAGCAATTGTGAACGATCGATTCGCATTCAATTGTTAACCAACACTCTGACTGCGAACAAAATGAGGCCAATACTTCATAATACACAAATATAGAATTTGGTTGTCGACATCTTCTACAGTTTTTACAAATGAGTTTGATGAAACAAGATTTCTTCAGACATACCAATTTCAAATCATAAGCTACAGTAATTTATATCACTTGTTTTAAGTGCACTCAACATTGCTTGAAAATACGGCAATCTTTCGTCTCAACCATCACTAGCCACGTAGGCATAACGGTAATCAATATTAACCGCGTACTCTGTCATCGGCTGCACTAATTAAAGCACGTAGGTATTCTCCTTCGCACGAAAAACTGCTGATGCAGCTCTACAGAATCTACGTACAGGCGGAAATAAGCGCTCTCAATGTACGAGTTCAACCCGAAGTTCCCAAACACACACGCACGCTATGCACTCCGACACTTTCTCCTTCGCTTTAGCCCACAAAGTTCTTAATTAGAAATCGCACTCCTAATCAAGATGCATGTAGAACTGGTTTTCCGGAGCGCGATAAGTGTGCAAAGACGTCACGGTAGATGGCAGCACAAAGAACCCGCATTCATTGCAGCCGCGGAGAGTGCACTGGCATGAACAGGCATACAGATGGAAGGATGGTGCCTGAGAAGGCTGCGAAAGCTCTCAAACGCGCTCCTATGCGCGGAATGACGTTATTGACAAAGTGGGCCGGAATGTGAACAAAAACAAATTGTGGTAATACCTTGCGAGGGCACCATTTACTCGCATTAATCCTCGGTCGCGTTCTTTAAAATCACCTCGACAGTGCCGGCAAAACGTGGCTGTTTCTTTTATTGTTTTGTCCTTTGAAACTCAGTTATGACTAACAATTCGTGCCTAGATTTGGGCAGGAAGTAGTAACTAAGCTACGCCTGTGGGGCAAGCAGTGATGCCAGCTATCAATACTCAGGAGTGATTACTCAGAAGATAACTGTGTGGTTGTGTACAATAAGTATTTCACCACGGCAACTACGACTATCATCTTTCTACTGCGCTGCTTGCATTTCGCTTTTACATTTTCTTAGACATAAATTACAAGCTTCACAACTAAAAGTGTTCCCCTCAGGCGAACGCCTTCTAAGAAACTCTCTCCCCTCTCTCTTTCTTTTGCAGTAAGTGTGGCCAGTCGGGTTACGTGACAGAGGCACAGTGTACACTTCTCCTTTTGTTCTGTAAGTTTGATTTGTTTTGAGATGATGAAACACAGTTTTCTTTTTTTTTTCGCAGCAAGTTGAATCGCGTTTCAGGTCGCGTGAATTTCGTGCGAGCATGTTTTTCGAAAGGGAGTTTTAGACACCTCTGCAACATCTTTGGTAGTTTTTTTAGAAGTTTTCTAGCCTTACTATTTAACAGTAGTGTGTCACAAGAACATATCAAAATAGTAATAACGAAATAATCTTTGAAATAGCATTAAACATGATTATCTAAAAATTAATGATTTCGACCAATTCGCTCTTTGTCTTAGCTCGTGCGCTCAGTGATCTTTAAGTTGAAAATCAAATTTCTCCAACGTGATAGTAGCAGCTCCTCAGCAACAGCATTTATCTACCCGCACTGAGGCCGCATTCGCGGCAAGCTTGATAACCCTAAACACCACATATAAAAAACACAGATATCACGCACGTTCAGGTAAGTTATCTGAACAGAAAAGGTGTTCCTTGTCGGGTGAATTGCGGTGAACAACGCTTTAACGTCGTCTGGTATGTTCATCTATTCGAGCGCTGACAAGCTTCAAACTTCGACCCCTCTCAGCTGAATTTGCAAAATGTCGAATCGCAGCGTCGATGTACAGTGTCACTTGCGACTGTTATAAAATTCATATACAAGTCATAAATAACTCAATTGTATTTAATTGTCATTGATTGATGGGAACGATGATGTTGTAACGGCCTATAGGAATATATGGTGGCATTAGCCAGTAGCCTATTCAACATAGGTTGGCTTTAAATGATCTTCCCCAATGCTAAATGTTTGAGATTTATTTCAAATATTCATTTATGAAAGGCTCTCATCGATGAAGTTCTAATACAGTCAGAAAGTATCGTCCTTACACTGTCGCGGACGTCATCATAACTCAATGGAGGAGCAAAAAAGGTCAACATTATCCTCTTCTCCTGTTTCATAAATTTATAGTACTTTACATTCCTTTGATGTAACTGTGTAAAACCTCCTTTTTTTCTACATTCAGTCGGAATTGTGGCCACCTAGCATAAAGAAACAACGTGAGTTCACTGACGCATTCAAGTTCGGCAGACAATGAAACACAAGCCCATAGCAAGAATTTTTTTTTCGTTCTAAAGGGAGGGGGAACCTATTCAAAGCCTTCAAAAACACCCATTTTTTATTGTTGTACTCGGTAAAACCCACACGTCCAGCGCGAATTTTTTTTGTGGGGGGGGGGAGAGAAGGCAGGGACAATGCTGGCTACGGTCTTAATGGAGCACAACGCGTGCATGTGTGCTTTAATATGCACTTGCCGGTGCCTACTCACTTACGTAAGCCCCGTTTGGCTAAAGCTCTAATTTTTCCCTCGTTCCTATCTCATTTAAACTATTAACTCGCCCAGCTTTCAAGCGAAGGCTAGGGCAGGTGATGTTCCACTCGGAAGTTGCGGTTTCGTGGCCACGAACGAGAATGACAGCAAATGAGAAGGAGGAATGGCGTGAAGAGGGGGATGAAACAAAAAGACTGAAGCCGAGAAGTACGAAGTAACTATAGAAACCAGGCAACGTTGTTCCATGTCAGCGTATAGCTCTCGAGAACAAGTGAGAGATCCGTTGTCCTGGCGGGTAATTGACGAACCGGGATGGCACTGGCGGGCGTTTCTTTGTTTCCGCCTCGCTTGGCCTAACGACTGCCAAGCCTGATGTCTTGTTCTGTACACTAGCTTCCCTACTTCTCGTGTCTCCGGGCTTGAGCGGGCATTTCTATTGTGGCTTTAGTTTTCTTCTTGGTTTCGATGGCATGTATTTTTGTGGCACGGCGTGTTGGTAACGAGATCGATCTCTGTGGCACCCTAGGCTCTCGTCGCCCTCGGAGTCTCATGAGAGATCCACGCAGTTTTGCCCCTCGGAGTGTTAGAAAAGCTGCTGGTGTAAGCCAGTGAGATCGTGGCAGAGCTAATTGAAATCAAATATGAGAGATAATAGAAATCTAACACGGCAAAGGGCCTCGAGGTTCCTCGAGGCACTTCCCGTACCTCTGTCAAACGATCAATCGGAAACAAAGCCTTTTTATTTCCCGGAATCGCGAATATAGCCTACCGAGAAATCACAAAGAGATATGAAGGGCGGTCAACAAAGCCGTGCCGATCTCGCTACTTTTTTTTCCAGGACGAAAGCAGAGCGGCGGCTGCTGCAGACGTCTAAACCGCGAGGTTCGGTTTTGTTTGGTAGAACCTCATTCATGGAAATCTGAAGGCGTGCGCCCTAGCTAATGGCAGGCCACTCCCACGACAGGTCAGTAAGACCGAGACCTACTACAACATTGTCGGCACTCTGAAAAGCCCAAAGTTATGATTGTACGTTCGGACTCCTAAGAGCGGAGCCCCACTTGCTGGCTGATGCTGTATAGGTACCACGCACATAAGGGCACTTCCATAGCATGTGGTGTAAGCTGGCTAGATCACCCCGTTTCGAACACGGTTAGATAAATAGACATCAGATAAAGCTTGTGAAGAAAGGCAGGGTTAGGGTACGTTTTCATTTGGGGAATCACAATGTCTGTGCATATGCTCTATTTATGTGGAGGTGGAAAAGCTTTCCTGTTCATAGCTGAATGCTGCGTGATTTCACTGTATTCACCAAGCCTCCAGGTTAACCCAAAGGTCCCCCATGGCCGTGAGAAGCTTTCACAACCTGGAGTGAGCCAACTAATTGAGAATATTAATCCCTTCTCCGATGATTCTCGTATGATCCGAAAACCATGTAAAGCTATGGGTTGTGACTTCTCGCCAAATATGTATATGTATTAGACATCTGCACTCAGCGGCAGGAAAATGATGGATGACAATGATGTATACTACACAATACGTTTAAATTATTACTACTTAAAACTTTACCGAGAATGTTTCGCACATGCCCTTAAGCGCATACGATCATAACGCTACGGTTATTTCATACACATAATTTATATCACAGGTGGCTATCAACCTGCCCAACTTCCACATTTCCTTACCCATCACCCATGCCCAACTGGTTTCAAAGGTCGATGATTTGAGTCAGGTGGATTGTTTAAAAGACAGCAGCATAGGCCGGTTTACATGACGAACATGAATATAGATGAAAATTTCGCAGGGTATTTAACGCTACTGCTAGCACACCAAAGAGAGGTAATTAAAAAAAAACGGAAAGACAACGGGAAGACGTGTAGCGGAAGGAAGTCAAGAAGGGGCTTTATCGGCGTGATGTCTGCACGGTGAGTTCACCACTAAAAAAATACTTCAGTAATACAAAACATGGAAACGGACAGACAATGCTAAAATGTAGATAAAATTATCCAGCTCTGAGATTATTCACATTGAGAACCGAATTATAAATTCGAACTAGCATCAATATGTTTCACTTGTTTTTTGTCTGTTTGTTTGTTTTTGTCGCAGTTGCCACTTATCACAGTTGCCTACAGCGAGTCTTGAACTCGCCCTGTCAATGTCTCACTCGTTTCCGAACAGAAAGGTGCTACGGAAATTCTGATATCCACCAAGTTCGCTATGGAAAGTCTAGCGCGTTTAGCCGACTCAGCCGCATCGAATTCCCAACATGTTCGAAAGGTGACGACATTGCTCCCGCTGGCAACAGTTGTAAAGCAGTCACTAATTATTTACTATGTAGCTAAGAGAAAAAAGAAGGTTTCCAGAGGTCGAAGGCATGCGTTTGCACTCGGTGAGTGCTATAAGCAATGAGGTTCACACGTTGTGCATTGTCAGTCCACAGAACAATTACCACAGCCGCGGCACCCCCCCCCCCCTCCCGCCACCTATCTTCCGTGCGATACGATTCTCCGACTCTAATTTGAATTGTGTCACGCAATATCCTCCGGTTGTGCTGACAGCATGGTTTAGTGAAAACCATTCCGATCTACTGCGTAACCGTCGAACAGGTGTCATGGACATTCTAATTTTAACCCACGCATGTATTTCACAAATGAGGTATCTATCTATCTGCAAGGGAGTTTAATAGCGACGCCAGGTAATAGGCACACAGCCGATACGGACAGAAATGCTCGAGCAGTCCAGCGTCTACAGCTCGTGCACACGCTCGCGCTTCGCACTCCGAGATGGTCCCACTAGTCAGTGCCTTGCGAATTCCCCACTATCTATCTATCTATCTATCTATCTATCTATCTATCTATCTATCTATCTATCTATCTATTTATCTATCTATCTATCTATCTATCTATCTATCTATCTATCTGTCTATCTATCTATCTATCTATCTAATTCCTTACGACTACTTCATTCCGCTAATGGGATACGTACCGAAATTGCTATGACATGACATAAACTAGTGAGGAAAACAAATGACAGGCCGTACACCTAACATACGATAGCATACCTTTCATTAGCATTGTATATAGCAAACTGTGCATGCATGCACGCATGATAAACATGCGATGCATGTCATTATTGCATGAATACCTCTATTTACGTCTAATACAAATCATGCCATGTAAACATTTTCTTCCTGACTGCTTAACATTAGATCGATTTCGACCGAGCGTAGGGACTGCAGGTTTTTTTTAATGTGTACATCAAACTTCTGATAAAAGCGTTATCAAACATGTTTTTTAGAGACCCCTTACGTGCCAAAAAATAACTGTTTGTAATCGTATGAAACTTTCAGGAGGCTCACCATTCACTTCTACTGAAGCCCAAAGATGAAACTTTGTTGCATCGCTAAGATATTTGTGCAATAGTGAACCAACATTAAGCTACTGTTTAATAATTATCTACACAGAATCAACTCATCTGCTGTAAAGATTCCACTCGATACCCTTAGTCAGAGCAAGTGTTCTACTTTATTTTTTTTCAATGTACGATCAATATTTGAATACGCCAGATGGCTTGGGGTTCCTATACACAAACGAAAATAGACATGCTGGTCAGAATGCAGAGTAGTGCCGTACGGTTTGTTTTTCGAAATTATTCAATGCAATCAGGTGTATCTGCGACAAAAAGCTAACTGAATGGGGCAGTTTCCAAAAAAAGCAACGCTTCACTCATAGATGGGACAACTGATGAACAGGAATTGATCACACGAAATATTTTCATGGCCCTAAATACTTTTCCCCATAAGAGAATAACGATCTCGAAGTCAAAGAAGTATTTTGCAGAATTTCCGTGTTTTAAGTCACGTTTCTCTAAATCTTAGAGCCTGGAATCGGCTATCCAGGGACATAGTGATGATGAGTACAAACGCAGCGTTTGACCAGGTGTTTCCTGATGTATTCATATAGGTATGACCATGTTTTTGTGTTTACTCCACGCAACGTAGCTGTATTTTGAGTTGTTCACTTTATACACTTCCTCCCCACTGCAATGTCTATGAATGCACTGTGGGACTTTGAATAATAAATAAACTTATTATGATGGCTTTATCAAAAACATATATGTGCCCCTGAATTCTATAAGTCCTGGTCCTGTAATCCTGTAAAGTGAGTAGCAAAAATTTTATATGGTATCCACACTTGTTATCACATGCAGAATATCTTCATCTCTTTATGATGGTTAAGGGGCATTTAGTTTTTTTACAGAACAAAATTTAAATATAAATTCACCATCCCCACGTCTCCTGCCCGCGCGACACTCATACGCGAACGCGAACGCTCAGGAGAAAAGCCGAGAAAATGTTTAGTATAACAGGGGCTGAGGGCTTTTGTTGATGCATTAGTCTGACCGAATGCCTCATATCATACGTATTCATTTCTTTTCTTTTTTCGTCAAGCACCAGAGGTCGGCCTCACTCTTATTTATTGCGCCTATGTTACAAAATCGCTATTACTATTCCTATGATATGGCGAATCACTACGCGAACTGGTGTGTTTCACAAGAAGAAAACAAAACACCCAACTCAGTTCAGTGTAATCCTGAAACGCTATGCCAAATTGGCTTCTCGATATGTTTAGAGAAATTTATTCTCACAGACAGTGAACATCAATTACAATCCAACAGAACATTGCGACAGAACACAACATCTACAGACACACCAAAAGTTGTTACAAAAAGATATGTGTACATATGTAAACAGAGCACAACATACACAACTTACCCAACTAAACAGGAATTGTTACAAAAACAATGTCTACATATGCACAATACATGGTAAACGAAGAACACACAAATGAAATGTAGAGATCAATTAGCAAGTGCGGCAATTGTAAGAGGCACCACTAGTCAGTTCCATATATGCTTTCGACGCATTACAGAAATTCCCACGTAGATTACCTAATGTGCACGACAATCAAGCTTTCGCTTTTTGATTCTTGATGTGTTTTCAATATGATACCTCTATGAAGAGCCATCTCAGTGAATATCATGAAACATCTTTTCTTTCTTTTTTCGCGTGTTTTTGTCTCCTTCTTAAAACTTCAGCACAATAGAGCCCAGTGTAAGTATGCATACTTTCAGATTTCACTAAAGTCGGCGCTTGAGAAACCTGGAAGATCGTGAATGGTTTGTAAAAGATTGTGAACTGGTTTGGGAAAGAGTCAACTTGACGTCAAGATAGGATAACATGATATGATATATTAAGAGGGCCAATTGACGTATTGCACATTAAATAGCAACGTGCCGACGATCATGGCGATTCTGTAATTACAACAAACCAGCAATACTAAAAAAAACATTAGTAGAGTTTTATGGCGGGAGCTTAAAGCGGCTTGCATAAGTAAGCCCTCGCGTTCTTTTGTATTCCTTTTGGGTGCGTAACCATACATAAGCCACTTGGGTTGCCCTGAACAAAAACGCTGTAATCGAGAGGCTAAAACTCGAAAATAGGGAGACAGGGAGACTTCGTGGAGAGTTTTCTTCAACGGCGTCCATAACAGCCCTACCATTTTAGGTAGTGAAGCATGCCAGGAGGAAGATGTAATCTCGCAACGTAAAACGCACTAAAAGCCACAAAGCCACCATTGTTGCAACCAGCGACAGAGCCATCGCTCAGCGAGCCTGCCTCAGCGATCTATCTGGCATCAACCGGCTGGAATTCTCGCTTGAAGAATACTTGTGGTACTTAAGACCATTTCTGTGAACGCGAAGCTGAGTCTTTGTACATGTGTAGTATAAATCGACACAGTTTTCTGCGTTATTCTCGCTTCTAGTTTCTGCAAGCTGATTCAAAATCTCTGTAGCGTTCTGTGCTTACAATAAGAAAGCGAACAGGAGTGGTGTGCAAAGTTACAATTCAAGTTCAAGCAACGGTGGTGAATTTATGCATTACAGTGTTTGGTGAATGCAGCAGTATACATCTAAATTGTTTTATTCCCCACCTTTAAAAAATGCGAATGCGACTTTTGCATCATCTCTGACAGCGCTGCCACGCGTATACACATTGTCTATGCAACCTTTCCTTCATTTCTCAGAAAGTTTCTCGAGCGTGTGGTATTGTTTAAACCACCTCAGCCGTCATTACTGAAGGCCTGAATCTTTTATTTTGCTTCTATTCAAGACGAAGTGATGACAGATTGTTCCACGCTGCTGCCGCAAGCGGTGAAAGATCCGGACAGCTTGGAAGTGAAACGTCAACGTGAGACAACGGCATAATGCATATTATTCGCAACAAAAAGTATAAAAAAACACTATGAATTACTTACAATTGTAGCGACGTTTCAGTGGGAATCAGGGCCGCCAGGCCTGCTTGGGTATTACAATATTTTCTTCAAGTGATTTTGTCGTTCGCGTGCAGCTTTTCAACCAACGTAGCGTAGCGAGGTGCGATTAACATATCTGTCCAAAATCTACGAACGCATTCATTCACACACTACCCATGCCAGTTAGGCTGGACTGGTCTAGGTAATGATTACTTATGCTCGCTTAATGTGGCGACCACATCCTAATGCTACCGCAGTGACCAGAAATCAGACTTGCGTCCTTGAGTTTTCTTGTACAACACTTTATTGTCGCAAAGTTACCTCGTGATTGAAATTCATCCCTTTTACAGAAATATCTGTAGCGACAAAGCGTCATAAAGGTAAATGTGTACAAACAACGTATGTGCTACGCCTGTGAAATGTTCCAAAGCACTCATAGAAGGCAATCTTGCTTTGCTCTGAAAAAAAAAAGCCACTATGGTCGGCAAGCAGACAGAGCTTATCGTGCGCGCATTGGTAGTTAGTAAACCAGCAGTGATTTTGAATGCCTATAGTGGGCATGATTATACCTCTGCACACAGTTGTAGCGGCTTTCAGGAAAAAAAAGATAAATTTTTCAAGCAACAGTTGTTCTGCAAGCTTCCTGCTCGGTGGCTGCTCCACACCTCTTGATGACTGCGACGGTTTTCACAGAACCCGAGAGACTATATAGTAGCTACAGTCGACATGCCGACAAAATGGCGCTTTGCCATTCCTTTTTCTCTACGCGTGTCCAACAAAATGTAACGCCAGCCTGTGGTATGGGTTCGACAGATAAACGGAGACACCGCGGGAAACTAATTTCAAAGCTGGATAAGAACTGGAAGCGCTGTACATAGCGGTGGTGTTATCGAAAAAAAACCCATAGCTTCGCGAATGAAATTTTCAGTCCTAGCGAGATTCGGCATAACAATTTTCACGAAATGATAGTTATGAATGCCACGAGGTATATTAGCAGCAGGCCAACAACCTTTCATTTTATGCTTTGCTTTTAATCTCCTAGATATTAAAAACATCGAAAAGGAGGTCTTGCTTAGCCTAGCGAAAACCTCTGTGAAAGATTTTCATCTCTTCAAGGCTTCATCTTTTATAAACTGGTGCTTTCTCTGTAAGTTAATCTTAAGAATACATTGAACGTTACGTATGTTCCCGCTCTTCGATTATTTGGAGACATTCCAATGGACACTCATAAAATAATAAATTTTCTTTCAACGTAACAGTACGTAAGTATATTCTACAAATCAACTATTACTTCTCTTGTTCTTACAGCCATTTTCGCCGGCATCAACAAACAGTGGACATACTGTCCTCATGATGACAGGCCAGAATTAAGTGCGAAAAGGCTACTCTTCGAAGATGTTATAATTCCTTCTCGCAGTTTTCCCCGTATAAAGAAAAACAACGGCCGACGTAGTACACAATATCTCACCCTCGTAATCGGTGCTGGTTACATTGCACCGGTGGCTCAACCTATAGGATGACCTGGAGCGAGAACCCATCAGGAAAGAGAGAGAAATTAATCAAAAGGAAAACGACTGCAGGATAACCTGGCAGAAGCAACCGGCTTACTACTTTGCGCAGGGGTAAAGCTCATCACGAAACCGCTGAACATATAAGATATATCATGGAAAGGACATTCGCATCCCGTCTCTCCAACCTACAACGGTGCAATGATCCGGCACTGCGACTTTGGCTCACGCACGGAGACACACCACGGCAATTTCTTTGGTCCCCTGTACACGACTCCGTTCCGCGTCTTGCAATGGTCACATCAGCTGATGAAGGACTCGGCTACACGACCGGCCGAGCTTCGCGGGTCAGGCGATCAGTGAAAGCGTGTCTACGTCATTAGTGTAATCATCCGCTGCGCGCAGCGGTCTAATCAAGCAGTAACCCCCTGAGGATTAGTACCGCCATTTCCTATACAGGTGTTTTGCCACTACATCCTCATAAGAGCAGGTGAAAGAAGAGGAAGCAGGCAAAATGCTTCCTGAAGTATCCAGTGCAGTTTTGTGGCGTCTCCTCTTGATTTCGGGTTCCGCGCACCTCATTACCTTCTGAGCGCAGGTGTACAAAAGGTTCTTTCCGTAAGCCTCGAGGTTGCATTGACAGAATAGGTTGTTGAAAGGAACACGCAGAATCTTGTTTTGCCCTCCTGTTTCTCGCTTCGATAAGAACTTAGTGATGAATATATTGCTTCTGACGCCACCTCACTTATATTGATGTTCATCAATTTTCTCGTACGCGATCAAGGCCAACGCTGCATGTTTCGCACAAGCGTGGTTCAAGAGCGTTGCTTCTCATAAAATAATGTGACGTGTAAACTCTTAAGCAGATCTTACCCGCACACCTTCACTTGAGTGATAATTGTAAGGAGGAGGAGGAAACTGTATTCAGAAAAAAAAAAAGAATAGATGCAGGCAGTTGTGGTCGGGCCCTCTGTTCCTGGCTCCGCTGGCACGAGCGGCTCGCAAGGCCTAAAGAGTGTCCAAGAAGTGTTCAATCAATCGCAATTTTTCATATGTGAATAACGACCTACGGTTAGTATTTACAAACACTTTTAGGCTATAATTACTCAGAACTGTGAGATCAGCTTAATTCTGATTCCGCTCAGCTCAAGAAAGGCAGGTAGGTTAGTTACATCGCACGTGGTTTTCCATACTAAAGGGAGAAAAAGGAAGTGAAGGAAAAGTGTGGAGGAAGGAAGAAGCAAGGACATCACATCTAATATGCTCACATGCATTGCCTCCCAGAAGATCAGAGAGTTCACACAGAGCACTATCCCATAGAATTGTTTGAAAGTGAAGAAATTTCGGCAGTCCTTGTGCTAGATGTCTAAGCTAGGTGAGGTGTCCGATTTCGTATATCAGCTGTTCGTACAGTCCAAGCCTTGGGGCTGGTTGCAGAGATTATAGCGATGGCCAATTTTCAGTTACTACAAAGCAGAAAAATGTATAAACTTACTCTAATATTAATCAAAGAAACTGCGTTGAGCACTTGACGCCGTTACCACAAGGGTTGCGTAACCATGAAAGCTACATGAAGTGTGCGATTTGACTTCCACACTTTTCGTGCGTCTCACTTCTCAGCAAAATGAAATTTAGGACAGCTCGACTCTTCCGGTGCCAGATTACAGCCGGCTAGCCGGAAAACTTTCTGACGAGCCTTGACGTTTATAGCTGACAAGGCTAGCGGGAAAGGCCGTAGACACGTATTCGAAGTTTTCTACGGTTTCGACAAAAAAGAAAAAAAAGACAAGTAACACCAATACGCAAAAGTAATGAAGGCGTCACGGGGGTCCCAAGATTCTATCGGACGAGAAAAAGAAGTCGTTCAGCTTGCAAGAGCACGTACAGCGAGAGCGCGAGCCTTTCGCATAAAAGAACACTTTTGACAGGTATTGGATTCACGGAAGGGTTCATAATTTATCTCCGCCAATGTAAAGAAAAATGAAAAAAAAATAAATGTGAACAACGTCGATGAAACCTGTCTGGAACGAGCTGCGCTGGTGTGAAATCAGAAATTAAGCAAAAGAACCATTCAGCCTAAGCACGCCTTTGAAGCACCGCAAGTTTGACAGCTCGGTGCTGTCAAGCACACGACAGATATTCAAAAAAGAATATCCACACTGCCTTTGGTGTCTAGGCTCCCTTGCAGCGTGCATTTTGCGCAGCCTTACCTTCATCCGTGCAAAGGCGATGATGGCTGACAATCTTTATAGCCTTGATACGCTTTCTAGTGCGATAAATCGGGAAATGATTTTCTCGCGATTGGGAAATTAGAACGAGCGCTTTATTGAGAAGGCGTCGTGAGTATTGTTGATGGCAGTTTTGCGAGGATTTAACCATCGACAAACAGCGCAAAGTGAGTTAAGGAGATGTAAAAGCTCTAAAGTTCTGCGGAAGTTTGACTATAATATCTGCGTGATAGTCACTCTTAAATTGTTTGTAGTGAAGCGCGGCTCATTTGGCAAGCGACGACGCGATGGTCGTTCAAGCAGTAAAATCAGATACAGTACAAAAATGATGCCGTCCCACTTTTAAACCAGACGGAGCACATGTCTATTCCTGAGATATTGTGACCTCATGCTTTTTGCATCTCATTAATTTTCTGTCGAAGTTATTTAAAGCACACACCACTTTACTGACTTGAATGCTTCCAAGTTCTGCGAGCCAATCTAACAAATGAGAAGGAAGCTTTAGTGATGGGAACGCTTCTGCCAGTATTGAAGCATCGATTAAATACCAATTATTCCACCACAAATTACCTTGCTCGCTGTGATTAGAAAACCCGTACAAGTGTAAAGAGAGCCACACTGCCACTCCTCCCCACTTCTCACGGGGAACAGGCCACAGGCAGAGACACAGCGGCGTTGTGAAAAAGTGGAGAAGTGCCACTCACCGCGAGATCCCATTTCCTCCGCAGATTCATCGAATGAGACGCAGAAGGAAATGAGGTCGCAAAGCGTGCTTCGAACACTGAATGGCGTTTAACGAAGTATTTTACACAGGTGATAGTATTAATTTTCTCGGCAAAGAGGCGTAGACTTTATGCGTATATATATTTTACTTCATGGTCGTCCCGCTACTTCAATTGTTCTGACTCTTCCTGTTTTTTTTTGGGGGGGGGGGGGTGGTAAGGCATTCACTGACCAATGTCGACAAAACACTTATAAAAAAGCTTACAAATTTGTAGAAAAGCTAAATCAGGCCCAATCAGTCCTGGACTATTCGAAGAAAGCCCTTATTTTTCACAAACTATGCAATAAACGTATAGAAGTGTGTAAGTTATGCGACTTTTAAACGACATGGTATTAATCTTTCTATTTTTTCAGTTCTGACATAAGTATTCCTGATGGTATGATATTTTTATTTTTACCATGGATGTCATAATGCAAGGGGGGGTCAAGAGTAACCCCCTTACCCGCCTCCCGGCTACGGGCCCAAGTTGAACCAACATGAAAAGCAATCTTAGCGTCACGAAAATCATGTGGGAATTATCGACTGTAGGGGCTGCAGCTAAAAGACATTGGCAAAAAAACAAAAAAAGCACACTTTTTGACGCTTAGCTCACGTGCGGGGCTTTTTCACTTTTTTTTCTACTGAATGTTACAGCCAAAAACGCGTGACGTAGAGTATCTCAATTAAGATTTATTAGTGATCTCTCCTTTACCTTTCCAACAATTTTAGCGTTGCAGAGCTCGCCTCTCTCATTAGCCAAAGCCGTATTGCATCCGTCTTATTTAAACACGCAGCTCGTGTTTGCTTTTTCTCGCTGAATGAACACGTGATAAAGCGACCGGCCACCGCATTGTCGCTGCCATAAATCACCGAAATTTCTCGTTCTTCAACCACTTCTCACACACACCATTCTCTATCTCTATCTCAGTCGGTCAGTCTGTTTGTCTGTCTGTCTGTCTCTAACACGCTACGGTGGTCTAGTGGCTAAGGCACTTGGTTGCTGACCCGCCGGTGCCAAACCAAGTCCCCGTTTCGGCGGCTGCATTTTCGAAAGAGGCGAAAATGATTGAAGCCTGTGATCAGCTTTAGGTGCAGGTTAGAGAACCCCAGCTGGTCGAAATTTCCGGAACCCTCCTCTATGACGACTCTCATAATTATATGGTGGTCTTATGATGTTAAACCCCAACAATGTATTATTATTATTATTATTATTATTATTATTATTATTATTATTATTATTATTATTATTATTATTATTATTATTATTATTATTATTATTATTATTATTATTATTATTATTATTATTATTACCTATAGTTTTGTGAACTTTACAGACGCGATGCACACATAACACTTGCTCGAGAAATGTGTGATGGATCCACATCATGTATACCAGATCGTTTCGGGGAGAGGATTAGTCCAGCAGCCAGGACGTACTTCACAAATATACAACAAAAAAATGGCAGCATATCCACGGAGTGAACGATGGGGAGTGGTGCGAAGCATTCGTCCGTCCATTCGTTCTTGCATCCGTCCGTTTCTGCGTACGTCTGTGTAACCGTCTATGCGTCCATCCACCCGTCCGCGCGTGCGTCTGTTCGTGCGTCCGTCCCTGCGTTCGTCCATGCATCCGCGCCTGCGTCCGTTCATGCGTCCATCCATGCATCTGTCTGTGTGTCCGTTCGTCCATCTATTCAGCACTCCAAGTACCACCATCTCTCATCTTTTCATCATATATTCTCCATATAGAAGCACCGCCATCCAGCGGACATTTCAAGGACTAAACGGGAGGTGGCACATGCACACTTTCTTACGGCTTGCGCTTCGGGTTTACTTCCCACCTTTAACCACCTCGAGTTCATGGTATATACTAGTTCACTGTATTCATGGCTATGCGGCCCAACGCTCGCTAAACCTTTCTAAATCCAAGGAGGTTACACCCAGCGAGTATAACGTAGCAACCCTTTCTTGTCAGATCGTGCTCAATGTACATGCCATTAGCTGCTAATGGGGATCGCAGCGTGCGCGTTACCTAAAGGCCCAATGCTCCTGCATCTTATTCCCCCTTAGCAGTCATTAACATGTGCATTGAGCACTACCTTTTATTGTTCAACAACGCACACAAGAAATTTCTCACCGGAACCACCTTGGAGGTCAAAATCGTAAGGACCGCTATTTCGGGTATGTGCCACTGGTGGTTGCGTACTACGAGGGACGCAGCCACGCCATAAGGAGCTTCGCCCCTAAAAGAGAAGCTGTGGAAACAAGAAATTGTGACTAAGGTATTTTTTTTTTGTGAAAGCATAGCAGTGCACAAAAGCACCAGTAGAAGGTACGGCTGTAGGAAGACAGACGCGAAGGATCTGAAAGAGGAGCCACTTTGTCCTCGCCGCACGGCAGACGCACGCTTTGAACATCCTACCAAAGCACACATTTCCTAATTAGGCTGCTCTAACTTACACTCGTGTCCACAGTGCGTAACGCTGCCCTCGCGAAATGCCCGATGCTAAACGAATAAAAAGAAAGCCCAACGCAGAAACGCGAAAAAATGGCTACGGAGCAAAGTGGGTGTCAAGACAATGTTGCCGGGCGGCGATTTGACCGTCGCTTGAGCTGAAAGGATTCTCATGTCCCCGCACGACTAAAGCGTGAACAATGAGTGCAGGCGTGCCACAGGCTCGGGCGAAAGATTCTGAGCGCCGGTTTTTTGCCTAATGCGTACTTTCCCGGTCTTTCCTCTTCAAGGCGGCAAGCCGCTGAGAGCCGAGCCTGAGCTCAAACGGAAGCTCTTAGGTTCGGATAGTGCCGTCGGCGCTTTTCAGCTACGCAAGTGATTTTCTTTTTCTCCAAACAACGTGTTTTCGATCGATACCTGAATTTTCAGTTTGACGAAGTGAATCTCGCTAGGCTTTACTGATTACCAGCACGCGGCAAGATCTAAGGAGTGGGTGCTTCGATGCTTTGAGTGCTCAGAATGATCGCTCTCGCGTTGTAGCTGAACTGACAGATCCAGCAAAATATAAACATTTTAAAAGACTCTGTAGCGGTAAGATGGTTAGGCAAGCAGCTCTACAAGAGAAGTAGTCACTTGCAGTTATGGTTGAGTTCATGCTATGCTCGCTCTTAACGGTGGGCGCATCACTTTACGGTGTGGAACAGCAGCATGTGCCATGAATGCTTCAGTGAACAGGGAACTCTCCTCAATGAACTTTTCAGAGCCATGTTGTTATTTCCACCGTGAAAGAGAGCGATGATGGTAAAAACCCACACAAAAGAGTGTAACTATAAAAATGCGAATCTGTTGTTAGGCATGTTTTATAGTGCGCTAGATGCCTCATTGTGAAAAGTGATCTCTCTAGCCTTACCGGCATGATTCGGTACATACTCTTTCGCAATGTCGATGGTGCCGTGAGTAAAGCTTAGCATTTCAGTGGCCCGCACAAGTGAGTCAAACGCAAGCCTTACGGGGAAATGTGGATCGAAATCTCGTTACTTGCGAAGTGGCCTTGGAGTGTGGCGAGCAATGCTTGAGTCAGCAAAAAGAATCCTCAAGTCCAGGCCAAAAGGGAGCCCATAAAGAGCCGTTATCCTTACACCTGCTATGAATAATGGCCCAAAACGCGCTATTCAATATTCTTGTTACTTCTGTCTTTACACTACTCGTGCGAGAAAGAACGAGAACATCGTCAAGAGGAGCGATGCAATCCTACTTAGCGTTGAAAAATTGTCTAAGACGTCGCACTATAAGGCCTGAATTTGAAGGAACGGCAACGCAAATCTCGCCAGGTGCGGTGAAAAAGCAGACTTTTGCTCACTCGCGTTAAATGAGCCTTAGAACTGGGAAGAACAGCTCGAGTTCGCGTGTTATTTTATGACGAACAAAAAAAAAGCTCATGGCCATACAAATAAAAGAAAATATAGAAGCAAGCAAGGCAGAGAGGTTAACCAGACGCATGTCCGGTTTGCTAGCCAGCTCTCGTGGGAAGAGATAAATGTACGAAACAAACATCGCTAAAATATTAGAATCACGTGCAAATTCACGGAGGCAACTCAAGTATATAAATGTTCGCACAGACTTTTCAACCTTACAGAGGGCCCCTCACCAGCCTCTAAAAATACACAACGTGCAGGTTACTCTTGAAGTTGGCGCGTTTCCGGCGCACTTCGTGACACCTGAACAGTGATTTCCGTGACGTCTATAGAGTACACACTTTCAATTGGTCCATGTACATGAAATAACGGATGTGAATTGTGTGCACTGTTTTGCCATGCAGTCTGCAATCCTCTCTTTTTTGTCTCGCGTAGATATCGTCTACGATGAACCGGTTTCGCTTCATTTTGTGTGTCTACAACTGCGCAAGCGGCGATATAACAGTGTGAAGCCGATATGCGCGTAATCTTGATGGGTTCAGCGCTTAGTGCCGATATATTACATGTTGCTTTAGGAAATACGTGGTGAGGAGAAAATATTGAATGTAGGAAAGGTAGTGAAGGTGAGGAGAAAACCACGCCTCGTCTCTGAAGGCGGAGTGAGGAGCCCTTTAAGCAGAACTCAGCATCGTTTCTATTGCTTCATGCAAGAAATGCCTGCTGAAATACGAGAATCTCAACGTTTCTCTCTCGTCCTAATGTTGACCGAAGCGATAAAAATCAAATCAGCGGCGCTTTGATTCCGATCTTCCGGTGCTAGATACTTGCAATTATTAACTGCAAGGAACGAGACAAAGAGGAAGAATGAACGACAGGGAAATCTACGAGGCTAATTAGGTGAGAGGAGGATGGGCGGAGCCCACACGCCGAGGAATGACAATCTCTAGAGCATACGTTGTATGGGCTCACTGCGAGACGAGATGTCAATGCGTTATAACAGTTCTTTCGCCCTTTGCCGAGCTGGGGTGGCACAAGACAGAAGGAGAAGAAAAGAGAGAAGGCAAGCGTGTGCTTGAAAGTGTTTTATGCATACGCAAAAGTAGAGTGTCAGAGATAACACATAAATATCGTTCATGGCAAAATGTTTATGTTAAGTGTGGATTCGGAGGTGTCAGTATATAAACTCAGCTGCGACTTGCTACTTCCGACGCTCTCTACAGCAGCATTATTGAAGCGGCCCCTAGCCCGAGTAATGGCACAGTCTATTCCGCTATTACTTTTTGTCCTCAGACCCGAATCAAGATAAGAGAGGTCAACTTTACGCAAGGGTGCGATGAGCTACAGATCCCCGTGTCAGTCAACGAACTTAACAGCCGTCAGTCTGAGTGCGACAGTGTGAAGTAGTTACTGTAGGCGTTCAAAGGCTTCAAACACTAAAGAGTTGGGCGTCAACAAACAGAGACAGCGATGTGGCCATCTCGACGTTGCCAGACATGAATATCGAAGCTGTCGAAGAGATTTGCACTTAAGACACGTGTTTCAGAGCATTAAATAGCAGAACTACATATACTACTGCTAATACTACTACTTATATTATTATTATTATTATTATTATTATTATTATTATTATTATTATTATTATTATTATTATTATTATTATTATTATTATTATTAATATTATTATTATTATTATTATTATTATTATTATTATTATTATTATTATTATTATTATTATTATTATTATTATTATTATTATTATTATTATTATTATTATTATTATTATTATTATTATTATTATTATTATTATTATTATTATTATTATTATTATTATTATTATTATTATTATTATTATTATATAGGTTTTTTGTACAAACGTTATTGCATATTTTCGTGGCAAGAAGAAACAGTGCTTCATAATCTAATACTAGCCGATAGTACAAGGGAAATCATGTTTTTAATTCTTCGCGACTTCGTACGTATAGCTCCACAATTTTTTTTTCACTTAATGCCATCCTGCATTACAGTGAATGCTGTTCGTCAGAAAGAGGTGGTCATCAGAGTGTAATAAAAGTGTGCGCTAGCATTTAGAGTCGTAATGGCTCTAACAAAGTTTACCGTGTTTATATGGTCGAGTGTCGCTGCTCCAGGATGTAATGTATAAATATACAAAAACGCACCTAAAGCATTCACGAAAAGGACCTTTCCTTCATACTTAAAATGAGTTCAGATGTATGTCAGGTTTCCTTAATAGTTTTTTCGGCACAGCTGACTAAAGCCTGTGTCACAATAAGACGCCCACGCACATTGCCACGTTTTTGGAAGAAAGAATTATATGCATTTAGGCAGAGCCAGCAAATCTAGTCGGGAGTAATAGCGAGTTCTGAATCTCGATTCTCTTATATGTTGTTGTACGGTCCAATAAACAGAGACGGTGATCGAGTACCACGCAATAATCGAAAAGTGCCTGTCATTTGAACTGTTTTCTCAAGCAGATGAAGAAAACGAGATTGCGAGGAGCCCGAGAAAACAGGGTTCTAGCTTTCGTTTGAGTATCTGGCAGGTTGGTATCGAAGTTTGTTCTACAGTTAGCAGGCAGACAGCCGAGCTGTCAAATGCTTGACCACATGCGAGTGCACAGCTGAAATTTCGCATAGTATGGTGCTCGAAAAGAGAGAAAGAGAAACGATTGGCCTGTGGATCTATTGAACCAACCTGAAGCATAAGAAGGGTTCGGTGTTACATTTCAAGCATTGTATCCTGGTCAGCGAAAGCGACTGACGCAACTAACCCCGCGAGTCGCGCTTTGAGTTTTCTTCGTAAGAAAACAGGACTAGAACAATCTACCTGCTAGGGCTGCATAGCCCTCCTATTGATATCACTTCAAGGCCGATATCGAATCACTCTTTTAATGTAATTAAATTCCCTTCCCCATGTTATTTAACGGAAGCCTATAATGTCTAATGAAAATAATTCATTTTGCTACTATTCTGAGACTAATATCTTCAGAAAATTAATTACAACAAACTTTGTAGGTGTGGAAAACATGGAAAGAGCTTCTCATACCTGGTACCCGAATCGGTTTCGTGAACGCTATCTACCTGAAGGTATCCGCTAGGATGTGACGCAATATTGTGACACATATATATGTGACACCGTAGTTTTGTTGTGGATAAAAGAATATGAACCGGGAACTTTGCGTATAGCGCTCGTCGTTTTCACAAATCTTGAGCAGTCATTCAGGCTGCAGACGTGGACCATAAAGCCGGCATTATATTGAGTGGTCTTTGCGTACAACTCTATCGATTGATGTATCGAAAACAGCAAATGGGCGGAGCTTGCGCCAACCCGTGCAAAAGCTTCAAACAGCGAAACGGGGTGATTCTGAAGATGCTTCTAGGCTTTTATATATCTCACATCTTGTGTTAAACATATAATAAATCTATGGGCGTGTAGTCGTTAGCGTAGCTCTTCTATCGCTTCGGGGTCCTCTTCCAGTCGCCGTTTCCTAGTATTCTCTCGTTTACGTACTCAAGGTGTTCTACTCACAGACATTGCTTTTCAGTCTTTTGTTAGGCCAGCCGCTGATTTGTTCGTTTTTAGCGGACCAGTGGTGAATGGTGCGATCTACCTGACTTCTGTGGCACATCATATCTGTTCACGATGATGATAGCTTTCTAACAGGTCGCAGAAAAGTACGGCCAGCTTAAACAGCTTCGCTACGAGTACAGGTGCGTTGAACGTACGTTGCTCGGATTCGAACACCCTGAAGTACAAGTTGGCCTTTAGAGGCTGTGTGTCAATGACCAGCATACGCAAACTGGAAAGGCGCGAAAATATTTCGACCATGGCTGGCCGCAAAAGGCAATTTACAACAGTTGTTGCCCATAGTCGACAACCACAGCGCGACTGACCCCATTGCGAGGGAGCATCCACCACGCTACGACCAATTACAGCTGCGCATCTCTCTCTCATTCCTACCGAGGAAACGCTTGCGTCGTGCACCGTCAGCAACGCATGGTCGGGACAATGGCGGAAGCATCTCAAGACTCCCACCATGCAGGCGCGGAACTGAATCGATTGCCTCGCACGCGAGAAAAATACGAAAATAAGCACAATCTTCTCGCTCGCCTAGTGACACCCTCGATCAGCCTAGTGCAGCCGGTGGTGTCGTTTGTGAGTGCTGAACAGCACTTCCAGTGTACGGGCTTTCTTTGTGACAAAGATGCTGAAACTTTTGTCGGCACATCCCGCCTCGTTAATTTCCTCCCTTCCACGCCTTCTCAGAGGCACGTGACTTAACTGCACTGCGATGTTATACGGTCAGTTGTCACGCAGTAGGCTCGTATTTTGTTGAAAATGGACAGAAGTACATTGACGTTACTGTTTTCTGTATTTTTCAATTTGGGACAGAAAAGTTGCAATAATGTAACCCCCATGACTCGGTAATATTTGGTCACAACACTTTTATCTGCTGACTCCAACACCTAATAGCTGCGACGTCACATGTGTAATTCTCCACAGTCTTTGTAGGCATGACGCCGAATTTAGCGTAGACGGTACATTAAGTACAAAGGCGCACTGTATCGCACCTCAGTGCCCATTTAAAATGTACACCAAGAGCACTGCAATGAGTGCTAAGGGGGAGTGTGCTGTTAATACCAAACAAATGTTACGAATCGTTCTCGTTTTATTTTATGCTCAACATATACAGTGACCTTACATACCAGTGGTTTTAGAAAAGGCTACCTGTCTGCATGCACATTAGTGTACTTTATCCAAGATAACTAAACATTTTTCACTATTTTACAAATTTTTTATCGTGTTGCACTGAAATTGGTAATGAAAACATATGATCTATATAACTTTGGTCACGGAGAAGCATAAGGGATATTTTCTCCTGCTGAAAGGTGAAATCATATAGGTTATCATGGCTTCTATTAAAACATTCTTATATGTGCACAATTTTACGCGTAGTTGTGTTAAATCACTGTATTACCTATTATTACACAAATTATTACCCATTGCCGATAAGGCACAGCGACCTACTCAAGCTGTATTAGTGGCGTTCAATCCGTGGCCCTGCCAATTATACTTTGTTTTAATTATTCTCCATCACTCTCTTCACTGTATCACATAACTATTAAATCATAATGGCAAGGTAGCTTATTCCCAAATAACTACCCGACAAACTGTGCTATGTTCCACCAGTAACAATGGCCACTCTTGTTTATTATGGTTCCTTTTACGATGTTTTAAGTACTACGCTTCGTTCTGGAACTTTTCCTTTTGAGCAGGGGTCCACCCATGTGAAGCAGTCATTCATAACGATTACTAGGTCCACTTGCGTGAGTCTAAAGTTCTCTCATCCGCATTACCTAGCCAGAACTGTGAATGATGACAATGAAGTGCCATCGCTGCACCCTAGAACAAAGCGGCTAAAACAGAATGTGTGTGTATATATATATATGCCCCGCCGCGGTGGTCTAGTGGCTAAGGTACTCGGCTGCTGACCCGCAGGGCGCGGGTTCGAATCCCGGCTGCGGCGGCTGCATTTCCGATGGAGGCGGAAATGTTGTAGGCCCGTGTGCTCAGATTTGGGTGAGCGTTAAAGAACCCCAGGTGGTCGAAATTCCCGGAGCCCTCCACTACGGCGTCTCTCATAATCATATAGTGGTTTTGGGACGTTAAACCCCACATATCAATCAATCAATCAATATATATATATATATATATATATATATATATATATATATATATTTATATATATATATTCGAGCATATAACGCGTTATTCGAAGGTCGTAGGTTCGATTCCTGCTCACGGCTGGTTAATTTTTCACCCGCTTTTCTTTCTTCTTATTGACATTCCATTTGTTCTTATAACTTCCCCTATACATTCCTTGGCATTTTTGTCTGTTAAGACACCTCTGCCGAGTTCCTGGTCACCATGTTGCAGTGTTGCCACTTCAAAGACCACACGCGATCTTTTCAAAGATTATTTCTGCCCATAGAGAATGCCTCCCTTTTGGCTTCACTCCCGCAACAAGACCAGCGTCACCCCCGTGGTGCCTACAACAACCACAGGTGTGCCTCACTATTCCGGGAATAACGAACAAGAGCCATCATTCAACAGTGGTTCTACGACAGGTGACATTGTCGCTACTCAACGAAAAATACGGCCAGAGGACCCACATTTACACCGATGGATCAGTCTCGGCTGACAGCTCCACAGGTGCTGTTGTCATCCCGGCGTACCAGGTCACTATAAAGCTCAAACTGTCGCATAGGACAACATCCACAGCAGCGGAGCTTGCCGCCTTACGTGCTGCTATACTTTATATTGCGGAGGCCCGACCTCAAAAATGGGCTGTGTTCTGTGACTCCAAGGCATCCCTTCAGAGCTTGCAATCAGCTTTACGACAGCGGGAGCACCAACAACTAGTGAATGAAATAAGAGAAGTGATTCACGAAGTTTTATCGAAAGGGCATGACTTGGTGTTCCAGTGGTTACCGGGACATTGTGGTATTGTCGGTAATGACCTTGCTGATAATGCTGCCCGATCCGCCCACGCGGACGTCCAGACAACCCCAATTCCATTGTCGAGAACCGACGCTGCAAGGGGCCTTCACTCGTTCGCTAACACCATGTCGGAAACTTGGCTGAGTGACCCCAGTGTCAGGAACCGCCGCCTACACAAATTGGACCCATCGAGAAAGCTTCAAGTTCCATCGGACCTCTCCCGCCAGGATGCAACTTTACTGTGCCGCCTGTGGTTAGGAGTAGCTTTTACAAAGGCGTACTCCTTTCGCATAGGAATGGCGGATAGCTGCCGATGTGAATCGTGCGACACTGACGAGACAATAGAACATCTACTGTGTTCATGTGAACGTTTTGCGAGCGAACGCAATTTGCTACGCGAAACGTTGGAGACACTAGACAGTAGACCTTTTTCCGAAGAGAAGATACTTGGCTCATGGCTCTACGCGTCGCTGGCCAGCAAAGCGACGCGGGCACTGCTAAGTTTTCTGAAGACGACCGGACTACGCGATCGCTTATAAGCGTGCAATGGACAAGGTCCCACCAACATACACGTTGCCCTTCACTTCTCTCTCTCTTCTCCTTTAATCCCCTCACCCCTTCCCCCAGTGCAGGGTAGCAAACCGGACGTGCGTCTGGTTGACCTCCCTGCCTTTCATTTCTTCCCTTCCTCCTCCTCCTCCTCCTTGTCTGTTAGATCTCATATATATATATACATATATATATATACCAGATTCCTTGAAGGTCATTCACGCTGGACCCGACGTATTGTAGGCAAGAAAGAGACGACGAAGCTTTTGTGGAAGCGTCTTTACTAAACGTTTTCAGCTGGTGGACCAGCCTTCGTCAGAGTAATGTGACAACAGTCCATACATGGCTTTAAAAGCTCCTTTCAATAACAGGTCAGTGCCATCTGCTCTGGTTAGCATTACAATGCGCACCATAAAATGTCAAGTGCTCCAGAAAAAAAAAGAAAAAAGACAAAAAATACGAAAACCAGAAGGGTACATACATACTATATAAAGACATAGTTAAACATTCCCTTACATGTACTGTGACGTGATACCATGCTTATACGTAGTTGAGAGATGTAGATGTGTAATGACATTGCTTGGCAGCATAAGAACAATCTTAGTGATATGTGACCGTATAATGGAAGCCACTGTGAAATGATTGAAGATAAATAAAACATAAAAATAAAAAGGGCAGACATAGAAGGCGTGATTTATGTGGTACAATTTGAAACCAGTGCATCATCGCTCTTAATCTAGTGAAAGACAGGTCAGTTTTCCTTTGTTTTTGTTGATTCCAGCTGAAACAGTGTTAAATTTATGAATGAGATATGATTCGCGCAGTTTACGATCATGGCTGGTGCGGAATCCCGATTCTAGTATCGTGACTTTGAGGTTACTAAATGAGTGGCCGGGCATGTTCACATGCTTTGATAATGGAAAGTTTGGTTGGGTTTTAGCATGCGATCTGTGATTGTTGAAACGTGTTCTGAATGGGGTTTCAGTGTGGCCTATGTATTGCATATGGCAGGTGCCACACTCAAGTAAATACACTACATTGGATGAATCACAATTAAAGCTTCCCCTAATTGTGAATATGAATTGGTTAGATGTGCTGATGGCTGTTAATGACGGTTCTATATGAGGACAAACTTTACAACGGGGTTTGTTGCAGCGGCTACAACCAGTACGGTTAGCAGTAGCAATTTTAGATGACGTCAGGATGTCACCTATGTTTTTTGAGCGTGTATAGGCGCTCAAAAAACAGTGTATAGGCGCTCAAAAAACATAGGTGACATCCTGACGTCATCTAAAATTGCTACTGCTAACCGTACTGGTTGTAGCCGCTGCGACAAACCCCGTTGTAAAGTTTGTCCTCATATAGAACCGTCATTAACAGCCACCAGCACATCTAATTATTTCATTTTCACAATTAGGGGAAGCTTTAATTGTGATTCATCCAATGTAGTGTATTTAATTGAGTGTGGCACCTGCCATATGCAATACATAGGCCACACTGAAACCCCATTCAGAATACGTTTCAACAATCACAGATCGCATGCTAAAACCCAACCAAACCTTCCATTATCAAAGCATGTGAACATGCCCGGCCACTCATTTAGTAACCTCAAAGTCACGATACTAGAATCGGGATTCCGCACCAGCCATGATCGTAAACTGCGCGAATCATATCTCATTCATAAATTTAACACTGTTTCAGCTAGAATCAACGAAAACAAAGGAAAACTGACCTGTCTTTCACTAGATTAAGAGCGATGATGCACTGGTTTCAAATTGTACCACCTAAATCACGCGTTCTATGTCTGCCCTTTTTATTTTTATGTTTTATTTATTTTCAATCATTTCACAGTGGCTTCCATTATACGTTCACATATCACTAAGATTGTTCTTATGCTGCCAAGCAATGTCATTACACATCTACATCTCTTAACTACGTATAAGCATGGTATCACGTCACAGTACATGTAAGGCAATCTTTAACTATGTCTTTAGTATGTATGTACCCTTCTGGTTTTCATATTTTTTGTCTTTTTTCTTTTTTTTTCTGAAGCACTTGACATTTTATGATGCGCATTGTAATGCTAACCAGAGCAGATGGCGCTGACCTGCTATTGAAAGGAGCTTTTAAAGCCATGTATGAACTGTTGTCACATTACTTTGACGAAGGCTGGTCCACCAGCTGAAAACGTTTAGTAAAGACGCTTCCACGAAAGCTTCGTCGTCTCTTTCTTGCCTATATATATATATATATATATATATATATAGTCTAGTAGATCCTCCGTGAGCGGTCACAACGTGGTTTATTTCGACGTTTCGGCCTAGATTCTGGCCTTCATCACTCCTGATGAAGGCCAGACTCCTGATGAAGGCCAGACTCTAGGCCGAAACGTCGAAATAAACCACGTTGTGACCGCTCACGGAGGATCTACTAGACTATATGCAACGCTACGGCCACTCAACCACCATGCCTGCCTATATATATATATATATATATATATATATATATATATATATATATATATATATATATATATATATATATATATATATATATATATATATATATATATAAGGGAAAGAAGTGTATACCTACGGGCTCGTTTTTCCGTGTTTTGACACAATATTAATGAGATCTAACAGACAGTAATGCCAAGGAATGTACAGGAGAAGTTATTAGAACCAATGAAATGTAAATAAGAAGAAAGAAAAGTGGATGAAAAAATAACCAGCCGTGAGCAGGAATCAAACTTCCGACCTTCGAATAACGCGTTCGATGCTCTAACCACTGAGCTACCACAGCGGCCATCCCTCCATCCACTTTTTTGGGTTTATATGTGAATTTAGAAGTAGGAGTGACAGTCAGCGCCATCTATAAGCCAAGCGACGAGTGTGAACCACTCTTTTATGTGCATGTTTGGCGTCACGTAGCACGTGAACTTATTACGAGCGGGCAGCTGATATACGTGTGTGTGTGTGTGTGTGTGTGTGTGTGTGTGTGTGTGTGTGTGTGTGTGTGTGTGCGTGCGTTTGTGTCTATATATATATATATATATATATATATATATATATATATATATATATATATATATATATATATATATATATATATATATATATATATATATATATTGTTACGCATGCCTTGGAAGAAAAAGAAGATGGGTGAACATGCTGACTGCCCCAAGAGCTGGAGGAAGAAAAAGAAGACGACGAGACTGCGATCATCAGCCTGTTGGCCGCTCCGGCGCTTCTCTTCGCGACCAAAATAAACGGCCCCCTTCAGCCGTATACGTCCTGGTCCTCCTTGTGCGTAACAGATTGGTGGAAGCGTGCTGGGTAAGACAAGCCCAACGACGGGAGCTTCACTACCTGGACTACGCCGCAGCCGCCGCCTTGCCGGACTCCCGCCTGCACCGATCGTAATGGCCCAAGATCACCCATCTAACGCTTCAAGGCCAACTCCAATGGGTTCCGTGCCCTACTACCGAGTCCCGCCAACCTTTGGAGGAAAATCGGGAGAGGATGTCGACGCGTGGCTCGTCCAGTACAAGCGAGTCAGCAAGTCCAACGGCTGGGATGCCGCCGCTCAGCTAAGCAATGCGGTCTTCTGCCTTACGGATACTGCGCTCGTGTGGTATGAAAACCACGAGGACACACTGACGACGTGGGACGTTTTTGTTGCAGAGCTGAAAGCGTGTTTCGGCGACTCAAGCGTCAAAAGGAAGCGGGCAGAGCAGACATTGTCTCAACGCGCGCAGCTTCCAGGTGAGACATGTACCACGTATATAGAGGATGTGCTGAAGCTCTGCAAGGTGGTCAATGATCAGATGTCAGAAGACGACAAAGTAGGGCATTTGCTGAAAGGCATAGCCGAAGATGTATATAATTTTCTAATCGGAAAAGAGCACCTGAGCTCGGTGTCCGACGTGATTCGGCATTGCCGAACTTTCGAACAGCTGAAAATGCGCAGGATTGCTCCAAAGTTCGGCCGGCTCACAAATGTTACAACGGTTGCCAGCATCGACACGAGCACCTGCCCAGACCTGTCCTCGACGATTCGAGAGATTGTTCGCGAAGAGAAGCGCCGGAGCGGCCAACAGGCTGATGATCGCAGTCTCGTCGTCTTCTTTTTCTTCCTCCAGCTCTTGGGGCAGTCAGCATGTTCACCCATCTTCTTTTTCTTCCAAGGCATGCGTAACAATATATATATATATATATATAATATATATATATATATAATATATATATATATATATATATATATATATATATATATATATATATATATATATATATATATATATATATATATATATATATATATTATAATTCACATATAAACCCAATACAGTGGCTGGGGAAGTGCCGCCGTGATAGGTCAGTGGTAGAGCATCGAATCGAACGCGTTATTCGAAGGTTGTAGGTTCGATTCCTGCTCACGGCTGGTTATTTTTTCATCCACTTTTCTTTCTTCTTATTTACATTTCATTTGTTCTAATAACTTCCCCTGTACATTCCTTGGCATTACTGTCTGTTAGATCTCATTAATATTGTGTCAAAACACGGAAAAACGAGCCCTTAGGTATACACTTCTTTCCCTTATTTCATTTAACGAGGGTCTCGTACTGGCAGACTTGGTGCCGCACTGGCGACTTGGTGCTATTCATCACTGGATTCACAGAAGACACTCGCTGGATATATATATATATATATATTATATATATATATATATATATTTATATATATATATATATATATATATATATATTTATATATATATATATATATATATATATATATATATATATATATATATATATATATATATGTGTGTGTGTGTGTGTGTGTGTGTGTGTGTGTGTGTGAGAGAGAGCCACTATTTTCTTCCTTACTTTCTATTCAATACTTCAGAAAGAAACAAACATTTTCGTGTATCACAACCGTTACATCATAATCGTAACTTCATTCTCGTTCCCACTCTCACTAATCCACAAAATTATCAACCAGCCCAACATGCCACACTGGACAACGAAGGCATAAAGTAAGTAGCATGAAGGATATCTACAAGAATAAGAACAATTCGAGGCTGCTGAAGCGGGGATCATATTCGCTTTGCGTTCGCAAACTCGCTGTGCTGCCCCTCAGGCCGCGTTCACTCTGAGCCTTCCGGCCGCCGAAAGTGCTCCGAATCCGGTTCGGCGGCGACGAGATCCGCCGAAAGGGCCCTCTCCGCGCCGATTGCTCTCGGACCGATTTTCGCGGCGTCTGCCGCCGAATCGGTCACCGCGGACCAATAGGAGCGCTAGTCAAGGAATTTTGAAAAATGGCGGCCAAGCCCTACTCACTTGTTATGCCGCAGTGCACGTAACTGAATGTTGAAACCAACGGGAGTTTAACCTACTCCGTGCCTACTTCGCCTCCGTATTTCGTGAAACAGGTGACCGAGCTTGCTGTTGGCGTTACCGAGCTTGTTGCGGTCTTGCATAGCAAAACGAACCCACCAACGCCGCTGGCGTCGGTGGTTTTTCTGCTCTTCGTGCATTATAAGACAGCCACTTGCCAGCAAAGTAAGCAGTACTGTCTTTTCTTGCCTCTTGCGTACGAGAATCGCCGAAGTATTCACCACCAGATAGCGTAGTGGCGTTTGCGAGCCGCGACAACAACCGGGTGACAGCGCATTCATCCCGCGTTCTCCCTGTGGTAGATGGCATATTCGGCGGCGCGGGGCGCGTCCAGTGCGAACGACGCTGCGTTTCGGCGGCAGGGGAATTTCGGTCGCTGTAGAAAGCGGATGTTTCAGTGTGAACTATAGGCATTAATGATGGTTTTCACTGGCGTTCTCCTGTTAGAGCGTTGCGCAATAAGATGATGCGTTTTAACATTTTCGAGCGAACTCCCGAAAGATCCTCGTGGCCAACATTGTATGAGAAAGCAAGTTTTATTTGTCTATTCGATCATGTTTCCGTTTGAGCGTGAGTGCAAAAGCAAAAAAAATTTTACCGGTAATGACCACAGTTGCCACTTTTACTTTTGTTTGTAATTTACTAACGCAGTCTAGTCTCTTATACCCCGCCCCCCTTCAATTCCTCTGATTTCGCTTTTGCGATGTCGGCATTAGTCGAAAGCCTAATTTTCTTGATTTTGTTGACTTACTGTTCTTTGCATAAGGAAGGTGACTTAGGGAAGGGTGTGACATTTGCAATTACCGCTAATGATGCACCGAGTAATTGCAGTACAATACTTCTTCTACTTCGAAATACTTTATACGGGATGTAAACTATTCTTCTCCGCCCTTCGGGCAAAAAAAAACGTCACTTGGTATAGAGCAAGACGTAATGCCTATCTCTAAAAGCTGTAACACTTCAGGATACACATAGAAAAAATAATGAATAAGGCTATCTCACGCTCGTGTTGTTTTGTGTGTTTCTTACTTATGTTTTTGCTATTTCGAGCAGCTTAATGCCGTCTAAAAGTTGTGATCCAAATAGCCCGTCAAGCGGCCTTACTGGGCAACTAAAAAGAATAATATTGTGCAACTGTACAAAACTGCTCAAAGCTGTTCTAGAAAACGAGAAACTGGATAAATACATATTACGGAAGCGTAGATATGAGGAGTCACCACGCAATAGCAAGTTCATTCAAAGCATAAGAAAAAGCAGTGATTATTGCTTTTTTAGAAAACAGTATTCATCCCGGTGTCGCGTTAGTTCCACGTAGCTGCCGCTGGTTGAAACCTGTAATGGCGACCTCAGCCGGTAGTTATGGCAGATAAATATAGTTCGTATAAACACGAATTTTCGATGAAAAGAAGAAAACGAACGTCACACATTAAGCAAGGAGAAAGGCCAAAATGCAAGTAGACGGTCGATACCTGGATACTCTAGTTACCCCAAAGCAACCCTTTCCTCCCCCAAGATGAGCCACTGCAATAGACGCACTGCCTAACGACTAGTTTTCTGTGTGCACTAATGAGCTCCACAAGGGACGCGATCCGGCCACTGGTCTAGCTCTACGAGTAGCGCTTGAAGATATGCGCAGGGAACACGTTAATGTGTTCCATTTTTATTTTCACTTTGTAGAGGCCCCTACAGAAGAGGAGAGTCATGCTGGCGCTGCGGCAGGACAACGTGCCTAGGGCTGACCGCGGTGGGCTTTAACGAAGCCCGCGGAGGTGATTAGCATGCAGTTCTTTCGCAGCAGTTCGCTGCCATTTTCACAGCCGCGCGGAGAAGGATTAAGAGTCCCCAATGGGTACAAGTGCGATCGGTGTCATTGCAGGAAAAAGACTTCGAGCGACACAACCACTTTTACGGTATCAATAAAAATTTTGCGTGAGCGGTTTACTGGTAATTGTTAAAATTCTGAAGCAGTCTTTCTTATGACCAGAGCTTATCGAGCTTACTGTCGCAATAGAATTTTCGACATCGTCGTGAGAGACAAGACACAATTATAGAAAGCTTCAGGCTCAAAGCCATTTTTCTTGTATGCACTCGTGCCTTTGGCAATCAACAGATTTTTCTTTTGGCCATAGCTCATGTCCTTCATAGTAGCTAATACAATTCTTTACTAATTTTGCGTATTGGTGTTATGTGGGACGGCAGTTACTAATTTGTTCTTAAGCTGAGAGTACAGAGCAATGGTGGCCAATTTTCAATCGAACAAACGAACAAATAGACATCATGCATATACACAACCAGTTCACCGGCTCAAATAAAGACAGAGCACGATACATGCGAAGAGAGCGTTCAACATGCCCATAGTGTACATGAAGTTTATGAGGGCTTGTTTCCTGTGACTGCACACACTGTCTACAATATAGAAGTCGCCGTTCATATGAACTCAATTACGCATACCCTATATACCATCATATACCACGTATTGCAAGACATCATTGAAATCACATAAGCTTGAAACAGTAGCTGAATAATCAGTCCCAATAATAATTTCGCATATTTCACAGTGTAGCTGTTGTAACGCCGTCCCACAGCGTTTCACGTCTAAACTTACGGCACAAAAATAGTAAGTG
Organism: Rhipicephalus microplus; assembly: GCF_043290135.1. Lineage (NCBI taxonomy): Eukaryota > Metazoa > Arthropoda > Arachnida > Ixodida > Ixodidae > Rhipicephalus > Rhipicephalus microplus. Next base: position 156,496 of record NW_027464647.1, on the reverse strand, counting down.
TACAAGTTTTACGACTTCAGGTATCCCATAGTTTGCTTCAAATATTGTCTTAAGATTGCTCGATAATAAACCACGAAAAGACCCAGCGACAAAAGTGTAAGCACTAGATACATGTCATCATAGGCGTGCGCCGAAGGGTCCAGGGGGGTAGCCGCTCCTTCTGTTCTCCTGTGAAGGGAGCGCAAAGTGTGCCGCGAAGGTGCAATAATTTATGGTCGAAAAGGTCTGACGATAATGGTTGCGAATGCCCCTATGTTGCATTCCACGAGCTGCTCACCTCTGATATTTACCTGAGGTCGACCAGAAACCAAAAGCAGGCTTTTCTGAGAATGCGGCATCGATTCACTGACTTCGGGCCCTGCGTACGCGTTGCGTGTCACTTTACGGACAGAATCACTTGCAGGCAAGATCTCGTAGCTACAGTAGACGTTGCGAAATATTAGAATAGATCCAAATCTGGGGTCCCAAAAAAAGCTGATCAATTTTACTAATGCTGACTAACCTGGTGGTGAACAGACGAATTTGTTTGAAGCTCCGTCAATACACATATATATATATATATATATATATATATATATATATATATATATATATATATATATATATATATATATATATATATATATATATATATATATATATATATATATATATATATATATATATATGTGTGTGTGTGTGTGTGTGTGTGTGTGTGTGTGTGTGTGTAGGTGTGCGTGTAGGTGTAGGTGTAGGTGTGTGTGTGTGTGTGTGTGTGTGTGTAGGTGTAGGTGTATGTGTAGGTGTGCGTGTGCGTGTAGGTGTGTGTGTGTGTGTGTGTGTGTGTGCGTGTGTGTGTGTGTGTGTGTGTGACTGAAATGTTTTGGACATTTCTGATAACATTGGACTTGAATAACAAAGACGCCTTTTTCGTCATGCGAAACATGAAGCACTTCGATGTGCTTTATATTTAATAAAATTGGCCTATAACATATAACTAGTCTACAATAACAAATCCAATGCGAAATTTTCAGAAATATAACACGCTGACTACTCTTATAAAATCACTAGTATTCGAATAAAAATCTCCAATGTGAAAGCTATCACATGCAATCTTTGTTGAAATAAGCGATTTTAGTTTCCTTAATCAAAATATGCTTATAAAGTACGGCACACTGATAGATTAGGATGAGCAGCTGTACTATCTTTAACACAAACTTGAAGCGTCGGTAACATCACGAAGTTGTGAAGACAAACTACCGATTTCAACACCAAACAAACGATGCTCTAACATTGAGTATCATAATTGCAGTCCTGAGGAAACGAAACAAAATCACTGGAATGTTCATGGAGTACCCAACCATGGGCCCGGATCAATGTGATTGGCCAAAAAAATGGCCAAACAGCGTGAAGTGCAGGTCCGTGTGCAGTGCCATCGCAGTTTGTGCATCCGTGCGGTAGAAATCAAATTACGTGCCCCTCGACCATCTGTAGGGACGCCGGTGGGCTACCGACCCAAGAACGTGATAAAACACGTAACTGAGTTACAGAGTAACCGTCGGCTCGAACGGGACGCGCCCTCGCTTGGGGCACACTAGCAATTATCCGGGTTACCGAGGTGACGTGAGGTGCCTCTTAAGTGGTACGTTGCTGTAAGTACTGCATGCAAGGGTACTTATTTGAGGCAACCGATCGGCCCAGATAAAACAACTGCAAAGTAAGCGGCCTTGATTCACACAGTTGAGCATATTTTGCTCATCTACCAGGTGTGTTTCTTTGTATGAAATTTAATGTAATTACGTTATTTTACGCACACCTATTGGTGGCGCACCTATTTGGAGAGCATGCACAGAGGCAAAGCTGCTGGTGAGGATCAAGTAACATCAGATCTGCTGAAAGATGGAGGACAGATTGTGTTAGAAAAACTAGCCACTCTATTTACGAGGTGTCTCCTGACGGGAAAAGTACCAGAGTCTTGGAAGAACGCTAACATCATCTTAATACATAAGAAAGGAGATGACAAGGACTTGAAGAATTACAGGCCGATCAGCTTGCTCTCTGTAGTATACAAGCTATTTACAAAGGTAATTGCTAGCAGAGTAAAGAAAACATTAGAATTCAATCAACCAAAGGAACAAGTAGGATTTAGAACAGGCTACTCAACAATTGACCGCATTCATACTATCAATCAGGTAATAGAGAAATGCTCAGAGTATAACCAACCACTATACATAGCTTTCATAGATTACGAGAAAGCGTTTGATTCAGTAGAAATATCAGCCGTCATGCAGACACTGCGGAATCAGGGCGTAGATGAAATATATATAAACATTCTGGAAGAAATCTACAGGGGATCAACTGCTACCATAGTGCTTCATAAAAAAAGCAACAGAATACCAATAAAGAAGGGTGTAAGGCAGGGGGACACAATCTCCCCAATACTATTCACTGCGTGCTTACAGGACGTTTCAGAAGCCTAGAATGGGAACAGTTAGGGATAAGAGTTAATGGAGAGTACCTCAGTAACCTGCGCTTCGCCGATGACATTGCATTGCTGAGTAACTCAGGGGACGAATTGCAACTCATGATTACGGAGTTAGACAAGGAGAGCAGAAAGGTGGGTCTTAAAATTAATCTGCAGAAAACGAAAGTAATGTACAACAACCTCGGAAAGGAGCAGCGCTTTGCGATAGGTAATAGTGCACTTGAAGTTGTAAAAGACTATGTCTACTTAGGGCAGGTAATAACCGCAGAGCCTAACCACGAGATTGAAGTAACTAGAAGAATAAGAATGGGGTGGAGCACATTCGGCAGGCACTCTCAAATTATGACAAGTAGATTGCCACTGTCCCTCAAGAGGAAGGTATATAACAGCTGTATCTTGCCGGTACTTAGCTACGGAGCAGAAACCTGGAGACTCACAAAGAGGGTTCAACTTAAATTGAGGACGACGCAGCGAGCAATGGAAAGAAAAATGGTAGGTGTAACCTTAAGAGACAAGAAGAGAGCAGAGTGGATTAGGGGACAAACGGGAGTTAAGGATATCATAGCTGCAATAAAGAAGAGGAAATGGACATGGGCCGGGCATGTAGCACGTAGACAGGATAACCGCTGGTCATTAAGGGTCACCAACTGGATTCCCAGAGAAGGGAAGCGGGGTAGGGGGAGACAGAAGGTTAGGTGGGCAGATAATATTAAGAAGTTTGCGGGTATAAATTGGCAACAGCAAGCACAGGACCGGGTTAACTGGCAGAACATGGGAGAAGCCTTTGTCCTGCAGTGGACGTAGACAGGCTGATGATGATGATGATGATGATGATGATGATTGGTGGCGCGTAGTATTTTTTTTCTTGCTAAAAGTCGGACCTCAATCCATGGAGACATAGCAGTTAGGCTGTTGCTTTGGTGTTAATATATAATGCTCAATATTCAAAGCGACTTAACCTACAAAGGACATCGTAACGCAGGGTTGTAGCCAATTTCAACCACCATGGGCTCTTTAAAAATTGGGGTACCCTAAATCTTCGCCTTAAGAAGTTGAACGCAATAGCGATTACTGTTTCTAGTGTATACTTCAACCACTTGGTGCATGAAACTTCTCCTAACTTGCTATGCGCCCACTTGTTACTGCAATATTTCATGTTGCATTGTGAAGCATGTATACAGAAAGCGCGTGTTAGTAATGCATCAAATCTACTTTCACTGCATTTTCAAGTAAAGCAAGTTCTTTCCACTGTATTCACTAACAAAAGCGTGGCCGTTGCCTTCTCCCTAGATGTCTTGATGAAGTACCCTTTGATATGTTCTTTCTTATGAACTGCACAGTCTGTGGAAAATGCGCATACAAGACGGTAATGCAGAACTAACGACTACTTCAAGTATGCATTTCATGCCTGTGGCCCTTCATCTAAAGGACAATCATTAAGAACTTGACTTCAAACCAGACTGGCACCCCATCTTCATGACGTACTCATCCTTACGAACCTTTTCAAAAACCTTTGCTTCTTTGTGGACTTTCTATATATATATATATATATATATATATATATATATATATATATATATATATATATATATATATATATATATATATATATATATATATATATATATATATATATATATATAAAGAAAAGCTTTGAATGTTTGAGCACTACTTATGCTACTATTGTCTCTGAGAGAATTCATCACTACGTCAAAGCAACTGTGTTATTCGAAAATACGCCGCACAATAAATATCAAGAAAGAACGAAAAAGCATGGCCGACGTTCTGAACGGACGCGTTTTTCATGTTCTCCGCTTCGAAGGATTTATCGGCCATGGGCCGAGGTGCTGCTCAGGCTTCAGCCAGCGGCAACGACTACCGTGTTGTACTTCCTCGCCTTCCCACCGGTAAGCTTGTTGTGGACTCTGTCTTTCTACATGCGGACTTAGCTGGTCGCCCCTACCGGGCTCAAGATTTTAGAGATGCTCTTCGGGACATCATTGACTTGAAGGAAATAAGCTCCATAGGTCAATTTCAAATGTCACATGTTTGGATGGTCACATGCAAGTCAACGCTGACGAAAACAAAGTTGGTCACAAGAGGCGAATTTTTCGTCAAAAGTCGTCGATGCCTCGTTATAGACCCGGAGCCCACGGAAGTGAAGTTGAAGCTTATGTGGCTTCCTGAGCGCTTGGAGGACGCCTATGTGTGCGAGGCACTGCAAGCTTTTGGGAAGGTCAAGACAATATCACAAGAAAGCTGGAAAGTAGCGGACATGGAACAAATGCGGACGCTAAATAGGGATGTTGTTTTGTCCCTTGCTGATGGAGTTCGCATTGCAGATATTCCTCACATTCTTGTTGTCTGCGGAGTGCAAAGCCTCGTCCTGATACCTGGCCGCCCACCACTTTGCCTTCGGTGCAGTAAGGTTGGGCACATTCGTCGAAACTGCAGGACCCCTCGCTGTGACAACTGTCGACGCTTCGGTCATTCGGCCGAAGATTGTGTTATGACATACGCCAACAAGCTGCGACAGCACACAAAACAGCCAGATGATAACCTACAAGAGCATATTATGGATGCCACCGAGGTTTTGGATGCAACGGGAGACACTCCGTCAATGTCATATGCTGCAAGCTCTACCACAAGGAATCCAGAAGAGGAAAGAAAGTCACTCACTGTTGACACAGTTGAAACTTCTACGTGCAAAGAGCCAAGTGAATCATGCAAGCAGCGTACCCAAAACGACTCCGCACCACCCCTAGCACAAGTAGGAGTTCCTTTGGAGAGTGCTGTTGCGCTGACCCATAAAGATGCCGAAGAACCACCAGTACAAGATAGAGACTCTGGGCTGGATGCCGCAGAAAGTTCATCACCTGCTTGCGCTGCAGCTCCGCAGCAGATTTTTCATCATGATGCAGTGTCGGAAGATGATATGCAGATCTCTACGGATACAGCAATACTGAAACGTCGCGCATCGTCCAGCTCGGTTTCAAGCAAAGGGAGTGACCCAGCGTCAGTGACTAGGGAGTCACGCCGTCGCCGAAAGTCCACGCCAAAGGGGAAGTGTCGCCGATCCCGATCTAGGAGGCCTGCTGGGGGCTCACGGGAAGCCTCAGCGCCAACTCTTGGGACTGATCAAGTGGGACGATAAGCGATTTAGAAGGTAGTCACCATGGCGCAGTCTGAGCGACTCATATTTGCCACCTTGAACGTACGCGGCCTTAGGTCTTCGCAGAAACAAGCACAACTCCGTAGACTTCTCAATCTGAAGCGTCTCGACTTTGTCGCCATCCAAGAGACAAAGATCGAGAGCGAGGAAGAGACCGAGAAGGCCCTGCGGCCTTTTCTGTCTCAGTTTAATGTGTGTGTCTCACATGCTAAAGGTTTATCTGCGGGCTGTTGGTTGTTTCTGAGAAAAAGCCTAACCTGTTCAGCATTGTGCACTAGTGTTGATGAAGAGGGCAGGTATATATGCTGTGATTTTTTGTTGCAAGGAGTGCCATGGGGAATTATCAATCTATATGTGTTTAATGATGTTCCGAAACGGCTTGAGTTATTTGAAAAAGTGCGTAATTTACTTGACGTCGACAGATGCACGGTACTTATGGGAGATTTCAACTGCGTATGTGAAGCTATTGATCGTTATAATTCGTCTGGAAAGAGAGACAGGAGTGGTGAGCTTTTATCCGGTATTGTAGATAATGCAGGACTAATTGACATTGGCGTCTCGAATCGGGCAACAGCATATACAAGAATACAAGGCAGCTCTCATGCTCGCCTTGACCGGATTTACGTGTCCTCATCACTCCTATCTCGTACAATTTCCTGCAGCACCGAAGCTGTATCATTCTCAGACCATTGTATTGTCATAGCGCAAATTGGCGAAAATCGTCACAAACAATTCCGTCCCCAGTGGGCCCTTTGGAAAATGAATGCGAAGCTCCTCTGTGATCAGGAATTCATGAATCGCGTCCAGATGGCATTGAGGCAATCTTTTTCGATTGGTTTTCATATCTTCGCTGCTTGGGAGCTTTTTAAACAAGAAGTTCGCTCTATAGCTTTAGAAATTGGGGCTGTTAAGTCTTTCTATAGAAAGAATGATGAAAAGATACTTGTTAAAAGTCTTTGCAATCTTTATGAGATGGAATGCGAAATGCCGGGAAAGTACATCAAAGATATTGAGAATATTAAGTGCCAACTACAGAGATATGATGCTGCTCGCTACCAAGGGGCACGTATTAGATCTCGGAACCAGCGCACTTTAAATTCTGAGCAACCGACGCGCCATGCTTTACTTGATGAGCAACGCCATGCGATTTCTAAAGTTATTCCAGACTTGTACTTTAACGATGTGCTCATAAAAGATAACGGAGACATTACTTTGGCGTTCGAAACGTACTATAACAGCTTATTTAGCTCTCCCTCTGATGATCCTGACGCTCACCTCAAGGCTAGTTTTGTTTCTCTTGTGAACCCCTTGAAGGACAGTGATTGTGAAGTCATTAATGGGCCCATTACTCTACAGGAAATCGAGCAAGCAATCGACAACTTGCCTTTATTGAAAACACCAGGGCCTGATGGCATCTCAGGCGAATTTTACAAAGCTTTCAAGAAAACGCTTGCTCCTATATTGCTGAATATTTTTTCAGATGAGTTACGACATGGATACACTCCCTCAATCTTTTTGCAAAAGTCACACTGTGTTAATACCGAAAACAACTGACAAGGAAAAACTTCGCTTCGTTGAGGGCTACAGACCAATATCGCTGTCAAATGTGGACTACAAAATTTTCGCAAAAGTATTAGCAAATAGGTTGCAATTTGCTATGTCGATCCTCATTGGGTCTCATCAGACATGTGGGATCAGAGGTCGATCCATACAAACCAATATACATGTCGCTCGAACAATGCTTCAATACTGTCATGGTTCTCAAGAACATCTTGCAATGCTACAGGTAGACCTTGCAAAAGCTTTTGATCGTGTTCGTCATTCCTTCCTTTTTTCGCTTCTCGAACAAGCTAATGTTGGCAAAGTTGTTCTTAAAGGCGTTAAATTATGCTATAATGAATGCTCAACTCGTCTGATAGTTAATGGTCAACTCTCCAAGCCAGTTTATATTCGCTCTTCAGTAAAACAGGGATGCCCGATGTCACCTCTTTTATTTTCACTTTATCTAGAACCACTGTGCTTAAGCATAATACAGTCGAGTTGCATTCATGGCTTTAGAATATTAGGCAGTGAGGTTAAAGTATTGGCTTATGCAGATGATGTCGCATTCTTCTGCACAGATAAACCAAGTGTCGAAAATGTGGTATATACTATTGAAAAGTTTGGCGTAGTATCAGGAGCTCGTTTAAATGCCTCTAAAAGTTTAGGACTGTGGTTTGGCTTGTGGGGTAGCACACCGAACCACTTTGCAGGGATTAATTGGACAAGAACTCCTCCAACATACCTCGGTGTACCATTGCATGCATATAGATTCAGTGCGCATTACTGGAAGGAACGTGTCCCTAAGCTTGAACGACAGGCCCAGACATTTGTGCCCTATCGACTTTCGATATTTGGGAGAGCTGAAGCTTGTAATACTTTCTTAGCGACAAAACTTTACTATGTATTGCAACTTATTCATTGCGCAAGATTCTATATACAACGCTTTCATCGAATTTTCGCAACTTTCATATGGTCTTCGACTTTTGAGCCCATGCGTCGTGATAATATATTCAAGCCAGTTAGTGAGGGCGGGTTAGGACTAAAACACCTTTATCTATGGCAAATAGTGTCCCGATACTTCTTTTTTCGAGACAATTCCCATCATGTAATCCGTTCCTTCTTGCAGGTTACACTTGTTGATTGCTTACCAGATTTAATTGTTTCATCCAACTTCTCCGAACGCCCATGCTTGTGGGGATTCATGCAGGAAGTTTACCTCGCAGTTCGGTTCCTTAAAGCTCGCTTCTCTGTAGAATACCTGTACTCAGTAACGCGCAAGGTGCTTTATAAGGACCTATTGAGTACACTCTTCCCATCTCCATTGTACCGTTCACTGTACGCCAATCTTCCTGGTCACGATGTGTTGAAGCGAGTGCGCAAAATGTACATTCCACCGAATTCAAAAACATTCTTCTATAAACTCCACTCTGAAACATTGGCGGTAAACACATGGTTAGAAAGAAAAGGTATTTTCATTCCGTCTGTTAACTGCCGTCTATGTGATGTGCCGGAAACGATTGAACATTGCTTTATTAGCTGCAAAGATGCCATACTATTTTGGGATGTCCTTCAGCGAGCACTGAAAAAACGTTTCGTCATTAATTCTCACACAATACGTTATCTTCTGCCAGCAACACTTGATGAAGTGCCATATGATATGTTTTTCCTCATGGGTTTGCACAGCTTGTGGAAGACACGAATGCAAGACCGCAATGCAGAGCCCACCACCTCTTCAAGCGCACACTTCATTCAAATGGCTATCCACCTAAAAAACATCTACGACGAGCTAGACTTTAGACCGGACTGGTACTCCGTCTTAGAGAACTGTTTGACCTCACCCCTTTTTTGTTTGTATAACACGATGTGAAGAACTCTTCATGTGAGGAACTCACGCTGTGTTAGCCATTTAGTTTTTTGAGTAACGCTTGAGCGCTTACTTTGGCGATATGATTGTACTTTTGTTCGCTTGATATTGTCTTTATTGCCCAAGTACTTTATTAAATACCATGAAAAAAAAAAGCATGGCCGTACGGTAGAACATCCGCTGGCCACGCAAACGGCCCGCGTTCGATTCCACTCGATACAAACGGCCCCGGTTCAGTACCCACTGTGACCCACGATTTTTTTTTTTCATTTTCACATCGTTCTCGATTTTTCGGCCACGCATAAGAGATTTTTTTGCTCACAACCAACGACGCCGACACTGACACCGGAATTTCTGCGAAACGAGCTGAATAAGGCGATGGCGTTAACATGCAACGGCATCACTCAGCTCACGAGGCTCTGGCATTTCGTATTCACTGAAATGTGGCCACCACGGCCGGAATCAACCAAGCCTTGTAATACTAATCACATGTCTAAGTTGACAATGTGCCTATGAATGAGATCAGTCTATTGATGCCCGATGAAGAACACGCCTTCTCCTATACTGTACACCCTTTTCGAGAGTACAAGAAACACCGTGCCTTTCTTTATTACTTTGTCAACACATTTCGTTCATATCTTGGTAAGAAAAGTAACAATCAATCTGACGCCATCAGCAGATCGGCACGGTGTTGTTTGTCGCCGTCATGCAGCAGGCTACGCTCTCAGGCTCTTGACAGCGCGCATGCCCCGTTCTTTACTGCGATGTGGAAGATTGCCTCTTTGCCTTGAGACTGCCTGTCCAGAAATCTTCTAGCTTGCCTACGATCTCGAACGAGGAAAGCAATCGGCTTGACAGCACGTTTTCTTGGCGCGTCCTTTTCTCGTGGCACTTGATCGACCCGTCACCATCGTTCTACACCTGGCATTTGCGACTGCACCTCATTCCTGTCACTAACACTAGCGCCTTATGTCAATAATGGCTCACAAAAGCTAGGAAGGGTTCGATATTACCTTTTGTCATGTACATGAATTCGTTTTAAGCATGAAGCACTTTAGGGGGCCAAGCTGTTGCATGCTGTCGCTGTCGCTTGGCGTGACGCTCCATATGTCCCATGTTGAGCACGCACACGCGCTAAAGATTTCTCCTTCTTTTTGGTCTTCGAGAGCCTTGGTGATGATCACTGATCAGCAAAATAACAACTAGCGCACTAGGCATTACGCAGGCGAAATTCCGCATACGAATAGAAAAATAAAGAGAAACAAAGCGCAAAATAGGAATAGAGAAAGAGAAAAGAGAAAATTGGGAGGAAAAAGAACAAATAAATGAACAAAAAAAGAAGAAAGCGGCAAAAAAGAAAAAGAAGGACAGAGGGGGAAGTAAGAAGAGACCTAAGAGAAACAAAAAAAAAGGCTGCCCAGTATCACTGTTCTTTCAGGCATGTCACTCATAGTGTAAAACTGCCTTTTTTGTCATAAAACCATCTTGCTACTTTACTTTTTCTCTTTTTTGCCATTTATTTCGTTTGCTTGCCCGAAATCACTTTCTACTCTTCGTGCATTTTGTCCTTCGCCGGTGTCACAATGTCGTGCAATTATTCTTTGCTTATTGACTTTTTGGTTGATGACAACATTAACTGCAGCGCAAATTATTGCGAGATGATATAAGAATATGAAACCTTTAGCAATAAAATTGTCCAGTTTTTTCGCAACTGCCTATACATCCACACGACAATTTACTAGAGACGAGGCTTCAAAGACAAAATGTTTGAAATGAAAAGTTTATAACAGGTTCAGTCACAGAGGCCTGACTTACATCTTCATCACTTTATCCAAGCACCCGTATGCTGTTCAGAAGCCTCGCCAGTATATTTTTTCCTCGTGTCTATTTCACTCTTTGCTTTTTTTCCTTTCTTCTCCATTTCCCCTTCCCTTAGTGCATGGTAGAAAACAGGATGCTCCAATTTCTGGTTAACCTCTCTGCCTTTCTCTCATTTTATTTTCTCTCTCTTTCTCTCCCTCACCAGTAAACTATTCAAGAACAAGTGGCGCGCGTATTGTATATGCCTGTCATCATCAACTCGTGTTTCGCGGCAAATAACAGTTAAACTGGGGTAACAAATTTTTGAAGAGCTGTTCTTGTATTCTGATTACTTGAAAATTTATCGTCGAGTCCCGCTATCAGCGTGAGCAAATTCAATGGACATTGTTACGATGCAGCTGGAACTTTCGATTAAAAGAAACGGTACGTGTTTGAATTACAAAGCAGCTTGTCTTCCCGTGTCCCCGTATTCGTATCAGGACGTGCCAGGCTGCTCAACGCATAGGACTTATCTTTGAACAGGGGGATCTTTATTTTTCACGGACTACGTGTTTAGGTTATCAGCGAAGAGTGCTACTATTCTGAAGATAACTTATTCATAGCAATATCTATCCATTCTTCTCGTGCTCACTACAGTTTCCCAAAAATATGTGTCCCTTTTCTTCGTATAGATTACGCTGTATTCATCCGAGTAAGTGCCGAAGCACCTAAGTTAAAGAATAAGTCCCAACGAATATGACAACGACAAGGAATAGAACGTATACTATCGTCTATTTTGAGGGCATAACATCGAAAATATATCAAGAAAAAAATCAGTACAAAAGACAGGGATGCTCACAAACAGAGAGGAAGAAAGATGTGAAATTCAAAATGTGCGATGTTAAACAGAATAGATTTCTGGGGCTCACTTAACTAAACTGATTATCCTTAAGCACTCTTCGCAAATGATCGGAAGTCATGCATACCTTTATAATTGGTCTGCGTTGCAAGTAGTATTAGGACCAACTCAACTGCCAGAGCCTTGTTTGGAAACTGGCCCTAGAAAACTGACTGGACAGCAGAAAGACAAAACATGCGTCTTTTCGACTTGCGGCCTTCAAATTGGTTAATCGTTCGCGTAGAGTAAAATTTCATGTGACATATAATGCAAAGAAATAAAATTGTGCATATATTCATGAGCTCAAACACACTTAATTCCTCCCTTGACTAAAGCAGATTTTTAAAAAAGAAAGAAACGTGCGTTGAACTAGCGTTCTGTCTCCTTTCCTGCTTTTTTTTACTTTTTTACAAGATTTCCACAAATTAACAGAAAACATGAACTCGTCGCGTACGTGGTCAACAGAAACCCGCAACGTACGTCGTCAAAACATTTCCCCTCGACACGTTTGTCGATAGGAACCGACGGGCGCGGTAGACGATTCAAATGAGAGAACACTAAGGAAGCGTGGCATCAGCCACGTTGTCCTCACGAATGAGAAGGATAAATATCGGGGTCTAAGCAGAACTTAAGAATTCTACGTGGCCGTCAAGTATTCTACCACATAGCCATGCCAGATCTTGTAACGGCTGTGGAAAACGGCCTACGCTGGTGAAGCGTCAATTGTGGTTGCATGCAGTGCTAGCTATATATTTTATAACCATTACATAAGTGCCCCTATTATTCAGGCACCACGTCAGCATGGTTAACAGCGATGGTATTTAGGCGCTATTCCCTGAAGTTCTGGCACTAACCAGGGCTACCATCTTCGCAAGCACCAGCGTCATATCAGCTCACCACTTCTGGTATTGGTAATTACCCATCCTGCTGTTGGCATCATTATGCAAATGTAAAAATCTAGTTATGCAAAACATAAGCGAATGTTCAGCATATGTCTATTCGTACAACACTAGCTCATACCTTTGGCGTGATTTTGTAGCGTTTTGCTCAATAAAAAATTACTCCAACCTCCTTCCCCATGCTTCACACAACATCAATACCCTTGGTAAGTGGGATATATCGAATATTTCTTTGCATGACATTATTTACACTATAAGTTACTTTTTACAATCAGTGTTTAAGTGTGCGACAGTCTTCGTTCTACGAGGGTACAGAGCACAAACACCTCCGAGAACACAGCGTGAGTCTAAGTGAAATCACAAGTTCTGACTCACTTCGAGTAGCTTTACTTTACAAAGACTTCCAATTTTTAGTCTATCAAGGAGCCTATGTTGCCATAAAGAAAAAACTCAGCAGGCCCCACGTACCTGGGAATCGACGTTATGCGAAGCATGCGGAGGGAACGTGACAGTGTAGCGATTTTTTTATTGAGCAACACGTCAGGAAATCACGTTAAATTAATGTAGAAATGTCGCACACAGAGACATATGTTGAATAGTTGCAGATGTTTATATAACCACCTGTTTGCACTTGCGCAACGATGCCAACTGGAACATGCGTATTAGCAATACCAGAAGCTGATATGAAGCGCTGATGCTCGCGAGGATGCTACTGCTTCACAAATCAACTTCCCCGCATCCTAACAAACCACAATTGACGTTCACCCGACATGATGGCTTTATCAAAGGAGTGCATATGTGATGCTTATAAAATTGAGTAGGCAGCACTGTAACCACAACTGACGTTTCACGAAGATTAGCGTCTATTTGAAAAGTAGTTCTCACACGTGGCGTAGCTCTGTAAAAAAATGGTTCATTGCCATGCAGAATGGTTTTGACGACGTACGTGACGGAATCGTGACATTATTCATATCTTCACCAGTGCATCATATTCGTCAAACTATGTTACCTTCCTATGCTATTTTTGGTTCAGGCCAAGTTAACGGGGTGACAACGAGAGCATTCAAACGTAGATAGATAGATAGATAGATAGATAGATAGATAGATAGATAGATAGATAGATAGATAGATAGATAGATAGATAGATAGATAGATAGATAGATAGATAGATAGATAGATAGATAGATAGATAGATAGATAGATAGATAGATAGATAGATAGATAGATAGATAGATAGATAGATAGATAGATAGATAGATAGATAGATAGATAGATAGATAGATACGCTTAAGGTTGCCAAAGTTCGCTAAGAAATAAGTGGTGGAGTGCCACAAGGTGGCGTTTTGAGTTAGACTCTTTTCAACCTGGTTCTGGTGGGGCTCATCAAAATGCTGTCAAAGACGGCTTTATATATATATATATATATATATATATATATATATATATATATATATATATATATATATATATATATATATATATATATATATATATATATATATATATATATATATATATATATATATATATATATAAGCTCATGATCTCAACATCTGGGCATCCGGCATGACATGGTATAAAGTGTGCGCGCAAGGATACAGAAGGCGGCAACAATGACATCGGCATATCTTCGCCAACAAGATTCACTATCGCCATAGAAAAATGGGCTGCGGTGGCGTTTACACGTAAAGCGATGTTTTTCTACCCATTTTACATCGATTACAAATCAATTGCATATAAAAGCAGTCAGATTCTTAGGTGACATCGTAGATCGTGACCTAACCTGGAGCTCACATGTCGCATACCTGAAGAAAAAAGCTCATTGGCATTGAGAATGTATTCAAGTTCATTGCCGGAAAATCATGGGGCCCGTCCGTGCACTCCATGCTGCAGCTTTATACAGCCTCCTTTCTCGGACTTCTCCGGTACAGCCTTATTGCCCTGTCCAACACGTGCAAGACTAACATCTGTGCACTAAAGAGCGTACAGGCCCAATCACTTCGGACGTGTCTTGGCCATCCAAGATGCTCATAGACAGTGGCAACTATTGTTATCGCACAAGAGCAACCTGTCACAACGTATATCGTTGCAGAGACGCGGAGAGCGCACATTCGGCTTTTATCACGGCTTCCGTCACATTATTTAGCGTGTTTGACAGCGCGGAGACCTCATGCTTTGTTCTGCTGTATTGTGACGAAACATCAGGACATATTACGGCCTGACTTCAAACTTACGATAACACCATCTGCGTTATGGAGTCTACGCGTTAACCTGACGTGCGTTTATCGGTTCCTGGAATTGTTAATAAGGCATGCATGTCACCACTATCAATGAAACAATTGAACAATTGACTTTGCGTCTGTTGGACTAAACGTACTTTGACCGCATACAAGTTTAGACCGATGGCTCCACTTATTCCAACAGCTCTACAGGACCAGTGGTTGTTCCATCTTGCAATCTGTTGTTTCTATAAAAGTTCTTTCACACCACGACGTCGACAGCAGCAGAACTTGCAGCGCTTCGAGATGCAGTCAAGTACATTCTTCGGCAGGAACGTAATCCTTGCGCCATCTTTTGCGACTTGAGGTCAGCCGTACAGACACTACGGTTCGATATGCAAAACGGGTTACACGAACAATCAATATCTCAGATAAGGCACGACTACCGCGAAGCGTTCGAGGAAGGTCACGATATAGTATTTCAATGGTTGCCGAGTCATTGCACGTGCTGTGTACTCTCGAGCTGACTATTCATCCATCTCTTTCTTACTCCTCTTCTTTTCTATCTCTTTCCTTTTTATTCTCCCGCTTTACCCAACCCCAAGTGTAGGGTAGCCAACCGAGCCAAGCTTCGTTAAAACTTCCTGTCTCTCTCTCTCTCTCTCTCTCTCTATCTATCTATCTATCTATCTATCAATTTCTTCACATTTAATGAGGCATTATTGCTCGCTGCAAAAAAAATGAAAACTGCAGCTTTGGGTTTTACGTTTTCTAGCATATCAACGGAGGCATTATCCGTTAGTGTTATTATGGCGAAGCAGTCTGCCTTATACCGCTCATGCAAATTATGCCCCCCCGTGCCAAACACCGGCCCACCATTCATTTCACGTGTGAATACCTTCACTTACCCCTCTGAGAGGTTCACACCGAACAATTATTCTATATTGCAAATGAATAAAGAAACAAGTAGGGACACTATGATCTGGAGAAAGTGAAAGAGACTTTTTTGCTGGCATTCATTCGCGGTTTTCAGATAATTTCGGTTCATTATCAGCGCAGATGTTTCTCAAGCCCACATGCTTCGAAGTCTGATTAACGACGCAATTAAGTTTTGTCACCAACGGCAATTAAGACGTGCTTTCAGGTGATACACTTATTGTATGGACCTTTTGTTTGCTTAATGCTGCGTCAAACAATGACTCTCGAATAATGCATTTAACAGCTGTGCCCAAGTACAAAAGCGGTGCTCTTTATCCTAACACCATGAACAAAACAGGTATACGATCTATAGTAATCTAGGCTTAGCTCGTGTAGTGGCGTTTTGTTTCTGCAGCTATTTTTCTTTTCATATCCTTCTACGCCGGAAGCGATTTCATGGTTTGGAAAATTTCCCAAGCCATCACATTAGCATGTGCCACCTCACATCGTTAGTCATCACAAACATTTCATTTCGAAAAACATCGACAAAAAAGAGGAAATCTGACTGTAATGTTAAATAATGCAATGAATAGCAGCTAGAAGAATTTACGTTCACATTTAAATCACGGTTTATTTCGAAGTTATATACCGTTTGACTGCACGGAAATTGAGCCCCTGTTTTGTTCGCGGGAGCTACACTAAATATGAATAGCTTTATTTCATTACTTCGAAAAGTTTCAAACACTGAAGGTAATGCCGAATATGAATTTCTGAATGTAGCCAGTAATGGTAACTATTTTTACAAGTTTCAAATCTTCTTGAAAACTTGTGGTGAAGTGCTAAATTTGAGAACGAAAAAAAAAAAAGACATGACGCTTCACTTCCTTCTTTTTTCTCCACCGTTTTTCTTTTTCACAAAACGTATATTACACCACCGTTTAGCCTGCCTAAACACGTATTAAGCTCATAACAACGTGGTTTCACTTCAGAGAACACTTCCCAGCCTGCTAACGCAGCAATCACTATATATTACTAAATGTTAGCAAAGAAACCTATTACTTTGTAGCCAACAGCACTTCCTACTTTTGAGATTGTTCCCATCGTTCTGACATATTTGACTGCGAAAACACGGTAATGTTATTTAAAATTGTTATGGTCGTGTGTAATTTTCGCATAACGCCGACCACCATCCAGTTTTGCGGATGGTAGTCGACATTTCGCATTTTCGAAAACGAAAATGCGAAGCCAAGCTTCACATTTTCGTTTCCGAAAATGCGAAGCTTGGCTTCTTGATTGCCTTTGGTTGGGAGTCTCTTACACGTTGCACATAAAACGTCAATCGGAGTGACTGTGAGTGCGTCATGTGATGTTTTGCGGTACCAAATAAAACACCGAACACTTGCTGAGGCGCTATCCTCGTTTTTGCATGGGAGAGATAGATACTTTTCGACGCACTGCGGCAACTGGACGGTCGGCCACTTTTCGTAAAAGTGCTGCTACAGCACCGTCCACACCTCTCGACGGCCCACAAGGCAGCGAAAGCTCTCTTGCGCTTTTTGAGGACGCCGGGCTTGTGCGACGGCCCCTGACTTGTGGTACGATCCCCCAGCCTGCAGTAAATTCACTGCTTTGTTTTCCTTCTTACTTCCTCTCCATTTATCTCCTTTCTATTGCATTTCTTTAACCCCATTGCAGAATGACTAACCACAGTTTTCTGGTTGACCTCCCCGCCTCTTTCCTTTTTGTTTCCTCTGCCTTGGTTGAGTGAGAAGCATTTCCAAGCGAACTTCTGTGATATTGAGAGTATCTATTCGCCTAACTACTCCCGAAATTGTGCGCTCGTAGCCGTTTCGTTGATGGGATTTATAGCAAAAACAGGTACGGTATAACATGACTGTATTAACAACATAAATTACTGGCCAAAAAAGTATATCATGCCATGCATGTCATGAACAAATGTTTTTATTTTGCCATGTAACAAATATTTTGCTTTGAATTGCAATCAACCGCAGAAGGTTACCGTGTGCCCCGGAAGCTTCTCTTTCTCATGACCACAATTTAAGTAGCGTCCTTATTGCAATATTCAGAGTGACCCAAATCCCCTTCGTGCAGATCTCGCAACAGTTCAGATTTGATTTTCAGTCACTTATGTCCGCCAACGTATGGACGAGTTGAAGCGGCGTTCATCAACTACGTCAATTTGTTTCAGGCTCTGGACACCTACTCTCAACCAGGGGGTAATGTGCGTTGCCGCAACTCAGTGAGGTACAGCGCGCAAACATCCTGTTTCCGCATATAAGGTTTGCGCTGCCATGTGCTAACTATATATAGAAACCGTCAGGTGACAATCCAAGTTAAGCAATCACTGATGATTCATATAGGTCGACTGCAAAAGTACATTTCATCTGTTATGCATTAAGCTCCCTCTTAAAGTGCTCGTGTAGCTATTCTATATCTCATCGACGCAAAGTTTTGATATTGCGAAATTTTCGGAGAGATGTCGAAGACCTGAGGCCTTACAGCACAACCTTCCAAGCACTAGGCGCCGGATTGCAGTATAACGTCAACATTTCTTGCTGTTCAATTATGCAGCCGTGAGGTTTATTTTAGCCGGACGTCATTCGTTGAGTTTTCAATTTATTTCTTTTTTTTGAACCTCTCCGTTTTCCGGGACAGAAGACTTCGAAAAGTCAACTCACGCAGGGAAGCTGAATCGCGATAGTCTGAAAATGCGCCATCTCTTAAAGAAACAGTCAACATAGTATTTTTCTTTTTTTCCACACTAAAAAACTTGACAATTCCGCTCACACAGTCGTCTTATAAGCACGCCGAAAGTGAGCTTAGAAAAACTTTTTCCTCTATAGGCTGGAGGATGCTCTCTTTTCTTCGACATTACTTCAGTTTGTGTGACGTCTTAGTTTGCTGAACATACGTTTTTCAGTTGTTTTGCTCTCTTTTTTCGCAAAGTGTCCTGATGTCGTTTGGAGCTGCGATCGACCTTTGTCCTGAAGAGGAGGAGGGGGGGAGGGCAGCAGCTGGTTCTTCATCGTTAGCTTCACTATTTTTTTTCTCGAAAAGCGTCTCTTCTGTAAAAACTTACCTAAAACTAAAAACTTCTCCCAAAGAAGAAGAGCAAAGCTCGGCATTTTCAATTTCATATCCTGATCTCGCTGTCTAACAAAATGAATTGCACTGCTAAAAGATCGCATGGGTGATGTCATTCAGTTTTGTTCATACTAGTTTTAGCGCAATCGATCGTTGTTATACATTTGAAAGTGTTTCTTACTCACTTAGCATTGTTTATAATTTTGTAATCGTTATACTGCATGATTATAAGGAAGTATTGCATATTGCAATCATTTTCACCACGCTATATCAGTGTTGGCGATATCGAAACAAAGATGTCTTCCCAAAGGGGAGACAAATAAAAAAAACAGGACAACAACGTGAAACATAGTTTTGATAGTGAAGCTATGGTGATGAACGTAATCCGAAAGTGTTCCGACTTACAGACACAAGCCTACGCATGAGTGATGCAACAAAAAGTGTTCGGCCGAACCTACACAGTGCGTAATTACGTACAAATACCAACCGCAGTTATTGTATTTATTGTAGCTAATAAACTTTATTAGTAGTACAGGATTGAGACATCTGAGTTGCCTGGTCGCATACGCGGAAGGCGAGTTATGGAAGGCGAGTTACTGGGATCGATATAGTGTATACTAGCGTAATCACACCGAACCTGTGACAGAAACACGCCTTAAGAGATAAAACTGTAATGGTGAGTGTAATGACACTCGCCAGGTAATGGAGAATCGTAGATATTAGCGTTGAAATGAAGGTACGGCAGTAAGTGTGCGCGCTAGAGTTTGCTTTGGGTGAGTGGTTTCTTCGAGACATACGTGTCTCATTTTGAAGTGTCCTGCTATACACAAACATGCATGCATATACTATTTGGGAAAATAATTGTGCTGTCATTCGGTGCGCAGACTATCGTGCAGAAATGCTAATTATGTGAGTGTGAATGTGGCATCTGCACATTTGTTGATGCCAAAAGACTTTGAGCGCAAGGTCTTTGAAGACACCTTTTATGAAACGGACTTCAAGAAAGCCGTGGTAATTATGTGCAAGATATCAATGCCTCCAAGAGAAAAAAAAAGTGTTATGTTGCTATGCGACCGTAGTTTCTCTTAACTGAAGTTCGGAAGAAGCTACTTTTCACCAACATTGCATCAGTGATAACAGAGGTATGGTATAAGATGACCGTATTAGCAACATTAATGACTGGTATATATATATATATATATATATATATATATATATATATATATATATATATATATATATATATATATATATATATATATATATATATATATATATATATATATCTTGTGAAGTAACGATGAAGCGACCACGCCCAAGGCACAGAACTCAGACAAGCCAAATCCCCACAGCAGATAAAGATGACGACCACTCACGATGATGAATATGTGTAAAGAAAGCAGATGTGCTTAATGAATGCCTACACTAACTTCCCCCCCCCCCCACGTGAAAGCGGTCATCCTGACCGCAGTTCTTGGCCGCAGTTTAAAGTGAAGATGAACGCCGTATAAAAGGCTTCATGCGGGATACGTGGACTATTTCTGCAGCCCTGTAGCGGTGGTCCGTCGGAAGAAGAACGGGTTCCACGCGATAATTCACAGGAGACGTTTGCTCCAAGACAGTGTAGGGGCCAATAAACGTAATTGAAACTTCTCGCACAGTCAGGGAGTGCGAATGGGTGTAAGAAGGAGGACTTCGTCGCCAGTGCTGAAAGACACGGCACGATGAGAGGCATCATATTCAAGCTTGCGATCCTGTTGCTTGGCTTCAGTGTTGACGCGAGCCAGCTGGTGGCAATGAAGTAGACGAGACACGTATTCTTCACTTGAAGATGAACATGGTTTGACAGGCGCAGCGAAGAATCAAACATTGAGGAAAGAAGAAGGGAAGCGACTGTGGACGAGGTAGAACGGCGAGTAACCGGTTGTGCGCTGTACAGAGGTATTATACGCAAAAGTGACAAATGGCAAAATGGTGTCCCAGTTTCTGTGGTCGGGTTCGATATACATCGCTATCATATCTAACAGTGTACGATGAAAGCGCTCAGTCAGGCCGTTCGACTGAGGATGGTAACTGGAGCTTGTTTTTTGTGTAGTGCCGGATGCCTTGAGCACTTCTTCAACGAGTTCTGAAAAATATACTCTTCCACGGTCGCTCAGAATTACACGAGGAGCTCCGTGTCGAAGGATTATTGCTCGAAGGATGAAGTCGGCCACTTCCGAAGCTGATGCAGAAGGCACGGGAGCTGTTTCGGCGTAGCGGGTCATGTGGTCGACAGCTGTAACTATCCATCGATTGCCCGTGACAGTCATAGGAAGCGGACCATACAGGTCAATGCCAACTACCTCGAATGGTTGCAGGGGACACGGAAGCGGTTGTAATTGTCCACTTCGAGTCGATGTAGGTAGCTTACGACACTGACAAAGGGCGCATGAGGCAACGTACTTCGCGACACAGGCGGACAAGCCCGGCCAGTAGTAGTGACATCTTATGCGGTCATACGTTTTCTGGAAGCCCATGTGTCCAGCAGACATGTCGTCGTGATATGTCTTGAGGACTTGAGCCCGAAGAGAGCGAGGTAGAACGGGCATCCAGCGTTGACCAACAGGGCGGTAGATATGACGGTACAGAACGTGGTTGTTGCGCTTGAATTGTGCCGGCTGTCGGCGAAGACGGGCGTTAGGGGGCCGGCAAGTCCCGTCAAGACGGTCCATGATGCGGCGACAGTAAGGGTCAGCACGTTGGTGAGATAAGAACAAACCGCTTGGATAAGTTGGGTCCACAGTAGCTAATGACGAAACATGTAGGGAAGAGACGGCTGAAAGCTTCTCCAGTGCGGCAGTGGCGGGTTGGTTAAGTGGCTCCGAAGAGAGCGGGCAACGCGAAAGTGCGTCGGCGTCTTGATGCTTGTTTCCCGACTTGTATGTGATCGTGAAGTCGTATTCTTGTAAGCGAAGAATCCAGCGACCAAGGCGGCCGGACAAGCTCTTGATTGTCGAGAGCCAGCACAAGGCGTGATGGTCCGTAACCACAGTAAAGTGGCGGCCGTGGAGATAAGGTCGAAACTTTTGTATCGACCATACGACCGCGAGGCACTCCTGTTCGGTGATGGTATAATTCTTTTCGGCAGGGGTCAGTGCACGGCTCGCGTATGCGACGACTTTCTCACGTGAAGATTTGTCTCGCTGTAGGAGAATTCCACCAATGCCTCGACCACTAGCGTCTGTATGCAGGAGCATAGGGGCGGTTTTGTCGAAATGGCAGAGGACTGCTTCGGAGTGTGCTCTGTTCGGAGAGTGTGCTCTACGATCTTCCGTCCTCTCCCAGCCCGATCTGCCTCCTGGAGCTCCGCTCAGGTCGTCGTTTGTGCCAGGTGTCCGGTAACATGCCTCAGGACGAGCCAACCGACGCTTAAGCGTCTACCTCCACGGCCCCGGCTACCGCGGCCTATCCATCGTGGATTATTACCCCGCACCTCCACCACTTGTGATGTAACGGTGAAGGCAACCTTTATTAGGCCCGGAAGACACGATGAAGCGACCACGCCCAAGGCACAGAACTCAGACAAGCCAAATCCCCACAGCAGATGAAGATGACGACCACTCACGATTATGAATATGGGTAAAGAAAGCAGATGTGCTTGATGAATGCCTACACTATATATATATATATATATATATATATATATATATATATATATATATATATATATATATATATATATATATATATTCCAGTAGATCCTCCGTGAGCGGTCAACACGTGGTTTATTTCGACGTTTAGGCTTAGAGTCTGGCCTTCATCAGGATATATATATATATATATATATATATATATATATATATATATATATATATATATCATGGCTTGCATGGCGTGAACTTATATTTTTGTTTTAGAAATGTAACAAATAGTTTGCTTTCCATTGCCATCATTCGCAGAAGGTTACCGTATGCACTGGAAGCTTCTCTTTCTCATGACCACAATTTAAGTAGCGTCCTTATCGCAATATCAAGAGTGACCCAAACCCTGTTCGTGGAGACTGTATCGGCCAACGTATAGGCGAATCGAAGCGACGTTCCTCAACTACGTCAATTTGTTTCATGCTTTGGACTTCGGCACATCGCTGTGCGTACTCCTTCTTCAACCAGAGGGCAATGTGCGTTGTCACAACTCAATTAAGGCACAGCACAAACATCCTAGATAATGGAAATGAAACAAGGGGCGGGTGAACTTCAGCCGTTCCTTCCCTTGTTGAACAGAAAGGAACCACCTGGCTGTGTTTTCACGAGAAAAAAAAGAAGCTCAGTTAACTCAGCACAGGCCCGCAGCCTGAAATTCCAGAATTTTTTGTGGGAGGTGGGTACATTTGTTGAAGGCCTTAAGGGCCCAGCGCCCCCTCTTCCCGACTACAGGCGCAACTACACAGCTCTCCACCCACTTCAGCCCACCCATTTGACCATGTCAGCATTGATTTATACAGACCACTTCCATGGAATGGCACTGGGAACCACTGGATTTTCAATGCCTTGGATCATTTGACAAGCTAGGCAGGCAGAAGCCACCGCTCTCCCTGCCACAACAGTAAAATAAGTTGCCTCGTTTATTCTGCACATTTTTTTTGTTTTCTCTGCAATGGCGCATCTCGTGAATTAAGTTGGCGTGAGTAATACTTCGGCGGTTTTGAGTTCAAGTGAGTAAAATTTAAGAAAATTTCCTTGAGTGTGACACAAAGTGTGTGCAGTTCTGGAGCGAGTCCCAAGTGCAATATATATTTCTTTTGTGCATCTGAGTGAATTCCACTTTTTTGCGCCTGCCTATGGTCTTATCTACTATTGTTATTTAGTAGAATTGAGTCTCACTCTACGCCTTACCGGAATTCACCCTTATACTCACATCGACTCACACGTATTCCAAAGCATTATTGTCCTGCGCACAAGCTTAACAGAATGATCTCAAAGAATCGCAATGCTCCTCAAGCACTGCAGCGTGTTATGTGCTGAGAATCACTAACAGTGTTTGCGGCCGAAATCCGAAACCCATTAAAATAAAGCTCGCGTGGCAATGTCCCTAGAAATAGTACGTCGAGTAGCCCAGACGTAGCAATTTTGGCCAGTGAGGAAGACAGGCTTAGGTGCAACGTTTTCTTCTCTACATTTCTTGTTTTCCGCCATTCCCAAACCAGAATCTTTCCCCCCCCTTCAACTTTTATTCATGAGCATATTTTTCCAGTTTTTCTCTTAGTGCAGCAAAACGCTAACACAA
This sequence comes from Rhipicephalus microplus, assembly GCF_043290135.1. Classification (NCBI taxonomy): domain Eukaryota; kingdom Metazoa; phylum Arthropoda; class Arachnida; order Ixodida; family Ixodidae; genus Rhipicephalus; species Rhipicephalus microplus. Next base: position 132,350 of record NW_027464647.1, on the reverse strand, counting down.
ATACTTCTATTTGCAAGCAAAATTGGCTTTTCTGAAAATGTCCTGATCGCCTGCGTTTTGTTTTTCTAACATGCCTGTAGTATTTGCGTATTCTTTGCGTATACACGCTCAGTTTCCTGAACTGCTTTGTTCAAGTAGAGAACCTCTATATCTACGAGGCTTACGAGTTTCTTCATGGTGAAGTTGCCTGCGGCGATGTCTCTCATTATGCAGGACACGCGAAATGACGTACGCGAGTGTCCAGCAGGCCCTCGATAAACTCTTTTTACGCTTTTCTTCAACGTACTCAACTCTATACGTTCTACCTAGAATGTCCTAAATAGCTAGTTCCTAAATAAGTTCTTGTACGTCCATGAGCAGTTATTGTTAGTTATTATTCGTTGCAAAAGCAGCGTCGTTGGGGTCGTTAGGTGGAAAAAAAATTGGGCTTTTCCACACGCCTGATATGTTTCTGTCGATAACGAACAAAACAATGGCAAAATATTGCATTTTCTTTATTTTTGATGAGTACATTTAAAAGTTTTATTATGATTCACTTTACTTCACTAGAAGAATGAACACACGCAGCTGACCATGTAGTCTTCGCCTTTGTGACCGGCCTGAGCGGCTGTAGCGCATTAGCAATGTACCTGTTAAAAATCTGGAAGTATATAGCCTAATAAAGAATGTCTTGTTTATCTCACGCTGAGTAAAAGTAAGAAAAAATACGTGGGCCCGTACTCAGGTAGACGGTCACTTGTCACTCCTTTGTACTCGCAACCAGATGATTTGGAAACAAACACAAACCACGCCTCGTTGAAAGACGTGGTTAAACGTTGTCATTAAAGTCGAGGCCCACACCCATGTATCTATCCTCGCTTTCGCAGCCAGCCTCCTTATCATCACTGAGTGTCAGAAAAAGTGCTTCTTTAAGGCTGTTTTTCTGGCTCTGTCAAAGGCAACAAATTGTAAACACCTAAAAACCAAAGTTGTTTACGTGCCGAATATCGAGCACGAAGATTGTTATCAGCATTAACATCTGCCGCCTAAACCAACGGCACTTCGGAAAGGTCCTGTGAATAGTATGTGTCTGTGAGAAAGTTCTAACGACCGGCTTAAAGTTTCTTGTTTTAAGTACACTTCATTGGAGAAGGAACAAAACTGATCTGCACGTTATCAACAAAACAAAAAGTACGCGTTTGGCCTACTGGCAGTCAAAAATTAATTTGTTCAGCATGTTCCGAGCCTAATTATTCTTCAATGCTAAGAAACGAAAGCGAAAGTAATCTTGACTTTTTTACGTGCTAAAAACTACCTGCCACAAAATTACAAACGTCTTTAATGTCTCGGTAGTTGTCATGCGTGATGCGCTTCGTTAAACTAAAGATTTTTTTTAAAGTATACGTTCTGCGCATTTATAAAACGAGTGAATTATATATACTTGTGCGTCATACTCTTCTGTGCGCTTTGTCTGCGGATTTTGCATACATATATATTTTTTTCTAATTAGACGTGTCATTGCTGAAGAGCCGCTATCTGTTCCTCCATGAAAGCTCTGCACGTATGGTCGTTAGGCTCCCGAAGATCGCTTAGTACAGTCGCATAAACCGCAAATGTACACCGCGACTCTGGACTTCCTACAAATCACTTCCTTAATCGAGCATTGTGCGTTGTCGTAAGCGTTTGACTTCCTACAAAATATACAGAATACTACACCATAATCAACTATGTTATACAGATTTTTTTTTCATTTGCAACCATTTCGGGGGAGGTGTACTGATATTTATTTTATTACATGTATTATAGGCCTACTATACCGAGCTCATTTCATTCCTTCTCATTTTTCGTGCAGGAGTCACAACTTATCACAACTTTGAACATAGGTGGCGTTCCGAAATCATCAGGCGTGATATGCGCATACGTAGACGAAATTTAAATGGAGGCCCTAAACAAACAGCTGCACGAAAGTAAACACGACACTTGATCTAGCTCTAGCAACATTGCACGACAACAAACATAGTAAAAAGCTCCTATAATTTCACGTGACTGCATGTCATGCCATATTCTCACAACGTACTTATTTTAGAACAAAAGAGATCATGACCGTTACTAGAGCTAAGCATGCTACCTACGAAACGAGGTCACTATGTACATTAGGCTGAGTAAGCAGAAAAACTATGCATGGTAAAAGTTTCTGGAAGAAAAAAAAAGGTGATGATCCTAACCAAATTTGGTGAAAAAGTATAAAACATTACTATTAAAACAAGTTATTTTGTGAAAAACTTCAGCTTTCCCACCTGTCTCAAAAGATTTGAGTTCTTGGAAACATGTCACCTAACAGAAACTTCATTACTTTGTGTGCAAGGTAAAC